>NC_140088.1:56239126-56864126 GCF_964237585.1 Gallinula chloropus
ATCACTCATTCTTATGCAAAGGACAAATAAAGAACAAATGGCTCCAAAGTGTAGAAGACTTTCCTAGTGACTCAGTACACATTCCAGCAATGTGATAGCGTAACCGTACTAATGGTGATACCACTCGGTAATTATTTCTCAACTACAACTGGAGAAATAAAAAGGGTGTAAAAATAAAATAAAAAAACCCACAATTGATCATACTTGTAGAATTTATGTTGCAGCAAAAGCTCTGACTCTTTCTAGAAAGCATATTGCAAGAAAAAACACTGACAAAATAATAGTTCATATTACTGGAAAAATTATTAAATTCTTCTTTGGGGAAATGATTGGTGTACAAATACAGTTCATTCAAATTTCATTGTTGTTTTTTCTTTAACACTTACAATTAAAGCCACTTCATAGCTTAGAAGAAAATGAGTGATTATTATGCAAGTTTATGCAGACATGAAACGTAAATCTCAAATCATTATTAGCATGTCCATGGTTTTTGTTTCCATTTTTTTTAAGCACAAACAAAATACTTTTGTTTTGGTAGTTAACTCCTGAATAAGACATAATAATCAAACAAACAAGAAATATACATCTCCTCTATGAGTATGAAAAGAATTTCCATTGAGACACTGAAGCTCAAAACACATTGATCTCGCTCATTTATAGAATTTTCCATGATTTAGACACATGTAAACAAAATGTAAACAAAATGTAAACAAAACACCACACTGCAATTTGTACAAAGCCTGAAGTCCTGAAGTATGTCTAAACATATTTGCAAACTCTAAGCACAAATACTGTAAGAGGCGAAATTGTTTCGCTCACAGTCTCTGTTCCAAACTTTGTAAGCATCAGTGGACTGTAACATTGTAGTAACATGGCAAATCAAAGCAAACCAGAGTCAGTTGCAGAAACACCACTTGTTCCACCATGAGAAGACAGACTCTCATGACATGAGCTTCCCTCTATTCCATGTTGCCCTGAAAGTAGCCAAGCATCAGTCACAGACATCCACATGAAAACAAACACAAATTAATAGCAGTGGGGCAGGAATTTTGTTTTGAAGTAGTAGTGTTTACAAAATCAATTGGTTTAGCCTTATGCTCCTGTATGATGATGGAAGCCAAGGCATGGAAGGTTGCCTCCTTTCCCCATGAGAGGATTCTTAGAATCCACCAGCCCCCAAGACCACCCGGCATGGGCCTGGGTAGTGCTGACAGACAGTGGTGTAGATAGATGGCAGAGCAAAGAATGGGAAAAATGCTACTTGCTGGCACTAAGCTAATTGAAATTTTCTGGTTCCTTAATTAATAATATACAGTTCACAGTTGTGAAATATTGGAAGTTTACCCCTTTGGAAGGGCAAATTTGAAGTGGCAACCATCTTCTGCGATGCTCAGCTTCAGAGGTTCCCTGATATCACGCTTTATGAACGTAAAGTGCTGCTTCAAAGCTACTCATTCCCGTGTACTCCATATATGTTTTAGAATAGCATACATCAAAAGACAGACACTAAAACTCTCTGGTTTAAGATATACAAATTCAGGATATAGTTCTTTCTGGACAGGTTCATTACAAAATAAAACCCTAAAAATATCAATGCAATAAAACTCTTGGTTTGAGATACTAAGTGGGTTACAAGAATGTTATATAAGATTTATGCGGGGGAGGAGGGGGGGTGTAATGATAGTAAAATTATTTTTAATTAGGGCAAAATGTAGGAGGAAGACAAACTCAAATGCCTCCATAAATTATTTTCTGCAGCTGTGCTCAGTTTCATATCAAAATCTGTTTTTAAGAAAAATCAAGGGTAATCTGAGATACTATCAAATTTGAGAGCACTGCAATGACCTACTCAAAAAAATTTATACCCCATGGTCTCCTTTTTTTCTCTTTGTAAAAGCTTCTCTGGATTGGCATCTGGGAACCTATGACCCTCTTTGGGCATTCATTGGAAGAAAAGCTTAAAACTGACAGCTTGCATTCATATCATGATTCAAAGTTAAACTTAAGCATGAAAGGCAACTAAAATGGCAAAATTCATGGATAAATATACTTCCATATTGTAGAGAGGCATTTTTTTTACTATTAATTAAATTCCACCTCAAAGCCAGGTAGGATTGCTAGTTATTCAGATTATTTAACCCTAAAAAACAATAGAGATCCAGCCTCATACTTATCAAACACATACTTATCTTCCATGCAACCTCTGTAACAAGTTTCTGTTCTTTTCTTAATATGCTGACCTTTTTCCATCAAAGGATTTTGGCTACTAAAAACCACAGTTCAAAATATGTAATTTCTACATCTAAAAGATTGTAGTTAGAGAAGTTCACCCCTCCCTCCTTTCTCCTAAGGGGAAGCCTTTATTCATCACACAAAGTTACTATAAACCAGAAAAACATCCTTAAGAATATAAGGCATCTAAATTGATTCTTAAGGCACAGGATAAATATATGTATTTTTTATTGTTTTCTAATTTTTGTGTGGTTTTCTTGGTTTATTATTTTAAAATAAAAGATTCCTTTTCCCTGCATTTTCCAGATTTGAGTAACAACTTTTCCTCAGGTTTTTCCCTCATCCCTTTCTTCTTTTCTTTAATTTGGATTAAAATTCAGCCAGAGGTTAAAATCCTTTAATAACCATATTGCCAACTATTGGCTCACCTATACACACTAAGGTAAGTATGTTTTCAATAATTCACCTTGAAGTTGTACAGAGTAATGTCTTAAAATGAAAGAGATCATAAAATTTAATAACAGTTATTTAAAGAATAATTCAGAGAGTTAAGAGCACAGGAAGAAATAAGTAGCTATGGAGGACTATTAAGCAAAGTAAAATTCAAATGTTTCATAACTCCAAAAGCTTTCTCCTATAAGTATACTCTACATCAGGAACATTATTATTATGAACACCTTGAAATGATATTCTGTTTGTCTACTTGCGATTTTTGTTTCAGTATCCATGCAAGATGCTGATCCAAAAAAAGTCTCTGTTAGTTTATGCATATTCCACAATGGCTGATGGAAAGAGACCAGTTTATTTTTTCTGAATGTATACTTACGTATGTAATGCAGCATATAAATGCAAAATTAGAAGGGTTTTAAATATGCTTTAAAATTTTCTAGTCTTTTAATAGTTAATTATAGTACGAGGCTTAGAACTACAGATTTCATGTTAGTATTAACGTAGTCTCAGGTTAACTTGAATCATTATTTTGAGGTTAAGTTGTGTTACAATTTAAATAACTGACCTTAGGTGTGATTTGTTGTTCTTTGCCTGTATCATTTCCAGAATTAGGAACAGGGGTGGCTTCATAATTTTGAAGGAATTGTTGCCAACGCATTTGACACTTCGGCAACTTAAACAGTTTGGATGGCTGTTCTACACTTAGTTTACAGAAGTTGTGGTAACATCCAATCAAGAAAAAAAAAAATTCTCAAAGGAACGTTGACTATTAATGATGTGAGAAAATCTATTTCATTGATGGAACCAGCATATTGTCATAAGAATATAATTTAAAGTCACAGTGTAAAAGATAAAGCACAAATATTTTGGAATCAATAGAATAAGAAACTGTCCAATAGGAACACTTTCTTTCAGTCCTTGCTCTATAACAAGTATATTCTTCTACTTTATTTCCTTGATAACAAAGTATCCATGTGGATACAGATGTATTTACTTTAATCCAAAAATGACCTTCCAAAATTCAAAAAAAAAAAAGTATTTATTTTTAATTAAAATGAAATATGGAATTTCTAGATGCCTCAATTTAATTTCTTTTTAAAGAAAACTTGGGAAAAGTTTTCACATTAAAAATTAATATTTCAAGATAAGTGTTATTTTATTTTGTTTTTAAGATAACAACTAAAATACAACTATTACTTTCCACTTTCCAGACCCTAGAAAGCACGTGATGGAGATTACTGTATAGGGCAGACAGTACCCCACAAATAAATTATTCAGGTTTATCTTCACTCCACAACGACTGAATTATAACCCTAATTTCGGAAAGCACTACAATCTGAGCCTACAATTCAAACTTAAAAATTACTAAGTAATGTCAACCTATCTTTATAGCATTTTACAATAAGAGCACATCTGAGCATTAGAGACGCACCACGGGCCTTGAACATAAACACAGAATCACATAATCACAAGGTTGGAAAAGACCTTTGAAGATCATCAAGTCCAACCATTCCCATCCTATGCTAAACCATATCCCTAAGTACCTTATCAACCCTTTTTTTAAACGCATCCAGGGAAGGTGACTCAACCACCTCTCTGGGCAGCCTGTTCCAGGCCTCAACAACTCTTTCAGTAAAAAATTTGTTTATAATATCCAATCTAAACCTGCCCTGGCACAGCTTCATGCCATTTCCCCTTGTCCTATCTCCGTTCTCCTGGATAAAGAGACCATCGCCCACCTCTCTACAATCTCCCTTCAAGTAGTTGTAGGTGGTGATAAGGTCTCCACTCAGCCTCTTCTCCAAGCTAAACAGCCCCAGCTCCCTCAGCCTCTCCTTATATGATTTGCCCTCCAGCCCCTTCACCAGCCTAGTTGCCCTTCTCTGCACTCACTCCAGGACCTCAATGTCCTTCTTATGGTGAGGAGCCCAGAACTGGACACAGTACTAGACATGCGGCCTCACCAATGCTGAGTACAGGGGCACAATCACCTCCCTAGACCTACTGGCCACACTATGTTTGATACAAGTCAGGATGCCATTGGCTTTCCTGGCCTCTTAGGCACACTGCAAAGTTTTCTTCATCTCAATTATGGTCATCATAAAGACTATCTTTATCAAAACCAAGTATTATTAAACAACATTCACAATGCTTTGCAGAAACTATGGGCACAACTTAAATATCACTATAACCAAGAGTTGACCTCTTAATCTACTGTTTGAGTTCATTTTCTATTTGACACCATCTGGTTGTACTCTCTGAAAGTGTTGTGGGAGCTTCTGACTCTGAGAACACTTACTTAAAATACAAACTTTGACAAGGAAGGATAGAGGAGGATACTTGCCTCTTTGCCAGAGGAATAAAAACAAAGTCCATTAAAAAACACATATCCTTTGAAGATACTGGCTTGGTTTTATGTTTAACATCGAGGTCACTTGCAAGCACTTGCTAACACTCACTACTAAAACAAAGCAAAACGCACACAAACAAAAAAGAAAAAGGAACGTCAACAAGTCCAGGCACACAAACATGCTTGTTTAAGACCATGCTGTTTTGGTACAGATACTTACTTAGTTACCCTTCAGTTGAAAACCAACAAAATCTTGGTTAGTATTTCACATATCAAAGAAGATTCTATTACAACCTACGTCTTTGCACCAGGGTAAAAATACCTTTTGGCTGAAGGGTGTAAATTTTTACTTAAGACATTTCAGCTATTTAAGAGGCAATGATAAACCTCAAATTAAGTTAGATTGCTTATTGAAGGTTAAAGAAAAAATCTTTCAAATAAACTTGGGAACAATAGCTTTAAGAAAACTATGAATAAGTCCCATATTTTGTCAAAATAAAAATGTTTATTGCAGAAACAGTAAGTTATAGAGGAAAGAAGTTGCTGCCAAGCGTATAAATTAGCTCAAGAGCAATCTAGGTGTATTTCTAGACAGAATGATTGAAGGAATAGTAAGGAAGCTGAAAAATGGATTGAGATCAGCAACGACAACAACAAGGCGTGCTGTGTAGATAACATTTTCATGTTCCTAAAATTTCTGATCTTCTTATCTTGGTACAGCAGGACTATGTTGCACTTAATTGAATTCTGAAGACTTAACCGAAAAGGTGCATGCAACAAATGTGCGTTGAATTTCTGTTAAGCTAGTTTAACAGAATAGACCAGTTCTGCGGTAAGGGACCTACAAAAGGATCACTTGATCCAACTGAACCACCTTTCCTCTCTTCACTTATTTCTTTGCACAACAGTGTATTTAAAGCTATTATTCTCCTTTGAGGGCTTGAATCAGTGGCATTTTTTAAGGAATGTACCTTCTTAAGGTGCATTCTTGGTATATGTTACAATCTGAAATACCTTGGGTATACACCACCTCCTGAAGTATTATTTAAACTGGCATTGTGCCAACAGCCCACTGCATTTGTCTCATAGGAACAATCTGGAACTTCAGGTACTAAGGCCAGAACAGTTCCTGAGCTGGCAGACCAGTTAGAGGTTTAGTCTGTCCTACACCATATTTGGGGAAGGTGGAGAGGACAGGACTATTGTTCTGTTTTGCCAGCACATAAGGTTTGGATTCAGAAGGCAGAGCAGAAAATACTCAAAAGGTCACTGTATCTCTCTAGAAGTATGAGAAGATAGTTTGAGCAAGCACACGTGGTTTAGTTATTGTAAATTTTTAAAAACATATTTAACTAGAAAAAGCATAACACAACCCATGTCTGAAGTTGGAATTGCTTCTGTAGCTGCTCCTCAAGGCTTAAGATAAGGCAGAAAGCAGCACGCGGTTTCTCATTCTAGATGAAAAGTCCTCTGCCTATGCCACTCTGTAACTACTTATAAAAGACTTCAATTTCAGTTTTGTAGCAGCATAGCTAACACACACAACATGATTCCAGCTGTGTCTTCTACAGAGTTATTCCGAGCTGCATCATTAGCAAAGCAGCTATTTCAAGTGTACCTACATTTCCTTCAGCAAAAAAAAAAATCAAACACCCCAAACACAACCACCATATGCTACAATTCTCTCAAACTTGCTCTGTGACAGATTTTATTTTCCTTTGTTTCTATGCAACAGTGACAGGAGTGTAGAATTTGGTTTAAGTGCTGATATGATGTCACTTGAACAAGTATATCAGAAAGCAGGTTTAGCTATATAAAGACTCGTTACAGGCTAGCAATCTTTTTCATTTGCTTCTATGATTAGCTACTGGAATGTCTAACAAACCCTGTGTAAACAGAAATTCTTTCTATTCATGCTGCCTTGCCATATTTCTTTTATGAAATATCAGCATCTCTATCCAAACTCATTTAGCATGCACAGGTTGCTCATATTTTACCTCTTCCAATTATTTGTTGATTTTCATAGAATCATCATAGAATCATAGAATGGCGTGGGTTGGAAGGGACCCCAAGGATCATAGAGCTCCAACTCCCCTGCCACAGGGACACCAACCTCCAGCCTGGATCTACACAAGGTTGCCCAGGGCCCCATCCAACCTGGCCTTGAGCACTTCCAGGGACGGGGTGTCCACCACCTCTCTGGGCAGCCTGTTCCAGCACCTCACCACTCTCTCAGGAAAAAAATTTCCCCCTAATATCTAATCTAAACCTTCCTTCCTTTAACTTCAATCCATTCCCCCTTGTCCTGCCAGTGTCTACCCTTTTAAAAAGTTGATTCCCCTCCTGTTTGTATGTTCCCTTCAGGTACTGGAAGGCTGCAATGTGGTCCCCCTGCAGCCTTCTCTTCTCCAGGCTGAACAAGCCCAGCTCCCCCAGCCTCTCTTCATAGGGGAGGTGCTCCAGCCCTCTAATCATCTTTGTGGCCCTCCTCTGAACCCTCTCCAACAGTTCCACATCTTTCTCATATTGTGGGCCCCAGACCTGGACACAGGACTCCAGATGGGGCCTCACGAGGGCAGAGTAGAGAGGGACAATCACCTCCCTGTCCCTGCTGGCCACCCCTCTTCTGATGGAGCCCAGGATACCATTGGCCTTGCGAGCTGCAAGAGCACACTGCTGGCTCATGTTAAGTTTCTCATCCACCATGACGCCCAGGTCCTACTCAGCATGGCTACTCTCAAGGAGCTCTTCTCCCAGTCTGTATCTGTCTGGGATGCTTCCGGCCCAAGTCTAACACCTTACACTTGGCAGTGTTGAACCTCATTAGGTTCCCCCGGGCCCATCTTTCCAGTCTGTCAAGATCCCTCTGGATGGCTTCCTTTCCTTCTGGGGTGTCGACCACACCACTCAGCTTGGTGTCATCCGCAAACTTGCTGAGGGTGCACTCAATTCCATCATCCATGTCATTGATAAAGATGTTCAAGAGTACTGGTCCCAAGACCCCTGGGGGACCCCACTTGTCACCAGCCTCCACCTGGACATAGACCCATTGACCACCACCCTTTGTCTACGTTCTGTCAACCAGTTTCTTATCCACTGGATGGGCCACCCATCAAATCCACATCTCTCTAATTTAGAGATAAGGATGTGGTGGGGGACTGTGTCAAAGGCCTTGCACAAGTCCAGGTAGATGACATCAGTCACCTTCCCTTTATCTACCGATGCTGTCACTCCATCATAGAAAGTCACCAGATTGGTGAGACACGACCTTCCCTTTGTGAAGTCATAATGGCTGTTCTGGATCACTTGCTCATCCATTTTCCCACACCTTACCTCTAACCGCGTTTAAAGTCAGGTCAAGCAGGCCCTCTGCAGCTGTGAGGGCTAGCAAGGAAGGAATGCCCTTCAAACCCTAAGCATTACACAACTTTGTGAAAAACTAATACCGCCTGGACTCATACTAATACACTGTGTATATCTTTCCACTCACTGAAAAGCAGAAGTGATCAGACTGTGTAGCACCATTGTGAAGTCCTCAATCAGAAGGAAGAAGGAAACCCACAGTGAAAACAGAGCAGCAGAGTGTTATGAGCAAAATGCACAATTTCTGAGACTTCTTAGCATTAATAAGGATCAGATATTGCATGAAAATAACAGAACACAATTGTCATTTCAGTAGGAAATTCCATATTATTTACAATAGAAAAATGCATAAAATGCATGCTTCACTATTCTCTCCCTCCAATAAGAAGTCTGTAATACCCATCTTTGTAAACAACTCTAAATGATGAGATGATCAACAGAAACAACAAAACCACCTTGTTTTAATATTTCAGGTAAGGTTTGTTAGGAAATTTACTGTGGGGAAAAACATGCAATGACAAGGTATTAAAATCTCATCTTCAAACGTATTCTTAAAGAAAAAGAATCTCTGAAACTGGAAATAAAAGTATAAGGATGTTTTATTTACGGTGAGAATACACCTGAGGTTCAAACACCACTTTTACTACTAGAACAGCAGCTTCAGTTATAAGCACTAATAACAGTTACACATGAGCAAAGTCATCCTAAATGAGAGGTCCAGAGTTTTTGCTTTGCACCATGGAAACCACAAAGTAATAGCATCTTACTGAGATTCTAATTCACAGATTCCTTTGGGTGCAGAGGGCTCCAGATCAGTATTGAACAAGATCTATCACAGCTATTATAATGCATGCTAGACGAAGATTTTTTATCTTCCTAATAAAAAGCCAGGATATAGATGCACTGAGCTGTTGTATATACAGCTCTGCCTCAGTTTTTGCGTTCTCATCTGGGATCAAACTTCTATAAGTAAATGGAATTAAATATTAACTATTTTTGCCAAGAAAAATTGCTTTTGTTCAGATTAAAAAGACAGCAGTGTGGGTTTATTCATGCTCCATCTGTTGTTCTATTTTCTCCAATGGCAACTTCAAAGCACTTTAGCATTATCGAGTGTTTGCAAAGGAATGGCAGCACAATAGTCTTCCCTCAGAGAGCAGAAAAAAAAATCAGAAGAGTTCAAAAGTGAAAGAAATTCTTAGTCACTCAGTTGGCTGTTTAATCCACTATTTAATTGTATGTGTATTTATTTCTATTGATTAAAAAAAAAAGACCGATGGAGAGAAAATAACTTGCAGCCTTCTTAACACAGGAACAATTACAGCAGGAGTCCATATCCTTTACCGAATGAACAATGCTATTCATAAACGGTGAAAATTTCAAAGACTTGTTTCCTGCTGCTAATTTTGCTAGTGAGCTGAATTAGTGGGGCACTGCTGGGAACAGCAGGAGATCTTTACGATACTTTTTCAGAAAGGGAAAGATCTGATGACTAGTGTTAATCATTAAAAAGAAGTTATTATAGGTGTCAGAAGATCTGAAATGCTATTCTCTTTTTTTCCCCCTTCCAGCCTTCTCTTCCTATCCTCTTAATTCTGTTGTAGGTAACTTAAAAAAAAAGTAGGTGACTTAAAACATGGTCTAGCATATTGATGTTATATGTTCACTTTACATTGGACAGGACTCAAACTAAACCAGGCAAGCAGATTTTTGCCTCCTTCACACTCTCCATCTTCACCCTGGCTGTTAAGCCATCTCAGTTCTCTTTTTGGGTTTCTTGAATCTGTCCGATTATAGGCATTAACAAATAAATCTGCAGATTTCAGTCTACCGTAGAAGAAATGTTTAATCTTGCTCAACACTTTACACAAGTTCTCAAGGAGCTCTTAAGAAGCTTAGTTCAGAACTATATTTCACAGCTTTTCTGGAATGTTTTGAAGTGACCTCATTTCCAACCTTGCAGAATCACTGCCTGCATTCATGTTCAGATTTTAATTCAGATTTATTGTGTACTATTTATTATTTTTGACATCACACTTTAGAACTGTATGATATCCCTAAAAGGGTTTTTCTATTGCTGGACAGTGAAAGTGGCTAAAGACACCCCTGCCCTGGTCACTTACACCTGCCCCTGTGGTCATGCTACTACAACTCTCTGCAGGAACATGCTACAAAAACCAAGTCACTAGATATAATCACACAGCAGAGAACACCTTCAAAAGACACTGTCATTGAATATCACTGATGTGCTGTGAAAACGTGGTGTTTCACAAGCAATAGTGAGCACAAGTGAAGTCACAGGGAAAACTAACAGAGTAGTATCTTTTTAATGATGGTTTTACCCTTAAAAAAACAAACATATCAGACTGTACCTTAAATGCACATATGTTTACTTGGAAGCTCATTTATAGGTACTCATGTGCCCACCGTGATAATTAAAAACACACATTTTCTTGCAAGCAAAAAAAATGATACCATCATATACTAAAAGTCCTGTTTATACTACTGGTGGGCTAGGATTCTAGGGAAAATGCAGAACAAGAGGCTGGCTTTTGTTCTTCATTGGGTTTGGTTTTGGAGGTGTTTATTGGGATTTTTTTAACCCAGTAGCCAGCTACAGATATGCACAGCCAAAACAAAAAACCCACCACCAAACAGGCTTGAGAAGTGTTACAAGTTAAAATGCTTTTAGTCACTTCTCTGGATAAAGCTGCCCACCACCCAACAGATACCAGATGTCACAGGTAAGATTGAGAGGAATCAGCCCTGTGACCTGACCAGCACCAGGTTAACAATGAACTCACATGAAGAGCTAAACAGGACAGGGCTTGGCTATTGAGTCAAACTGAAACTTCTCAAAGTGATACTGATTCTTGCCTGACATGGCTTCATTTCAGTCCTAAATAGAGTCCTGTGGTAAAAGGCATCTTTCTCCCTGAGCATGCAGTGGAAGAGCGCAGCAAAATAAAATACTAAGTATTTCTTTCAATCATGAACAAACGAATGGCATATGAAGAAAACCTAAAATGTCAACTAAGTACCCTGGAATTAGGACCCATGAGGTTGATTGTGTGGTTGGGATTACTACAGTCACTACTGTTTTTAGAACTACAGATGTGAAAATTCTGCTTACTGTTTTCCTTCAACCCAAGCTAAAGTAAGTGAGCTATTGTTTAGGGACTAACTAGCAAATCTGTCTGCTGACTCCCTACTGTACTCCAATAAGTTCTCATAGAAAAAAATAGTGATGTAATCTTGCTACTTCAAAGCATTGGTTTTTTGGGTTTTTTAAGAGTTATGAAGTCTGATCTACACAATACAGCCACAAACAGCTGCTGACTCCTAGTTGTGAGTTGCAGCTATGGCATTTTAATGTGCTATGCACAATAAGAGAAGTCAGAACCCTCTATGAATGAGCAAGAGGTAACACCAAAGGTCTTAATGGCCATTTTCAGGAGCCAGACAGTAAAAATCAAAACATATTTGTGTTGAACCCTCACTTTTGAAAGTGTATTTCTGTTTTGTTGTTGTTTTGAAGCAATAAGACACCCTTAAGTAGCATCTGACTGGCCTCTGTAGACTAATTTTTTAAAAAACAAACATTATCACTTTTATTCAGGAGTCTCTTCCCCTTTATCTGTTCCATGCTAGGATATCTCTTGCATACTTCTGAACCACAGAGGCATCACTCTGGCCCACCAAACTGTCCATTTCTTTGGTTGTTACCACTTAATTTAATTGTGAAATTACTGCATATGCACAGCAACACTCTAAGTCAGAACTGAACATAACTAACTATACAGTACTTCTGATTTTTCTCTCTGCAAGGTGAGGTGAGCAGCCCATCCTGATGAGAGAACAACTGCAGTGGGGTACTGACAGATTGATACTCAGCAGGCTCTGCCAAAGGAAAGAGCATCTCTGGGACAAGGTCCTCCAGGATCATTGAGGTAACCTACAGATCACTGCCACAAGACATCTTGCTGCTGCCCTCTCTTATTCACTCCCAGCTGCAGAGTTTTGCTTTCTCCCTTGAGAGCAACATGACACTTGCCGCTCAAATGACTCTGGTCACTTTTGCCAAAGAGCAGTACACCTTATTTTCGCTTTTCCTCATGTTCCCAGGTTAGTGTGCTGAATCAGCTCACAAAGCTCTGGTGAATGCCAGACCTGATGCTGAGTAAACAGTGAGAGCACCCAGCCAAAGCAGAAGGCAAGACAGCATATCAACACAAGCTTAATTCATCTCCAGGGATTGCAATCAGAAACAGCACAGCTGTGGACACAGATTACTTTGTTTTCAAAATGAGAAAAAAGGTAGAGGTTATACTTCTACAGCAAATCATCAGCAATATGAGCCTCATAATACTAGACAATGATAATCAATTGTCCAGAGAAAATTCAAATTTCTTTAAAATACTTCAATAGTTTACCTTTATACCATTTGCCCAGGTAAGGTGGTGAAGTCACCATCTCTTGGTGTGCTTAAGGAAAGATTGGATGAGGTACTTAGGAACATGGTTTAGTGGGTAATGTAGGCAGTAGGGGGATAGTTGGACTTGATGATCTTGAAGCTCCTTTCCTACCTTTGAGATTTTTGTAAGTCTTCCTCTCAAATTGGGACACAAGTACTCTAAAATTCCATAGAAGTGTGACTGATTTGTCAGTGATGGAATTACAAAACCAGTCTGCTGAGTGTACAACCTCATCACCAGAAGATTTATACCTCTAAAGCCACTAAACTGAGGTCAGCTTGTCAGAAGCTATTCCAGTTATGCCTGATCACTGACAAAACTTTGCGTACAGAAACAGAACAGGAGAATATGAATCAAGTATGTACATATCATTTAGCACATACTGTATGCTGTTAATTTTATGTTGGGCAGCAAGTTTGCACAACACTGAGTCACACGCATTCAAGATATTTGGGTAGCTTACAAATATGTCATTAACCCCAGGTTCTGAAAGCCTACCCTCTTTCTGATTCTTTTTGCTGTGGCTGGCTGAAGTACAGGCTTTCATTTAAGAAAGTATATTTATTCCTAGACAGTGGTGACTTCTTAGGCACTGGTATTCTGTCAAATAATTAAAGGAAAGAGACATTATGGGCTCTGCACTGACTTCAGACACACTTAAGTAAATTATCTGGGTCTTCTACTGACTCTCTTCTGGCTGCATATTGCATAGAGCACCTATCAGCAAACCACTCATCACAGTATTGATCTACACTCAGTTAGCACTTAATTGACATTTAGGTTTGACTTTGAAACAATGAGGGCTGGAAATGATTCTGCAACTCTTTGATAAGTTATTCAAGGTAAAAGACTTTTACGTGCACTAGATATGCTAATTGTACCAAAGGAGGTAGAATCTCATCATCTTTGCCACTTTTTTCTTATACTGCCACACTCATACACAGAGCTTGAATACAAGATGACAAGTCCTTAGGATCATCTGCATGTTCATGAGTCCCAGAGAAAGTCTGGGACTTTAGCATGACAGGGTGCATTTCCTCTCAACTGTTTCTAACTTCATGTTAACACAGACCGCGTATTCCTTTCATATTTCAAAACTGCTTGTTCCCTTTAAGCACATCTCATTGTTCCTCTTTTCACAAGCATGTTTTCACAGACTTTTCATAAAACATAGAAGGAACATCACCCCATTTGATCTGTATTATTCCAGCTATTCTCTTGTAGTATAGTGGCAGTGATATTATTTTGATATGTAGCTTTAAGAGTTTTTATGTGCTGTTATAAAAACAGAGGGGTGCAAGTTAACCTTCTGAAATATTTGGATAAAAATAAGCTCTTCATAGAAAGTATGTTTACCGTGTTTAGAGTTTACCATCTACCATAGTGAGCATTACTATGCACTGTAAACTATGATAAAAATCACACAAACCTGCCCACTAATCCTTTTTTTGAAAGGGGTCATGTGGTGAAGACAAGTTATTTTGGGTTTAGACTACACTACTAAAGCTTAACAAGTTCATTATATGCAGCATAGAGGGGCAGGTACTATCCTTTTTCTGAGGGAAAAGTAAAAAAGGCAACTTTGTCATTTGCCCTTTGACAGAGCTGTCCAATATAGCAATAATTCCACATAAACCCATGAGGTTAAAGAATACTGTGCTATCTCCAACTAGAAATGAGTCTACACTCATGATATTGAACAATATTTTGCTAAATTTAACAAACATGAGAAAGGCTACTTTTGTTGTAGAGAAACCAAGGAAGTATCCCAATACTACGACAATAAAAAAATATAGCAGACACAAAAAAGGAATCCAGCACTTGTTGGTCTATAGCATATCACCAACTATTTGTCAAGTATCTTAAAAAACATAATCCTTTTCTTGGAAAGGGTGGGAGTTTTGTTTCTTCTCTCATATCAATGACTTGGCATTCCAAAAGCGTAGCTATTTGTTGAATAGACAATAGTCCCGTTTAATATTTTCATTGACAACCTTGATGAGGGAATAGCATCCACCCTCAGCAAGTATCCCCATGATACAAAGCTGGGAGGAGTGGCTGACACACAGGAACACGGCGCTGCAATCCAGAGAGACCTGGACAGGCTGGAGAGCTGGGCAGAGAGAAACCAGATGAGATTCAACAAAAGCAAGTGTAGAGTCTTGCACATGGGAAGGAATAACCGCTTGTATCAGTACAGGCTGGGGGATGATCGGCTGGAGAGGAGCTCTGCCAAGAAGGACCTGGGGGTCCTGGTTGACGACAGGTTGGCCATGAGCCAGCAGTGTGCCCTGGTGGCTAAGAGGGCCAATGGAATCCTGGGATGCATCAGGAAGAGTGTGACCAGCAGGTCAAAGGAGGTGATCCTCCCCCTCTACTCTGCCCTGGTCAGGCCCTACCTGGAGTATTGTGTCCAGTTCTGGGCTCACTGGTATAAAAAGGAGAGGAATCTCCTGGAGACAGTCCAGAGAAGGGCTACAAAGATGATTGAGGGCCTGGAGTATCTCCCCTATGAGGAAAGGCTGAGTGAGCTGGGACTGTTCAGTCTTGAGAAGAGAAGACTAAGGGGGGACCTAATTAATGTTTCTAAATATCTTAACTATGGGATGCAGGGGGAAGTGGCCAGCCCCTTTTCGGTGGTCTGTGGTGACAGGACAAGGGGCAATGGCTGCAAGTTGGAGCACAGGAAGTTCCGCACCAACAGGCGGAAGAACTTTTTCCCAGTGAGGGCGACAGAGCCCTGGGACAGGCTGCCCAGGGAGATGGTGGAGTCTCCTTCCCTGGAGATATTCAAGACCCGTCTGGACACCTATCTGTACAATATGAGTTAGGGAGCTGCTTTGGCAGGGGGGTTGGACCCGATGATCTCTCGAGGTCCCTTCCAACCCCTATGATTCTAGGATTCTGTGAATTATCTGGTGCAGGATATTTGAAAACATTCTTACAATGCATTCCATATCCCAAAGCAATTTATAATCCTAAGGCAAAACCCTAACTCTGATCACAATTCAGTGGCTTTCCTACCAATTGTTAAAGAAATACTGATTATTTCTTACTGTTTTTAGCATTTATTATTGATTCCTCAAGCTTCTGTTATGCTGGAGAGGCTTTTACCTTGCAAAGGCATGAAGCCACAGAGCTCAGGTTCCAAAAGACACTATTAACTTTTGAGTGTAGGTCTGGGTAAAATGACTTCAGTCTTAGCATGCAGAAAGCACCTGGAAATGCAGTAGATGTGCAAGTCTTGACCTTTAACGTAAAGTGTCTATGCAAGATTCTACAAAGTTTAATCGCCTGTTGAGCTTGTAAGATTCAGAGCACTGAAGTCTGGGACTTTGGACTGTCTCTACAGTGTAGAAGCCAAAGGTTTAATTTGCACTTTCCACTGAACACCTAAATCGAATTCAGATGGACCAGGAGGCTTGAAATGGATTGAATTCAACATTATAATTTGCAGCTACACTAGGAAAGACAGGAACTATGGTGGGTCTATATAGAAGGATCATAGCTGTACCAAATAGGTTGGTTAGTAAATACAGTAAAACATGCTGCGTATTGTATGCCATGAGCAGTAGCCACAAAAGACTCAAGTTGTATGAACACCTTCCCTCTACTGTCATAGACTGCAGATGTGTGCAAATGGGGCCAGATTGGGCATTCAGGCTGAATGTAGTCATGGATGCAGCATGTTCACCTGCCTCATCTGGAAGCCAGGTGGAGTTGCATCTACCCTTTAGTGAGCATCTACTTGGTGTTTAAGACTGAAAACAGACACAAGAATGATTCCTCATCTACTACGCTCCAAAGTCTGTCAACCTTTTTTTTTTTACTGCTATTTCTACATGCAAGAAAAACTGGAACAGTGTCTAGATAATATTAAATGCAGCCATACTGCATACAAGATGTTAAGGTACATATTACAATAAAGTTTGTTACACTGTGGGCATTTATGAAGCAATAAATTTCAGCCTCTGATTGCAAAAAGGAGACAGTCTATTACCACTTTTTCTTCCCAATAAAGATCTATAAATACGGAAGAATAGAAGTGGATCTATTTCAACTTGCAGCATCGATATGCTTAAAAAAGTCATACTGTTCTTTATCTCTAAAAGGTACAAACTCCTATTAATTCTTAGGACTGAATTTCTTTGTATTAAGGATAGTTTTAATTTTTTTTAAAAAAAAAAAAGCTATTTACCAAATCCATCTTCAGCCAGAATTCCCAGGAATGCATAGTGAAAAACTGAAGTCAAGTCAAAAACTTAACTACAGCAACAAATTTTGTAAGTATACAGGAGTTCTATGGTAAGGTATCTAACCAGAAGGAGGCTAAAAAGAAGGCTAAAAAGAAGTCAAAGTATATTATGTCTCCTCATTTCTCTCTGCTTTCACTCAGAGACCTGGGAAACGTTATCTTTAGGCCTCCACACCAAGCTGATCCTTTTTGTCATTATATATAATCCAAATAATTTACAGCTTTAAAAAGTAGTATCATACATCTTCTGTCAGATAGTCTATATGAAGTGAAGATTTGTAGCTTTTGATGTATTAGTCAACTATGCTTTCAAAAGTGAGTGGGCATGGGCTATGAAAATGTATCAAAGTTACCCACTCTCACCAATAAACTGCTAATAAAGAGCTGGTTTACAAGCTAAGGAGATCACAATGCCACCACACAATTTAAAGCTAATGGTTTTATAGGCCAAAGCCACTAGGCAGGGCATCCTTATCCTGCACTGTGAATAGGATTATCCTTGCAAACATTCCCCTAACATAGAATTAGGCTGTCAAGTTTACTTTGCTGCTACATGGACGTATGCACAAGATGAACACGAGTTCAGGTCAAGTGTAATACAGCACTACTATTACATATTGCTCATAAGGCAATAAAAACAGGAGAAACACATCAAGAACTGAATTGCTGCCTCTAAGCATATTTTAGGACATTAGCATTATTACTCAAAGAGAATTACTGGATCATGCTGAAAAGAGGGTGACAGCCATTTAAATAAAGCTTCCTTTTAAAAAAATTATATATATTTTTGCCCTTTAAGCTCCTCAGTGTCCTTGATTTCTAATCCTTTCTATTTTCTTCCTCATGTTACTGTCACACAAACATGTTTGCTTCTTAATTACAGAAAACTGTTAATGTTAGTCTAAAAAATACATGAAATTACAACTGAAATAAGTTGAATATTCATTAATTTCTTGATACACTTCCACAAAACCAGTATTTTTCCCACATGCACATAGTAGTTATACACATGCATATTAAATAGCATAAAGGGATTTTTTTCTCCTCCCCCTCCATCTGCAAGAGTGTCTACCTTGGTCTAAAACTTTGCCTGTCAGGATTAAAAAAGAAAGGACTGTTATCACTTTGTTATACATAGGTGGAGTATCACACTGAAAGATGGGAAAACTCAAATTGTATATGTTATCTGTTAAAATCACAAGCAGCGGAGACTTACCAAGCATGAGCAATTTACTCTTTTCCAATATAGGCAAGGCAAAAAAGCAAACAGGAAACAGTACCAGAAACACCAAACAAGTTCATGCAATGCATAATTAAACAAAGGAGATATTTGCCTTGTTGATGCCAAAAGGACAGTCTATCAAACTTTAAACATGTTTGGGAGGGGAGGAAAAAAATGCAGCTGAGGTTATTGAAGACACAAAAATCTGTCAAGACTGCCTCAAGTATCAAGTAGCTGGAGAGTGGAAGAATACTGGGGAGAAAGCATCACATACTCTTTATGCTATTCCTGTATTCTCTTACATAGATAGTGTTGATTTCCTAGTCTCTAGGCAATTGGAAGAGTTAAACTAATCTAAATTAATTTTGTGTTCTCTTTGATGTGAAAACCCAAAGCAAACTGCGTTATGTATCAAATAAAGTGTTCTCTTTGTAATTTGAGGATTTTTTAAATTATTATGGGAGGGGGTGGGGAGAGGAGCAGGAAGTGTTATTTTCTACACCTATTCTCTCTGTTTGAATGTTTACAAAATGCAAATGTAAACAGGAATAGTTTCAACTAAAAATCCATCTTAAGCAATTACACAAGAAAAAACACATTTTCCCCAATACATTCTTATACAAAAAATGAAACTAGCTCTAATTATAACAAAACTTATACAAAGTCTGGAACATGAGTTTTTATACACTGGGAACATTTCAACAAGGAGCATTATGGGAATAAACATATGCTAAATCAGGCTCTCAGTTATGTAGCTAGATTTCTAACTGCATATCAAAACCAAGAAAATATCATCTTCAAGTGTTAAAAAAGTCATACAGTGCGATTTGAGAACCAGACAGTCTTGTCTGGTCAGCACAGACTTCTTAATGCTTTCATATCCATCAGATGACAATAAATCTTAACACCAAAGAATTACTGCTTTAAGTACCTATTGTTCTTACAAAAAAGCGTTACCTATTCAGAGAAAATAAGCTATAAATTACTCAAATTGACACTAGTTTTAAAATTGTTCTAGAGCCTTTCAACAAGGCAAGCTTGATCAACTGCTAAACAGTGGTACCCTACCAAGAAATACAAGTCCCTTAACCTTCCTGATCCTCTCCTCAGAGCAGCTGTGCTCATTGGAATAATTTATATTAACGAATACACTAACTCATGGTCACAACTGAAGATCATCCTGCTAAAACCCAGCGAAGTCTCTCTTAGGTCTATGCAATCAGTTGCTGACTTTTAAAAAAATATTCTGTCTTGTTCTGATATATTTTAATCGGTAATGAGCTCTTAGTGACAAAGCAAGTGAATTTTTATAGTAACTTATATTTAAATTGTCAATTTGTGCAGCTCTGACTTCCACTTGTAACACACTTCAAGCACGGCTAGTGAAACCTTGGAGTTCTCAGTAGCTGAGAGTCTCTCAATTGCTGTCACCTTAAAACCCCCACTTGCTCCATTTCATAAGCATGTCAGACCTACCTAATAATAATCTAGGTTTAACAACCCATTTTCAGTGGTTGTCCTCATTTCCTGCAATATAACCTCTGCACTGCAGTTTGCCTGAAGCAGATGTACGTACCAGCCAAAGGACAAGGCAATGGAATCTGTATCATCTACCTCTATATTACCATGCTCAATACACAATGATCACACATCTACCACTAAAGATGCTTCACCTCTAAAGCAATGGAATTGGTAAAAAGCACATCCAATCTCCTATGAGATTTTTATCACTATTTTATCCTAACACAAAGGATATTCTTCTCAAATCATGATTTTCACTAAATGCCAGTTCCAGTTCCACTCTGAACTTGCTGACACTGGTGACACACTTTTGTTAAAGTCTTTACAACTCAGCAATCAAGTTTTATTCATTCCTGTTGCCTCTGGTCTACCTGAAATTGTTTATACCAATCAGGATTCAGAGCAGATTTCAGGAAAAATCTGAACTACAGATCATGGCTCGTGTCTTAAAATTGTGAATTTCAACAAGAACCCTATAGCATGAAGAGATATTTAAATTTTAGTATAATTACCCATAACTTATACCACTTAAATTTAGAGATTAAGCATATTAAGTTTTGTTATAGTTTACGTCTATTAGATAATCACAGTAACAGTAACGGATGAGAAAAAAACATGTCTCAGAGCCAATTATTTTTGCAATGAACATATTCATTGATCACTTTACACCTTGAATCGCACTTAAAAAGCAACTCTCAGTTTGGCATTTTAACCGCATTGTGATATGCCCTTAACAAAGACACCTTGAAAATGAAATTAACATTTTCACAATAAAAAAGCCAAGTTTTTTTCTATAGCTCCTAGGCCACTATTTAATCATGTGCTCATTTCAATGAGGTTTGAATTCACTCCAACAATTTCAAAGACCATGATTTCGAGTTCAGTATGATATAAAGAGGGTTTATGTACCCAGGTTTGTCCCACCCCAGCTTTCTCACAAAATAAGAGTCTTTGCTCCATTAGGATACCTACTTCCACAGCAGTTCCTCACTGTCAAAATGAAGTATCACTTCAAATATTTTTCATTACATCTGTACTATATAATAACAATTGTAAAGTCAACATTTTCAGGGAAACCTCTTTCAACAGCTCCTTTATTAAACTCCACTTGCTTTTCTATTTAAATGTAATATCGTATACAGCAAAGATCTTAAGAAACGTGTTCACACCCAACAAAATTATGTAGCATTCTATGAATATAAGAATTCAGCCCAATGTAACTAGTATTCCAGGAATGTTTCATCATGTAGTATATTTGTTTTTACATTAGCTTTAGAGAAACTTTATTCCATAACAGTTAAGAGAAAAGTTGTATCATGTTCACAGCATATAACTTACAGAAGACAATACTTTATTTTTATCCATTCTGTCAAAGGTTCGTCTTTGTGAAGGGAAAAAAAATATGCATGTGGCACCTCGAAATACTATTTGTTAAGAGATCTGCAGCATAAGACTTCACTTTAAATCAAATCTCTCACCATGATAGGGATTCACAATAGCGTTAAAAAAAAATAATCTTTTTCAACTGCCAGTGATTCAGAAAAGTTAATAACATGGTGTTTGATAACAGATGCATTATTTTATTTAAATTTAATATAGACCCAGAATTGCAGGAATTCATAAAACAAAAGCCTCCTAAAAAGATGTCTTTGAGGCATTTCATTAGAACTGTTCAGAACAACAAGTTTAAGTGGATAAGATCAATAATAAGCTTAAAATATCACCTGAGTTCTCTGGAGAAATAAGCTCAAACTCGCTAAAAAGCTCAGTGCTAGCCATATGTGCATACCTAAACACACCATTTTAAAAATTAACAAATGAAGACAAGTGTGGGGATGGTAAAGACTAAAAACGTAGAAAACCACAAAAAATAAATTGGTAATGAAAGAAAAACTAAAAGTGCTAAGAGGAAGCTATTAGACAGAAGGGCTAGTACATAGAGTACAGAAATCTTTGAAGATCTTTGTAGTTTTTCTAAAGAGCTTTCACATACCCTCAAAGCCATTGTTAACTTTGTTATGTAGCATTTTAACAAGACGTTTAACAGGTAATTAGGAAGTCAAATTACTTGCTTTTGATGTCGTACTTCATATTATTGACAGCATTCTTCACCATAGTATTACACACGTGCACACTGATAATTTGCAGTGAGACTGCCTCCAAGTTCCCCTGTGATTGAAATGCAAATTTAAAGTTCAGTTTTTGATTTTCACTGGGTACCTCTGGCACACTTTGGCATTCAGTCAGTACTGACAGAAAGAACCTGGCAACTACTAATCTAAAGCCCCACATGTTGGTTTCTTTATTAGAGGATTCCATAACATTTTACTGTTACGTATTTAACTTTTTTCTAACATGCAAAATGTATACATATTAGAAACATAGTAAACTTTTACTCAGCCTATTGAAGCTGGTAACAGTTTGTCACCAGATGGTTTTGTAATAACCTAGAAAGTACTACACTCCTAATGTACTCTATGGAATCTGGAATATTTAAAATCCCCTTATTTTAATAATTGGAGGCTTCTTAAATCCAGGATTATACTGAATAATTTATATTATATTCTTAATTGTAACATCCCTATAATACAGAAAACGCATTTGGCTATAGGCATTCAGGATGTAAAGATAAACTTTAAAGTTAAATTTGAAATTAATTCCTCTCAAAATACATAATTCCCACCTTGCCTTCAAGGAAAGGCCTCCTCAAAGACTTCAGAAGATCATAAGCTTTTTGAATGGATTAGAATTTACATTACTACTTCACTGAAAGTGTTTTGCCTTTATCTTTTCAACAGAAACAGTTAAATTGAGCATTTCTGGGTTTTCCCAAGCTTGCCAACATTGTTTAGATAGAAGCAGATCTGCAACAGTCTAACAGTAAACAACTTCCACAGCTCAGATTCAATACTTACAGCTGACACCAAAACCAACAAGATGCTTAGGTCTTAGAAACGCAAGAACTAGAGTCTGTTTCAGTACGATTATTAGACAAGGCATCACTCATTATAAATGCACGGCTTAGGCCTTAGAAGTGATTTTCAAAGCTTTAGAGAACTGTTTAAAGCACCTAATGCAGTTCTGAAGTCCAGAAGAAAGTAACCACAGTAAAGTCTATTAATAAAGTGAACTGAAGTATTAAACCAAAGATCCACCCCCACAGTCATTGCTTTCAATACAAGTACAGCAACAATTTTCCCTTGCAACTGGTATATGAATTAAATTCATATCTCTATTTTGGTATATCCCATACATTGAAATAATTAGCTGAGTATCAAAGCTTCAGATTAAACAGAAAACCCCAATATACCCTCACAATATCAAGATCTAAAGAACAAGCAAAATATTGTCCTTAGTACTTTCCTTATAATTCCCAGAAAATTTTAAGGCTATGAAATTATAACCATAGTAAATAGGGAAAATTCCTCAAACCAAACAAACATGAAAGTAAAGAAGACTGCATTGATCAATCCATACCCGAGAAGTACACAAGAGTGTTGTGCTTTTAACCTACAATTGCTCTTTCGGTGACTCTCCATGACAGCAGTAAAACCAGATCCTACACAGAAGAATAAGTATAGAGGGACTTGGCAAGTGTACTTTTGTGCTTTTTAAATCAGGTATCACAGTTAACAATTGTGTCTGTTGAACTGAACCTAACAGTAACTGTCCTGGTTTTGGTCAGGATAGAGTTAAATTCACTTGTAACAGTGGATGGAATGCTGTGTTTGGAAGTTAAAATGGGAGTAGTGCTGATAACACCCTGATGTTGTTAATTGCTGTCAGAAAGTCAAGGACTTTCTCAGCTCTTCACGAGAAAGGAGGGGCGAAGCCAGGACAGGTGACCTAACTGACCAAAGAGAGTATTCCACGCCAGTTACATCCTGCCCAGGGTATGGGGGGCTGACGGGAGGAAGAGCAGGGGCGGCTCCGGGACGCACAGTTCTTGGGGGACAGTTGGGTTCCGGGACAGCTCTGGGTGGCACAGCCTGAGTTGTGGGTTTGGTGAGAAACTGCATTGTGTATCAGCAGCTTCATATATTTTTGCTCTGAAATCCTGTTAGCATTGTTATATTGTATCTTTCTGTTATCTTAGTAAACTATCCTTATCCCAACCCATGGGCCTCTTATTTCTTGGTTTGGGGGTTATTTGCCCCTTCCTTTTCCCTTCCCTTACCTCTCCCCGCCCCCCCCCCCCCCCCCCCCCCCCCTCCTTTTTCCCCTGCTCTTTTCCTTTAAGGAGCAGGCAGCTGGGTGGATCTCGGCTCTCAGCCGGGGTGAAACCACGACAGTAACTTTGTAAAAAGCTGGTTTATCCATCCAAACGACAAGAAGATTTTACATCAGGGTGAAGATTGTACCTTGTTCCATCTGTCCTACCTTTGTCAAAGACTTAGAATACTAGAGCAAGGCAAAGACCTGGGTGTTGTCCTTCCCATTGGTACCACATCTTGGTGTTCAGAGTCATTTGGTTTCAACTGTCAAGAGTCTCAAGCCCTTTCCAGCTTGTCTCACTAAAAAGGTGATATAAACAATCCATGGGAAGTACCACTTCCCAGTCACTGTTGTAGGCTCCAAAGCAACTCAGTCAAATATTTGCCAAGCAGGAATTAGAGAAAAAGCACCTTGAAACAAAGATGATGGCGTAACCTGTGCATAACCTAGCTCATCACTGAGTTGAATGGAATTAAGGCAGTAAAATCACTTCAACTTGGAAAAAACAACAGAATACGTGTTGATCATCCTTACTGTGTGATAAATTTCTTGCCTCCATTCAAGAAATTGGATCCATGGAATAGTTTGAAGCCTTTAAAGAGTCTCACAAATATGGGTCAGGGTAGAGAAGATGACAGAAAGTCCTGCCTGAAAGAAACTATCCATGGAATAGTTTGAAGCCTTTAAAGAGTCTCACAAATATGGGTCAGGGTAGAGAAGACGACAGAAAGTCCTGCCTGAAAGAAACCATAAGACACAGGTGCGCAGAAGCACACAAAGACTTCTCAGTCCCACTGAACTGTAGTCTTGTACATCCACAGTAAGTAAGCTCAGCACATCCTGTAACTGCGGGTACTAAAGGCACACACAGCATGACCAGTGACAAGGTGTCAATCATGTGGTGCTTTAGAGCCTTGCAGCTCACGGCAGAGCTGTCTGCCCTTCCAGCTACATCCTGGGGACTGAGGTTTTCCCTTACTCCACTGGCTTGGCTGATGAGCCACAGTGACATTCAGCCGGCATTTAACAGAGACATAAGCACAGTGAACAGAACTGTCAGCAGGACAGAGCTCCTCCGTGTCACCTCCAGCCTGGTGGTGAGCTACTAATGTGATAAGCAGGGCAAGAAAGGATAGTCTCAGATGTTTTGGATAAACACTGAGCTCCCAAAAACTTCAGGAAAGATGTTTTTCTGTCATTCCTGATACTGTCTCTTTTGCAAACTGCAAGGAAGGCTGGATATACAGTTTTCAGATGCAATTTGGAGCATCTGCCTTTCCACAGTAGTCATCTGAAGAAATAAAATTACAAATTATTTTATAACATAAGCTTGTAACTTCCACAGATGTCAGAGCCTTAGACTTTCAAAGCTCTTCACCTGTTCGTAGTCTATGACATTGTTATGGTACTCTGTCTATAATGGGTCATTTCTAAGTAGTTCAGTTAGAAATAAAACCTCCCCGTGCTGTTCAAATGGAAT
Source organism: Gallinula chloropus (assembly GCF_964237585.1). NCBI lineage: Eukaryota > Metazoa > Chordata > Aves > Gruiformes > Rallidae > Gallinula > Gallinula chloropus. The sequence continues at coordinate 56,264,690 of NC_140088.1, forward strand.
ACTCTACTAGTAGTCAAAGCATTCATATAAAAGTTGATTTAGTAACCCTTAAGATTAGGCTGTTACTTGAAAAAAACATAAACAAGTTGTTTTTAAAATTCACAGAAACTTGTAGCTACCCCTGCCCCCATCCCATCATACACCTTTAAATGCTTGAGCCTTCTTTCCTTTTTTAGCTTCACTTTTCAGCGTTCCAAAATGCACAGCATATTCAGGCATGGGGCACACAGTGAATGGAATCAAAATCTATGTCTTCTCCTTACTTCAACTGTAATGAATATGAACTTTGATTTGATAGAGCTTTTTTTGGCAGAATACACAAACTTTCTCCCATTTATGGTACAAAGTAGAACCATTCCAGGGCCATTCTTTAATTACACCTTAAAACAATATTACAAGCTTTAGTGACTTGACTGTAACCAAAACCATAATTTCTTTCTTTGTTTTGTTACAACAGCACCTTCCAATTCTTTCAGTATGCCATTATTTCCACCCTCCTAATTTTTATAAATAAATGGAAATACTGAAATTGTTGCTTATCTCATCTTGGTTCTATTTAAGCTGTATTATGCATGTGAATGATTCAGGTACATTGTATTCTTTTACAACTTCACTGATGTCCACAGTAGATCTCTTCCTGAGCACAACTCTGACATATTAGTTACCTCAGCTTACTCATCTGCTATCCTTGCACAGCCATATAGTAACACAGCCAAGTTAGTAACAGAAGTGTCCAATGCAGTAGCATAGAGGCAGAAATGTAATTTCACCACCCCGGTATTTACATATGGAATGCTTGAAGTATCTTTACGTATTTAACTCCTGTACTCAGTAGTTCTTCAGAGATAACTTGTTTTCAGTAACAGAAATAGAAATTTGCTTTAATGAAACTTTATTTGCTGGAGGTTTTCAAGTGTAAATGCCTCTTTAAGTTCAAATACATCAGTTTTTTTCCAAGGGAAAGGAGCACATTATTCCTCTGATGAATATAGGGTTTGAGTCAAGGTTTCTTGGTGTCAAAGTATTTTATCAGTCTCTTAAAATAAATAAAATACATCATAAGACTAAAAAGTTGATCATATTATATGGTACCATTAAAATGTGGGAATTGGACATTACTTGTAAGCATTTAAAATTCATTCAGAAGAATGAGAGAAAAACCCATTTCATAGTGATCTGTTTCTGTGATATTTCATTACGGGTTTAAAGAATAGCAGATTCAGAAAGGCTTTTCATAATTATTTCATACCTGAGGTTGTATTATTACAAAAAGGAAAAAAATACTTGAGTGCTTAGTTTCCATGGACTTGAAGGTCATGTTCTGTGTACATCAAATCTTTCAGGTCTAAGCAAGTTGCGGAGGTTTTGGGTAAGTTTAATTATTTTTTTCTGTTGTCTTCAGACTGCTTTCAGATTTTGTTCAGGACCTCAAAAAACCAAACTATTTTTAAAACACTGAAGCATTCAGTTGACAATAAGTTTCTCAGTACTTACTCTTTGCTTCTTATCCAAACAATGGATGTCACAGAATCACAGAATGCTAGGGGTTGGAAGGGACCTCGAAAGATCATCTAGTCCAACCCCTTGTGAAAGCTCTGAAAGTTTCTTCTTTACAAAGCCTTATCCTCATCATCCTTGCATTAATTCACAGAAATCAAACAGTATTCACACAATTCTTCAATCCTGTTTTTTGTTAGTCAAGAAGATCACACTTTCAAGGCACTGCAATAAAAGCTTCAGAAACAGTATTTCTACCACTGTTATACTGTGGAAGCAACAGATACATCTTTCTGCATCAGCATGGAAAACTGGCTCCACAAAGCCAAGATTCTGTTCTTTAAGATACCAAGAGGGGGTTTACATTGAAACTGGAAGTACAGTTTCCAGTTTGTATTGCCCAGAAATATCTATAAATCTGAGCTTCAAGAAGGCTTTTAGAAATACGGTGAGCTATAAATTATACAGCCCTCAGTATTACCATGCTTTATGGACTTCTCAGTATCAGGAAAGGGAAGACTGAATTTTCAACTATTTATCTCTGAGGAAAATGTTAGTTTATCAGTTTCCACACAAACGCCCTTTTTCTAAACTCACACTAAACAGAAGCAAGTGGAACATTACTCCTGGTCCAGTCATCAGGAGAGTTAACATTAGCTCAATCCTAGTAAGGACAGTACCAGCTACAAATGAGTTAGTAATTTGGTCCAAATATCTCATAAATACATGAACATAATCAAAGCACAGCTCCAATTCCTGGATAACGTTTGAATCATCTCAGAGCTTCTCATGCCTATTAATAGCACATTAGCAAAATCACTTTGGCATTCCTGTGCGACTTTCACAGATTGCTTCACTAAATTTCTTAATTTCATCTGGTTTGTTTTTCAAAACAGCCTACAATAGTAATCATTTTAGGTACAGCTTGCAGTAATACGACTGCAATACTCAAGTCATTCTAAATGTTTAAAAAAAAAAAAGCTTCTTTCAGTGGTAACCAAGACACCTATAGTTAAAAAGTGGGGATGCAACTATACAAGCCTTCTAATTAACTGTATTGAATAAACAGTTTCTGTCCTTTTTGAAAACTCAAAGAGCATCTCAAAGGAGGTACTGTTTGTCAGCTTTTTACATATAGACAACAGTTCCACATGAAAGGACAATTAAGGAGACCAGTTTCTTGGTTAAATCCTTTTACTGGTTGAAGGACAGAGGGCTTAAATCCCACTTTCATGACAGAATCCCTTAGTTATCTCAGCAGGTTAGTTCTCCCGGCATGAGACAGTAGAAATCAGTTAAGGTAAAAAAGAAAGGGTGGCACTGGTGTTATGATCCTGCTTGTGAGGAATTGTTACTGTACAACAAAACAAGGAAACAGCAGAGACATGACTTGATATGCCAAAAACATGCAACCACTGCTGCCTTTGCTCACATGAGAAATGCCCCACTAATTGCTAGAACACCTCACTGTAGCCTGTTCCCCTTGAAACAAACATACAGAGTATAGTAGAGATTTAATTTCTATTTCACTTTTTTTTTTCATGCTCTATGAGCACATAAGGAAGAAGCTGAATATATATATTCAGTATATTCTTTCATGATAAATGACATCAAGAGTAGCTGGGAGACACAGGAAAACATCAGAGCAGCAGATCTGATTTACTGAGATACCGCTCAGTAAATACAGAGAACAAACAGCTCATAAGCCATTTCTCACCTACCCTTTCCCCAGTTATTCACCATATATAAATGTCCTCACATTGACTAAGTTGGCAGAACCACTTTGGGGACCAGGGGCCAGCAATAGCTCAGTTACCGCTATGATGCCTAAAGTGGTCCTGCCATCTAGAGGAAAGTTGGCTGAGCAGCTTCAGGAAAGGATTGTCTCCTCAGAGGAGGCATTCAGAGGAACACTCAGTGGCTCTAGAGCATCCACTGGAAAGGGAGAGGAGGAAAACAAGCCTTTGAAGACATTTCTTCATGGAAAATTTAAAGTTTAATTGATACCTATCAATTTGTGCATGTCAGAAGCTTGCCTTGGTTGGATTTTCCATTCTATCTTTGATAGATGACAGAAGCATCAAAGAGTCTTAAAGCCATTAGTAATAAAACAGCTACAATTACTGTTGTCAAGTAAGTTTTCACATCACCTACCTTCTATGTTTATGATGCATTACATCTGTTTACATACAGAAAGGAAATTTATAGAGCTCAGTCTTTAAATTTTTGGGAAGTAGTAGGGAGTGATGAGTAGGTAACAGTGATTCAGCAAACAACGGAGATCTGAAACTATATTGGAAAAACATGATTTAAAAGTGTAACGCAACCCAGCCTAGCTCTGCTCGTTTGGTTTTTTTGCAGACTACCCCGTATTTAGGGACATGGTTAAGCTAGTAATATAGGTGGTAGGGGGGATGTTTGGACTAGATTATCTGGAAGGCTTTTCCCGACCTGATCACAGAATCATTAAGGTTGAAGACCTGACACTCTGGGTCTATGGAACTCACACTGTAGGGGAACAGTAAAATGAGAATGAGAGAGAAAAAGCTAAAATATGCCTAGAGTGTACATCAACAATTGCTAGAGCATTTCTTAATTTCAGTGTAATGATTCAATTAATAGGTTGTGAGAATAAAGACTATGGGGGAAAAAAGGATTTTGTATTTTGAAGTGATCCCAGGTGTGCACATCCTCATGGCTGCTACTCTTACCATATTCAAAATTTATATACTGGGCATGTTTTTTGGTTTTAACCACAGAAAAGGGTAAAAAAAAAAGAGTCAACAGCATTTACAGACTGATCAGTTATTTTAGTATTTGTAGGCAGAAAGGTGCGCATTTAGATGCAACTGAGCACCTAGTCTAAATTCCAAGATAGAGAAAAGTTTGTAGTATTAAATAGCAAAAACCCACCCTTGCAAATCAGGCTGTCAAGAGACTTTTCCTTAATACATTATTAGCCCAGTCTTGCAACTGAAGTGACATTACTCATTCTTGAGCACAGTGCTGCACTACAGTTGCCCTCTGGCTGTGCAGATATAGGAAGTCAGTTCTTTGCTATAAGGTGCTATGATGAAGTGCTAGTAGTGCTGAATTGCTGGCAGGGAAGCAGGAGCCGGAGTCTATATATATGTATAGCTTCATCTCAACAGAAACCCAGTGCCCTGATGCTCACTATCATGCCAGTACTATCACATTTAAAAACCAAAAACCTTCCATCATCACTGCAATAGCCCACAACAGCTTCCACACAGCTGAACTACACTGGATCCAAATCTGAGGTATGCTGGTTCTGCCCAAAATGGAAACCATCCCCTTACCTATCCGTGCTTTGTCATTCCTCACTGCCCTGGGGACACCTTTGCAGCTGGGTTTGGAGAAACCTTACTACTTAAAGCCATATTCCACAAGTACATAGTGCACAAGAATCTGAGACAGACAGTCTATGAACTGTTCTTAACACCTAAGAGCCTTCCTTAACCACTTCATTTCTAAATTCAGCATTTCAAAAGGCCACTCAGAGCTCTGCTTCCTTAAATAATCCTCATCAATCAAGATAACTACTGTTGAATTAACTTCTCACATTCTTAGGTATAGAGATTACCTCATACTATAATAGGTGTTGATTGCCTGTACTAAGCCTTACTTGTTTTTTCTTCTCTTAAAATATCAGTTGACAGACTTCATATATACTATCACCTTAGCACGACTTCTTCATAAAAATAATTTTCTTTTAAGCTCTCCACATAATAAAATACCAGCCTTATCATCAGGTTTGAGAGATTTAAGTAAATACAAAAGAAAAGCAATTTCTCTGGTGCATCTTCTCCCACTGGGAAGGCCATCTACTACTTGAAAATGTGCTGTCAGGACTATCTGACAGCCAGGTACAGCCACCACCACTGATGAATCAGATGGTAGGGACCAAACCAGAAAGCAGCCTCACCAACCTTAATTTTTGGGTGCTGTGCAATAGGCTCAGCTTTTTCAATGTCATAACCTCAGGGACACCACCCTAGTTCTCCCCCCTTGTGCCAGTCCTGCCAGGCTTCACTCAGCCCAGCAATCCCTGGCCCAGAGTTTCCAGGGCTGAAAGTAGCATCATGCAGTGTCTGTGCGCAACATGTTCCTACAAGCAACACACTTTGCTTCCTCGCTTGTTCTGCTGGGTAACACCTCTTTGGAGCTTAAATCCAAACGGGAAGCCCTCCAGGGCTGCTTCTGCTGCTGAACTGTGTGGCTTTGCATTTTCTAAACGCGCTTTTTCTGCGTGTGCACATGTTGCATTCATTGTTTCAGACTGAGACAAGAGCAAAATCCCTGGAGAGTGGCTTACAGAGCAAGAAAAAAAAAAATCTTACATATTTAAATATGCAATATACTCCATCAGCATGGCTCCCGAGTACCAGCAAAGTGCAGATGACGAGAGGCCAGGAAGACGGGAGCGGCGGATAAGCCGGCTGCTCAGAACAAGCACAGAGCGATGCTACCACCTCCTGGAGAAACCGCGGCAGCCTCTCCTCTCCGTCAGGGTCACCGAGTGTACCACACAGCCAGAGCAAGCAGCTACACCCAGGCTAACAGAGGGAGGGCATCATGAAATCCCTGCCGCGAGAAAGTACGTTCTGATCACGCTGTATTAGCAGCGTGAAATAAAAGCAGTAAATTAGCAGCGTAAAATAAAAAAATTATTTTAACTCTCCTCCTGTCTCGTTTCAGTGGGACCGAAGAGGTTAATTTACTATGCGTTATCAATTAGTTACACGAAGTTACAAGGAAAGCGTATTCACAGGTCATTTCTGAAGGAGTCCCTGCCTGGGAGTTTACACGAGTCACCAAAACACGTGCACTCGTTTTTAGATGCTTGCGATTTTGTGCCGCGATGAGGCTGGGATGTTGGTTGCTTGCTGTAGGAGCCCAATGCATTTCTGTGGCCATATTGCAGCTTAGCAGCCTAAAGCAGCACCGTGCAGCTTCAGAGCAGCTGTCGCTAAGGGTTCTGCAGAGACACGAAGGAATGAGTTCTCAAAGCATCTACCCCTTACCGCTCTGAAAAAAGTGGACAACCCAGAAAGGACTGTGTACAAGTATCTCCATGCTATGGAGAAGTAGTAATGAAGGAGACATTCCCTCAATAACTTATCCTGTTTGCAGTATCACTGTCCCTTGACAACATATTCGTTCTCCAGAACAGAAGCCAGCATTAAGAAAGGAAATACTGCAGACTAAGAAAAATGTTTTCTAACTTCCAGGTAGAGTACAGCACAAAAAAAAAAGATAAGTTTTAAATTCTAAGCTATCATAACTTCTATAAGAACACATCCACTTCCTCTTATGTACTGAAAAGAGCTTAATAACAAACCACATCACAAGCTTAGATTACATTCAACTATTGCTTCTCTATTTGGGAGATAAAAAAAAAAAAAAAGGAGATTTTTCCCCTTAGAAAGAAGCTATTCTCTGCAAAGCAACTGTGCTCAGGATATGACTGTCCTCAAGCAAGCGTATCCATACACATCAATAGAAGAATACAAACCTTCAACATGTGATGGGTGATATAATTTGAACACAATCTAAACTTCCAACCAGCAAATCCAGTTTTTCTGTTCCAAAGTTTGGGGTTTGTGTGCAGATTCTGAATGACTTGCAGATCACAGAAACGTGTTTGGTTGGTTTTTTTTTATAAGCATTCCATTTGGTCATACATTTAACTTCACTAAGAATGAAATGCACATTTATAACTTTCTAATAATTAAACTCAAGATGTTATTGCATTTTTAAAGTATTATTTGCTGGATAGTAAATTCATTATAAAGCATTGACTGAACTTTAATTTCACAGCAGGGAACGTGTTCAAAGATTCAGTATTGCATTCAGAAGTAATAACAAATTTGCAAAAAATCCAATAAGATGAAATGCTCTGTTGAATCCTAAAATACAGAAATGATGAAGTAATCACTGCACACACTTATTTATAATTATATTACATTTCAACTTTAATTATTAAAAAAATTAGTAAGAAATTTAAGTGAGATTTGGCACACAAATTAATAACATTGTGTCAAAGGCATACATTCTCCTTCAGTCTCAATTCCTCAAATTCCAAACAGCCATTTGAAGTTCAATTGTTTTCAGGCTGCATTCAATTCTAAACTGTTTGATACAAAATTAGATAGCCATCATCTTTAAGAAAAGCTTTTATTCTTTCTATTCGCCTAGAGAATCCTCATTCATAGGCTAAATTCAGGAAGGTCAAGGGTAAAGGGAAAATTTCTGTGCTAAACTGAGAACTTAAGTCACAGCACTAAAGCAGAATTGTTACTAAAGCAGAATTAGCAACAACAACAAAAAGTAACATTCTAGTTTACAAGCAGGTACCACAATTAAATCCATATTCCAAGTCAAATGCGTATGAACTCCACACCTGTGGAGCCAAGATTTTGTGCCAAATACTTAGTTACACATAGTTCTATGCCACTTCATTTCTGTTTTGTCATAGAAAAGGGAATAAATTTGACAGCCATAAGGATGATGCAGCTGGAACCAAAATATGTAGTCTAGAGTGCTTCATCCCACAGCTCACTCATTTAAAAAATGTCATTTCCACATATTTTTCTTAAAAACTTGAATAGAAAGGTTTGAGCTAAAAATCTCAGTAAGAGAAAAAAACAAGTTTCAGAAGTTATATTAAACATTGTTCCCCACAGTTTCAGTGCTGCTCCTCGGGTCTTAGTGTTTCACATCTTTCTGAAGTTTCAAAAAATAATTTTATCTTTGAGCTGCAAGCTGAAACAAAATAGATATTGGCAGCTTTGACTAGATTTGAGTGAAAACTTTCTTAGCACATTTACAAAAGGTGTTCTTGAGTTTTCTTACATCATCGTTTGGCTTTAAGTCACAAAAGCATGAATACATGTGTTCGATTGATTTAATTTTTGAAACAGCAAGACTGTAGCACTTGAACTATTTCCTCATTTTAATCAGCCTTCTAGCTCAATAAAACAAATAAGGTATGAAGATGGGTTTCTTTAACATTGATAATTGGATTTTTAAAATTATTCTTTAACAATATTACTTTTAATGAAACCTCTATTTTTCCCACTGTACCTTTTAAATGTCTAACCAGGCCTGTATACTAAAACAGGACACACACCCCAAAAAAAACCCCAACCCACTAACCACTACTATTAAATATTAAAACCAAGAAAACTGGTAGAGAAATGTTTTTATTTAGAAATCCGATTAGTGTTTGATGCGGAACTTCTATAAATTAGGGACGCTGTGGCACAGAAATGAGGCTCTAAGTTACAAATATAAAGAAGTAGGTACATGGAAAAATGGTCAATTTAACACCATTCTATATAAAGACATATCATAGAAATCAGCAACATGATAGATTTGCTTTTTGTAGTATCTACAGTTGTAATACCTACAGAAGAAACGACGGATGTAAATGAAGTAGCATAATTGAGGTCACAATAATTTTAAAGTTGCACTTTCATTAATCGTATTGTCATTCAAGGCTGTTTTGGGTCTTTCTTCTCAGATTAGTAATGAATAGTTTCTCTGTTACCTTTCTATTCTTTCTTTAGACATAGAATCAAGTTTCAATAAGCCTAACAATTAAAGGCTTCTTTTTGCATGTGGGGCCATCTCAATTATGCTTTGCATTAGCTTTGGGGGTAGGGGGAGGCAGGGCAGTGTTTCTTAATTGCTTCTTTAAAGTATTAAGACATTGAAAACAAGTCTAAGAAAAGTTCATAAAGTCTTAAGGATATAATTTCTCTTCAGCTTTTCAGTGGTCTTTAGCTACAAGTCACAACATTCAGTATATAAAACGAACGCTATCGTTACATATATTTCAACTAAAGAGGAGAAACCCAAGGAGAAGTTATGCTGTATAACACTTCAGAAGATAAGGGGCACTGAGTTCCATCAGGTCCAGCAAAAGCATGTTAAGAAACTGTATGTATACTTGTCAGAAATTACTATTCAACAATGTTGGCCATACTGGAGCTTATAAAATTAGCAAGTTTATGTGCATAGTTTACTTCCCTCCAAACGTGGTTTCAGTTGTGCCTCCTAAACTTTTTGAAAGGGAGTAGATCTACATAAATCAAAAGACCTTCCTTATTATATTAGTCTGGAATTTTCATGGAATTTTCCACCTTAAAATTTGCATTTAATTGGTTGCCCTATCAACACCCACTACCTACCTAAGGCAAAGTCTACTTCTAGAATTATTTGACCTTGCCTTTTAAAAATAATGTTTGGGGAGGGAAAAAAAAGTCAGATTTAAAGAGACTTCAAATCCTCTTTGCTTCACGCAATTTCAGCACTGCACCTCTCTACCATCTAGGCAAATTTTCCAACTATAACGAGATCAGAACTGACTTTTATCTCACCCTCTCATTTTGCAGAAACAGTAAAGTATCTACCTTTAAGGACTGAAATGAGCAGACACTCTCTTCATTAGTATTGAGAACATGCTTCAGTGATTTATCACATGAATGGACATTTGACTAGTTTAGAGCCTTATCCCACCATCGTGTAAGTGAAATGCCCTAATACTGACTTAAGTCAATGTAGATTTTACCATCCACTTCAGCAGGGTTGGAATGTCACCCTAGGGTGACTTGGCATTTATGCTGTTTTTCAAAGCCTCTTAAGGGATTTAAAATTAATGGAAATTGGGCATTCAGAATACTTAGACAGCTTTCGAGATTTCAGACCTATACTTAAGCAATTAAGTTAAAGAAGAAAAAAAAAAAAGTAAGATTATTCCTAGAAGTTTCATGGCAACTTTCAGGCAAAAAATGAGGCAACGGGTATAAGTTACACACAAGTACAAAACAAAGTATAATTCCTAATAGAAGTTAAACCACAATAAACATAAATGCAATTTGTTAGATAATTCTTCTACAACAGTACCCAATCACAGAATCACAAGGTTAGAAAAGACCTTTAAGATCATCAAGTCCAACCATTCCCATGCTATGTTAAACCATATACCTAAGTACCTCATCTAGACTTTTTTCTTTTTAACACATCCAGGAAAGGTAACTCAATCACCTCCCTGGGCAGCCTGTTCTAGGCCATGACAACTCTTTCAGTAAAGTATTTTTTTCTAATATCCAATCTAAACCTGCCCTGGCACAGCTTCATGCCATTTCCCCTCATCCTATTGCCCACCTCTCTACAACCTCCCTTCAGGTAGTTGTAGGTGGTGATAAGGTCTCCCCTCAGCCTCCCCTTCTCCAAGCTAAACATCCCCAGCTCCCTCAGCCTCTCCTTATATGATTTACCCTCCAGCCCCTTCACCAGCCTAGTTGTCCTTCTCTGCACTCACTCCAGGACCTCAATGTCCTTCTTATGCTGAGGAGCCCAGAACTGCACACAGTTCTCAAGGTGCAGCCTCACCAATGTCGAGTACAGGGGCACAATCACCTCAATCACCTCCCTAGACCTACTGCCCACACAATTTTTGATACAAGCCAGGATGCCATTGGCTTTCCTGGCCTCTTAGGCACACTACAGATTCACATTCAGCCTGCAGTCAACCAACACCCCCAGGTCCTTCTCTCCCTCACAGCTCTCCAGCCAGTCTCCCCCAAGTCTGTAGCGCTGCATGGGGTTGTTATGTCCCATACGCAGCACTCTGCACTTGGCCGTGTTAAACTTCATCCCATTGGTCTCAGCCCATTGGTCCAGTCTGTTCAGATCCTTCTGAAGAGCCTCTCTACCCTCAGACAGATCAAACACTGCCTCCCAGCTAAGCATCATCCACAAACTTAATGAGGGAGCATTCAATTCCTTCATCAAGGTCATTGACAAAGACGTTGAACAAAACTGCACCTAGGACTGAGTCCTGGGGGACAACACTCATGACCAACCTGCAGCTGGATTTTGTTCCTTTGGGCCCGGACATCCAGCTGAGGGTACACCTGTAAAGGCCAGTAGCAGCCAATTTCTCAAGAATGCTGTGAGAAATGGTGTCAAAGGCTTTACTGAAGTCCAGGCAGACCACAACCACAGCCGCCTTCTCATCCATTAAGCGGGTCACCTTGTCATAGAAGGTTAGTTTGACAGGATCTACCTTTTGTAAACCCATGTTGACTAGGCCTGATTCCCTGGCCATCACACTTGTGCTACATGATAGCTCCCAAGATGACCTTCTCCATGATCTTCCCCAGGACTGAGGTGAGACTGACAGGCCTGTAGTTCCCCAGATCTTCCTTCTGACCCTTCTTATATATGGGTGTAACATCTGCCAGTCTCAAATCAAGTGGAACTTCCCCAGTCTGCCAGCATTGCTGAAAGATCATGGAAAGGGGTTTGGCAAGCACATCTGCTATTTCTCTCAGTATCCTTGGGTGGATCCCATCTGGTCCCATTGATCTGTAGGTGTCTAACTGGCCAAGTAGGTCACTAATCATTTCCTCCTGAACCATGGGAGTTTTGTTCTGCTTCCCCTACCTGTCAGCCAGTTCCTGTGGATGGGTAGTCAAGGAATGACCAATTTTACTATTAGAGACTAAGGTAAAGAAGAAATTAAGTACCTCAGCCTTGTCCTCATCCCTTATCACTAATGTTCCCTTGCATCCAATAAGGGCAGGGGATTCTCCTTGACCCTCCTTTTATTGTTAATATAGTAATCATTGAAGTATAATATGCATTTTCTACCTAAGAAGGTCTGTAGTTAACCTGACTGAAAATAATAATCCACTGGAAAATAGCACTGTCAGAAATACTTCTAGGAAGCTGATTTACTGTAGAACTGACTCAGTGCTAGAGGAGTCACACAGGGCCTTTTTGGCGTGCGTATTGTAAATGTTTATGGAAAGAAGGAATTTAGTGAACTGTTTTTATTTTCATATATTTGAGCACAGCACTGGAAGCTATGTGAAGAGACTAAGACAAATGCTGTGGATGTATCATGTATCTCTTCAATATCTAACGAATGAAGGAAAGAAAACCCCTCTTCTTCCATTAACTTCGTGCTACCTCATCACTGGAAAATAAATAAGGGCTATTAGACAAACAATTAAGAATTAGAGTTTCAGTTCTTCCCATAGGTATAAAACATGTATTTTCTCAGCTTCATATGAAATACTCCATACAATGAAGTCTAACAGATAAAGAAAAAAAATTAAGAATGATGAAAAGTTTGAACCCAGAACACGTAAAAAACACTTGACACAGTTGAAATGATTCATTCATCTCTTACTAAAATGTTTAGCAGTAAATACATAATTCTGCATTGAAATATTTATTTTAAGAGAAAGAAACATAGTTCTCTAACCTAGCCAAAAATCTAATGTACCTAGATGCTTCAGGGAGCAGTGGAAATGCTTGAAGCTGATGCAAATCATATCAACACACAGATTCAAAGAGATTTACTTGCTATGTTAAAAGTTGCCTTGAGATTCTGCCTTCAAAAGTAAGGAATTCTTCATGTCTGACTTAAATTTCATTTAAAATAATCCTCACAAAATTTGGAATTTAGAAACTATCCAGAAGAGTTGTATATTTGTTTTAATATTATTCCATATTCAATTGAAGGAATTCATTTTTTTCTATTTATTTCTACATTTCAGACAGGACTCTAAACATACTTAAACTATAATTGTTTTTACATGAATAGTTATGGATAGCACAAACATCTAAATCTAGCTTCATCCAATTCTTCTCTGTTCAATGAAGTAGATCCAAAATTAATTTGGCAAGCCATCAATTATATAAAAGCCTAAAATAGTTAAGGGGGTTTATTAGGGGTGGGGTTTTATTATTTGCTTTTTAAATTAAGTCTATCATTATCACAGGAAAATACTTCACAGCAGAGCCTACAGTTACCAATCCTAAGGAAGACTGGTTTCATCGTTGTATGTATGCCTACATATGTAACTAGTGATATGATTGACATCTTAAACAGAGATGTCTCATCATTCTATTACATCACAAGTTAAATGGTAAAAATAGAAAAATATCTGAAGAATTACTATACAAGAACTCTGAAAAAGAATGATTCATTTAAAGATATATGAACCAACTTTAATTAACAGTCTATGCTAATGTACCAGATTATGTCCAAATGGTAGTGCTGTATGCATAGTATGCTACACCACCACAATGACTTGCTGTCTTCTATATACTGAAGTCCTAAATTTCCAACTGGGAATATATTCCCACATAGGACAATTACAAAAATGAAATCCAGTCTTACTGAAAATAGGGATGAGCAGGAACAATTTCATGACAGAATGTTCAAATATTTGTGGAGTGTGTCTGTGAGGGGGGTTTTCTCCCCCTAGTTTAAAGTTTTAACAAAAAAACCAACCCATCAGACTCTCTACCTTCCAGTCATTTTGAAGTTCAGTCTTAGCAACAATCAGAACAGCAAAAGAATCTCATGTTACTATACCAATAAGATCCAAGTGAATTTGTTCCTCTCTTTTGCGCAGATCTCCTTCATGTATGCACAGTTAAGTTATATCTATAAAAACTATTATAAACACCGTTATTTAGAATCATAGAATATACTAAGTTAGAAGGGACCCATAAGGATCAAGTCCACCTCCAACTTCAAATCATCTGACTACTCCATTCAATGGACAAAAGTTCCCATGATATCAGAGATCTGATATTCTTTACAAAAGATAAACTGTTGAAAAACACAGTTACTGTGTTGATACAAAGACCCTGGAGAAAGAGAGGCATTGAGATGCTCATGGAGACAGTGACAGGGGACACTGAAAAAGTTATGAGGCTATCCAGTGCCATGGATATGTTCTACCCATCTTCACAAGGGCAAAATTGCACTTGAAATTAAGGAAGGCTTAGCAAAGGCTTAAGGACAAAAGGAGTGAAACAGCTGTGGTGCCTGGAATTTAGCCAGAGTAGCTAGAGCATCTCAAACCTTTAAAGACCTGACTACAAAACACAGAATTCAACCATTAGTTAAAAACGAGATTCATCTTAATTGAACATTGGGCCTCTGCCAACATACTTATCCAAAACTGAATTAGACACCAGAATTTTGAAGGCATAATCATAAAATGAAATGAGAAAGTATGCCTTGGCAGCAGTGATTAATCCTGGTAGTGCAGAACACGGGTTGACTAACAAGGAATGGGTGTGCGCTTTGCCACCTGCAGCAGTAACTGCCAGAACTTATTATTAAAAAAAACCAATACTCATGGATGTTTTTCATCAGGAAAGAAAGAAATTACCAACCCAGAAGCTAGTAATTTGGCACAGTTGTCTTATTGGCACTTTCCAGTCATAGACAACCAGCAATAGAAAAGCAGGTTATTTCAGGTCAAGCCCTGAAATCCAGTGGAGAAACGTGCAAAAAAAAATTGCTACTCATTCCTTGCTTTTTCATCAATAAGCCTAGCTATGTACCAAAAAGCTACAAAAAGTGCAGCTATCCTCTACATTAATGTCAAAAAGTATTGTCTTTACATTTATATAGCTTCCTAAATCAAAAGAAGAACACACTCAGAACTGAAACATGCTTCATAGCAAACTGCATATTGGAATTGCTGTCTTTCTCCCTTGTAAAGCTCTTTAGAATAGTGATTAGTAGTTCTTTTAATCCTGTCTCTACTGCAACAGAAATTCCAGCTTTTTCACCATTCAATTCAGATGCTCTACTTGTTTCCAAAACAACACCTAAAAACTACTCAACTTGAACTTGAGCCAGAAATCTAAGAAGCATGTGCCAGAGTGACTGAAACATCTAAAAGCATGAAGTTACAAGTATGGGGAATTCCATCCCAGTTCAGAAGTAGAAACATACCAGAAACACTAAGAGGAAGGAACATTACTATTGTTATTAGGGAAAAGTGTTTGGAAACAGTTAAAAGAATTGGTAGAACCCCAACTGAAAGATGAAAGTCAATCAATTTACATAACTGTTGCTATTCATAATATCCTTTCAAGATCTTACAGTTTTTACAGCCAGGGAGCCAGATAGTAAACTGTGGACAAGTGTAAGGGAAGAGATCTTGAGAGCTAAGGGATGGTAGATCACAACTAGCAGTGAGAATTGATACTGCAAAAATGCATGTTTTCACTCCCCTTCTCATAGAGCCAGATAAATTAAAAGACCGAACTCTTACTGTATTTCCTAGGTGTACCAGTCAAAAACAAAGGTGATGCATTCCCAAATGGTCAGTCTGAAGATGCTCAGTTTTTGATTCCACTAGCTTGTTATTCTGAGAATATAGTACTCCATCCTTTGAGTCTAGACTGCATGTTTTATCCATACTACATAAAAGTAGTTTAGAGGAATTTTGCTTAGAAAAACATCAAGCATGTTATCTGTGTTACTTCCTCTTTCTTCTAGAAATGTATTCTTTTCACAGTTTCCCTCTACCTCTTCAAGAGTAATTAAATCTCAACTACACATATATGTATTTTTTTAAACTCACGTACACCCATCCTGAATACTTGTCATAGATTGGAATACCACACATTTGTTCATTACATAGTGTTCTCAGAGATCCACATCTACTGCTAGAACTGTCATTCCACCTACAAACAGAACCCTAGTCCACATTATGACATTACTGGACCAAACTATACTTGTCACAGTGTGGCAGAAAAAAGGAACACAACAAACATTTAAGAGAAACAGACACAATTAGAATAAGCAGCTTTAAAATTCCCAGCATCATCTTCAAGCACAGTCAGCAAAAAGCATTTAGAAGGGCACATCAGAATTATAATGAACGATTTAAACTGATTTTGCTAGTGGCCAACCCTCTTACTCATACTGAATGGCTGAAATATCAGCTGCAGTAGCAGCAGCAAGGTCGTAGTCAAAATTAATAATGATGCACATATAATTTTTTTCTTAGACACTGGAAGTTATTTATAATTATTAGTTGCAATGAAACACTAGTATAGCCACATGCATTATTTACATACATACACAATTATGTTTATGCTTGCACAGTTGTTTGATTGACCTACAGAACTATTAACTATACAAATACTGAGTATAGAAAATTATTCCTTGCATATATATATATGCACATATTACTTCTATAAGATAACATGAAACTACATTGCAGAAGTTCATAATTATCTTAGTGACATCCAGACAAATAAAGGATCCCAAGATACGTGAAAATAGATACGAAAAAAGCAAATAAGTGACAAACTGCACCCTGAACAGCTCATTATCTAGATAGGTAACACGGAAACCCCAAATTTGTGACCATTAACAACTGTCATAGTGAGAACAAAGACCAACAAGGTCCTCTCAAACATCATTGTCTTATTCAGTTTTCTGAGAAAACGCTTAAGCTGGACACAGCATATTTAAGATGAAAGAAAAAAGTAGAATAAAAGAACATGCCTTTCAAAGACAGAGGTACAATAAAAGTTATAAAGCAAAACAGAACATTCAAGAGGTAGAATCTAACAAGCTGTGAGTCTTGACCAAGGTCTAGGACTAAAATGCAACAGAACACACACACAACTTCCTAATAATAAACACTAGAAAAATGTGTTGCCTCAGAAGACAGAGTAAAGGTAATCTTAAATTAAAGAAGTCTACTACTCATACAGTGAGGAGCTTCACTGCAACGCATTCAGCTTAAGAAACTCAAATTTAATACTCTTAAATATCAAATGTATTCCCCTTCCCCAAATATACTTCCTGTCATACACTTCAGTCACTTATTCTGTTTAATTATGTTTAATTAACAGCCCTTAAAGTTTCATTGCTTATTTCTAGCTTGCAAGCCCTGCATATACCTTCAAAGCAGATTGAGAGGGAGCACTGCTAGCATGCTTGAGCAAATGCCAGGTATACCCATTTAATATTTGTACACATAAACACCGATCTTCTTCATCAATCAAGTAGTGCTTGCCAAAATTTCTCTGACAGTATGCAACCCTTCTAAAGCTACAGATGTTATCTGAACCATAGTCATTTCAGGTACTATTCCAGACTTCTGCAAGTGAGAAGTAGTACTCAGCTGCCTGCTCTTGCCACAAAATCTGCATTGCCAACTAATTTAAGAATTTATGCCATACACTTTCAAAGTAGGTATAACAACCCAAGTACTTGTTAATTGTTAGAATAACAGGAATCTTTGCATTGCTTGAAAATACAACATTTTGTAACCTCATACCATGGAACTAAGCTTGCTATGATGTATCAGCTTCTCAGGTTTACCAACGCACTTAAGGGCTGTATGAGTAGCATCACTGGAAACTGGAATAGAGGAAGGCTTGAGCAATTCATACATAGCTGCTCAGTAACTAGCAGCAGTTCGGTCACAACCTTAAGGAAACATTCTTCTAGTATTACATAATCCTACCTAGTCAAGTAGTGAAACAAGTCTGCTGCACAAAGAATATATCTAGATTTTTCATTTGCTTTACAGCAAAAAGAGAAGCCAAGCACCCCACGCAGTCTCAAGCTTATGCTTATCTGCCAATATATTATACCAAAGCACAACGTTTTCTAACCTGAAACAACGAACTAGTGAAATCTTTACTTACACCAGTGATTTGATAAAAGAGTATATAAGTATCTTACAGAAATCCATCCACACAAGGTCAACATAAACATAAGAAACAGAAGGCAAGCTACCACTAGACGCTCAACTCTTCCAACCCTTCCGAACAAAGCACAAATCTCATCTTCTCTGAATTATGAAGCTACTTCAGAATTAAAACACTACAGAAGCATTTAATCTTTTTTTCATCAGATAAATTACTTCTTAGTGAAATCAAAATATTTTGCTTGGGCTTTTGCTGATATTCATGCTGTTACCACATTTATTTTTTTAAAGTCCACTTTCCAATCTCTGAAGTATCAAGAGTTTCCCAATACGAGCGTATATTAATCAACATGTAAAGTAGCATCAACTAATTCTGTAGGGAGATACACAGAACAAAACCAGAGGGTAAGTGAAAAGGTTCATGGATGTCCTTTAGGGACATATTGATGGTCATGTAAATTATTCTTACACATTTTAGAGTTTCACATGAAATCCTTTAAGATACCTCTTATGACACTTTTCCTGCAATATACGTATTTAAGCAACAGTTTCATATCAGTCTATTTACCAACTAGTAAAAATACTAGCAAGCCAGGACAGAACATTTGCAGTTTGTATGTAAATTGTGGTTTTGAGAGGGAGGGAGCAAGACCAACAAACAATTAAGGGTAGAGCTGTTTCCAGGTTTCTCTTGACAGTTCGCTTACTGCTATTAGCCAAGTACTATTGACTTCTGATGTTACAGATCTTACATGAAGTTTGCAGTCACTTGATTATTAGAATTGAAAGAGTTATTAATATTTCAAGATAAATTACTGAACACTTGTCTGATACGAGATCCCAAACACAATCGGTATATTCTAGTCATCCAGTGGGGGAAAGGGTTACGAAAGGAATTCTATGCTGTGCTACGCCACAAATATGACACCACCTGAATAAGAAGTCCCAGAAATTTGTCACAACCTTACTTAGCTTCTATATTTATAGTTTCTTATTACAGAAGCAGACTTATTTCACAAAAGTTCAGCTTGGCAGTCCAAAAAAATACACAAAGCATCTACTTCTTAGTATATTTGTAGGAATACCTTAGTTCTGAAAAAGAAGGTCTGTAGGATCTCAAAGACATATACAGAATCTGCAAGCTAATCAAAACAGCAAATTTGGGAATTCTAGAACCACTTGGTTAAAAAAAAAATCCTCTTTCTTGTAAATTAAATATCATATAGCATGTGTCATAGTTGTGGCGGGTTAGAAAGTAAGGCCAGTTAATCATAGGACCGCAGACCAGCTCTCAATCAACCTTAGAATCAACCAAAATTAAGCATTGACTTTCGTAAGGAAACTTGTTTTAATTTTTTATTCCTTCACATCTGAAGTTTAATGTAAGTAAAAGCACAGGAGGTTTTTGATAGACAATTCTGAAAATGAGTTTAGACACGCAACAGTTTGCCTACAGAACTCAGCAAAGTTTTAAGAGCATGAAAAGTAATATAACTTTTAGATTTAGACCTGAACTGAAGTTTACCAGCAATTCCAGAACACGTAAATTCATCACACCATGAGCTGAAATTCAGGGAGCAGTAGGTGATACATACAAATTGTTACTTCAGTACCAGTAGACTCAAGTTTGACACAAATTCTGTTAACAAGCAGAATGTAGTGTTTTAATTATTTTTTTGAAAAAAGGAAGCTTCACTTTCTTCACAATAGGGAGAAGGCTAACACACAGTCAAATTCTGAGATTAGTTTGATCCAAAAAGTCATGCATAGCTTCTATGTAAAGTCAATAGATAAATACAAGAGTTAAATCTTGTTCTTGCCAGCTTTGCAAACACTAGAAGTGAAGTTGCATCCGTTTGGATTTGCTTGTGTTTTTTCCTGGCCGAACAGTTTTGATCAGACAACTGTGTTCATGATGACAGTTCAAAAGAACAGCTTACAAGTCATTTAACAATTAGCTGAAATATATATAACTCTATAATACTAAAACACACTATGTTTTAACATAGTAGAAATCTGTCTCGTACCTTTGACTTGTATCCAGTCTTTAATGTGTATGCCTAAAGTGAAATCATTCTATCATAATGTTAACATCCATACTGCCCAAACAAAACAAAGACAGCAGCAGTACAAGGAACAGCTGTTAAAGGAAAAACACACTAACAGAGACAAGAAAGTCAAACCCACAGCAACCAACTGGTTAGTAGGTTAGTACAGTGCATACAAATAGATATTCTAAGTGTTTGTTCTCACTCAAAGCTACTTATTGTGCTCTGGTCCAGGCAGCTAAAAGAGCAGAGATAAGGATTGATAGCAAAGTTTAGAGCTTTCCTCAAACATGCACAATTGAAGACAAATTATTGAAGTAGCAAAGACAGAACCAGAAAACAATAACCACATTTCTTCTATGAATGCCTTCTGAATCAGTTCAAGATATTTTTCCCAGATTTCTAGTGTACAAAGTCTAAAGTGTGTCTAGGGACTTCCCAACACAGTAACTCCTTTTAACATAAGTACCTCCAACAGGTTACTACCATTAAGAAAAGCTACTGTAAAATATGCTTTTAACAACATACTGTAAAGAATTAGTAACAAATTTGTTTGAATGTACTGGACACGCCAGAGGAAGTTTAGCTTTTAATCTGGATATTAAAACAATAGTCAAATGTTTTTTGCGTTTCATAACCACATAATAAATTAGTGAAATAGAGGCATATAATTCCATAGATTTCATACATATAGCTTTCTGTCTAGTGATAGTATAGCTTTCCAGTTGTTACTTTGCTGATTAAGTACCTAAAATATTAATAAATAATGCAGTATTTAAGATATTAAAACATTCTTACAGAATGGATTAAAACTAAAGGAAGGAAGGTTTAGATTAGACATTAGGGGGAAGTATTTTACAGGAAGAGTGGTGAGGTGCTGGAACAGGCTGCCCAGAGAGGTGGTGGATACCCCATCCCTGAAGGTGTTCAAGGCCAGGTTGGATGGGGCCCTGAGCAACCTTGTGTAGATCCAGGCCTGAGGTTGGTGTCGCTGCCTGTGGCAGGGGAGTTGGAGCTCTATGATCCTTGGGGTCCCTTCCAACCCATGCTATTCTATGATTCTATGATTCAGGAAGCAGAAACTGATGTGTTTTTCATGCTTCTCCATCAGCATAATGAGTACTCAGAAAAATAGTTCCTTATTTTTCTGTCTAATTTATATCTCATATAACATAAGAAAGCAAATACCAAGCTGTAGCATCAACAATCATTCTGTCAGCCAGTAGCTCCGTATGACAGTCCCTGTGGATCTTGTGAATAGTAAAAGAAAGAGCTGAGCTGGTTCTTTCTGGAGCATAAGAGCATTATCCATTATGGCTCAACAAGCTGATTTACCCACCACTGGCAAACTGAACCTTCAAGGAACTTTCTTCTTCCCACCAAAGGGAGTCTGCAAAAGTCACACCCACTCTAGCAACATTTGCAGGACTTGTCTCTTGACTGTTGGAACAAGCAGAACACCCAAGCAGTTAAGAAATCAGATCTTCAACATCGTTGAGTAGAATTACTAATTTATGATTATCAGACAAGTTCTTGGCTTAAAAGTTATGGTATATCCTGGCTTAACAACCTGGGATTCATCAGAAAGGAAAGTTTATTAAAAGAATCATCATGAGCTAGAGATACACATGACCATCCAGATAATATTTTATCAATATTCATGTACAAGACACGCCAGTAAAGCTAATTTCTTAAGTGTTAACATGCAATTTAAAAGAATCTTTAGGAGACTTGTAAAAGTTTGTGTTGTCATTTACTTTTAAAGCTAGCATCTTGAGTTCCCTCTGAAAAGGTCTTGACTAGTGTCAGGAGTGACCCTGTACTCGCATTCCCTAGCTCAGTCTTATTAACATGTTTATGGAAACACAACATTTGTCTAATACAGGATGGATGTTTTGCTCAAGACCAGAGACCGGAACAGCAAGTGTTTCATTATGAGGACTGACAAACATACACACTTCTGTAGCAGCACTTACCTAGGGTGAAGGAAACTCACTTCGGGTTTCTGGGTTTATTTTTATAAGAAAGGAACAGAAATTCACTGGCAGTTGGGAGCATTTGGGGGTGTGGGGGGAAGGGCGAGCGCACGTGGGGTGGTGGTGGGTTTTATTGTTATTCACAGGAGTAAATGAAGCTTTCGAAGACATTCATATGGCAGGGAAAGAGTATCTGGAGAAGCACTATTCATCCACTGCTATTCTTAAAGACATAAACCCCACAATATGGATAAACCAGTGTAAAGATAGAAACTTTGAACTTTAGTAAGATTCTTTATCAAAACACCCAAGAGAAGATGATGATACTTGATAAAAATAGCTGAAGATAATTGCTGATTACAGAGTTGAAGAAAATAGCCAGGTTAGCGGGCAAAAGGAAAAAAAAAATGTGACTAGGAATCCACTCTCTCTGCAGTCTCCTATTTGTTTGGCATAAATCTGATGGCACTCTGATGACTCTTTTCTGAACTTTCCTGAAGATAAAGCACCTAAACAGAGTTCCATTTGTGCTGTCAAAATTCTAACTAACCACAAGTTAAGGTCAGTTTAGAATCCAAAAACAAGACCTATAAATTTCAGGTGAAACTTTGGTGTATTGATGGTGTCACATACGGGCTGTAGGATGTGGGCCATAGCCTTTACTGCATTTTCCTTGCCTTTGTCCATCTGCTGTCGACATCAAAGGTTAATCTTCACAACCTATTTCCTACAGTAGTCTTAACCACAGCTTACAACCCCATACGTTATAAGCCATCACATTACAACGCTCCATTCTTAATACACTTATTCATCATTCTAATAGGACAGAACAATCAATGAATGCCTTTATTATGCATGCAGACACAGGTCTTAAAAGAAAAATATACCAAAATAAACAAAAACATATAAAAAAAGACAATAGATACAGTGACATCTTTCAAATAATCTTCTTGTATTTCTAAATAGACAAATATTTTAGCTACATACTATGCTTCTCCTCGGAATTCTTCAGGCAACATTTATCAATATTTTTTCTTCTCTGTTGATTCCTAACATACCCTCACTCTGCCAAACAGTTAATGAAAAAGGCAGCAACAGGAAGCATTAAACAGTAACATCAGAAAAGATTCCTCCAGAATGGGGGGTGTGGGATGTGTGTGTCCTCAAGAATTAGCTTCAGAGTTTTGCTAGTACATTCCTAATAATAGAATGGGGAACATTCAGAACAGCAAGAATTCAGACGTTTAGATTCAAAAACTTGACACTGGAGGCTATAAAAAAATACCCTCCATCCACAAAGACTAAAAACAGTTTTTTGTTTTGATGCAGCCTGCTCACAGAAGGAGTTATACCTCCTCAGCTTTTATTTTCTGTTCCATAAGTATCTATTACAGATCACAGACCAATTGTTCTTTGTATATGAAAAGAAAGTATGGTCTGTACATGTTTAATGTGTATAAAAATGAGAAGTTCAAACACAAAGTGGTTGAGTGGTCTTCTATATAAAAAAAGAGACAATTACTACACAGCTAAAACGCATGCTCATGGAGAAGAGACAAGGTCTCTAAGGTATGCTGTAAAAGCTTATCTGAGTTCAAACTACAGTACTATAACTATATTAAAAATAATGAAGAATTACACTCATTTATTAATATTCTCATCACGGACAGTTTCAAAGCACATCAGGAAGCAAGCCATTGTGGGTTGGCATTCTTGTTTGGTTTTATTATGATTCACTATCTAAGAAACAAGCACACTAAAAGAGCTGCTACAGAAAAGTTAACCTGCTACTATTTTTTTTTTTTCCAAAATGACCGAGTCCCCCATAATTCTACATGAGGGCACAGAATAGTTTTTAGCAAACAAAAGGAAAAGCAAGCAACCAGATGCCACGCTACAGGTTTTCACAGCAGGTAGTAAACTCACAGCTGACTTCAGTGAGAGCCAGATTTCAAGTGACATACTATTGCCAGAAGTGACAGGAACTGGATTCCTAGGGACAGTTTCTCACCTGTTTGCCACTGACAGGTACAAGTTTGAGGTATAAGCATACTTGTACATGTCTTGAAGTTCCTAGTCACTAGAGCTTCTCAAAACCTAATCCACTAGTACTTAAACATACCTTCTCCAAAAATACCTGAGGAGTTTTAATTTCACTGCACTTGTTGACTATATTACCAAACAAGGCTGTAATTAGAGGCTTCCCCTTTTTCCTTGCCACATCTCCAGTTGCCCAAAAAATGCTAACCTGATTAAGTAAAAATCAAATGGAATTGTTATTAGTGCTTGCTGATTTGAAGAAAGCTTTGGAGTACTGTCATGGTTTTAACCCAGCTGAGAGCCGAGATCCACACAGTTGCCTGCTCTTTAAAGGAAAAGAGGAGGGGGAGAAATGGGGAAAAGGAAGGGGAAAATAACAACCCAAAACCAAGAAACCAAAAACCCGGGGGTTGGGACAAGGATAATTTACTAAAATAGCAGAAAGATAAAATATAACAATGCTAACAGGACTTTAGAGCAAAAAAGAAAAATATGAAACCGTTGATACACAATGCAGTTTATCACCGAACCCACAACTCAGGCTTTGCCACCCAGAGCCGTCCCGAAACCCGACCATACCCGAAAAACCGCACGTCCTGGAGCCGCCCTGCTCCTCCTTCCATCAGCCTCCCTTATACTAAGCATGACGTAATTGGCATGGAATACCCCCTTTGGCCAGTTTGGGTCACCTGTCCTGGCTTCAACCCCTCCTTTCTCAGTAGGGAAATATGAAGAACTGAAAAAGTCCTTGACTGCTTGACAACAACTAAAAACATCAGGGTGTTATCAGCACTGCTCCCATTTTAACACTCAAACACAGCATTCCATCCACAGCTACAAAAGAGGTTAACTCCATCCTGACTGAAATCAGGACAAGTACAAAGCCTAATCATCAGCAAAGGGTTGTCTGAAAATCTATGTATGTCACTACCCAAGGAAACTTAAACTCCACAGATGGCATTATTGACCTCTACGACATAATCTAAGTGACAAGATTCTCCATGCTTGCAGAGTTAGTCCCTACCAAGCTATCTGACCTTATCCTGTAATAGATATGACAGTCACAGAGGCTTAAAAAATGACAAAACATGTTAGACATTGAATAGGCCTATTTAGAGGGACTGCTTTGTTGCAACAAGCACCATAACCAAATTTCTTGAAATAAGTGACTGTTAGTATAGATTAAGAGAATTTCTATAGACAAATCTCAATGCTCTGCACAAATAGAACAGGAAGGAAAGCAGTGAAAGAAGCCCAATTTAATTTACAGTTATTTGAATCAAAACTTTAAGAGACCATTCGACTGTAAGAATGACAATAAAAGATCAGACTCGGGAGAGGGGTCGTTCCTTCAATCCAGGAATGTGGTACCTATGGAAAAGTAACAGAGCTAAGACACTGGACTCGCTTCTTAGCCACATGTGTAGGTTAACAAAGCATCTGCTTATCCAGCTATGTCTCTTCTACATCTTTCTATTACCCTAAATCAAGCTATTTATTCTTTTTAAAAATGTATTTCCAATACAGCAGTGACTGTTCCTAGAAAAAAACAGAGTTCTTACTAACTCAAATCTCACAATTAGATATTGAA
Organism: Gallinula chloropus; assembly: GCF_964237585.1. Taxonomy (NCBI): domain Eukaryota; kingdom Metazoa; phylum Chordata; class Aves; order Gruiformes; family Rallidae; genus Gallinula; species Gallinula chloropus. The sequence goes on from NC_140088.1 coordinate 56,290,365, forward strand.
GCTGTTGCAGTAGAAAACATGATATTGGGGACACCAGCCTTACTTTATAGAGCACAGCCTGGAGAAATTAGTCCCTGAAAGTCAGAAGCGTTTGATTCACTAAGTTGTGCCAGGAAATTCTCTTTTAAATAAGCAAGCTTAATTAGGAATTTCCTTAGTCACTTTAATTCTTATCTATCAAAGATTACCACCTGTTACTTTTTCCCTTCCACTTTAATGTCTTGGTGGCATTTTTCATAAAGCATTGTGATACTTACCAAAAAAAAAAATAATGTTTCAAAGCCATCTTGATTCCTCTCCCCCTTGCCTCAAGTAATAAAACCACATAGCTAAAAAAAAAATGGTTTCTGTGTATACTTGGCTATATTGCGAGTCTCTTGCCCAAAAGAAAAATTCAAAATAAGTTTACCGTTTTTGAAAAACTGATTACTTGTGCAATACTAGGACATGTAACACACAATGTCTACATCACTAATATGGGACCATTTTTCTTCCCCACCCCCCAATGATATTACAGTATCTATAGCCCAATGCTATAAATCTCACATGAACAGAAATTGTCCTTTGTCAACTTTCAAACCCGCGCAGATTACTAAATACTTTCAATACATCTGGAGAATCTAATCAAGTTATTTTCAGTTATTAGTATTGCAAAAGCCAGCTTCTCAAATCTCCTCAGCTCATCAAACACAGGAAATTAGTTAAAATACTTAGGTGACAGAGGCTAGAAAGTGGAAATATGTCCTCAGTTTAAAATATAATCCTATTGAGCCAAGAAATACTTTTTTTTCCTGTTGGGTTTCCAGACCCTGCTGAAATACCAGCCTGCTAGGACCCAGAACTTGGCATTGCTCATTACCATAACTTGTTACTTCCAACTGAATTACAGGAAGGACAAAAGTGGTACTATGCTTCTAATATTCTTAGTTGCCAACCAAATCTGTCTGGCCTCCAAGACAAGTAGGTTTGTATCAAGATTTTGTTTAAAGTACATGTTGAAGAGATCAGATTGAACTCCTTGATTTTTTAATAAGTTAATTGTTTTTAGGACTAAATATTGATGACAGTGGCAGAAGGAATAGATAAACTTGCCTGATTGGAAGTAACACTGTTTCGTGACTTCAGTTTTAACAAGCATCTTTGGGGTTCGAGCTTATCTCCCATCAGTGATTGAAATTGGCTCCTCCCATCACAACTACCTTTTCATCCCACCTAGGCCTATTTCAGTAGCATAGTAGTATTGATTTTAATATATTTTCACTCAGAACGCTGTGTATTTTAGTACTGTGTAGAGCTGGGATCTAAATTAACCAGCTACATAGGCACAAATTGTTCTGTATGACAGGATAAGACACTATACATAATGCTTATTTCTTCCTCTACTGTGCTGTCTCTGAAGTAATGAACTCAGAACCCAAAGCAGATGTTTGACTGCATACAGACCATCATTCACACTACATTTTCTTTCCCCCTTTGTTCAATGCTATGCTTCTTAAAGAAAAAAAAAGCATACACATATACACGTACACACATATGCAGCACGTCTAGAAAGCTTTCTCTGCTGAAATGTTATTCCCTTTGGGCAAGAACTAATCAGTTGATTTAAACAGATGCCACAGAATTAAGCCACCAGGAAGAAAGATAGGAGCAATCCTAACTACACAGGGAATGTGCCAAGAAACCTTTGTAGCCACAAGTTTGGTCTTTTTGTCTTGAATGAGATATTTCCCTACTCAGTCTAAAGGCAAGACTGCAGGCTGAAACACAGATGTTAAGAATCAATAAGGGGCAGAGAGAACAGAGGTGGGTATTGCAGCTTAATAAACAATTTATACACCGGATTCAGAGACCTTTTAAATCCCCATAAAAATAATTGGGTTTTAATACATTATAATGCACAATAACATTATTTCAAAGTTTTGGTATTAAAAAGCATGGAAAATTAATATTAGAAAATAAACTCATTAGAAAATTAGGCTGCATAGTTTACTGCAGTTGGTCAGGTAAGGTTCAAAATATTTCTCAGATATTATCAAATTAGGACACAAGCATTTGCAGTACTAAATACTTGCATGTGATGTGCCTGTGTCATTTGCATACAGTCCTGAAAAATCCCCCTCTCAACGCTTACACAGTAGAATTTGAAAAACAGAAGATTTGTGAACAAGATTGGTAAAAGACAAATTTTTGCTGAAGTTTAGAAGCAGAGGGTTACACTCTGCTTTCAAAATACCAGGATGACTAAGAGTGGAAAAACCCACAGACTGAAATGGCACCCTCAATCCCATTTTGGGCAAAATCTCCATATCCAACACTAGCAACAGAGCTGACAGACCAAGAAACCTGCAAAACAACTATCCTACCCTCACATGACAATGTCTGTTCTGTATTTTCTTCTATTTAGAACAGATGGCTTGTTTTATCACTGAGAAGCCGCAATACATATACTGTGCAAAGAGTACCTTTCTGATACACTTAAGTACTACTGGGGAAAAAAAACAAACCCACAACTACAAAACCAAAAAATAAACCCCAGAAAACAGCCAGCTACTTGTTCTTTTTATGGAAGAATTAGAAATCAGTTCTTCTCTTCATTTGTAAGACAGGAACTCCTATCACTCAGAGCAGAACAGCAGGTTAATTCCTAGTCACACACACTTCTCTTGAAAAAGGGCTTAAAGTGCATGGCTGAGCAGACCCGGGGAAAGTTAAGGCCAACAGACTTGACTCAGAGGCATTTTCATAGTGTCATCATATACAGGTGTTTCACTTGTTAGCTTTCCATGAAAAAGGCTCTGGTTGAGCTGTCATCCTGAGGCTTGCTTTGTTGTGGCCTCTATTTATTTCACAGAGCCCTGAAGGCCTGGGACTTGCACCTAATCCCAGGCTGTACACATGGAACAGCAAGAACTCTTTCAGCAAGAACAGCTATCATTGACTGACAAATCTAAGAACTTCTGATTTTTTTTTTCACCCATATTTCACAGGATTTATAAAGAGACATTAAAAAAAAAAAAAAAAGAGACAGCCATACCTATGTGTTTACCAATGTCAAAAGACAGCAGGTGGGTTGTCATTCTCATAAATACATGATTAATTAGATGCAGGAGTTAAGGAGTTCAAGGTGCAGAGTACATTAACTCTATGGCACTTGATAGAATACAAAATGAAAGAAAGCTATATTTCTATGAATTTCTATGAAGTTTTATTCTACTTATCTTTTAGCTTAATATCATGAAGTCAGACAGCAAATATAATTTTAATTTATTGGAACAGTTTGATCATTTAGATAATATATTCAAATACTTGCTTGCCAAGAAGCTTAAAATTACCAAAGCCTGGAGGACATTTACAAAAGATTTCTAATTATCTTTTTAGTTATGAAAAATTGTTTTAGGGAAAGGCAAAATCAGCTTTAAAGGATTTGGAAACACATTCCAAAAAGTGTGACTACCCTAAACTCAGGGTGCCATGAACTACCTGACAGTTCTTCTCTACTACCAAAGTAGTTGTGATTTAAGTGATTTCATTTAGAATGGCTTTCCAGTGAACACTTTATGAAACTACTCCAAAAAACAAAAGAAGGGAGGAACAGTTTTAAAAATTTGGGTTTCATTGTTATCACAAGCAGTGTGAAAGCAAATTGTATTTCTGTTCTTTTTAGTAGGTGTCCAATGCATAGCTTCATCCCCAAGCTCTATTTACAACAGGTGTAACTGGATTAAAAAAAACCCTCAACACAACAGTAAAAAAAAAATAAAACAGTAAAAACATTCTATACAAAGACTTTTGCAGGTGTATGGGTACAATCTCCCCTTACCTCTCTGTAAATTACTACTCCATTCTCACCTTTAGCTGTGCACTCTGTCTCTGTAGAACTATATTAGTCAGAATGGCAATTAGTTAACTACAGGGGTAAACCTTTGATAGCCACGTAGTTTCACAGGTTAGATTGCACACCTGGAGCGATGGGCTAAGATCCCAAATGCCTCTCTCCACCTCACTGAGTGCTGGTCACTCCCCACAGTTTTTCAGAAGAAAGGAACATAGAAGAAGGTTCATTTGTCCGTCCCTGGAGCAGCACACACTACTACTATGTTGACTGTTTAGATTCATCCAGCAGCAACACATTCACAATTGTACTAAATGCTGTGCTACCAGGTATCACGTACTGCAAGCTTAGCAACACTTTGCTGCTTTTGTCTAATGAGGTGGGTTTTTCTTTGATTCCACTGGTTTTCTCATTGTAGCATGATGCTACAATGAGTGCATGTGAAGCCACTGACAAATCCAGATGTCAGGTTATTCTTGATCTATCAGAGAAAATGTTGGTTTCCATAGCACCAGTACATGCTAGGAGCTCTCTTGTTTTAAACACTCTGGGGATTTTAGACATCATCTTCAGTGTTAAAAGAATATTGCTACTAATATTTGACTGTCATAAGACAAATGTAGTATAACCAGGGGCAATCAAAGTATTAAAATAAATTATCTTGGTTTATTTTTTATTGAAATAATTTTGAAATTTACTGTTTAACTAAACTGTTTTAATTAAACTAATGTTTAAAATGTCTTATTAAGGCATGGCAAAATATACATAGTCCCTCCTGAAAAGATTGGAAAGATTATTTTTCTTTTAGAAACATGCTCAGCAACATCAACATGTCACAGATCGTACTTTCAGAACTCTTCTGGGAAGATATTTACAACTGGAGGGATGAAAAGGGTCACAATTTTAACCTTGAGTTCAATACTAAAATTTAGTAAGCCTGTGTGTGCACAGGAGGGAGAACTTTGCAAACTCAATATTAATTCACCAGTTTGTTTCTAAACGTGCTATTTTATTAGATGCAATTTAGAAATTATCTCTCTACAGACAGTTTTTCACCACAGGAAAGAACTGTGTCATAATTATTACAGTAAACTAAACATCTGAGCTTATAACTCTTGCGTTTGTAATTCATAAAAGTTTTCTCTGTTTCAGTTAACTCCCTCACATTTTATCAGTAACATGAAAATACGAGTACACAGTTAATTAGACACAATCAATGATGCCATATTGAACTGCAACAAAAACACATTTACCTTGGATCCAGGTAGTACTGAACAAGCTTTAACATTCAAATTCTTCACTTGAATTTTCATCGTAACTCCAGTACACTGTAAAGATGAAAGATGTGCACAAAATTAATATTTTATGTGGAATTAAAGGAAATGACACAGTTACATCCCTATATGAGTACCATAAAGATACATCAAAAGCTACCAAATTCAGCTAAGGCATAAATCTAATTCCTAGTGGAAGAAAAAAACTCTCCCTCAAGAAAGTAACTCAATTATCCTGTCCCCTTCAGTGATCCCTGACACAATGCATCGGCTAGAAAACTTCAAATTAGCCAGAGCAACAGACAAAAATAACTTTAAAAGAGAAAAAAAGCAGGTCACAAAAACCAATTCTTTTAAGCAGAAGAATAGAGAAATATTTTTCCCACATTTACAATGTTCTGCACAATATATTTATGCAGTAAAACACAGTGTTATTGCACTCTACCTCAAACTGCATTTGTAAGCTAGAAAAACAGACATTGGTACATATGCACACATAAAAACATCGGCATAGAAACTGAAAAGTAAACTATCACAGCAAAAACGATAAAACAAACAAAACATGAAATCCAAACAAACCCAACTCCACAGATAAACAGCTTTTTCTAGCTTCACCACAATTTTTTTCAGTGTTTTACCAACACTACAGATTCCCCGCCGCTACCGTTTACTCTTCAGAACGCAGCTGAATTCATTAATGTCATCACCAGTAACTCTTTCAAACTATCAGACCTACCTTGTAGGAAGCTTTGCACTAAACTTACAACTCCGTTGTTGTAGCTGTAGCCTGACTAGTTGCCAGACTAACACACAAAAACCTTCCCCCCTCACTCACTAACTAACCTCCTCCTAGACCCTTTAAGGGTCTATTTAAATTAGCTGCCTGATGTGTTAATTGCCCTGTTTGTGTGGCTCAACTGAAAGAACCTGTAGAAGATTCACTGAGGGACGGGAAAGAACACATTGTCTTTAGGATTATTTCTTACCTTAGGTCCTACACTAGAAACTGATCTTTCAGATGCTAATTTTTTCCATGCTATGTTTCCTTCAGTGAATTTAAAAAACAAAACAAACAAAAAAACCCCAAACAAACCAACCGACCAAACAGAACAGTTGATACTCTATAGAAAAAAAGGAGCAGGGAAACTGCTGGCCGCCTTTGGGTTTGTCCCCCCCAGACTTCATCCCTCCCAGACTTCATCCCTCCCATGCCGGAAGGGTTACAGCATCTAATAGCTCACCCAGTGGTTGTATGTATTCACAGTCTATTCTAATATCGTATTTAGAACATCTGTGTCTGCCTTCCCTTCCTGCACTTTTCTGTTCCAGCGTGGCCCTGTTTTCAAGAGGGATTTGACATTCTGTGAGGGATTTGACATTCTGTTTCACAGAATCACACAGAATCATAGAATCGTAGGTGTTGGAAGGGACCTCGAGAGATCATCGGGTCCAACCCCCCTGCCAAAGCAGGTTCCCTAGGACAGGTTGCATAGGGAGGCATCCAGACGAGTCTTGAATATCTCCAGGGAAGGAGACTCCACCATCTCCCTGGGCAGCCTGTCCCAGGGCTCTGTCGCCCTCACTGGGAAAAAGTTCTTCCGCATGTTGGTGCGGAACTTCCTGTGCTCCAACTTGCAGCCATTGCCCCTTGTCCTATCTCCACAGAGCACTGAAAAGGGGCTGGCCATTTCCCCCTGCATCCTATACTTCAGATATTTATAAACATTAATAAGTTCCCCCCGTAGTCTTCTTTTCTCTCGGCTGAACAGTCCCAGCTCCTTCAGCCTTTCCTCATAGGGGAGATGCTCCAGGCCCTTAATCATCCTCATAGCCCTCCTCTGGACTGTCTCCAGGAGATCCCTGTCTTTTTTATACCAGGGAGCCCAGAACTGGACAAAATACTCCAGGTGGGGCCTGACCAGGGCAGAGTTTATCTATAAATTATTTCTTGTTCTTATTTCTTCTGCTTCTCTTCATCAAGATTCCTTTTTTTTTTTTTGGCCTTTTGAAAAGAGGTAACAATATAGAGAGGTAAACTCTATATGGAGAATGAGCAGAGAGGTTTTGGGTGGCTGCTCTACAGGTGCAAATTGAGGTTGAATAGGCAGTAACCAGTGTTCTACAGATGAAAGAGGTGGCACAGACCACTTTTTTGAGGTCTCAGGAGTTGGTCGATTTACCCAGAATACCTCTAACTTAAATAGTAGTGAGGTAAGAAAAGTGGAAATGTGCTGCACAGACAGATAGATAGAATAAATCTTATTGACAAATAATGCATCACACCAGAGAGATCTTGAAGAGTATCCTGCAATGAGGCAACTAAGGATTGATGCTCCAGCCCTATGCCAATGGTGGATTCTTTTTTCGGCACCCTAGCTCTGCCCATCAAGCTCAAAGACTTTGGCCCCCACCCTGGCTCCCTTCCCATATGGAGCAGCCCCACTCCCACTGTGCCCTGAGACTGCAGCAGGCTGACAGAGAGCCAGCTGCATCCAAGGTAAAACTGATTTCTCAGATGGCTGGAGTGTTCCAGGGATCCACTCAATTCTCAAATGTTAACAGATGTTTCTGATGTTGGAAGAAGGCATAGAAATGTATAGTTATCTTAAAGTAGAGTTAAAACGTCACAACATATACAATATCCTTTTCTGCTCAAAAGCAAAGTTGCTTTTTTTTTTTTTTTACATTGAAAAGAGGTTATTTCTGGGGGAAAAAAAAGTCTCTTTTACTTTTGAAGAATCTCCTTCCTGGATTTCTGCTTAGAAAAACCCTGAATGTATATTTTTTCTTTTTAAGCACTTTCTAAAATAAAAAACCTTATAGGATTCATATAAATAAGTAAACCAAAACATTTTAATTATGCTAATTAAATCAAAATAATATAATATAATAATAAAAATAATAATGGAATATGCTAATAATTTTCTGGATTGTACTAGGCGCTTTCAACTATGTTATATAAAATATGAAAGCAGATTCATTTTCATTTCATTTGCTTTATCTTTTGCCAACAACTTTCACTTTAGACTTGCGATCATATATTCTAGTCCTGCCATTTATTACCTAAAATATCTATGTATTAACTAATTCAAGTGCAGTTATCAAATTCTGATCTTCTGATCTTCAACATCAAGATAGCAAAATGACTCTTATTATTCCTTCTGATGCCAGCAATAGGTTACTTACTCAACAGCTTGATTTTTCCCTATTTGGTCTTTGACTTAAAAAAACACTGAAAACAAATTTTGACTTAACATGGAAGTAGCATCCCTCAGAAATTCTCACCTAAAAGGCATGGGAGCGAAATGCTTAATTTGCAGAATTTTAATTGAAAATGAGCAGCAGGGCTTAAAAATCTTCAAACAGCAGCAGAGAGAAATGTGAAATAGCAGGCTCCCGGAGAAGAGGACAGGAAACTTGCAGAAGGAGGTCCACATTCACATTTGTCTCTCTACTTGCTTCACAAGAGAAATTGAGGTCTGCCACTGCTGCTGAGTGCTAACATGTTGTAAGGCGTTCTGCACGAACTCTGTATTGCATAAAGTGTTTTATTACTAAGTGAATGTAGAAAAGAGCCCAGGGTTTCACGTCTCACATAGGTGCCCTAATAAAAAACGGCTACAAAGTCATTTTCTCTGCTTCAATGGATATTCATTTAAGTGAAACAGTTTCTGCAGGGGAGACAGAAAAGCACACTAATATTTTGTGTACCCAAATAAATTAGACAGTATTACAGAAGGGTAAAAATATTGTTTCCGTTTTCTTTTCCAATAAAGAAGGAAGATTTGAAACTCTCTCTCCCAAGCTCTCAGTGTTGGAACTGGTAAACAAAATAATTTAAAATTCACCAGAGAACAGACATTTCCAAACAGACAGGGACCACAGAGTTTTCTCTACCTTGGCAATGTTATTTCTTGACTCTTTACAAGATTTGAGTCTCTAGCAGACAGTATCTCTGCAAGTCCTTGAACAACTTATACAGTTTGTGTCTGCAACATGATCTGTCTGACAGAGGGCTTTACCAAGTACAGTCCTTATGCTTCTATGCCTTTTTCAATTGTCCTTGTCTTCTGATTTGTTCAAAATGCTTCTTTGCTTGTTTTGCTTTTTTTTTTTTTCCCCCTGGGGTACACTGGTTATTTTTTGATGACACGAGCCCCTGTTGCCATATCAACCAAAGACAAAAACAATATCCTATTCAAACATCCCATTTCTATGAGCAAGAGCTACATTTACATGAACTTCCTTCACAAAACCCCAGTGACCTCAAAGAAACATCATCACAACTCTCAACAAGTAGAAAATACTATCAAGTAGATAACCTTCAGGATATTTATAAATTCACACTCTCTTTTGCTTTCACTATGCTTATGAAAGAGTATATAAAACTATGTCCAAAAATAATTCAAAACCACCAGTTTAATTGGATCAAAAATAATTTAATAGAAGTTACTATATAAGTTGGAGGTGCTGTCTGCACAAAATGAAGTGAAAAAACCCCAAATAAAAAATAACTTCTATTATTTGGAAGCATAACCAAATATTTTCTATTATTATTAATTTATATTATTCATTTAAATAATTTCTATTATTATTACATACTTTTTATTATTATTGGAAATTCTTTCCAGTGCATATGAAAATATCTTTGGAAAGAAATTACACATGGCTTTGTTTATGCTAGTAAATGTGGTTATTTGAAAGACGTTTCTCTACAGCATAGTCAGAAAGTAAATTTGGTGTTAACTAATATGGCCTTTATGCAATCAAGTTTGAATTAAAACCTTATACTTAACATCATTGAAAAAGGGTAGATACTTCTTGGGAGAAAAAAAAAAGATTAAATAGGAATCAGTAAAAATGATTCCATTTGAAAAAATATATATGTAATTTATACCCTATTATTTAATTACGTGTAAACTGAGTAAAAATTCAATCACACAAAATCATCATGGTTGAGAAGACTAAACCAAAATTCAGCTCCTGAGATACAGATTTGTACAGATTAACAGCTGTGTGTTTTTTCTTAAAAGCAAGTTCACAGAAACTACTGATATTTCTCCATAGATCTCCATCTATATTTTGTTTATTTTTTGTTTCAAATAAGGGTTGAAAAAAGTCTTGAAATTAATGTCATATCTGTGAAAAGCATGAGATTGACACACAGGAGCCTTTTTAGCCACAGGAAGAGTGTTCTCTGGCCATCAGCATCTTTCTGACATTTCTGTAAGTCTCAACATTACCTGTCAAGAAAACTCTAGGGGAAAAAGAGAGTTCAGTCTCCATACACTTTGTCACTTGTCCTCTTTCTTGAGAAAATAAGTAACTGTCAACCTGTGCCAGCTCTAACCCTATTTCATTCAATCCGGATACCAACCCTGTAGGAATACACTGGGACCGTTGCAAGTAAGATTCCAGCAATCCTTTAACATCAATAGGTTCATTGGCAAGGTCCCACCTTTGCTCATTTGACACAGCAAAGAATGAGAAACCCAGCTAAGACCATAGTATTTAGTTAGTGTAATACAATTAGGAAACAGCATCACATTAGAAATTAAATGAAATATGGATAACTGGGAGTCACCACTGTCTATAGTATTCCAGATCCTTTAAGAAGAAATTAAGTAGTTTTTATTTTCTCTTCTACCAAACACATTGGATGGTACATGCTGTAATTTGGTAATGAGCGAAGTCTGAATTGTAATACTTGTCTTTAGAAATAAAGTGACACTGTTACAGGCAAAGTGAGTAATGGAAAGAGGTAGGAAGGAGAAATTAACTGCATGTACACTTGGATAAAAGCTACATGTCTCTACATTGTTTTAGAATTAACAGAATAGTGAGCACATCTGCATGTTTATTTAACAGTATATTAAACATTGTTTATTTTTAGAGCAATTAAAACTTGACTGAATGAGGAAAAACACAATTTTTTGAGAGAAAGCATAAAGAGAAAGGTTTCTTAAAAAGCCATGTAGGCTGGTGGAAAAAAAATTTATGTTTTAAAACATATGTGGTCTTAAGGCATATAAAACCCAAAAGCAATTATAAGCTAATTGTGAATTATAGACACTTTACCATTAAAGTTTATACACATTCATGTTTCAGTGAGTTAAGAGGCAAAGTTTATCCCCCTCAAAATTCAAAGAGAATTAATCTATTAATAAGCTAATAACAACCCACTTGGAGAACAGTTGCTAAAAGTGTATGAATATTTTTCACAGGCATTCATGGAAGATGATCTACTTCATTCAGATTGATGAAAAAATTTATGTGTTTGAATTAACCCTCACCATCTCTGTTCTACTGGGTTTGGAGACTGTCCATTATAAATGTGGAACTCATATGAGTACATTCTCAAATTTCCTGCTCACATACGTGGGCACAACTCCAATTGTGTTTAATAAAATCATGCCAACTTACTCCAACACTGATTCTCAGTTGGAAGCAAACCTAACTCATACAGCTCTATAGGCCAATGGCAAGTCCTCAATTTTTGTTGCTTCAGAGGTAAACCTGGTATGGCTTTATCGTATAGGGTCATTGATATTCTCAGGATCCAGCAGAACATTTTCTATTAAATAAGGTATTTTTTTTCATTTGTGAATTGACTGAAAATAAGATGAAGATGTCTACAGATAAATTGTTGATCCAAAATGTAGCCATGCGTATGTTCTGAAGCAAAAAAGGGTCAAGTAGTGATTAAGGTGTGAAATTCTTTACTGAAAATTTTAGTGGATTTTATTGGAAGTGTGCCTCATAGAAAATTGCACAAACTTTCTTCTATGAGGAATATGTTTAGCAGAATCTCCAAAGTTCTACATTTAGAGTTGAGTACAAAGTGTTTAACTCACCACAATCAGTAGTTGCTGCTAGACTCCATTAATAAATACTAACAATAAGTGAAACAAGACTGGCCAACATTCTGAAACAAAACCAAAACAAAATATAACTTTTTTTTTTTTTTTAGAATGTAAATAATGTCAACTACAGAGTTTGTTGAGGATTTGTGGATTGAGAAATATTGCTTTGATATTGAATCTTAGGCACTGCACTCAATAACTGCAAAATAAATCTCGTGTTTCTTCAAAAGGCTATTTTAAAAGTCTCTCCTCTTAGCCTTTGACATACCCTAAAATTGTGAATAAAACCTTTCTGAAAACATAACATTTTGCACGGATTCAATGTAAAGGATAAGCTCTTTCTAGGAACTTGTCCTGGAAACAGACAAACATGTATTCAAAATGTTTGAGCATTTGATCAAAATTTGCAGAAGAAATTAAGATCCAAATTTAAAAAAAAAAAAAATTGAAAAATCAGGTACTGATTTGCACCTAAATGCTTCATAGATGCCTGGATATAATAGAATCATAGAATCATAAGGGTTGGAAGGGACCTGGAGAGTTCATCGGGTCGAACCCCCCTGCCAAAGCAGCTCCCTAGCTCATATTGCACAGATAGGCATCCAGACGAGTCTTGAATATCTCCAGAGATGAAGACTCCACAACACCCCTGGGCAGCCTATTCCAGGGCTCTGTCACCCTTACTGGTGAAAAAGTTCTTCCCCATGTGGTGCAGATCTTCCTGTGCTCCAACTTGCAGCCATTGCCCCTTGTCCTGTCTCTACAGACCACTGAAAAGGGGCTGGCCATTTCCCCCTGCATCCTATACTTCAGATATTTATAAACATTAATAAGACCTTAGTCTTCTTTTCTCTAGGCTGAATAGTCCCAGCTCACTCAGCCTTTCCTCATAGGGGAGATGCTCCAGGCCCCTAATCATCCTCATAGCCCTCCTCTGGACTGTCTCCTGGAGATCCCTGTCTTTTTTATACCAGGGACCCCAGAACTGGACACAATACTCCAGGTGAGGACTGACCAGGGCAGAGTAGAGGGGGAGGATCACCTCCTTTGACCTGCTGGCCACACTCCGCCTGATGCACCCCAGGATGCCATTGGCTTTCTTAGCCACCAGGGCACACTGCTGGCTCATAGCCAACCTGTCATCAACCAGGACCCCCAGGTCCTTCTCCACAGTCCTCCTCTCCAGCAGGTCATCCCCCATCCTGTACTGATACAGACCGTTATTCTTTCCCAGGTGCAAGACTCTGCACTTGCTTTTGTTGAATCTCATATGGTTTCTCCCTGCCCAGCTCTCCAGCCTGTCCAGGTCTCTCTGGATGGCAGCGCAGTGTTCTTGTGTGTCAGCCACTCTTCCCAGCTTTGTATCATCGGCGTACTTGCTGAGGGTGGATGCTATTCCCTCATCAAGGTCGTCAATGAAGATATTAAACAGGACTGGACCCAACACTGAGCCGTGGGGAACACGACTAGTAACAGGTCTCCAGTCAGACTCTGCTCCACTGATCGCCACCCTCTGAGCTCGGTTCGACAGCCAATTCTCAACCCATCTCACTGTCCACTCATCTATCCCATGCTCTCTCAGCTTTGCTATCAGGATGTCATGGGAGACAGTATTGATAGCCTTGCTGAAATCAAGGTAGATGACATCCACTGCTCTCCCTCCATCTAAATGATGTTTCAGTGTTTCATATGGTACTTGCTAGCTTGTTGTAAATTGTTTACGTTATGGGTCTAGAGAATTTACATTCTGACAACCTGATTAAAAATGGCGACAGACTCAGACTAATTAAGGCTGGCACAAATGTCATCTGTATAACATAAGTAAAACATATTTTGTCTAACAAGCTGAAAATAATTAAGTGGTACAACAGAACCTTGTGAAGAAGCCACTTCATCTACACCCCTTTCCTGTTGTTTTTATTCTCTTTTAGCTCTTCGATTCCCCATCCCCAGTTTACTTTTAATGAAACTTCTGCCATCTCACATTGCAACCTACTGTCTCAGGACACAATGTCAAATTTTGACACCTCTGTTCTGCTTTACACTCCTCTGCATTCATCTTCTATATCAACACAGTTGTATATCATTGTCTGTATTGGATTCAAACAGTATCAGGGCCTTGAATAACGATGGCAGGGATGATGGAAGGGTGGTCCAAACACATCACAAGTTAGAAAACTAGAAAAAAAACCCCAAAACAACAAACCAAACAAGGTACTGATTAAACAATTCCTACAAGTGATATGTAATAAAATAAAGTTTCCCTCACTGCGTAAAGTAGCTGATATTAAGCAGTTATGCACTTAAACTGTGAAGGTGGGGAAAGAAGTGGGGAGGAAAGTAGCATTCATAAAACAAGTTTTCATGTACGATTTTCACTGAAATAACCAGGAAACACTTTTTGAACAAAGCGATTTGAATTTGGGACTTCTCACTAAGGCAATTAAATACTTTGCCCAGAAATATGGATGCTCCATCCATGGAACAGTTTGAAACTTGCATTGGACAAGTCTTTGGACAACCTGATCTACTGAAATATGTCCCAGACTGTAGCAGGGGGTTTGGACTAGATGATCTGTGAAGATCCAATCTGTGATTCTATGATCACAATAACATCACCCAGTCTCTACAAGAAATGATCATTTATGTCACAGTTTTTCTTGCAGTGAGATTTCAGGGTGTAGAAGCTATATGAGCATTTTTCACACAAGAAAGCTGTGAAGATTAAAGATGAGAGGAAGACTGTCCTGACGTTAAAAGACCCTAACTATAAAAAAACTACCAGGCAAAAGGAGTCAGATGAGATCTATCCAGATGGTGAAAAATGATCTTAGAAAGTGAAGGAGAAACAATCACTTGAAAACAACAATCCTTTCAGTATTGTTCTCAGCTGTGGAACCTTGTACTCCTCTATGATGAATTGGAAAGAAAAAAATACTACAAACTAAATTTTCAACAACTTTGTTATCATCAAATTAAAATGATCCTTTTTTCTCCTTGTGCAGAAATTAATGCATAGCATCATTAAAACACTTGCATTTGGAATGATCGATGACACTGCTTTAGCAATTCTGTAAAGAAAAATAGCTTAGTGTACTGGGTTTGGCTTGGATAGAGTTTCATTTAAAACTTTAAAAGACCATTAGACTATAAAAGTGACAATAAAAGATCAGTCAGACTAAGGAGTGTAGTCATTCCTTCAATCCAGGAATATGTTACCTATGGAAAATAACAGAGCTAAGAAACTGGAATTGCTTCTTAGCCACATGTGTAGGTTAACAAAACATCTGCTTATCCATGTATGTCTCTTCTACATCTTTCTTTCGTCCACTTTTTTATTCTTTCTAAAAATTGCTAAATGTTGTGAATGTTGTCACCTTCTATGACAAGGTGACCCGCTTAATGGAGAAGGCTGTGGATGTGGTCTACCTGGACTTCAGTAAAGCCTTTGACATGGTTTCTCACAGCATTCTGACTAAGAAACTGGCTGCCACTGGCCTTGACAGGTGGACCCTCAGCTGGGTTAAAACTGACTGGCTGGATGGGCCCAAAGGGTGGTGGTGAATGGAACCAAATCCAGCTGGAGGCCGGTCACGAGTGGCGTCCCCCAGGGCTCAGTCCTGGGTCCAGTCCCGTTCAACAACTTTATCAATGACCTCGATGAAGGGATGGAATCTTCCCTCAGTAAGTCTGCAGATGACACTAAACTAGGAGGAAGTGTTGATTTGCCTGAGGGTAGGGAGGCTCTTCAGAGGGATCTGAACAGACTGGACCGATGGGCTGAGACCAAAAGGATGAAGTTTAACATGGCCAAAGTGTAGAGTGCTGCACATGGGACATAACAACCCCATGCAGTGCTACAGGCCTGGGGGAGGCTGGCTGGAGAGCTGTCAGGAAGAGAAGGACCTGGGGGTGTTGGTTGACAGCAGGCTGAATGTGAATCTGTAGTGTGCCTATCAAAAACAGTGTGGCCAGTAGGTCTAGGGAGGTAATTGTGCCCCTGTACTCAGCATTGGTGGGGCCACACCTTGAGTACTGTGTCCAGTTCTGGGTTCCTCACCATAAGAAGTACATTGAGGTCCTGGAGCATGTGCAGAAAAGGGCAACCAAGCTCGTGAAGGGGCTGGAGGGCAAATCATATGAGGAATGGCTGAGGAAGCTGGGGCTGTTTAGCCTGGAGAAGAGGAGGCTGAGTGGAGACCTTATCACCACCTACAACTACCTGAAGGGAGGTTGTAGAGAGGTGGGCGAAGGTCTCTTCAGCCAGGTGACAGAAGATAGGACAAGGGGAAATGGCATGAAGCTGTGCCAGGGCAGGTTTAGATTGTATATTAGAAAAAAATTTTTACTGAAAGAGTTGTCAGGGCCTGGAACAGGCTGCCCAGGGAGGTGGTTGAGTCACCATCCCTTGATGTGTTCAAAAAAAGGGTAAATGAGGTACTTAGGGATAGGATGGGAACGGTTGGACTCGATCTTCAAAGGCCTCTTCCAGCCTTGTGTGATTTTTGTATGCCTTTGACAAGTGAAAAGCATAGCTTTCTAAATGTGCAACCTGTTAGGCTAGGAATTTTGAGGGAAGTATCTAAACTGTCTACATTTCTAAAAAAAATTTAAAAGTTGCTATTCCTTTAATTAACTGTTTCCTGACTTTGAGAATAGGAACATGATGGAGGAGCATTATTAGGAAGCCATGAAGACTTATAAGCTAATTTGAATATAGGGGTACCTTAGTGAGCACTAGATAGAATGGTTTGGAATTGGAAGGAACATCTAGTTCCAACCCCCTGCCATGAGCAGTCACACCCTCCCCAAAGCCTTCTCTTCTCCAGGATGAACAAGTAAAACTCTCTCAGTCTGTCTTTCACCTGGAGAAATGTTTCAGCCCTCTGATCATTTTTGTGGCCTCCTCTGGACTCTCTCCCAACAGCTCAGTGTCTTTCTTGTCCTGGAGACTCGAGAACTGGATGCAGTGTTCCATGTGGGGTCTGACCAGAGCTGAGTAGAGAGAATCACCTCCCTCGACCTGCTGGACACACTTCTCTTCACGCAGCCTGGGATACAGCTGGCTTTGAGCTGCAAGAATCCTTCCTACATTACACCCAGAAATAGCAGCAAAGTAACTGCACACATTCTGCAGATGTATATACAAAGCTCACTTCACTGAAGCCTAAGCAGAGGCTTGTATGGAAGGAATGATCAGACACTAAAATGCTTTGACTCAAATACAACTGGGTGCATGGTTTTCTTTCCCTAATGTAATAAAGAGAATTAAATGTTTTATTTATTACATTTATAGAGCAAATCTCTCCTGTTAATTTCTGCTTCACTTTATGGCTTATTGTTTTCTAACTGCTTTTTATTATCTGTCTTTTTTTGCATAATAAACTGGTGTTTAAGCAACTGAATCTAGATCTAGAGAAATTAAACTTAGCATTGCAAAGCCAGACACTTACAGTATCATGGGCAATATAGACACTAACATATTGCGAATAAAAAATGACATATTTGCTCTCATTTATAGACCTAATGAAAACTCTGAGCTCAGAGAAGGATCTTGAAGGAGGATGCAAAGAGTGGTATTAAAGAGATAGACTCCTTTTATATATTTTAAAAAGAAAATACTAATGTTATACAGAATAAAATCATAAAAGAAGAGGGAAATAAGAAATGTTCTCTTTTCAGGTACTCTGAGAATCTTACAGGATAATTACATTAGAATATTTCTAACAGCATATACAGACTTGGTTCATTTACCGTGCTAATTTACTACCAACCCAACATCTTCCATTTACCTTCTTCTGAAATCTAAACAACTCCTAGCCTGTGTTATCTTTGAAATTCCTTCTCCTGCCTTTTCTATTCTCATTTCTTTCATTTCAAAAGAAGATTTCTGTCTCTTTCCTACCTCATTATTCTCATCTTTCTCCTGGTAATCTTTGTTCCTAGAAGCATCTGACACAAAGGTACACTCTTATACACACAGTTGTTCATTCATAGACTGATCAGGATATAAAAGTATCTTAAATTATCTTGTTAGCTAAGTAATGAATAAAGAGATGGCTAGACTGAATGAACTGGAAAATGTAGTATAAAGAGGGTTTAACCCCACTTGTCTGGTTTGGAAGAAGAGGGACAGCTTTCTGCAGATGCCAGTTCCGGTAACTTTGCTAAAGATCAAAAACTGGACATTTCACTCAGTTTTTTAATGCAGCTCCTAGTGTCATATGCTAAAATAGCAGACTGTGTCTTATGTCAGAACTATGAAACTGAGGAAAAGGTATAAAATAATTATCTACAAGAAATACTGTTCCAGGATCATCAATAGTACTTTGATATTAAGGGGAAATGCTGTTGAGCATTCAGTAAAATTCCTTTAGAAAAGCTTCATGCTGTTGCTGGATAATAGTTGTACATTGTGTCTTGAGAAGGTGGGATGAGGCAGCCCAATAGAAGTCCACCTGGAAGAGAGACTACTGCAAAGGACAGGTTGATGCACTTCTCTTGTATACATCCTGCTCTTAATTTTTTTACAAGTTTGAACCTGAATTTGTTACTGGAACCACAAAGGAAGAATATATGGAAAACTTGATGAAAACCTAATACATATATAATTTGAACAGAAACATGTAAAACACTAAATAGAAGCTCTATACTGATAAAATCATAACATGCCAAAACAGGAAGGCAAAATAGCAGGAATATGAACAAAAGAAGCACTTTCTCCCAGGTCTTGTAAAGTTGTTGTCCCCAAAAGCCACCAGCTGTTCTAAAAATGGACCCGACCCTTTACTACATATCATACTACCTACATAGCGCTCAGCATAGATTTGCGAATTTAGGGGATATTTCTGCAGCATCCACAGTAAGGGAGGTGCAATAGATTATGGTGGGGGATTTTTTTTGTTCTTCTTGGTTTTATTGTACAGGAACCATCTCATATTGATCCTGCCCGAGGGACCTTGGGATGTTCGGCCACAGGATCACGTCAACCAGCTCCCTGTAGCAGAGGAGCCTTCGGGCAGCTCCCACTGGGTACAAGCCACTGCATCACCTGCCTGGCCTTGCCTCGACATGTAAGTATAGCGAGAAGCTCCAGTGAGAAAAACCTCAAGGAATGGGGCTGCTTTCTTGTAACAAAGTTATGTGTTAGCTCAAAGGACCAAAATGGGACAGTTTGTCTATGCAGGGGGAATCAGCGCTGAGCTGCACAGCATGGTATAGGAAAATCCATCCAGGCTCCATCCCACACTGCACAAGCACAGGGTGCCCAGCACCCAAATGGATGTAAGATATCTCACGGTCTGTATGCTTCTACTTTATTCTTAATCAGTTAAACTTAATCAGTTTTTCCCATTAGGTCATTTGCTTTGGGGCATTTTCTACTGAGATCCAGAAAGAGCCATACAGCACATCTCTCCTCACCCCCAGAACTGTTAGATTCAGAACACCATCTAACAAATCATCTCACAAATAAATGAGAAAATAACTAATGAACTAATATTATTAAGAACTGCATCACTAACCTTAACAGCTCTAAACAGAAAAGGCTATGAAACAAATCACGGTCGTCACCAAACCTGGTCATGGTGAATTCCAAGCTTTATCTCCTGACTTCTGCAGAGCAGGCTGTATTTACCCCAAAAATGGAAGAAAATTTCTATGGTACAATAACCATAAAATGGATGAAGGTTTTTCAGGGATATTGGAGGATAGCAAGCATCAGGGTTTATTCTTAATGGAATTTTTTTTTTAAAGAACACAGTTTTTACAGAAAATAATGACAGAATTTAGTATCAAAGATGTCAGGAATGAAGACCACATGGTTATTGTGAGAAATAACATTTAACCTTTCTCTTATGGCTGATGGAGGCTGGTGCAGTATTTTATTATCAACATTGGCAGGTGATTTATTACCACTGTTCCTACTCCAGTAAAACCACATTAGGCTGTGCTTGATGTATCATTTGTTATCTTCAAACTCCCCACACACTTTCTGCATGCATAATCTCTTTCTTGTAACACACCTCAACAGAAAATTGTAAATATTTAAGTCATGATTCCAGATTCATCAAAAGCTTAGGGACTGAAATACAGGAGCTAAATGGATTGTGCCAGACAATACTTGATGCCAACATAAAGCTTAAGTCTTGCAAAGAGTGATGTAATACATCTGAAACATCAGCCATGCATAATAGTGCATTAAGGTAGTGACAAAATAAATCATTAGCAGACTTCAAATGAGAACAGAACTTTATAGAATAAATTCACATCAGCTAGCTCAATGCCATTTGTTTGTCTAACAGTAAACTTTGCATCAAGGAATTTATGAAATAACTTTTCACATACAACTGTAATAGGATTTATGCCTGGAGTCCTTGGAGTGCAAAGGGATTAATGGCAAAACTTCCATTGACTTCAACAAGGCCAAGTATTTCTATTGCATGTTTGTGTCTCAGGTATTTCCAGCTGACCTGTCTATGCAGTTCTGGCGATTACCTTAATAATCTTCATAAAGATCACTCTAAACAATTCCTCATTTAATAACAAAATAAAAAAGAATTACGAGAGGATAACAGGAACAGAGCACAGATACTGCTGGTTGCTAGAGATACGTATTTTGTGACAGTATTTTGGCTATTATGCAAAAAGGATAAAACAGGAATTCTGGTAATTTTTTCATCACTATTTCCACTTGATTTGACTTTCACCATATTGCACCATTAGATTTCCCTGCATTTCATAGGTGAGACCTACAGCAAATATTTATATAGAAACCTTGTTTTTTACTGGTGCAACTTTGCTGCAAGACCTTTGCTTTTAGCAGCTTAATATACATACATAGTAAATTATGGGGCTTTTCCAGATTAGAAAAAGCATTTGATTTCTGATAAAGTTTTGTCTGTTACACATTTGAATCATAAATCCATCTGAATACACTTGAAGAGGTTGTTGTTGAGTTTAATTCAAAACCTTTCTTACCTTGTCTTAATGTTGTGGTTGGATATGCAGTGGAGAATGAAAATGAAAATGTAGCAAGTTGTATATTATCACAATTCAGATTTCATAGAGCTTTCTTTTTTCTCTAGACCTTCAGGATTAATTCTTTTCCACATCCATAGGAAGAACTGCATCCATGCAGATAATCAATAGAGAATCTAAATATTAAAATATGTAGAATTAAACTGCATAACAAGAAGCCATAATATTATCCTATAACTGAAAGGGATTGGTACATAAAAACATTATAAGTAATATCTTGCACCTGTTCCTCTGAAGCATGATACAAATGGTTGAGGCCCAGGTATAGAACAGAGGAGAACCTTTTAACACGGGGAACAATAATCCTGTCGGACGCATGTGAAGAGCTGAAGTCCTGATGGTGATGTAGATCTACATTACAGATGATAATATTACTTCCCAAATATTTTATCTGATTGAATCCTAATAAAAGCCATCACACTTTTATGGAGATTTTCATCTCGTTTCTTAAGGAAATAAGGTTTATAGAAATACTCTGCCTCTTCTCTTACCAGTAACTTTTCAATCTGTTGGACAATTTATAACTTGAGATGGAAACAGGTCAGTACTTCCACCAAGGAAAATTTGCAACATGTTACCCATACATTTTCCTGCATATCTGTAGTTTAAGGTCAGGTATATTATCAAAACTGTATGTGAGAGAGATTAGGAATACCTCACTGAACAGAGTTCATGTCTTATTATATATAGGGTACCCAATAATGAGACACAAGCAAAACCCATCTTCTAAACGTTGCATTGTTCAGTAAACTACTTGTCTAGTCATCTCTACCCCAGGATGGTCTAATGAACTATTTCTTAGTTTTACTTGAACATGTTCAATCTATGATCTTGACACTTAAGCTTTTAATTTTAAGTGTCATATTTCCTCTAATAACAAAACCTCATTGGTCTTCCTTTATAATAATGATATGTTTTTATATGGGGAAACCAAAATTAAAATAGTTGTTAATGTCAACCAAAAATCTTCATTAGATTTCATTTGTTATGAAAAAAAAAATCTTTTTAATTTAAAAATATTTTTAAAAACAACAAATATAAATCTTAACTTATTGAAAAATATTTGAGGGCTGAATCTCTTGAAGGTAAAGAATTAACTTTAACTTTCTTTGTCTTCTTTTCAAAGGCTGCTAAGGTTATACATTGTTGAATGACAAGAAAACTTCCAACCAGAATATTCTCTTTTACCCTTGTCTAAGTTTCTTCTGTTTGCAACAGTTCATAGTACAAAACACGCATGTCCTGTGATTTGCTTTGAAGACTCATTAGATATGTATGAGTTCTTAGTTTAGCAAACTGTTGAAATATCTTTTTCAAAAGCTCTGTTTGGCAGTGTGGTATTTGACTAAACAAGTCAATTAAACTGAAGAAGATAAATTGCATTGTAAAAGAAAGGTACCGATAGATAACTACCGCATATTCCTTGCAATTCATTAGAGTGCTCCTGAGTTTTATCTTTTTCAGTTTAGTATGCAAGGAGAATGTGATACTAATGAAAACAACAGAGATTATTTATTCACTTAATCAATCAGTTTCAAACTTTTGAGTGACAAGTTTACTTAAGTTAATTGAACATGCAACTTTGTCAAACCCAAGTCTAGTGTAAGCACAGACAAATCCTACCATTCTGTATCGTGGCATACAAAGAAGCACTGCCATGTACAGTACTGGTTCTAAGGAAGACATTCCTCATGGCAATCAGAGACAAGCTACTTTATTATTAAAACAATAGATCATTACCATATTGTCCTCCCTGTCCTACTGTATTGAAAAGTCGTAAACAGAAAATATATGCAGTCATGTTTTGAAATTCAGAAGGAAGTAGTATTAACTTCAAAAACATACACCTTTTCTTACCACTAACTTACTGCTGCACGAAAAGATTTTTATTTTGACTTAATTTGGTTTTAACTGTTTTAAATCATGGGGATTTTTTGGTTTTGGGTTGGGTTTTTTTTAAGTAAACCAAATCAATCATACACAATCATCTTGAAAGAAAAATAGCCAGATTACCTGCAAATTAATTCAGCAGCTAAAAAAAAAATATGCACTTTTCTTTAATATTAAGTGAAAAAAGGGGAAAGGAAACGAGTGTAGAGTTCATTGTGTAGCCAGACTAACTTCTGACCACCTCACTTGTTATCTATGAAGAATAACACCTGGTGGAAAACAATGAGTACAGAGGAATATCTTGTTCATTTTGGTTGGTATAAAAATTTTACTTCATAGACTCATAACCGTTTCTCATGTGTTCTTGGTGCCCTGTGTGTCCTGCTATAAAACACCATAGCTGTGTGTGTAACCTGAATTATTCTTCAAATCTCCATTTTTTTCCCAATGTTTTTGAACATTTCAGTGTTTTCAAAGCTGCTTATTTTATTTTATTGTCTGAAGTTGTAAATTCCAGCAGTACTTTAGATTTCATCAGCAGTGACACTGCTGGAGAGATCTGTGTAAATGTTGCCCTTAGGTGGTAGCCTTTGCAGGACCAGGGCTGTAGTTCACAGTTTATGCTTTACAGGGAATACCGATTATGCCTGACATAAGTCCATAATAATTTTATCAAGTTCATTAATGCCATCATAATGCTTTGAATTTGTTGTCTGCTGCCATGTTATTTTTCAGAGAAATAAGAATTTCAGCGTTCCCCAGAGAATGTATTACTTCACAATTATGTCCAGTCTGTCACACTGTCATAGTTAGCTGTGTGGCATGAGTTCTACTCAAACAGAATATACACGGAAGAGAACCCTACCAACTAAAACTTGGCTCAGTCACATAAAATAGATCACTTTGCTGCCTTAGAACAATTTAGATCAGTTCCATATGTTAAAATCAAAATCAAAATCCCCAAACCTTTGTCAACAACAAAACCAGCAAACGAGATAAAAGGTAACCATTCTACAGGTTGCCATTTCATGCTGGATATCTAGTACTAGAACTGAGATAATCAAATGACTCTGTCTCTCATTATGACAATAAATATTCAGAGTGCGTAGGGATTGCTGTCTACATAGACTGCAAGTAATGATAGCTACTGCAGTTATTCACAGCAGTCTGCTTTCAATATAAAATTTGGAAAGCAGATAATCACTTGGTTGGGAATCCCCTTTGCTGATGAATATGCTGCTTAGTTCACTTCCCTGCTGAGTTATTATCAGATGGCACATTGTTATCAAATAAATAGTTCACTTTTTAGCAGGAACTATCTATCATTGTCATATGAATCATGAATTAGTGAAAAATCTCCTTTTACTCCTTTCCTCCCACACAAAAAGGAAATGCTGACTGTCAAAGTGCAGGGTTTCTGTGTTCCTGCTGTGCACAATTTCCCCCTCTATTAGGCAGGGACAGTAGGAGACAATAACAGGTAAATGAGAGGAAGAGTGTATTGGGGGGAAAAAACAGGAATAGTCTGATATCTACCTGAACTATCTGCCTATCCCAGTTACCTCTGGATATTGAGCAGTAAGACAGACCTTCTGTGTGAGAAAGCCATGGAAAACTGGGATGGGAATTATTTCATTGTCACCGAGCAATGTATCATTGTAAGTGCAAGACCATCAACAGAAGTCGACCAAATGTTATTCCCTTTCTCCTGCTTGTCAAATATGCATCTACGTATAAGACATAGAAATGCTGCAAAATAGTATCTGTACAAGGACATATTTTCATAAACTGTCTGCCTCTTCTCATAAAGTACAGTGATATTTGCACACCATTCAATTTTTTATATTTACCTTCCATAACAGATTCAATTTTCATTCAAGTTCATGAAACAAAAGAATTTTAATATGGCAAAAATAGAGCTTGATTTTGTCAGAGGGACAAAAGTAAGAAAAATATATTTTGTTGATTATAATGTAATGTAATAAGTAATATGAGAGAATTCAAAGTTACAGTTCAAAGTTCTTTTGCAAAAATTAGTCCTGCTTTGAGATAATTAAAATTAAATCCTTTTGTAATAGTTTAGGAGGTGGTTAACAGGCTAAAGAACCTGCCCTATGAGAAAAGACTGAAGACACAAGTCCTTTCCTTCTCCCCTACCCTGAGAGAAACGAAAGTTCAGGAGACATCTCATCATCATATTTTACTACTTAAAGGGTGGCTACAAAGAGAATGGGCATTGTCTTCTCTTCATGAAGAGCCATATGAACAATATAAGGGGCAACAGGTACAAGTTTCACTGGGAGAGGTTTCATCTTGATTTAAGACAGACACTTTTTATTGCGATACCAATCATTCACCTCCCCAAGGGTTTGGTATCATCCCCATCACTGGAGGTTTTCGAGATACAACTAGACAGGGTGCTAGATAGTCTCATCTAGGCTTCCTTTCCCTTGAAAGGGTATCCAAGATGATCTTCCAAGGTTGCTTCCAACCTGGACTATTCTATGAGATAAGATTTAATTATATTCCAGCTTGTACTGGATGCTAATTTGGATAACATCTAACCAAAGAGGTAAGACTCCATTCTGCTAAACTCAGGGTCAATCACCTTACACACTCAGTTGGGTAGATTTGAGGGTTAATACAAGATACACTAAGTCTGTTTATGGTTTTTGCATCATAAAAATATCAGAACACACCCACTGGTTCATACCAAGGTTCTACTCCTAAATCTTTCCCAAACATTACCCCTCAAAAAAACTTTAAGAGTACAAAGGCAGCAAGAATATCTGATAGCTCCCCTCTGATATTTTCCTAACCTCTAATCATCTCTAGGAATCTGGTGATCCCGTTTTTGTTTTTCCGTTTAGAAACCATTTTCTAAGTGACTATTCTCCCAAAGCCATGTACACTTTTTGCATCTACAACTGCTTTGGCAAGGAGTACCAGAAGCCTGTGATCTGATGCTTGAAGGATAAAACTTTTTTTGTTCAGTGTGATGCTGTCTGCTCACAGCTTTATTTATCACCACTGGAGGCCTCAAATGCCACAGGTGTTGAAAAATCCCATCTTTTCACTCCTACATAGGAAAATTATATAATACAAAGTGAATCATTCATGCTTTGTCTGTCTTTTTCTCCTACTAATCCTCTTTCAATGTCATATCTCAAATAAAAACTCTGAGTATGGTGTTTTGTTGGGGTTATTTTTTGTTTTAAAAATCACTCTTATAGAGCTGAAGGATTTTTAGCTCTTAAAAAGAGGATTACAGGCATAGACTTGAACTTCATTCATGCAGAAGCAATATTGACTTTACAACCTCATTAATAACCAGTCATATGTTAGAATTGCTTTTGAAAAATGACAATTTTCCTACTTTTAGAGTGATGAGAACTATTATATGAAATCCATCTACCCCAAATTATAAATTTTTTTATATCTACCTAGGCTAGTAGAAAACAGAAATCTCTCGACACTCTTTTTAGAGTTTTAAAAGCAAATTTTAAAAAATTATCTTAAATATCATTCCATTAATAACAGATAATAAAATTGATTTTTCGTGATGAGATCTAGAGGTGGAAATTTGGAACAGTTGCACAGATAACTTTTTGTAGGTTTTTTTTTATGAAATAATATCTATGTTGGTAAACATGTGGAAGTCTAATTGATGGTTTTGTGAGAATCACCATAATTTCCTTGTGCTTCACTTACATCAGTTGAATTTCTACTTTACCACATCAACTCAGAACTATCATACACCTTAATTTAAATATATCCCCAGTGTATATGCTACCTCTTAAGATTTACATAGCTAATGCTTAGAAAAGCTTCTGTCCTTCATTAGCAACTGCTAACAGATATCTCATATATGTATTAATCATGCAAAATAAAAAGACAACTTTGAAATTCTCTGCTAGTGCTGCAGCACTTGCTCTCTTGTCCTTAAATGTTCTAATTCTTATGTTTGTATAGCTCGGCTTATGATGAATAGCTAACATGAACATATAAAAATATGGATTAAAAAAACCCTTTAGTTTGTGACAGCCTTATATGTTTTGAACGTTTACTGGAAATATCTCAGTCTACCTTAAAATGGCTCTGCCAACACAGGTTGAGTGCTGATAAAAGCACATGCATAGATATGAGTCTCATTGTGTGGGCTTATTTCACTTAAAAATGTGGTAAGTTACCTTTATCAGTGACAGAACAAAATGTCACAGCAACCTCAGTTACTGATTAGTACATAACATGCTTTCCTATTTCTTAGTCATTTAAGAATTGTGTGTAAGCCATAAGTAGTCAGACAACATTAAGTACAAAGTATTTTATGACCACGTATAAATATCTAAAATGAATAGATGATGTTACTTCTATTTATCAAAATATGATTAAATATTAAAAGCGTACAGCTACATTCTCCACATAGCATAAATTGTACATCATATTCTATGTTTGTTACGCTGTAATTTCAGATAAGATATATTATAAAGTGGGTAATTTTGCTGTTGAAAATTGCCAGAACTAATCAAAGTGTCCTGAGACATTACAGAATAAATTGATTGCTTTTTTCTTTAGAAAAACAATTATTAAAATAAACCCTGTTCCCCAGATAGAAAGAGAAGTTGAACATGATCAGTATGTTCTTAATGTTGGACTACCTACCATTTGTATTCAATACCTATAAATTCAATAAAAGCTCTTCCCAAGACTTTGAAACCCATTGGAACTGTTAATCTTCCGAGCAGGCAGAACTCTTTGATAGACAATTTCGACACGTCTTCCTAGACTTACAGTTTAGAATATACATGCCTTCCTTGAGCATGCTTAACTTAGGAAAATTAACCTGGAAGGTATGATTTCTGATTCTGCTTTTAATTTAACAGCTAGCCACACTCTGGAAGAAAAACTGTGGAATTACTCTTCAAAGATAAATGGTCTTGCATTCAATCATGAGCTAGGCTCAGCTTCAAGCTGATTTACATTTCTTCCACATTTCACAGAAATAAAGAGGATAGCATGGAGTTTGATTGGGCACATGCTCAACCTCTGTTGTCTGTAAGAGCAAAAAATGTTTGCGGAGAGAAAGAAGAACAGAGGACAGGCTGCTGATATGCATTTACATGACCCAAATTTCTGTGCCAAAATTGTGTGCTTGAATGACCATATTTGCTTCCAATTGTTTGATGGCAGCAGATAATGCACTGAGATACATGTGTCTCTTGGTATGGGTCTCCTATGTGACTTCACAGGACAGTGGCACACTACAATACAAGTATTTACAATTATTCAAGTATTAGAAAATACAGTGTTGTGGATTATTTTGTATTAATGTTGGCTATGAAGATGTTCTGGTTTGCATGGCAAGGTTTTGGTAGCAGAGGGAGGAAGGTAGGGGTTGCTACAGGGGTGGCTTCTGTGAGAAGCTGCTAGAAGCGTCTCCTGTGTCTGCTAGAGACAATACCAGCTGTCTCCAAGACAGACCAGCTGCTGGTCAAGGTCAAGCCAATCAGTGATGGTGGTAGTACCTCTGGGATTAAAAAAGTTAAGAAAAAGAAAAAAGAAAAAAAAAAAAAAAAGAACCAGCAGTTTTTGCAACCAGAGAGAGGAACGAGAAGTCATGAGAAACTTCACAGACACCAAGGTCAGTGGAGATGGAGGGGAAGGAGATGCTCCAGGCACAGGACCAGAGATTTCCCTACAGCCTATGGTAAAGACCATGGTGAAGCAGGCCATGTCCCCAAAGCCCATGAAGGATGATGGAGATGCAAAGATTGCGCCTGCATCCTGTGGAGGACCCCACATCAAAGCAGGCGGAGGCACACAGAGGAGAATGTCATCCCATGGGAAGCCATTCTAGAACAGGCTCCTGGCAGGACTTCTGACCCTGTAGTAGACCCACACTGGAACAGTCTGATACTGAAGGTCTGCACCCTGTGGAAGGGACCTACACTGGAGCAGTTTATGAAGGACTGTAGCCTGTGGGAAAGACCAATCTTGAAGAAGTCAGTGAAGGACTGGCTCCAGTGGAAGACGACTGTGAGGAGTCCTCCTTCTGAGGAGGAAGGAGTGGCAGAGACAATGTGTGATGAACTGACCACAACCCTCATTCCTTGTCACCCTTTGTAGCTGAGAGGAAGGAGGTAGAGAAAATTGCGAGTAAAGCAGAACCCAAGAAGAAGAGGTGTGCAGGGGAGGTGTTTTAAGATTTGGTTTTATTTCGCATTCGTCTGGGTTTTTTGCAATAAATTTTATTTTCTTTTATTTCCTAATTTGAAGCTGTTTTGCCTGTGACATTAATTGGTGAGTGGTATCTCCTTCTTGATTTTTATTTTTTATATTTTCTTTCCCCTGTCCAGTTGAGGAGGGTAAGTGATAGAGCATCTTTGTTGGGCACTTGACCTACAGCCAGTTAACCCACCACAGGTGGAAGGACCTGTGGAATTATTCCAATTCATAAAGCATTAGAGTTTGGATTCACATTCTGCAGACTAGAGAAACAGATCAATATTAAATAATTTTTCAAGTTATTTCTGTAAAGTGCTGTCATTAATAATGGAAAGGCTAAGAAAAAAATAATCTGTTTCTAATGAAAGCTTATTACCATTGAATGAATAATACATGATTCACTGGAATTTTTTACTCGTATATTTGCTTACATATATACATCTATTAGCTAGGTAAAAAAAATTAAACAGAACCACATGGTATCTGAAGGTTACAAGAAACAGAAAGTCCATGGATATTGATGGTTCTGGCTGCTAAGTTGCTTTGAATTTTAGAGAATGTGTTGAAGAAAAGAGAGGTAGTACACCATGGAGACATTGGAAATATGAGACTACTAAATATTTAAGTATGGAAAAGGAAATAATTTGGAGATAAGTACATTTGGCATTCTCCAAAAGGCCAGCTGTACTCATACTCTTTTCCCCAAACAGGAGTATTACTTGCCTCTTACAGGTCTGTGGCATTTTACAGTTTATGCAACAAGTATGTTTAAATTGTTGCTATAATAATCTGTTGGTAGTTGAAGAATTTAATCTGGGAGGTTTGGGGAGTAAAATTAACACTGCCAAGAATAAAACAGTACTGAATTCTTGAGGGTCTTTTTAAAAGAGCTGCCTCAGAGGTAAACCAACCTGAATGTTCCTTTTCAGTGGAACAGGAAATTAATACTTGATGGTAATTTCAGTCAAGACACTGACAACCTTTAGATTCCTTGTTTTGTAAAAGGAAACACCAGCCTGGGCCTTCAACCAGCAAATGGATTCACCAGCATTTCCATTCTCCCCAAGTTCCTGGGCACCAAATAGTTTCCTGTTCCTACTTGGTTTGGATAAAACAAAATCTCAGTATGCACTTTTAATTCTTTTTTCTGTCCTCATCTATTTTAATCCTGTATGTTTTACCCTGAGCAAAATACCTCTTAAAATTTTGAGTTTGCATTGCTACCTCACTGCAGGGGTTCTATACAGGAAAAGATCAGGATATCCTACTTCTAAGCCACTGTATGTTGTTGGGAGTCAAACTTCTAAAAATTTTGGAAATAATCAGCAAATGTTTTCCACTTGTCAGATACAGTCTCAGGAAAACTTAATGATGAGATTTAATTGTGCAATACCAATTATTTCTGTATCAATTTGCTGAAATAAACCTAGAGTCTTAGTGCTTCTATATACAAAAGGTAATAAGTACATTATCCTGAATTTACCTGGTGGGTAGGCAGCTTCCTAAAAAGAGATAGACTCATAATTATGTCAATGTCATTCTTTCATCTTTTAGAAGCCCTCTGAAAAGAAAAGTCTAATTAGGATGACAAATAAGGAAAGGCCATAATGGAAAGCTGCCCTTATGCAGAGGTAATTCTTGATAAGGATGCTGAACGCGATTGAGTTCATATGAAAAGATAATTCTCATTAGCAAGTAAAGAAAAGGTCTCATTATTTCCATTCCAGTAGAACCCTGGTAAAAGAGGTAAATAAACAATATACTACTTTATTTTACAGTGAATAAAACATGATGTAAGTATATTAAATATTGTATTGAATGACCTGAATGTCAGTACAGTTTAGTTTTAGTTGTTGGTGGCTTGTTTTGTTGTATTGAGGTATTTTCCTGCACTGAAGTCCTGCTAAAGAAGAAAGGTATTTGAAAATTCCTGGAAAAGGAGATTACAAGTTTAGAGTTAATTCTCCAGCCTCAAGATGACTGCTATTATGTCACTTACAACAGTGGGTCAAGTGCAATGAGTGGTTCTCAGGAAGTCACGTTCCAATCCTTGTCAGTTTATGTACTGATTGACCTTAAGCCCACAGGAAAAAGTTCACAGTGCTCAGTAATCTATTGCAAACAATTTGGACTCTCACCACTCTTCTGTGTGTTGTAGATCTCCCTGTGGAGCAATGTTGAATAACATGGCTATAATTCATTGCAAGTATTGATTACAATTGACTCATTAAGAAAGAAATCAATTCCTCTGAAGTATATAAATTGAAAAGTGGGGGAAAAAAGCAACTGGGGACAGTGTTTTGGTAATCATGGAACACTTGTAATAATAGGTTCTGAAGAATGAAACTATGAAACATGCTCATTCTCAATGCTCATGATTCCTATACTGATGGCATCTGCCACTTTGCCACTTACTAAAAAGGAATGCAGAATGTGTAGTATTCTCATACTTTGTACTCTACAGTACTATTTCACCATATTTATGGCACTATGAATGCCTCTATTCTTTAAAATCCTCACCTGCCCCTAGCAGTAAGTATTTCTCATTCTGTTTTTTATCTCCAACACAAAATGCAACACTTCAGGAACACTTGTGATGTTTAAATTAAGCTATTCAGCACTCTGTACTTTGTATTCCATGTAAATGTATGATGTAATGATGTGAAATACTACTAGAAAACTTCACTTAATAGTAAGATAGTATTTCTAATTATTATAAAATTGAGAAGGGGAGACAGACATTTGTAGCAAGAAATCATGGGAATATTTTCTTTAAGAGATATTTTTTATATAAGTTATAAAATGTTCTACAACTTTAAGAACTTTGATTCTACTACCTTTATGTTTCTATATGGACATGCTTTATTTTATGTAATCAAGACTCTCTAAGGTAAAAATATAATTAAAATTATAAAATTTTAAAAAAGTTTAATTGTACCTTTAAGTTTTATGAAAGCTTGTTTTATGGGAAAAAATAATGGGTTCCAAGCTAACTTCGGAGCCTTTTTGCTATGACTTTCTAAAGAAAAATTAATCCCACTTCTCACTATCTTATAATTAACATGCTTATCAGTGTTTTCTCCAGTTCAATTAATTAGCCTCCAGTTCAATTAATTAACCCACACTGGTTCTGCAAAAAGTCACCTGGGCTGTGGTGGAGTGCACAGAGGTTGTTCATTCAGATCCTAAGGTCTGGTCAGTTTAACAAATGAATGAAAACCAACTCTCTGGTTTTATCCTGCTAGTGGACATAGTTTTACTTCCCATGTGACCAGCCAACAAATGCTTCTGCATAAGTATTGAAAAACACTGAATAGATGCAGTGAGGGGATGGAATGATGGACAGGAATACCAAACCACATTTGTTTTGGGTAGGCAGAAAGAATCAGAGATTTTATTCACCACCATTAGTCTTTAAAAGCTTAAGATACCTCCACAGCTATCCAGCAGACAACCAACAGACAAATCTTTACCCTTTGAACGCACTTTCCCAGGAGGTATAGAAAAGCATTTGGAAGGAATTGCAAGAGAACAAGTGCCTGGAAAGAAAATCAGTGTTAGATATCCATCCTATGCAATAAGTTTGGAATTTCATACTTACGTTTTATTTCTTTCAGTCAGATTATGCTGGTCACTCATGGCAGAATGAGTGGTACCCCCTTGTGATAGAAAGGCAATCTGTATTTATAATATTTAACTTAATCACACTTTTCTTACTCAATTCCTCTAGGTTTTTTATTTGACATTTTCATTCTCTTCTGTCAAGGCAAGGCCTTCAGCTTTGTGTCATTAGTAAATTTCATTTACACCATCCTCCTTCTTATGTGCCAAGATAGCTAATTAAATGACTTAAGATTTATTCCAGTAACATTCCTGCAAGCCTGCTACTCTCTCCTTTCAACAAAACCAGTGGCTATGTCTGATTCATCCAGTTCCTTACAACTTTACAATTAATATGCCAATCAGTGTTTCCTCTACTTCAGTTAAT
Source organism: Gallinula chloropus (assembly GCF_964237585.1). Lineage (NCBI taxonomy): Eukaryota > Metazoa > Chordata > Aves > Gruiformes > Rallidae > Gallinula > Gallinula chloropus. The sequence continues at coordinate 56,323,476 of NC_140088.1, forward strand.
TTCTCCCTTTGTGACTATTAAGTGTTTCTGGGTTACTACTGCAAAACACTGAAGAACCATGCAGGAAAGTGCACAGCTTTAACAGCATCTGTTTTTCCCTAGCCATACACAACAATAATTTTCATCTGTTCTCTTTTTTTCCATGAGGAATGGGCTTGTAGAACACAAGTCCACAGCTATGTAGCATTAGGTAGGCAACTCCAGTGCATACGATTATATTTAATGTCTATTTTTTAGAGTTACTTCAAGCTGAATAGGCTCATTTGGTGGCCAGAATTGATGTAAAGGTTATGAGATGAAACAGGAGTGGTGAGAGAAAGACAGAGAGAAATTGTACTGTGCCTGACAAGTTAGCTTGCATTCTGCAGCTTCATCTGTGGAAGTCTTTATCTTGGGGTTTTGGAGCTGCTACAAAAATAGATGAAGTTAAAAAGTTCCTACCCTTCAATCAATAAGACTACAACCTGTGTTTATAACTGCTGATGGCCTTTGTATATTTGCTTGTAGGTTAGAATGAATTGCTTGGGACAACTGCTAGCCAATGAAGTTGTAGAGCTAAAGTTACAGCTATGTTTTTCTACCAACAATGTAATTCAATTTAATTCAGGTACATTTGCAATATGGTCGACTCAAACATTCAAGGTATTTGCCTGAAATTTCACTGCAAATATTTAATTTCTTTCATTTTAAATTCTGAAGACCTTTTGAAGTCATGGAAAAATCAGTGAACCTGTATTGGAATAAAATACAACAGCAATAAACCTCATGCAAATCAGAAATAATGCAAGAGCATTTCTTTCTTGAAAGATATCTGTTCTCAAATTGAGAACAAGCTTCTTAGAGATACTAAATGCAAATATAGCATAATGGTTACCTGAGATAAGGAGAAGGAGGGTTTTGAGGGTTTTTTCCTCTTCCAGAGCTTGATAGAAACAGATTTACGGAAACCTAGTTCAGAATCATCAAGAGGTTACTTTTCTTATGTGATGCTGTAGAACGGTAATAGAAAGATTTACACTGAACCTCCTTAAGATATATCTGGGATGGAGGAGAACATCGTATACCTTAGCTCAGTAGTTACGGTTTTCATCCCAGATGTGCCAGCCTGTAAAGGTGACAACTTTATAATCAGTGCATTTTCATTTGCAGCATACTTTTGACTTTAGACATCAGTCTGTTAGTAGGTTTACACTGTGCTCAACTTAGAATCCTGCGGACTTGATATTTATCTATAAAATTAGAACTGGGCTCATGATCATCTAGTTGCATTATTAGTGAAATATTATACTTTGGTTAGATAACTCTAACACTTAACACTTTATTTTGGATGCATCAGGAACAGTTTATTTTAATTATGTTCCTTCAGAAGGTTCCTTCCAACATAAACTATTCTGTGATTCTATTACTATACAGCATTTACAGTCTGGGTCTTAACCAACCAACCACATAAGGTGTAAGATCAAGACTAAACAAAGGAGTGAAACTCCCGCTCAGTTCTTCCTAACCCATACATCTTTCTTGACAAAGAATCAGAAGTGCAGTAGATACTTTAGTCCTTTCACAAAGTGCAACCAGGACTTTCCACTTTACTACCATATTTGCAAGAAGGAAAAAGTAAAGGTATTGTCTTAAAATACTTTTAAAGAGTGACCTGGAAACCTGGAGAATATGGCACAGATGAGCTCAGATTCTTTTTTTTTTCTTCTTCTTTTTGGTTGCAAATTTTTTATCTACTTGGGACATTCTCATCTGCTGAATGAGATATTCAGAGCACCCAGCAGGATATCCCCAGTATAGCTATTGTAAAGACTTGACATAGACAGTAACTTATCCTGAACTGAAAATTCATTGGGTTCATTAATTTACCTTTTCTATTTTCCCCAGGATGATGAATAATTTGATTTCTTTTTCTAACTTTCTCACTAGTTAATTTTTTTAAACTCCCCTTGTTTTGGGGGTATTTTGGGTTTTTTAAAAAACTTAATATATATTCCTGACAATTATTAAGTCTGAAGAATGCACTGAAACAAAGCAAAAACTCCACAGTCTTCTATTTTTTTCCCTTTAAGAAATCCATTTGTTAAAAAAACACCCATACTTTAGAGTTACTAAATTTATTTTTATACTACAAATCTTCGTATTTCATAAAAGCTCACTCCAGGATATAAGAGTATGAATTCAGTAGATATCTTCCTTTCATAACCCAAAGTCTGAACTCTTGTCTGTTTTTAACTTAAAGAAAACAAAGACCCCAAAAAGATTATTTGATGATGGGCAAGGGAGGGTGGAAATCGATTCCTCTTATTCCCACAAGTGTGTCTTTCGTTAACATTATGGGAAAAGTAAAAAAATAAAAAAGGAAAAAAAATGTTTAAGCCCCAGTGCATCTAATTAAAGTTCATTACAGGTGAAACAGAAGATGAACACAAGAACTGACAGTGATGCACCAACAGATCAGGACTTAGATGAAAACGTGCAAACTAACAAGGACATTTTTCAGTACCTGTAGTTGGATGCTCAAAGCAAAGCTAGAGTCAGTGCACCTTACAATTAATCACTGCAAGCATGCATCAAATGCACTAGTTTCTCTCCTGAAGGACAGTGCCACTGTTCATGAAGGCTCATAGCATGAAACAAGTGTTCACAGAGAAGTGACCCTGAAAGTTTGGATGTCAGTACACACACTATTTCTTGAAATACTCTTTGAAAACCTATGAAAATTATCTCTACCTTCCCAGTGTCTATGTATACACATCTCAAGGCAGACCACCTCCACAAAGTACCTTCCAGCAAAGCTTGAATCTTCTGGGAGAAAAGGGTCCACTGATCTCTAATGAACTATTTTAGATATAGTCTAGCAGATTAGTTGCCCTCACACAGATTGTATTTCACCACCAGTGTATATTTGGCAAGTTCATTTTCTAGGTAGGTTTTTTTGAGAGAAGTTTAAGAAATTTTGCTCTTACAGGAATTTAAGGACAAATTAACAGGCCTGCTTCTTTCTACCTTTCTAGACAAAGAGAAAGTCTAAATCACAGAATGCTAAGTATAAAAGTGAAATTCAGATTTTGTTTTATAATTTTAAGAGCAAAACCTTTACGTTCCCAAGCATTCATATTGACTTAACTGAATGTAGAATCCTTGGCTTAAAACCTCATGTAGTAGCTCAAAGGACAGAGTTTCAAGGAATAAAAGTTAGAATTTCATTGTATGTATAATGAAATCACAGACATTAGACATGCACATGATGCCTTTAATGAACATGATGAAAAGGGCAAAAAGTAGCTGTGTTAAGGAAAACATTGCAGATCCCAAACAAAAACTCATTTCCAGAGTTGGAATTTAGGCTTACACCTTCATATTCTCAACAGTTACCTTTGCTGTGGTGCAGTCACCAGTTTTCAAAGCTAGCAATCAAAATTACTTGAGACAGGGATCACTCTGTGGAGTAATGCTAGCAAAACAGAAGCTTATCAAGTATTTTAGACCTGAAAAGCTAGACACAGATACCTACCTTTATCTGGCTATCATTTAATTCTAAGATTAACTCTACTATTCTGTAGGCTTTGTAGCAAGTTGGTAATCTGGCTTAGTCAATTCCACTTTCAGTCAAACTTTAAAAACATTGAATGCAGCAACACTTTGTGTTGAAATAATTAGAATAATTAGGATCTGTATGATGGTCTTCAAAAACCAGCACAACCCACAAGTTTCTCTGTGCCCTATCTCTACAGAATCAGAACTTCAAAATGCCAAATACTTGGAATTAGCCATACCCAATCAAGGGCTAAGAAAAAGACCTAGGGAATAATCATCACAACTGTATGAAAGGCAGTTTCAGCCCAATCATTACTGGCAAAACTAAGTTCTTTGTTTTTAAGTCAAATTCCAGACATAAAAAGGATCCACTGAAGCAATGACTTCTACACAGTACACAGCTAAGAACTTGGGGAAATCACAGAGCACCATAAGGTACAGAAGCAGCAACACAGGGGTTAAGCTGTAGCTGTAAGTTGCAAGCTTCAGTGTACTTCAAGGTGAGTACATTTTTCCATGGTCAAATATATCAAGAGCTGCTCCCTGGGAAAATAAATGAGGTAACACCTTGGTCTGAATTATAAGCATGGCTAATGACAATTCTGCAAAGGTCTCTTTCAGAGTTGTAATTAGCTCTGAACTCAACCGAAACCTTGTGGCATCTCTTGGACAATATTAAGAGATGCAGCCTCTAAACAGACTTCAGGCAAATGAAAAACAAGCACAGTCTCATATATTTATGGGCTCACAAATGAATTCCAAATTTCATAAGCTTATAGCATAGTAATTGAATTCACAGCTGTTTTGTATATTCTGATATTTAACATTGAACTTTTACTCAAGGAAAATCTAATATATTTAGGGTTTAGTTTGTGCCTTTGTTTGGGTTGGTTTGGGTTTTTTTAATCATAAAGATGAGTATATTTTATCTTTGTTGACTAACTTTGAAGAAAAAAAGCTAAGTTGTACCCCTTTCAAGAACACCGCTTTTATAGAAATGAAAACAGTCTGAATGTTACCTTGCTCTCTTCAGCCTGCTTTATTAGCTCCCCGAGTGATTTCATTACTACACACCACTGAACTCTATCTGCATGTCATTAGGTGTAGTTTAGCTTTCCAGTCTCTAGAGGTCTCTGCATATCGCATTTTAGCTCAGTGACATCTCCGCAGGAGTTGCATTGTGAAGGTGAGACTGAAGAGCTGCATGACAGAGGTCTGCTGGCGCCAAGCCCGACTCTGACAGTGCTGCCATGAGAATTTAGTACTCCTAGTAATTTACAGGAGCCAAAGAGAGGGAGAGAGCCTTGGACAGCATTATTAGCTAATGCCAGCATTGCACATGTAGGGATATTTTATATTTTGTCCTGAGAATTCAGATAATCATAGCTCTTGACATTCAGCTAGAAATAGTTGAATTTGGCGATGTACAGGGATGGCTGCTAAACCCAGCTGCCAGAAATATTACTGTTCATGCTCCAACATTGGTCACACATGGGCTGGTATGTTTTCTGTTTCATTTCATGGTCGACTTTCTTTTTTGCTTTCAAAAAAATAATTCCTGATTTATTTTTTTATGATTTAGTTAGCCCTGTTTACTATAATTTGAATGTAGATGCAGTTTCTGAATAGATCACATCTGCCTTCCACCTATACCCTTGCTGTTATTTCTTGTCTCAACAGCTTTCTGGCTGTTGAGTGTCTTTCCTGATTGATTCTGTACTATTGTTAATATCTGTAACTTATTGAACACGTTAAAAATGTCTTTTATATATATGTATTATGCATAACAAATGGATTCTGAAAATAGCAGTACAAAAATATCCAAGGCAGCCCAAAAGAATTTAGCTCCTTCTTCGACCTGAAAGGACAGCCCCCTCAGTACTTCACACCAACTTTAAATTCAGGAACTAATAAACTCTTCCTCTGGTCAGATAAAAATAGATAGATAATTTAATAAAGAAGAAGGATAGCTGTAACTACTCAAAGGCATTTCTGATTCTCGAAGCCTTTTTCAGGCATTGTGGCCTTCACTATCCACTCCACATTTCTGACACAAATAACTTGGCAGAACAGGTAGTTGCTAAGGCAGACAAATTCAAATAATAGGAGAGAGTATCAAAACCCACTTTGTTGCAGACAGCTTCAGCAAAGAAAAAGGTAGGTGGCATCTGATTTTAGTATGGCAATCACAGCGACTACAAAGGTATGAAAAAGTTAGGGAAGCCCAAGCTTACAGTCTAGTAATAATTTTAACAGATTTAAATATTTATTTTAATGTAATAGCAGATCTTTGAGGTGTCTTGTCAACCTTGTATTGTTGCTTGGACCCTAGTTCTATTCATTACTGTGCTACACGCAGATCATCAAATTCTCTCAAAAACTGTTTGTGCCAGGAGGAAAGAGAGGGGTGAAATAATGGATTGCAGAGGAGAGAAAGAACTATCTTTCAGTAGGTCAAGTTTTCTGACTCATAATAATTCTTTACTTTGAGAATTAGTAATGTGCTTCCCACTTCTGAATAACAAGCAGTAAAACAATACAGCAATAAGTGCTAGTCAGCAGTTCTTACAGAAAAAACCACAAATTGCCCTGTTTCTATCATGAGCACCACATTTCCTCCATGATGATCCATAATGATCTGCCTATCCTAGACATTCAAAAGTCTGTCGCTTCCCTCATTTAGGAAGTTTTCTTGAAGATATAGACTGCCTAAGGTAGCTGCTCCTGAGGAACTCTGCACAACTACTAAGCCATAACATTTGCTTCTCAAAGTTCTTCTTGGCTTTTTCTTTTTAAGCAAAAGCAAACTGTCTGAGCTACGAAAAAAGCTGGTTAGGTTTCAGAAGCATTAGTTCTACTTGTTTTCTACATACATTGGATAGCATTCCATGGATTTTTGTTGTTTAAAATGTCAAAGTAACCTGCACACAACAATTAAACCACCTTTCTTTTTCTCCTATGAAATTTGGTTTTCCATTGGTGCACATTTAGAAAACACAGATCATTTAATGTTTGAAGCTTTTTGCTTTTCAGCAATCAATCTTCACTAGACAGCTCTCTACTAAACTGTTTTATCTTCTTAAATAGTAAGTGAAAGTTGAGAGACCTGTCTTTTAATTTCTTTAAGGAATTAAGGAGAAAGTCAGAAATTAATCTCAATGTATCTTATTCAGCATTTTATAGTGTAGGGAATACTAGACCTATGCAGAAAATCATTCTTGTCTGTTTCCAAAAGTCTACCAAGAGGATCCAAAATTTCCGTGGTGTAGGAGAACAATTTTACCAATTTCTGTTAATGACCAACCTCATGCTTGCTAAAAATTCATAGTACTAATACAGTGTGCACGTGCTAACAGAAATATTCTATTTATTGACAGCTGGAAAACTCTGCCTTTAATGCAGGAATACACCTCTTACAAAAAACTTACAACTGTACGTAGTTTATGCAGTATAAAAATCAATAATAAATTTGCCCATATTTTACTGAAAACTGAAGAAATTAGAAATTAAGACACTAAGCATTTAAAAAAGAAAAGTTTATGTTCACCTTCTATTATAAACTGATGAAAAAGAAAATACTGAAGCCAAGAATTCTAAATTCTGCATAGTGACTCGTGTAATACTATGCATAGTACTTGGAACAGTTTTATGAAGTCATCAGCATTACTCCATTCAAACCCAACTAAAAATGATAATTCCAGAAAAGATATTATAGAAGACAATTTCATTTTTTATTCACATGGAATCATTTCTTCTCATTATGATAGATACTATGAGCATATACAACACTGCCAAAAATCATTGCTCAAAGGTTTCCAAGGCAAAGAGATTGGTATCAGTATTGACAGTCTGAACAGAACATCAGCAGGTTTGTGTGGAGGAAAGTAGGTATAGGTTATGCTTAATTTTAATAATTTATTCATAGCAACTTGCATCTTGAATTATGATTTGAGACCAGAGAAGAAAGTAATTCAAGGGAGTACTTTCAGGGAATTCCCAAAGCAGAAGGCAGTGATGAGGAAGGAGACAAGCACATTGTAGGAGGTAGAAGGAAATGTAGGGGAACTGATAGAGTAGAAAAACCCAGGAAGTAGCTTTTAAAATGGAAGACAAATGCAGATGCAGTACCAGAATTTATATACCAGATATTTTAGAAAGGCAGTGTGACACATTAAGAACAAAACGATCATGCATGAACCTTTTCTTAAACAGATATACTTAATCCGGAACATATAGCATAAAGGATGATGTTACCATGAAGAATATCATGAAGAGCTTGAGAAGGCAATAATACCTAGTTACTTGAAGAGATCAGGACCTAATAAGTTTAAAAAGAGGTTATCTGTCTCTGTACTGTTGGAACATTAATCTGTAGTTTCTTGGTGCAAGGATTGTCTGTTACTATATATCTGTAAAGTGGTTAACAGTATAAACCTTTACAAGTTTACAAGAAGGAAGTTCTCTCCTATTGAAGGAATAGTTTGACTAACATAGAATATGCAGCCTTCATTAGTGATTTGTTAAGGTAGGAATTTTTGCTTGTTTTTCCTCACATTCAGAAATGCTTTATAAGTTATACTAAATAAACTGAAGCAGATTTGAATACATGGTACACAGGTCACAAGCAATATTTCAATTTCAGACATTATGTGGCTGAGAAAGTAATTCAGGAGGTCCAAGGCTATCAATCTTACATTCGTGTCCAACTTCAGGAGAGAAAGCTATTTCCTAGAGGGACTTTTGTCTATTGCCAAAAAGAGGTTTTTCTATGAAAATACCAAATAGGTTTTGGTTCTCACATTTTACAATGGCTTTAAGTTGCTTGCTGTTTTCAGTCTTTGACCAGAGGCTAAATCGAGAGATGACGAAAATTGTAACATGTATAGTATGAACTACATTTCAAAATTTGTCTCAATAGGGAGAAAGAACATTTTAATTTGTACAGCATGCTTAGTATTTAATAAAATAAGTTTTTCAAGTTCTCTCACACAGGTGGCAAATAACTATCTTACCTGATACAACAAAATACGCTCAAAATTTATCTTTGTATTACTGATCTACAGTAGAACAGACAACATCTCAAACTTAACCATCTAAATATTCTCTAAATTCTTCACTTCTGATAGTGTAGATGAAATTCATTGATGAAATTTATCTCTCCTCACACTTAAATTTAATTTACAATAGAAAAAGAACCCAATGTACACGACTTTTGTGGGATTTATGACTTAGTAAAAAAGTTGGGGTTTTTTCTTTGAAATATTGCATAATAAGAAAATTAATAAAGCATTTCCCAGAGTTACAATCTCATTGTTCTTTTAGGATAGCTGTTTCTCCATCTACAACAGGTCTTTCTCTAGAAAAATCATGGCCCCAGCAATAATATCCTCCTGCCATTGGAGGGAGCCAACAGCACTTGTTCAGAAATTCTTTCACAAGCCCCTGGTCTCGAGAGGACAACAGTTTTAGGACTGCAGTAATTGAATTGTATACAGAAACGCTGCAGCATTCTCCACTTTTCATAACAAAGACGATTTCTAAAAAATAATGACCTATTCCTTCCAGTAGAGTCTAGGTATCCTTATTTTGAAGTATTAAAGAATGTGCTTTAAGATTAGAGCAAGCTATGTTTTGTGCTTATTTTGAAGTTTTTATATGAGCAATAGGTTTGATTCATAAAGCAGTCACAAATGCTTTTTAATTTTTTTAGAGTAAGACATAAAGGTTGGTGTTAAATACTAATTAAAAATTTTTAAAAGTTTTATTTTAAAACCACAGTCGCCTCATCATCTTTAACTCTACAGTTAGAGTAGAAATAAGAATAAAGTAATACAGACAATTGTACTGAATTTGGATTTTTAAATTTGTTTTTTTTTACTTGCGCTCCAAGATGGTGCATGAACCAAGATATTACTTTTTGTATGGTTACTCCAGAGATGGGGAACAAGATACAATAGTATTAGCTGTACTTTCAAATAAAATACTTGGCTTTGAACTGCTGCAAATAAGATCAACTGGGGATTCACAACGTCCACATCCAACATTTAGAAATGGTTTCCTGGTTTTGTGTTTGAGTATCATTTCACTCCCATCTAACCACCACATAGGTAAGGAGGCCAGGAAAACCCAGAAATATGTTAACATTAAAAAAAAAACCACAGAGGCTTTTCTCTAAATAAAATTAAATTGTTGCGTTAAAGTAGTCTGACTAAACTAGTCAAAAAGGAAAGTTAATTAATCCAGGGTACATTCCAGATTGAGTTACAGAGGATAAACATTTAGCAAAATAACTACATGTTACTTTCATAGCCTTTTTTATTAACATGCTTTCCATTCACCCAAGTCTAGAAGAGAGAAAGCAAGGAAGACAAAAGATTTCTGATCATATTGAAAAGGCACAAAAGTGTATGAAATTGATATGAGTTATTTACCCTCCCTTACTCCTGTCTCCTGAGGTAACTTTGGATGATATGCCTATGACAGTAGCCACATCCCCAGGTTGTCAGTATAGCAACACTACAAAGCCTCAAATGATTCAGGCTGGGATTACCTCAGACCAAATCCCTCGTGTCTGGAAGAAGCCCTTTTCCTCATACTGCACAGATCTACTGAAGTTCTGCCTCGGCTGCATCAGGTTACATGAAAATGAAACCTAGACATTATGCTTTTTCCATTACTTTTGTACTTCTCTTTAAATTTGAAGAATCAAGGGTATTCTAGAGAGCAAAAGGTGTAACCGTTAACACTTCTGGTTGCAATTGCTGGTCATCACAGAATTTAAGGCAGTCTATAGGAGAGAGTTTAACAAGTGTTCGGTTGTAGCATTCCAGGCTTAGAATGATGAAACTGATGTGTTTTCTTCTATACGTCAAGGCAAGAGTATATTCTAAATTAAACTGTTAGTCACTGGGCCTAACTTAGTATTGTGTATCTTCTCACAGAACACTTCTGTGAGAACTGACTGTTGTTGGCCTTGATATGCTTCTCAATATGCAACATGCAAACTACAAACACATGCAAGACTGCCCGGACCTCTTAGAGCTACCACACAGGGACCAGCAGGGGTGCCTAGAAGCCTGTCTCACAAGTCCAGCCCTTAGCTCTGCATCCATCTACCTAGAAGCATGGGGGATCCCAGCTCTAGCTGAGTTTTGGCTTCCAAAGATCCTTACAGCAGAGCTAGGAAAGATCCTTTAGTTGAAAGTACTGAGATGCAATGAGGAAGAACAGAATTTGAGGTCATTAATGTCAACTGTGATGGAGACACTTTTGAAGATAAGATCTTTGGAGGCAATCATTTGTACATCCTTAAAGAAGTGAAGGGGTGATAAGCTCTTGTTGGGGAAAACATACAAGACCAAATGGTTAATTTTCACTGTTGCTGATCAGGAGTGCTTTAATGCTTGCCAGAGGCAAGTATGTTAGCAATTTGCATACTTCACACTGTGCACTTTCCTTCACACCATTTAACTGTAGTTGTGCATAGCCCTGCAGAGTCTACTAGAGCTGCAACCTGCCTTTGTTATAAATTTCATCCATTAATATCTCCTCCCTCATACTGAGGCCAATATGGGAAATACTTAAGCTTATTTACGTATATTATTCCTGATTTATTTCAGATTTCACACACCTTAGGAGCTTACTCTAATTCTTAACTATGATAATCATGTTGATCACGTAAAAGACATTACTGAACTGACCGCTAATGTGTAAAGATGATACAATAAGATAGTATCAACAGTCTTTGTCCAGATCTGAGTTTTACCTTGGATAGAGAGCACACAAAAAATTACTATTTTCAACACAACCTTTCAGGCTGGTCTGATACCTGACTGTGAACCACTCTATTTCTATTCAATTTCCCTTGCCAAATAGGAGGAAATGAGTACACTGCTGTAGAGTCTCCAGAAGTGACTTTGCCTGCAGAAAAAGAATATTTTTTTCCAATGCTTTATATCTGCAAATATCACAGTCTCATTGGCATAACAGGATCCTGCCACACAGTGTTACAAAACCGTGTATGCACTTTGTTGTCAGATATCAATCATAACAAGGAGAAAAGTGGTTTACTGTTCAATTATGATATTTATAGTACGGAAGAGTAAACACCACAGGTGAGTCTGTGCCTCAGACACTTCTTGCAGAACGAATTGTGCAAAGCAGAAAAAGCAATTGGGTTTGAGGTCTCTTGTTCCAAAGACTTTACATTTTCATTGCTGGTTTTTGGTTTAGTTTGGGTTTTTTTTTTCCTGGTCTATGAAATCACTATCAGCCTGGAACTAACATGCTCCACAGAGAGCAAATAAGTTGTGTGATACAGGGAGAGAGATTTAACTATCTTTCACTATATTGGAATTACACATCTGGGCAACCGAATTTTCTGTTCTGCTGTTCAGTTCATATGCCACTTGAAAAGCTCCTACAAAGCCCTCCATAAGAATTTTCCCAAACTCTGAGAATCTTCAGGATAAAGACCAAGATCTTTTTTGTGGTTTCCTGTTTATAACAACTCTACCTTTTGCAGACAGAACATGTAACTTCCATCCATCCTGAGAAATATAATGGACTCAAAGTCTGTGGAAACCATAACATGAAGACCCATTTCATCTCGCATGTAGTACTGAACAGTGTAGGTCTTAGGTGGATGTCCAACACCCTAAAATAAAGTCCCCAAGCCTATCATTTTAGAGCTGTGTGTAGCAAAGAAAAAGCTTTGAGGTCTGACGTTTTCTAGAACTATGTGATATCTGAAGACATTTAAAACATGTTCATTAAAGCTTAATGACTGCTATTTTCTAAAAAAGTCAATTCAACAGCCAACAAACACAATATTAGCAAGCTAAAGACCAATTGCTATAATCTATTCCTTGAATATTACACGACAACACACTGTGTTTATAAGGCACACAAGCTTTGAGCAAATAGTTTCTTTAATAATTTAAATTTTTTTTCCAAACTACTATATCCATGTGGTACCTCTGAGTATATAAATTAAAAAAGTAAGATAATGAAAACATGCTTAACTTATAATGTATTTTCTCAGATTGACTCTCTCTTTGGAACAAACCCATTCAAAGCAAGAAAAAAAAAGGAAATTTAATCAAGGGTGGTTTTTTGTCAAATTATTACTTTCCCCCAAGACTTATTTAATTTTAATTATGTAATAATGTGCTTAATAACAAGAACTGGGTTTTAATGAAAATCTTTTCAGAAAAAAGGCTTTAAGGGGGATCTTTGAGTTCTTTTTAATACCAAATATAGATATAGCATGTAATTCAGTTGTACTTAGTAGCCTTTAGCAAGAGAATCTGTTACTACACTGCTTCTCATTTTCGTTCCATAAAATAATTTTGCATTTGAAAGATTCACATTGCTGTGTTGGGGAAGATTTCTCTTATGCAGCTAAAGAAAAAAAGTCATTACCATATTACATATAGCCAAGAATATCCATGTTATGTTTAATTTGTAACTTCTCGTTGTGTCTGATAGTTTTTCCCCCCTTATCCGCATTGTGTGTCACAATTATTTTCCATGGAGCGTAAGAACCTCTGTTGCTACATAAGTGTTAGCAGAAAAACCTTTAGAAAGACTGCATTTGAAGGTGTAACAGCATTAAGTGGCTTAGGTGTTTGAATTCTATGGTAATGGAACAGGCTGAGAATCTGAATAGAGTAGGGGAAAATACTTAATGCAACTTATGTACCAGGGTGGGGATGACCAGCAATTTACCCCAGCTGCAATTGTAAAAGCTACACAGGAAGAATCTTTCCACACCACAGTATTGCTGGAAAATCATGCAGCTGGTTCAAGACAGGGTTTGGTGCTACACAAAGGGACAGGGAATCAGTGTCACTTTCCATCACACTCTGAAACTGGACATAAGGAGAGATGAGCTGGAGGGCATGACATTGGATAATCAGGAGCTAAGCTCCACAGTTTATGCAGATGGCCTCTCACAACTGGCTAGACAGGCTTGAATGAATGACGATGATCATTGCTACCTTACAAGTTTAGCATGCTCAACTTGGATTTACAAAAACTGCCACAAAGACTGTTACAGAGCGCTTGTGACTGAGCAAAGAGACAATACATTGAAAAGCAATAGCGATGGAATTGAGAACAAGACAATTTTCACATTTTTTAGGAAGTTTGATCTGTGTTGACAGTTCTATCAGGAAGAAGATGAAAAGGAGATAAGACTCAGGCAAAACCATGCACACAAAAAATAAGATGAAGGAATAGATTTTTAAGAATGTTATGTTTAGTACTGAATTACAAATTTCTCAAACGAGCCTGCCAAAAGGATTTTTCTTTGGGTTGAAACATTAGCCAATTTAGTAAAAGCCAAACACATGTGAGCTCTTCCCTTCCACCCCTTTCTGCTTTCCACATCCTAAACTCTGTCAACTTTTTAGAACATACTTGATGTTACAATCTCAAAAAAAATCCCCAAATATTCCTAACAATTTTCTGTGGTTGTTTTCTATTCCTCCTTCTCATGCTGCTAAAAACAAAGAAAAAAACCCACCCAAAACAACCAAGACATGTAGTATCTATCGATTCCAGCAGTGGAATTAAAGTACAGAAAAGTACATATGGATTACTTCTTATGCAGATACTTTCCCATAAGTAAGTGTGGATGGAAGATAAATTCATGGCAAGAACTCTGTAGACTGAAGACTTTCAATAAAACCACTTGTCACTCCTTACAATGAATTCTCTGGTGGGAAGAGTTATTCCACATTTCCACAACATTTTTACACATCCCTTAAAGCTGGAATGTTAAGAAAATAAATTTAGTGAAAATGATCACTGACATACCTATAAGGTAGATGAATTTATATGAATGAAAGTACAGGTTCTGTCTTTTCCTCTAAGTCTTTTCAATTTCACTTCCTCAGATGTCCCCTTTATTCTGGTCTGATTCCCAGCCTGAAGTCATGTCTTTTGAACTGAGTCTAGGCTGGGGAACCAGCAAGATCTATGACAATCTTAATAACTAATAAATGAGCTATTTTTCTAACTCACTTTAGATGACTAATTCAAGAGAAATCATTTGCCTGAAGGAGAATAGGGTGCTTAACAATTTCTAAGTACACACAGAACAGATTTCACTCATAAGAAAAGATGGTTTTCAATTTTATGGGGTTTTATATTATTTCAGACAATGTGACAGACATCTCTCAAAAGCCAGGTGCTTCAGAAAGTTCACTATTCTGCGTGAGTTAACAGGAAGTCCTGACCAACCCAGTTCGCACTAACAGGGTTCCTTTCCTGTAAATGTATACTTGACTGTCATAATGGGCCTTTGACAAGGAGTGTTGGTTTCGGGACCTACAATATTGTAATATTGTATTCGCATTATTATTTACTTGCTCTTTCATTGGCTGGAAACTGCAGTATGTTTATACTAAGTACCTTTACCTACGTGCAATAGGAATCCAGGTAGGCGGCTGTAATCTCCGAAGAGGTGGTGTTGTCAACCACAACTGCACTGAAATCATTTTATGTTCTTCTCTTTCCCAGTCTCAAGAATGATTCCAAGGGGCTGCATATATAAAGGTCCCATATACTTCAAGTAGTACATGCCAACTTGTTGCAGATATTTAAACTCTTGGTTTACTTTGAAAACACAAAATGCGGACATTTAAAACAAGTACAGGAAAAATAGAATATAATATTTTTATAGAAAAATCTATGAACTCTTGTACCGCATAGTTCCATTATATCAGTGCACGATTTCTATAGATTTTCTTTGCTTGTCTTCATTCCTTGATGGAAAATCCCCGCCAGCACATACTTAAATGCCACGCAGTATCTGATTTGAAGTGTTATCGGTAAGCACTGTGCAACCAATGCTGAATTATTGCATCTTTACAAAGATACCAGATGATACTATCATTCACTGTGCACTCATATTTGAGTGTTCTATTTCCCATTTGCAATATACCCCTTGTGATTGTATTTGCCCTATCTCTACATATTCTGGCACATTACGTTAAAAATCACAATTGCTGTATATCCATACCCATGTCCCTCTCTGACATCCTGAAGCATCCTACCAAAATAAATGAGAATTCTCCACTGAATAAATAATTCACGCATGCATTCTGTGGGTTTGGTATCAAACTAGAAAGATGAAGGGAATTAGATTCCTCTTTTGTCCCAATATCTAAATGTACACTGCTGTGCAAGTTATGTCTGCTACAATGATGAAATGTCAAAAATACTTGAGCAAAATATAGTTTACAGCATATGTAAACTTCCTGGTTTTGAAGAAGCATCAGTACTCTACATTCTCCAACTCCGTAGCTTCCATAATCGTAAAAGCTACATGCACAAACATAAGCCTAATTTGCTGTATACTTAATACTTATTAGAGCTATTATGTAGGAATTTCCTGTAGTTTATGTAGTTACACTGAAAATAGTGTATAATACCCAAGAAATTTTTAGATAGTTTTCAAACCTTTAAAAAAAATATAAGAGATTAAATTTTGTGGCAGAACTTAAGACTTCCCAGAATGGCAAAATCAGAACTCAAAAATCCCTGAATTATGAAGTGAAAATGTATGAAATCAAGCAGCCAAGAATTGAGCTTATGTCAAACTAATCTTCTCACAGCTCATTTTCCTATACACAGTTTAAAATACAGGCACCTGTGAATAAATGGTTTGTTCTACATCTCAGTTACCTCTAATCCACTGTACACAAGGTTCAGTCCTACTTTACCAATCTTCAATTGCACTTTTCATAAAAGCAGCTTTCCATGAGTTTCCCTCATTACCTTATTCAATGTTCTGCCCATTGTCCTTATGGCAAATACCTACGCACGGCCATCAACTGCATAACTGCTGAGAGAAGGCACTCTTCTCAAAAAAACCCTCAAAAATTAGTGTTAATCCTAAAAATGCTCTGTATCTGTATATAATTATACATCCAATATGTGAAATGGATGAATGCATAGACTTTAAAACATTCCCAGAGAAGAAGGATTTATTTGGAACTGAGTGGCAGCAGTTTTAACAAATTATGATTAAAAAAACTGAAAATTAATTTCCATGGTGCAGCCTGTATACCAGTAGTGTCTCACGTTTCCACTGAATTCCAAACCACTGCAAATTCATCATTTAGTAGAAGCAGCAGAAAGCAATCATGATATACCTTATATTGATAAATTTTATTCCAAACTCAAACAGAATGCCAGACTATCCCATTACAAGCCAACATCCACAGACATAAATGATGTCACCATATGACATAATTCTAAATTTATTGAATACAAAATTACCAGACACGTCTTCTAAAAAACGAAGGGCTAGTTAAAGATTTGCCATAGCTTTTTGAAAATCCTTAGCGCACAGTAATTGTGTACCAGGGATGTTGTATTCTACCAGGCTACATACCATCAGAGGTAATGTAAAAATGTGAGCCCATGGGACCAGATAGCAGGCATCTGAACGTGTTAATAGAGCTGGCCAATCCTATTGTAATGCTTTTCTCCATCGTTTTTGAATGGTCATGGTGATGGAGACTCTTGAGGATGGGGGAAGGGCAAACATTATGCCCATCTTGGAGAAGGGCAAGAAAGAGGTATCTACAGGTGGGTCAGCCTCACCATAGTCCCTTGGATATTTACATGGCAAAACTAAGAGTCATTTCCAAGCACATGCAGGACAAAATGATTATTCACAACAGCCATTCAACATGATTTTATCAAGATCAGACAACCAAATGTTGCCTGACTTCTGTGATGAGTCAAGTGGTTTGAACAATATCCTTGATGCAATGAAATCTTACCTGATTCCCCAGGAACAACTCTAAGTGTCCTGTCATTCTTTTATCATCCAACCTCTATAATTAATTTTCCTTTGTAGAATAAAGTGTACTTTTATAAAGTGGTAATATCTGTATTTTAATGTGTTATTAATCCACACTGTTGCACTTTCTGAACATTTCTGAACACAATACATAGCTGTTACACAAAAGAGGTTTCACTGAAGAAATACTTGAGTCTTGATTCATAAATTGTTTTCCTAGATGATTGACTATTAAAATGTCAAAACCTTCAGCTTAAATATATGCCTCAATTAAAAATTATGTAAAATAGCACCAACCAAATACTTCAGAATAGCCTCTTAATCAGTTAAGCATATGCAATTGTCAAAGAGAAGCATCTGAAAATTCAACTATTGAAATATTCTATTGCTCTTTAAATAACTCCGAGTCAAAAGCTTAAATAAGGAAATCAGTCTGTAAGAAAGAAAAACAAGCCTTAAAAAAAAAGGAGCTAAATCAGAATAGCACACTGAAAGATAAACCTTGTATCTGGCCAGTTAACAACTTCATCATCAATTTGCTATACTAAACAACCTATTTTGAAAAGCAGTATCAGTAAATTATGTATGTTGGTCAATCAGCCAGCCATGCAATCAAATCATAAAGCTGTAAAAAACAAAAACTACTTAAGTAAAAGTTCTACCCCGGAAAAGGAAAAAAATCCCACCTTTAGCTAAAAGCATGCTTGCCTATGATATGTTTCCTTTAAAATGGCACTTGATATCTCTTTCCACCAGCAAGAATAAAAGTAAAAATAAGCTTGATTATTAAAACATATAAACATGTAAGAAAAATGGAGTGTGTACTACAACCTGATGTTATGGAGCATTAATTTCTGATGTTCTTTCTTAGGGTGTCCTGAAGAAAATTGCTGACCTGCTATTCAAACTCAAGGTAAGTAAGGGCAGATACCAGCTAAAGAGGCCTATTTAAAGCCACTCAGCATTCTCAGGTCTCACTGATAAGCTGTAATCAAAGTGATCGAAAAAGACTGTGCATTTCATTCTTGACCTTCAGAAAAGGTAAAGTTAAAAAAAAAAAAAAGGAAAAAAAGAAAAAAAGGAGACAGCACAACTCAACAACTCAGACGATTTGCCCTTGTACAAGGTTAACATGCAGGACAGCAGGATGCATGCTCATTAAATATAAAAGCCATAATTTAGCAAATACAAACCCATGTTTTAAAGTGGTCTTACTTTTCATTTTGCATGCTTGAACTGACTAATAAGTCAATATTTGCATAGCTGTGAACCACACAAAGTATGTAGTTGCTCAGTCACATAAATAAGGAACACGAGGAGAGGAACAGTAGGGAATTTGGGCCACAAAAGTAAATGGAAAAATAGGCTTTCACTTTCATCACTTTCATCACTTTCACTGATCTTGTCCTTATTAAGTAAGAAAGAGTTTTCTCCACAGAAATTGTTATTTCTCAATTTAAAGAAGTATTACTATTCCTCTCTAGTTGTTTTCTAGTTTTATATTAATGAATAGTTCATCAGCTTTAAGTAAGGTTAATAAGCTACTGTGATATTTCTACCTTTACTGTTGAAATTTAAGTTTTTTCTGTATGCTTACTAGAAGAGAAATTCCTATGAAATGTATTATATGATACATAAGAAGATAGTTATGTTACTGAATACTGTTATATCATTTCCTGTTTGCTCAATAAACCAAAGTAGTATGCATTGTTTACCAAGAATACTGCTATTAAATTACTCTAAAAGAAAAGCATTTGGATATTCATGAAGGTAAAAATGTGAACAAGCAGGAATGTTAATGGAGTACTGTTTCATGTTTTGGGTCATACTTTTGCCATGACTTGACTTGATATTTGACCAAGTTTCTATCCAGACCTCCTTTGACCAAAATGACATCCTCTTAACATTGATACTCAGTAACAACTGCAGTTTATGATTCTACTATATAATATTCCAAAACATACCAGGAGCCTGGGTCGCAATCCCTTGATGTAATCTGCCTGCTACTTTTCTTTAGGAAAGATTACCCTGTTCCCTGGAAAAGCTTTAAGAACTCTGCTGTTGGTAACAAGTAGCAGTGGCTGGGAATGCCTTCAGAAAACCTTTTCTGCCCAGCATTTCCTGAGATTAAAATTTGTTGCACTCCAATTGTTGCTCATGATCTTCAGCAAAAATGTACCCCTGTGCCAGAACAATCAGGAAGGGCGTCATAACGCCAGTTACTGCTGTAGCAGATGGAAAGCAGACCTTCAGTAGTGAAACCAGCACCCACATGGTGCAATGACAACATCAAAGACATGTCTATGACATTCTACATTTAAATGAAATAAAGCATGTGTGTAGGGATAGAAAATTTTAAATTAAATCTGGTATCCCCTAACTTTCCAATTTTTAAATTTTATAATCCCGTTTATCTTTTGACATTTAGTGATGGCAGTGGCATGTATTAGACATCTGGAGAAAGTCATCTATCTGTTCAAACTCAGACACCTAACTTCCCTTTGCATTTGAAGCTAACTTCTAAGTTTGGTCCTGTGAATCTAGACCTGTTTCTTACAGCACAAATCATATTTGATATGGGAACACTGACATGAGGATAGGATAGAAATCAAAACATCAGTGTGATAGATGAGCCTTTGTTCAGTAAACCGCATGTACCTTGAAACAGGTCATAACATTCTGATTTTGTAAGAATGGTTATGTAAGGTATATTGTAAACTGTTAATGAAGCATAGAATTAAAATCATAGGTAATTTAGAAGTGGAAACCATAGAAATCAGGTAGCCAATGAATGAGCTTGCTGTTAAAGATGACCAAATATGGGAGGGGGTCAACTAAGGGACAAGTGAGGAAGAGGAGCAACTTCATCCTATCGACCACCAGCAGGTAGAAGATGACCCCCTAACAACAAGTGGTGCATGTGCAGAAGAAGCCTCAGTGAAACAATTGGGACCTGGAACTAAAAGACGATAAAAACCTAAATTCAGGCAGGGACCTTGCGCACCGTTGGTAGAGCTGAGACTCTCCGGCCGCCCAGCGCTGTTTGCTTAATTGCCGCCTGCTAAATTAATAAAAATAAGTTTGTAACTGAATTAACTGGTTTCCGACTGGTGACTGGGAAACACACAGTAAAAATCAGCTTTAGGGCTCATGCAACTCTGTAATCTGGTGAGCAGGAAAAGACTAAATGTGATCAAATCATGCAATGTGCCTTTGTTAGGATCATCCTCTAAAGGTTTTTCCAGATTGAAATATTCCCTGGTGATCTGTATCTCACCATCAACTGGAAAAACTTAAAAATTCCCATGCAAATTTTGTTTATCAATACTACTTTACACAGTAACTGCTTACAGCTCTGCTCTGTCAGGTGAATTCTCTTTCACTCTTCTATATTTTATGCAGAACTGTATCAGCCAGAACAAGGAACAAATAAGCATTTAATCCAAAAGCTGATCTATCGAGTGTACATGAGCCAGCAATATGCCCTTGTGGCAGGAAGAGCAGTTTGTCTATCTCCCCAATTACGGTTCTTAGTGCTTCTTTTGAAAAGCAACAAAGATTCTTTAGATATGTGTTTGTTTCTGTGCACATAAAAAGGCAAGGGAGAAAGGATATTATAGTCCTTGTAATAGCCAAGCAGTTTAAAATCAAGTCAGAGTACATTTGTTTTGCAACGTATGTTTCAAGGTTTTAGATGGGTACACAATGTAACTCTCATTTTCTAAATAATAGCATTTAACTAGAAATACTGCTTTGTAGCCCTACCTCCATAGTAAAAGGAACCATAGCTTTGTTTCTGACCTGAAAAATTTTAGTTCTTTTGTGGTCAGGATTTAAGGCCAAACACCTTAGCCTCACTGTTCTGCCCCAATTTATCCACTGGAAATACTGCTGTGAAGCCAAATACCATTTGTTTATTAGCTGAACAGCGCTGTAATGGTGGTAGAAACCTTTAAAAACAAGCTGGTTGCCATCAGATATGTGGGGTCATAATGCATAAAAGCTTTGTGTGCATTTGAATTCATGCAGTAGCAAGAACTTCCAATTTATCTTTAAATCTTGAACCAAAATCATCTATTTCTACATCTGCCCAAAGGAAATAGCAATTTCTTAGGTAAATTTTCTAGTAGTATTTGCCTACTTTCAGTGATTCCTACATTAAAATTTGCATTACAAATCTAATCAATTTTTTTTTTAAAAAAATTCTGGAGAAGTCATGTTTCCTTAAGCTTTCCTTGTGCTTCTTGCAATCCCCTCTTTTTTTTTTTTTCTCCTCAAGCATTAAGTGTATACAGTCTGTAAGACTAACATATTTTCCTGTCAATCTTCCTCTTATCACTATAGTTGTTCTTTTGGGGGTAACATTATTGAGAAACAAGATTACACTTTCTGTTTAAAATAAGTATAAATTTGTTTAAAAAGTAGTACAGCAATTTTAAATTTTAAATTATGATCATGAGAGCACAATGATAACAGAAACAAAATCTTCCCTTTTCATGAACTCATGGTTTTGTTTAAAAGAATGAAAATTATGTCAAAAGGCTTAATCAGTGCAATATGCAAACTAAACCTCCTTATCTTTATCAATAAGACAATTACTCTTCAATTCCTTTTGCTGAAAATAGTATTTTGGGGTCAGTAAGAATTAATTATCTTTGAAAATATGTTTCCATCCATTTTCAACATGCTTTTACTGCAAATTTTGTGGAAGCCTAGAGCTGCAGTGAATAATAGCCATGATGTTCTGTAGATGATATGCTGCATCTACCTATGAAGCAGCTGAAGGAGCAGAAATGGCTACTTAAAATTCAGAGTGGAGACTCAGACTCACCATCCTAACTACAGAATAACATATCCTTATAACTATAAGTAAGTCATGATTCCAACAAAAGAAAAAATGAGGATTCAATTTGGAAAAAAAAAGTTGTTACATCAATTAATCAATTTAGCTATACTAGGATCAGAATTAGGAATAGGTTTTTTTTTTTTCTTTATTTTATGGTGTTGGACAGATGTGTTACTCCTTTACCATGAAATTAGAACCTACTTATATAATTTCACATCATCAGCTTTAGGTGTGTTGGAACATGCAATTCCTATTTCAGTACTGTCATCACTCTCCCCCACACTTGTATAGATACATACAGAGACGCTTTCTGTCTTCTTGGGTAACATTATACAGGTTTCTGTAAAATTGAGTAGAACTTGACACTTTTTATTTGCTGCATGATATCCTATAGAATGTAATAGCAAGCATTCTCTGCCTGACTGTTTTCCCAGTTCCTCTGCAGACAGTCTGCCAACAAGCACAAAAGCCAGAGAACTTGTGCGATGTATCTGTCACTGTTATGACAGCCAAAACAAAAACATTGAATAGTTAGACTGAATTGCCCATTCTTAAACCTTAAATCACTAAACTGCTAAGGTCTATTGTACAGCTTATGGCTTAGAATTAAAGTAATTAATTAGTCTTTTCACTTCAAAAGAAATAAAATACATAAACATGCTTTTTATTAAGTTCAAATAGAATCCATTTACAACACAAAGACATAGATAGCTCTGTAAGATAACAGACCATTTGCTGGTCAGTTAAAATGCTGCCTGGTTTAAAAAAAAAGCCAACACAAAACCAACCAACACCCCCCCCCGCCCCCCCCCGCCCCCCCGCCCCCGCCCCATGCTATGAATATGATACTTTTCAGTTCAAAACTCAGACATGAAAAAAAAAAAGCTGACATGAAAAATGGGGACTTTTGAAAGCTGCACCCCTCAGTCATACTTTCTCAACAGTCTCAGGCAACATTTTCAATTTGGTATTCTCAGTGAAACTTTGCAAAGATCAAGAAAATAAAAAAGGTAATTAGTAGCCTGCTGAAGAGATGTTTCAAAGGTAATACAGTTCTATTATCTCACTCAGAGCTTTTCTTAAAGCTGATAGAAATGTCCCCCCACAATACCTTTGCCTAAAAATAACAATCTATGTCATAATTGTGTGGATGAGTAGGGAGTTTGTGTAAACTCAACGGGAAGTAGAAGGTCTATGAATTGTGGAAAGAGGGTCGGAGCACTTGGGAAGAATATAGGAATGTTGTCAGGGCCTGTAGGGACACAACTAGTAAGGCTAAAGCCAACCTGGAAATGAAACTGGCAATGGACATAAGGGATAATAAAAATATTATAAGAAAATGTAACACTCAATATTTTATTACATCTCACACACTCCAGGAGTAAGGTGAATAGATTGGTCATGGGCAAATGCACAATCTGTGTCTGTATCTTAAGAAATCTAATTAAAAAACCCCTCATTTGGTAGTTCCATTTCACAGACCACGCATCATAAACATCTTTGGTAGAAAAATAATTTATTTTCTTATTTTTTACCCACTTAAGCCTATTTAGTCCCATGCAGACCTCCAGAAAGGAAGAATTGCTTGTGGTTACCGAAACAAAGGGTCTAGATACCATAGTTGGGAAAGTGGGAATGCATTAGACCACCACTGGTGTGGGAGGATCCTGTGGGAGGATCCTATAAGATTTTCTTTTTCTATAAAGAAAAGAAAATGGGAGGAGAGGAAAATAATTTAGGAGTCTACCCTGCTAACCAAGGCTTTCTGTTCTCCCTGAAGCAACTGGAATGGCCTGTTGCAGCCTCTGAGACAGGAACTATTGTGCTGAATCTCAGCTTTCTGAAATGAAGTCAGAAATAGCTTTCTGTATAGTGGAATGAGCATTCAGAATCAAATACCAACCCAGATCAGTATTGAAACCTGAACATAAATTGTAATTTTAACTCTGCATTCTTTTGTGCAGGTATTATAGTGAATGACCAGATGTGAAGGTAACAAGTGAAAAATTTTCCTGTTCATGCAATGGTTCAATTTTCCTGAATCAGTCGTTCTGCACAGTAGGTATAATGTGAAGAGACATAATGGAAGCAATAAAGATGCTTTGCAGAGTAGAACATCTCCATTAGAGTAAAAACTAGAGAACTGGTGTCAGCACCTGTCTGCCTGTCTTGCAGCTGAGCAAGCCTTAAAAATGGGTCTCTCAAGATATTTTTTTTAATGATAGAAGCACTCAGTGCTTCCCAAATAACACACATACAGGATTTGCAGTTCTCTGCTGTGTATATCACTTTGCATGTTCTGAAGTGAATATGATAAGCTTCTGGAGCAGCAGCTACCTCAATACTCAAAAGGCAAAAATGCACTCTTTGTAGTTGCTACTTAGCATAATCAGAGAATGAGTACAAAGAAATACAAGTGTATATAGAAATACAGGATTAGCAGAAGCTTTCTGTCTCTCTTAATGAACAGTAACTTATTATCTCCAGCAACGCACCGTGTAAACCTTTTCAAAAACATATCAACTTTATCTTAAAACTAATAAGTAGAGTTTTTCCCCTAACTACTGAAAGACTGCAATGTATCTGTTTGTACTGATGATTAGGTACACTACTATGGTATCTTCTAATTGTCAGCCTGAGTATGTTGTATAGCCTGACAACATTGTGTTTCCTGGGTGTGAGTTATGATATACTTACACTGAGCTAGTCTCTCTTCTTAGTTATCATTTTGCTGAACTGTGCAACTGGAGATGGAGTTTGTAACAGACATAATATATGTTTCAGAATAGAGTCACTACTAGTAATAATAATTCCTTTTCTTCTGCATTTTTCAAAATAAACTTCTCTAATACAAGAATTGCAACCATTTTTATTCACAAAAAATGCACAAAGTTAAAATAAGTTCTGGAGCTTCTGATAATGTTTGTATAGTAAGTTGACAGAGTATTAAAAATGAGAATGAATCCAGAGATAAGTAAATTTTTATTCCAATTTTAATACTTTCCAATTTTCTCTCTTCTCACCACTAAAAGAAATCCTGTGATTGGACCATATCTATAAACCAAACAGGTTCCTTTTTCTTGCTGGCACTAAAATTCTAAAATATGTAACACTCAAACTTTTCCTATTGAAATGAATCTAAGCTTGAATCTGAACAAGTTACACCAGGGCAAAATATATTAAAAAACTTCAGCATCTCAGCTATGGAAAGGGAGATTAATACAGCGAATTAATTAAGGGAAATGAACAAAAATGAAATTTCTATATTTATCAAGTGCTACATCAGAGTTCCATGACTCATTAGAAAAGAATTACAGTGATTGTGCCACAAAATATTTTGTTTTTTCTTTTCGTTAACTCAGAATTAGCTGAAGCTTTAAACTTAAAATAAACAATTGTAATGGATTTAGTCCTTCACAATATCTTTCAAATTTTTCACTACTTTTAAACTGCCAATGGCAATAAACCCTATCCTTAACCTGCCTTCCCATATTTAAATCAGGCCCAAGTGAGTTTCTGAGTGACAGGAATATTCAACATACTAGGAACATTCAGCCATTTGGAAGCAAAGCAAAATTTTCACTGTCCCAGTCTTCCATGGAGATTCTGAGAGATGAAATTTTCTCCTGATTTTTTCAGTGAGCTGAACAGTTCTCAGATTGAAATCTTTCCTACCTCTGAATCTAATTGGGCTGTTGGATCATGTGAAGCTTCCTTATTGTAACCTGCAGTTCTATAGTTTTCATTCTCCATATCATTCTTGGGTTCTGTCCAAATATTCCCCTAAATGATGACTAGAGGGTATGTTTGAAGATGCCCACACTTGTCCAATAGGAACCCAAAAGGTTTCTTAGCTCATGTCACAGGAATTAACAATCTTATATGCAAAGAGAGATTATATTTTTTTGTTCCTTGTA
Source organism: Gallinula chloropus (assembly GCF_964237585.1). NCBI lineage: Eukaryota > Metazoa > Chordata > Aves > Gruiformes > Rallidae > Gallinula > Gallinula chloropus. Next base: position 56,349,595 of record NC_140088.1, read on the forward strand.
TGTTTGGTATTTATTTCCTTCATCTAATTTTTTTCCTGGTGTATTTTCATAACACACACCTAGGAATATGCCTAGGAATATGTACTAATTTTTCAAGAGTATTTTTGGCCAAATTTTCAATTACTTAGTCACTGAGATGTGAGCTTCCAAGGTCATAACTGAAGATACCTCTTTTCAGAAAGGATCAGTTGTCTCTGAATATTTTGGCCAGTCATTTTTTTTTTTTTCTGTACATACTTATCCCTACTCTCCCATAAGTACTTAGACAAAAAATGTTTGTTGGGGGTTTTTTTAACCATGCAAAGCATCACAGATATGCATGCACATTCTTCAGTTGTCAGAACTTTTCCTCTTTGCAGTGAGGTATTATTGATTCACAGGTTTTGTACACATTTTACAGAATAGATTTGTGGCTCAGAATCACATCAAATATGCTAATATTTGAAAACAGCAACAGACCCTTGCAAAAGCTTTTAGGAAACAGATGTTAAAATTGAAAATTTGAATAATGTGAAAGAGTAGGTGTTTAGTACTTTAGCTATTAGAAGAAAAATAACACAGCAGAACAGACACTGTGTTCCTGTATTTGGATGGTCATAAATAACATATCTTCTAAGACATCCTTAAATTAACTTATTTAATATTTTCATAACAAATTCATTGTTTTTACATGCTTAAATGTAAAACTTAGCATGACTTGTGTTTTAAAAAGTTGTCAGGGAAGATGATAAAATTTGGAATGGGACAAATCTCATTGTGAGTAAGCAACTTTGCCTAGTGCTGTAAAACCCTGTGGTTTGTTTAACAATGGCTGGAGCAGGTGACATATGGCTAATACTGAGTCTGTCACTATCTCCAGGGTGCCAGACATTCCTCAAATTTTCTGTGAGAGGAATTTTTTGGTAGATTTGGATTGTAAAGGCACGTGAGCATCTGCTGCCTGCTCAGTCTCATTATCATCAACAGAGTTAACTCCTATAGCTCTCAGACTTGCAGCCAGAGCCAAGAGCCCAAATTTGCTTTCACTGTGAGCAGTGAATTTGACAACATATCTTGATACAATGTTCCATCTGACTAGAAAGAAAGATTTTGTTGTAGAGTAAATGCTGCTTTTTAAAGTGTATTCGAAATTATAAAACCAAGTAGTTTAATATGATTTCCTGACAAACATGATTACTGTTTTTAAGACTAGTTCTTAAGTTTGGATTAAAAAATCTGCATTGCCTTAAGCTTTCCATTGTTTAAAAGAAAACTGAGATCTGAAACAACACAATCCAAATTTATCAGTAGTTCTAAACTATTTACCTGTTATACTAAGCTTTATATTACCACAGTCCCATAGTATTCAATGACTTTCAAGTAAAATCAAGTACAATAAGCTCCATAATGAGCTCTAAGGAATCTGGAGCTTCTTGGTTCTCTACTTTAGACAGGTCCTTTTATTTTATAGATTGATATTCCATTTTTTCCCCTGTTGCTATTAAATTACTGACAACTTTAAAACAGAACCATGAAAAGCGATGAAGAAATAAAGCTAAATGAAGCATTAATACCCCCTTACCTTTGCATATCATAACTGCTTTTCTTGGGGAGTATTTAGTCTCAGTATCTTCTCATAAATACAGACCCATCTTTTACCACTGGTGAACTACAGCAAAGTTTCCTAGCAATGAGCCATGGCTATTTGGAGCTTCTGACATGATGTTTCATAAAAATCATGGGAAAAAAAATCAGGTGAAATTTTGCAGTAGACTTCTGGGTACAACCTTGTGTTGTCAAAGCAGAAACTGGGTGGAAAGCAATGCTTTAAGTCTACAACCACTATATTTTTCATGCTTTAGGTCTGCAACCACCAAAGAGTTTTGAAATGTGGAGTGCTAGTAGACAAATGCATTGCATTTTTGGCCAGTCCTTGACTCTTTGATGCCTGCAAGATATCAAGTTTGATTGCTGAAAGATAATCAACCTACCCTTCATTTTCTCTTCTATAATTCTTCTACATACAGCATACAGATACACAATTTGAAAAGAAGTCCTCAACAAAAGCCCTAAAACCACACTTTCTTAGGAAGCAGACTCTGGACATGTTCCAGCTAAATATCTTTCAGAACAAAATGCAAAGCATGGTGTAATAGCAATGGTTTTTTTCTTATCATGCTAGTATGCTACACTAATTTTAAGGTACAGGAATTGCTCAGCTCTGGCATTGCTCCACTACTGCAGGATGAGGCCACTAAAAACCGCTGACACTGACATGAAGAATTTAGAATGGAGACAAAAAATTTTGAATGCCAAATGTATTTGGGATCCTACTGTGCATTCTCAAATACATAACAGCTAATAAAATTTGTTTGCACAACAAAAATGGCATCTACTTATGTCTCCATGCTCACATGCAGCTACTGAAATTGCCGTTAATGGGGCTTTTACTAAAATTATGGCTACAGCTGGTTCATAGAAAATGTTTGCAGGTTGTCAGCCTTTAGCAGGAAAGACATCTTCATGAGGTACTTGTCCAGGCACAGTAAGGGCTGATAGTATCCTGCAGTACTAGGGGCAGTGGCCAGGGCTATGCAGTATACCAAGGGGCTGGGCAGGCAGCTAAAACACAGCTGTTCACTCACTTCCCTGTGCACAGTGGGATAAGGAGGAAGAAAATCAGGGAAAAAAAGAGTAAAACACTTTTTTTGACATAAAGACAGTTTAATATGACATTAATGGATGAGAACAGTAATAATAATAACAGAATATACAAAACAAGTGATGCACAGCACGTTCACTCACCACCCACAGGTCACTGTGGGTCACCAAGTTCCTGGGATGTGGTCAAAACACCTGGCTAGCTTCCCCCCAGTTATATACTGAGTGCGATGCCATATGGTACAGAATAACCCTTTGGCCAGTTGGTGTCAGCTGTCCTGGTCACGTCCCATCTTCTTCATGTGCACTCCCAGCCTCCTCGCTGACAGGGAAGTGTGAGAACCTGAAAAGTCCTGGACTTGGTGTAAATGTTGCCCAGCAACAAAATATCTGTTATTAACATTATTCTCATCCTAAATCCAAAACACAGCACCATACCTACTCCCAGATAGAAAACTCACACTATCCCATCCAAAACCAGGACACCACTCCATGACTGAGTGCCTGCACCCAGTCTCTGGACACAACCCAGAGGCCCTGAGCTGCAGGACACCAAAAGCAGCCCTGGGGCCTGACAGTGCCCCCAACCTGCAGTCTCATCACAATCACAGGCATGGTCTGCCTACAGGTAGTGGCAGAATGAGTTCACTGGTGACTGCATGAGCCCCAGGACAGCCCCATCAACACACAATGGTTAAAATTTTGAAACAGTACTTGAGATGCCATATGAAATTGCAGGCTAAACCAGTAAATACCATCTCCAGTGATGTAAAAAACATGTCATACTGTAAGATTTCCAATCCCACCAAAAAAATCCAAAACAAAATGAACCACATAAAAAAAGCAAAAGCAAGCCAAAACCAGGGAGGAGAAAGGAAATAGCCACTTAGAAAAAGCTGCTTTTTCACTGTAGCAGCTTCTGTTCTGGAGGGTTATGAAAATCAGTCCCTCTAGGTTAGGGACCAAGCCCAGATGTTGTTTTCTCTAGGATACTGTAAGTGAAGCAGAGTTACAGGCTGGGAAGTGCCATCTCCAGGGCAGCTGCAAGTACTACGCAAAGATCCCACATATAAGCAGGAAAGATGTTGCTAATTTTGAAACAGCTGGAGGGATAGAGAAATCTCTCTTTAGGAACATGTAATCCTCTGTTTATTTGCTTTTTTGACAGATCAAAATGGCACTAGTACCCTGCCTATAGGAAGAAAAGCATGACTTTCCTTCAAACACATTTGTGGAAGAAAAGCTTTTACAGAGAAAGCTTTGTTTATTTGCTTGTTTTATGAAGAAAAAACTCACTTTCATACATGATTCCCTTTGCTGGTTTTGACTGGTCACGAGAAACAAGACAATATACAAGGTTTTCATATTTTTCTTTATCATGAATAGTTGATAGTGACAGCTAAAAAGGAATGAACACGTCCTTAAAATGTGTAAATGCTTTCAAGTACCATAGGTGCCAAGCATTAATCTCAGATGTCACATTAAAAACCTAATGACTAACAACAGCACTTTTAATAAGCTTTTCGAGGGAGGAGTTGGACTTGATGGTCCTTATGGGTTCCTTCCATCTCAGGATATTCTATGATGAACATTTGCAGGCCACAAGAAGCAGCAGTAATGCACAATTGATTGCACCTCTCTTCCATGGGCATTTTGGAACATCTGAGAAAAGTTGCCTGGGGAAAATTGGCCCTTAGCATGAATCACTGGCTGATGTTTGAAGAGTCCCAACATAGGTGAGCATAAGAACACTTGTAGGAAAATCATTACAGTAATACTTCTGAAGTATGAAAGTTTTCAAAGGACTTCCCATTGGCCTCACAAGAGACGTAGGCTGATACAGAGTCAAAACCCAGAGAATCTTTTTTTCAGCATGGCAGCCAGAGGTAGCCACCTTATTTCCCTGATATTTTAGCCATCCAGACCAAGAAATATAGTGGCTGCCCATGGAATACAGCCTTACCTTTGGGTTTGGTGTAACCGGACATACACTTAGATGTACAGTACTGAGCATGTAAATATCTGATCAAAAGTCTCCTGAAGCATCCTATCCTTTTATTCCTATAATGCATGTGAATCATGTTTCTCTTTTCTGCTTATAATTTACAAACAAAATGAGAAAGCCTAGAAAAATAAATAAATAATAAACTGACAATACGTAAATTAAAGGAACACTTAAAAAATACAATACTTATATTCATTATTTTAATTATATTAATAACTAAAGGTTCAGTTATGTGGAATACTTCACTTAGTGAGGTCTTTTCTTCATTAGCATGAATGGTTCTGTAAAACTCACGTAGAAGAAAGTACATTGTTCTCACAGAATTTTGACATTTAGGACTTTGTTTTTAATCAATTCAGGAAATAAGTCAGAGGACCTCTGGAGCTTTCAACCATTTGCCCTATGACAAAACACATTCTTCATTAAGTGAATCTGAACATCCAGCCTTGACTTGCAAGTTTTCCTAAAATTATAGATCCTAAGGCTCTGGATTTCCTAATTTTCTTACTCTGACATGTTGCTCTGTAAATCATGGAGTAAGAGAAAACTACATTGAAAGGGTTTTCTTTAAAAAGTCAGACAATTACACAAACAGCCTAAAGAGACAGTCAGGCATGAACTTCTTTATTCACAAGCACTTTGTAATGTAACCCTACCTACCCCTTTCCATTACATCAGTGGTATCACTGACATAAAAATATCCAATTTTGATAACCGAGCAAAGTTCTCATGTTTATTTTTTCTAAATGTCTATTAAAGAGTTTAGTACCAGGAAGTGATTTTTCTAACATTAGTTAACATATATGGTTCTTTGTTTTATATATTTTTGAATAATCTCTGTAAGGTAGGCAAATTGTGTGCTATTAATCATACATATGAGGGGTTTATGTTTTTAACTTCTCATGCTTTAATAAGAAAATGTTAGACAAGGGAATAAATCTCAGAGTAAGATGCTTGTCACACCTTCCTACTCCACTTCTACATTTGGTGTCAATGCAGAATTCAGTACATGGTATACAGTATGTGTATATATACAGTGTATAGTTCATTGCAGGTGTAGAAATCAGTGATTCCTATTTTCCATGCTTAAAACTATTGATTAAAAAAACATTTTGCAAAAAAAATAATCACAAAAACTCTCTCTATAGATGCCTGGTTTTGTTGGCTTTTGAAAATCACACTACGCTATCAATACAAAATTTTAGGACTATGTTTATGCTATCTTTTATTGCTGTGGAAAAGCAAGATGGACATACCAGCTAAAGTTTCTCTTGAGTTATCATACAGCATTTGCAATAATTGGCCCTTGGGGAGCTAGCCTGTCCCAGAGCACATAGTCTGCAGTGTAGGTCTGAAACATAGCATCTCTCAAACACCTTCTCAACGAACAGAAGGAAAAAAAACATCTCTAAGGATGTCATCATACCCTCCAAATCCTTTAAAAGCTCAAGACAAACTCCTGATACCTTGATGGTTTTACCTAAAACTAAACGCATCTTAAGTCAGCATTTGCAGTTTATGGCACTTTCAAATATGGGCAGACTCTATCAAAAATGAACAGATACAAGTACTGAATCTATTATAAAACACTCTGGTAACACGCGGTTTAATTGTCTTCCTGAAACACACATGATATTATTTTTTTTCAGCCAACAATCTTCCTTGACTTCCAAGTTAGCTATGCTGCTGAGGGTAAATGTCTTCTGTAATTTGCTATTATATGCAAACCAATCACACACTGCATACAAAACATATGTTCCAAATTTTATGTAGCTGCATTTGACTCTTCTGTCACTTCTACATTTCCTTTCCTACAATGCACAATTACGACAGCAATTGTTTAGTTTAACTTTCTTTTTCCTCGCCCCCTGAAAAGCTCATAAATTCTCTATTATTCTAATTTCACACTCTGCTTCTAACAAAAATATTTCACAAAACACAAGACGGTCTGCTTAAACTCTGCTGACGTGTTTAGCAATTCAAGCTCCCAACCTACTCACACTCACAAAACACAAAATATTCTGCTTGTGCCAGACTACAGAAGCAGCTTGTTTCTGACTTCCTTTTTAGCCACTAGCAACTGTGCATAAATATCTTGCTTACGAAAACAATCTTAACGTCATCATGGGATTAAAAACATGCTTGATGTCTTGCATCAAGTTTCAGCATGATAAATGAACCCAGTTTGACAATTAGACCTATTAACAATTCTGCAAATGTGTTTGTATGTGGAAAAAGAGGGTCTTGCATCACATTTCCAGGGCTCCTCTGTTTCAGGAAAGGAGAGGAAAACAGAGCAGAAGTCTCTCACTTTGGACACATGTCTAGTTGAAATTAATTTATTGGACCATATACAAGTGGTTAAAGCTATTGCTGGACAAAGCAAGCTGTGCACTGAGCTTCCCCTCCCTCTTTTAGTCAGCCAACCACTTCTGGTACACAAAAGCCACCTCTGGCATGCATCTTAAGCAGTGAGAAAAGACAAGGCAGTCGTTGATGTGCAGAAAGGTAGAGACAGGGGACTATCTCATGCCCACAGCGGGGTGTGTGACTCAAAGATGTTGCCCTCAGGCACTTTAGGGTCTATAGCAGTGTTCATGCTAGGAGAGCAAGAAATATCACAGGAGACCTTTCTTGGAACAGGTTGGTAGGCAAAGAACTGAAAATTACTTTTGAAAGGAGTATACAATACTTGTTTTCATGGCAAGGCATGAAATATGTTAATGAAAACTGTTCCTGAGGGCATGTAATATCAAGCAAAACTCAACACAGTCCTTGAGATTAAATATTCCTTGTCCTTAAGCAAGAGAGAACCCCACCATTTAAGGCTTTACCCCATACTGTCTTGTTACATCAGCACTTATGGCAGTCATGAGAGCTGCTGGACTAGGTAGTCCAATTGCTGTATCAGGTAGAGCAGAGCTCTTACAGTAAAAGCTACAAATAAACCAGCACAGACAAACTTTTTAGAGCCTGTCCTGAGCTGGTGACATAAATTGCTAGTATGCCACTTACTTCTGTCCAAGAGAATAAAGATGTCTTCTAAATAACTGGAAAAGATTATGAAGTTGACAGACATTAATCTTCTCTCTTGGCTTGGTCTCATATCACTCCCTGAAATTAGATAACAAAACTGAGGTGAGGGATTGTGACTGAAGCAGTTCTAAAGTTGCAGGCAACCATGGTGTAACAGATTTCAGACTTTGTCAAAACCAGAGAGAAAACCTGTTGAAAAGCAGATACGTTACAAAATGCTTGACTTTAGCAATACCCTGAGGCAGTGGGAATGTGCATTCCTGTGAGATACCCAACTCTTCAGCATAGCAGATTTTGTTATTTAACAAGCTGTCATATAGGGTATAGTTTCATTCTAAATATCATCCTTTTCATAATTCCAGGCATAAACATAAGCCATTTTCACATGACCATTAGGCAGTATAAAATATTGGGTAAAAGGGTAAACAGAAAGCAAAGCTAATTTGTACCTTCTGGTGCTAGAAATACTGGAGTTATCTCAGTCTCACACATGGGCTTGAGGGCAATTCCTCTTGAAAATGCTGTATTATTTCTGAAGGGCTTATTTCATAGTCATAACCAAAATATTTTTATGTGAATAATGCTTTGTTTTGAAACTAGAGTGGCAGCCTGCACCATTCTATACATTTTTCCCCTTATTTATTTAAAATGCCAAAAAGGAAGAATATTCTGTATGTAAACATTAGCTGCTTAATATGCAAGAAATAGTATACCTTTGGTATGGGATATAGTAGTAAAAATAACAATAAAACCCATAAATTTCTATCATCAAGCTAATCTAGATTATATAGCAATCATTGTTTATCCTCCTAACATAATTCATCAACATATTTTTTCTAGAACAAAAGAAAAACCTGGACATTTTCTGCAATTTAAAATATGCCATGTTATTGCTACAATGCAGATGAGTAGATACAAAGAAATGTATGCTCCTGAAACGTTAAAAATTAATATTTCCCTTAAGAATTTAACTAACTAAATTCTGTTCAGTTTTCTCAAGTTATTTTTTCAAATGAAATTTTGGGTTTGCCCCTACATTTTTAAATACCTTTATAGGCTTTTGGGGGATTGGTTTTAAACCACCATCCCCATTACCCCCCTTATATATGCAATTTCACTTATTTAAGATCTTCCTGATTTAATGTTTTGATGCATGAGAAGCTGGCCTTGTATAATTTTTGCTTACCAATTGTGTCATTAAAATTTCTAGCTTTCAGTCATATTAAAAACTCAGTGAACTCAGAATTATCTGAGAAAAATAAGTGTTAATCATGATAATCAGAAGCAAAAAGTGAAAAAAAAAATGCAGTCAAACTTATTTCAAGGTTTATGTGAACATAAATAAAGTATTCACAGCTGTATAGTGTAGACAAATATCATACTCTACAGATTATTACTAAAAGAGACTATAATTTCTCTTTTGTAGTCTGGATACATTCCTTGCCTTTCTCTCCTTTTTGATATTGGAAAGATTTATAGCTACTTCTCTGTTCAGGAGGTAGATAGAAAGAGGTCTTACAACTCTGTGTTCATCCTACACACCACGTTCACTATTTCAATCTGTTGCTGCTGAAGTTTGAAGGAGTCCAGTGTCTTTTCATTTCCTGAAGAAAAATAACTTTCATTATTTCAGGAAGAACACCCATACCATGTGCAACATTTAGAATAATTAAATTTCACTCTGACTTTTCTATGCTAGCCTGAATGTTTGATTAGGTCATGTTGTCTAGCCAGCTGATAAATGTCTGGTTGGTGTTATGAATTAACAGGACTCTGTTTCGGGGCAGACTAATGTCTGCACGGTAGCTTAAATGGCAGCACAGGAATGACTAGTGCCAGAACTGCTAGCTTGCTGGTGACTTCATGAAGTCAAAAGGCCTTATCGACCATTTGGATTTTCTGCCCTTTATACCATACCGAGATTATTTGTCTGCTTTTCCCTGCTTGCCCATGACATTTGGAAAGACAACCAAGGGCCCTGCAGGCACCAGTATGCTATACTGGTGATCAACCCCACCAGTTCTCATCCCCAGTCACACCAGCCTGAAGGCCCTGGCAGGAGAACCAGACGGCCCTCCTCGCCACAGTACTGGGGCCGTCACAAGCCCCACTGGCAACCCCTGGCTCTGCCCACTGTACCTGGAAACCATGAGACAGTGGGTAAGAGCATGGCCTGCACTGGAGTCAACTTTGTCTCCCAGCTTCTTCCCCTTCCCATAGTGGCCCTGTGGCCCTGGCAGGCAGAGTCGAGCAAAAGGATACTTTCACCAGCATCTTTGGAAGTTGTACCAAACTTGCAGCAGAACAGGGAACTCAATTTTAAAATTAAGAAGAAAGAATGAGAAAGGAGGAGACAGGAAAACTGGGGGCATTAATTTTCCTTATTTCCTCTCTTGGCTAGCAGTGCCTTGCCATTCCAAAAACTAGAAATGGTGCATCGCTCACAGTTCCCTTGGAGGGGGAGACACAGAAATGATACTTTGAAACTCCAAGAAAACTATGCTTTCAAGCCTGCGAATAAACAGCTTTACACTCCAAAAAGTTTTCACATTTTTCCAATAGGCAGTACCATGGTGGCACGGCCAATAGAGTCACACAAGCAATTATTTCCCTCTTAATAGTACAATTCCCCATGGAAGAACAGGGTCACAGTCCTATGGGTTATTGTTATCTTTATTTAATAAGCAAACCTTCACTGCTGTGAATATCCCCCTGGGAAACATCTATTTTAAACTGGTATTTTCTAGCAGAAAAAAATTAGGCCCTTCTGATAACAATCTCGCAGCACTACTCTCAAAAGTAACAAGACAAACAGCAACATTAAAATCTTGTGGGTAAGAGTTATTTAATTAATGCTCTTGTGCCCTTTAGCAACCAGCATCTGAATAAAGGGCATAGGGAAAGTATTAAGAGCTGAGAAGTCAGGACAGGCTTTTTGAACACACGCTTACTCTCCCACACCCACTCCCCCCAAAAAATGCATACTCACTTTTACTTTCTGGTAAAGATCTTTTTAAGCAACAAGTTAGTCTAGGACATAGTATGATACCAGTTTGTATGTGATGAGTATATAGTTACTTAATTGCATTAGTCGGATCCAGATGCTGACTTCAGGGGGGTTTTCTCCTCTTTTTCAGGAAAAAATATGATATTAATGTTTCCATTACAATTTTCATCTCATGCAAAAGTGACAAAATAGCATATTTCTGGAGCTTTTTGCATAAGTAAAAATGACCACATATGCAAACAATAGATAATGTAATAGGCAACATGTTCTTTACAGTCTTATTACAGTGTAATAGATGACCTAGTTCAAGGTATTTTTGATTCCATTGTACACTAAAAGCACTTATGAATATGAACATGTTGTTGCCTTTTTAAAAACTGTCCTGGCAAGGAATAGAAATGCCATTGATATGTTAGTTCTGAATCTGAACAGAACTCTATGAAGAGCTTGTGGACTGATTCAAGATTTTTAGATCCTGAATCTATCAATGTTTCTAATGAAGTAAGCTAATTCTTAGTATATTATAGGACAAAATTGTGAGTGGCATAAAAATGTAAATTTATTTAAAGTGAATACACAAATTCTGAATAGAATAAATTGGGTTAAAAGTTTATAAATTTTGTAACTAGAAACTTTCTGTACAAGTGTGTGGCAACGCAGGGATTTATTCTTAATGTATTCAGATGGGAACTTCTCTTATTGCAGAACAAAAAAGTGTTCATGTGATATTTACAGAAAAGGAGCTACAAGAAAAGGTAATGTTTCTATAGCAACAAAACTTTCTCATTTCCTGTTCCTATTCACACTAATTGTTTTTCTCTGAGCCAGTTCTGGCACTACTGCAACCAAGGAAAAAAAAGTGCAACAGAAATTACCTCCTGCATTTGTACAGTTAACTCTTCAAATGTGCCTGTCGAGCTGGAACTTGTTTCAAAAGTATGCAATTAATTGTCTCAGAATACCTGTCAAAGAAGAAATGGTGTAATAACAATTTTGCACTTTTACTGCAATCTTTGTATTGCTGGAAAACTGAACACAGAATAAATTCAAATCAATATGTTGGAAAAAAGTCCTATGAAAAATACATTTCACTGTCAGAAGTAAGAAAAAATGGGAAAGAGTGATTTTTATATTTAAATATAACTTTTTTCCTTATTCATGTAGCTAATAACCTTGCAGATCTGCTTTATTTTGAAGTTCTATTCATTAAATTTCCTCTTTTCTGACCTAGATAAAAATCCGTTTATACTTGTTTAAAATGAATGGATGTTATATTATAGCTTGTTTCTGGGACATACTCCTTCTAAACATTGACACATCTACCCCCTGTATATTCATGTTTTATTGTACAATGCCTACAATAAATAAGTGAAGTTTCAACCATACATGGTATAGAAGTCTTCGCTGGTGCCTGAAGTGTGCAAGATGAATAGCAATTCTTTTCTTTATAGCCTATTACTTAGTAACTCACATTTTGTGATACCATTGCAAAGCTACCCAGCTGTCAACATCAGCTCTGGCAGTATGATAAAGGCCATAACTGAAGAAAACTTTTAAAGTAATGTTAAGAGTTACAAGAGAAATCCACAAGGAAGAACCAATTCAGATTTTATGCCTAGTATTAAAGGAAGGAAATTAGTTTGGTTTTATTTGAGTTGTTTTCTTTTTTATATTAATCAGTGGGGAAAACAAATCTCAAATGTGGTATTTGTTGTCCAAGTCCGATGAAGTCCTTTTATCAGGGTTATTTGAAACAAGCTCAAACATCAAGCATACACTTCCTACTTCATTATCTGACATAATGCTGAAATAACTAACATTCATTTACTGTAGTAGAGTGAAAACGGGGAGGGAATTAAAGTTTGTAGTAACAGAGAATTGTATCTCCATGCAGAGAATAATATGGATAATATTTTATTAATAGGAAAATGGTGCGTTCATTTTTGTGCCTAAAAACCATAATGGCTTTTCCTTGGAAAAAGGGGAATGTCCAATATTTAGATTAAGAGACATGCAGCAGTGATAAGAGATGAAGAGCTCTTGAAATGACGGCATGTCAATAGTAGCTGGCACAGACCTATCTGCCTTTTAAAACTTTCCAAATACATGTAATCCGCAAAACCTTGCCCACAAGTTATTTATACATTGCATATTTTAGAAACTCATGACTTTAAAACATTGAACAAAATTTAATAAGAAAAGGTTTATCTTCAAACTGTTTTATATATCCCCTAAAGTAATTTTGCCATAAAGTTATTGCATCTTCTAACATAAAAGGACAAACCTTTCATTGATAAATGTATCCTTTACCACAAATTCTTCCACCACCTGGAGAACTAAGGACATGTGTTTTCACGTCATTGTCCTATTCATTTGGTCTTTCACAGTGGCTGCTGTATACTTTTTTTATAAGACATTGGCACTTACTAACCAGCACTTCAAGGAGAAAAAACTGAGTATGAATTAATTAAGCACCACCTAAGTTCTCCTCTATGTGAAAGGAGAACTCACTCGTCACTTTGCTTAGATTTTTCTTGGTGTCATTTGCAGGTCAAAAAGTGTTTTAGTAGAATTTAAAGGTTCTATTACCAGTGACAAACATTCACTGTGTAATTTACATTACACATAAAGCCAAATATTTAGTCACAAAAGTATTTATGTATTGTTGAAAGATACTTTTCACAATCCTATATGTATACAAATCAAAGTATGGATCTGCAAAGTAGTTTCCTAAATGGAGCGTCATGTACCTCAACTGTATTCTTAAGTTTGCTTGCAAGAAGGGGTACAGAACACCTCTGGTCTGTTCCACTTTCAGTCCAATCTAATTTAACTAGTCTTCATTTCTGCTGATTTTTCTACAAAGGAACCAATTTACTAAACAAGTGTGTATGGAGATGACAGTAGGAAAAAATAATAACCATCTTGCTCTCGGATGCTAAATGAAGACAGAAGCATTTAGCTGGATCTGTTTTCTAGGAATGTCCTTGAAGACTACAGGAGTCACATTTTACCTCAGCACCCTTTAACCACACACACTGATATACACACAGTTCTGTAGCGAAAGAGGACATTGTATTATAGAGAAATAAGTGTACTTTCTTCAGTATAGATTATAAACTGTAGAACTCTGTGTGAACACGATTCAGGTATAGCAATCTGTAACTACATTTATCAGTTTCCCCTGTTTCTGCCGATACTGTTGAGAAATAAAAAATCTGGAACAGATGTTATATTCAGATGACTGTCCAATAGCCCTTGATTACCACATTTTCTTGTGAATTTTGAGTAGGCTCTGAATCCATTTATATTTTTGGTGACCACTGTGTTCTTTGCCAATGACAATTTAATTACCTCCCCTTTGCTTATATAGAATGCCTCCCCAGTGATTCACTTGCTGCATCCCCATAGACAATCAATGTGACCCCTGCAAAACATAACCGCTTTAGTTGATCCTTTAATTTTCTATTCATAAATGCCCTTATTAGTTTCCATTTCTACTTAGAATAATGATTAGATGGACTTGTCTGCTTCTACAAAACTGTTGAGCTTGAATACTTTACAATGAGCCTTTGAACAGCTTTTCATTAGTTTATCTTCACCCAGGGCTTAAACAAGAAATGCTTTCCCATATTATAATATTCTCATTAGATGCTGAAAACGTACAAGTTTATGGTCTATAAAAGCATTAGCCTATGTGTCAAATTCTTTCTTAACGCTGTCCTAGTCTACTTATAAACTTAGTTGAAGTCCCATTTTATATAGTAATAATATAGCAATATTTTCCTCTGATTTTCCATAGATTTCAGTACAAAATTACTTGCAAAGTCCCAATGCTATTCCCCACCCCTCTAGGGTGATTTGCTATACTTTAATGATACAGTGAATACATTCCTCTGGTTTGATGTGGTTGTCTTGTTATTTTTTCTAAAGATATAATACAATAATTCCAAAATTATGTATGCTGTCATTGTTCATACCTGTTGACAAGAATCTTATTGATTTTCCTCCACTAACCTTGTTGGATGCATCAATATTTACATTTAGACACTATGTTTTCATTTGTCCAGCTCACTTTCTACATCTACCTTTCTAATACAAGAATGTAAGAATGAATTTGGTCTTTTCTCATTATATAGTTTTTTATCCCTGTTTAGTAAGTTTTTTAGACCTCAAAGTATTTGGGTTATCATTTTTAAAAGGCAGGGAAGAGCGGGTATGCATTATACAATTTAAAACCAATTCCACAATAATACAGTTAGTTTTACACAAGTAGAAAGTGACTCTGGAGAAAGTTCAATACTTATCTTAGAAGGAAATAACAGAGGCTAGCATCAGTCTTTGATTTCACTTACCCATTCTCTGCTGAATCTCTGTATCACTAGGGGACACTGGAAACTTTCTCTACAAAAACCAGAGAATACATGGAAGCGAGTAGTCCAGAACAGACCGTACACTTTAGCAAACGCTGAACGGTGTGTTAGTTTGTGTCCTAGTTTCTTTGTGTTTTCAGACTGAAGTTTGCTTCCGCCTTGTCAGATTAGTCTATACTAGTGTTGTCTACACCTTACCATAAAGAAAGTATAAAAACTACATTACTGAACTACCATCATAGGTTTTAAGTCTGAAAATTCTCAAATATTCTTCACCTTCAGTGAAGGTTTTGTGTCTGCCTCATTTCTCAGGGCCTTCAGTACCATTTGTTTTTTGCTAATATTTATTGTCTATGCACCTAGCTCATAGACATAGTCTTTAGGATCTTTAAACTTAGTTTTTCTCGGCTAGCATTGCTATGGGAACTCAACTACATTCCAGCTCCCATAAGTGCTAATTGCAATGAAAAGAACATTTTTTTCATAGGTGGGGAATTTGTATTTGTGAATAGTGAGGTAAGCCAGATTGCAAGTTGTTTAGGTCAATCAGAAAGGAAGTATTGTTCAGAACCAGAACTTCAGACACATAGTGACATTTGTTCGCAAAACTCAAACTACACAGATAAGGAATTTCCGCTTATGGATTGTGAGGCATACACAAAAGAGAAATCTACATCCTTAGGATGTCTTAGTATGTAAAAAAGTCATCAAGCTACTGCCAGTCCATCCACTGGACAAGTAACAACTCTTCAGACTACAGAGTGCTGCATTTCTTCAACAAATAAATGCAATCTAAATTGTAATTGCTGAAGGAGAGAAATAATTGGTTACTACTTGGATTCAGTTCAGCTCTTTTGGCTAGAAGCCCTCTGCCAAGAAAGATTTTCTGCACCTCAGCATACCTGTGTTTTTCTGTACAGCACTCCATATGCTCAATTACTCTTCTAGCATTCAGTTCATCACTAGGTTACTATTTTCCTCTGGGTTTCAAGTTCCCAGTCTACCATAAATCTCACTTTGATATCACCCAACCACTAGAGAGAAAATTTGTAAAAGTTATGAAGGTATGGTCCACTATTGCTACAAAATCACTTCAGCTAAATATATTCATGTACTGATCGATGTGACCAACATACCCTAAGTGTCAATACACCTTAGCAAAAACTGCAGTTACAAAATTTAATGAAAATTATTTTTTCCAAATACCCTTCTTAGTTTTCTTTATGTCTCCATTATATGTTAAATTACCAAAAATTATATAGGTTTACTTCTTATTAAAGAGATTACCAAGTGTTTCCCAGTTTAAATAGTTCATTATCTTGCTTCAGAACAATTTTGCTAAAGTACTACTTTGCCAACCAACACCTGTCTACTAGCATTTAGTGTTAATTAACCAGATTTGGGGAACCTCAACAAAATTCAGACTGATACTTTCTTGGAAGAAGTTGGTGAAAAGATTAGAGATTGGGACTGTGTAGAGAAATGTGTTTCTGCACTATAGGAAGACTGACTTTGTTAGGCTTAAACAAGTGGGAAAATAACTGCATGCCAGCCTCTACCCATTAAGGATGCAACGCTCTCTGAACCTACAATGTTACTGGTCAAGAGAACTGGGGTTGGGGGTTTCTTCCATTTATGCTGTGATATAACTTCTGTCATCCAATCCAAAGAGCACTCCTCCTCAAAACATGAGGCTTGATACTTGCACTTGGTTTCCTATACATTCTTTGAACAGGAATCGGAGCCTTCATTATACAAGAAGCAAAAGTCAGTGGTGAAGGGTTGGAAAGGTAACACAAACATACAAATTCAATGTATTGATAGCACTCCACTAGGACTGTAAAGAGACTGTCCTCCAAATGCCTACTGTAGAGAATCATGTGGCATAGCTACACCAAAGTATAGAGAAATAAACACAGTGTAGATCAATGATGCACGCTTCTCTTTGCCTATCAATACAGCTATTATTAGAAAATACTAACAAACAAGCTGCTACCCAGAAAACCTCCAAAACCATAACAGAAACATACTACCGGTCAGTAATGTCCACACTGAAATCAGGTATCAATGAAACACCATCAAATCAGCTATACAGTTGTCTGAATGAAACTACAAAAATTCATCTTTAAGTGAACTGTGACTGCAATATTTCTAATGTACCAGGGACTTCCACATGGATAAAGTTGATAAAGTCTGGAGCACAGCCAGAGGAGTATTGAGTATACCTGAAATCACACACCTCTTTACTTTTTACTTATTATTAGCCTATAGCACATTTTTCAATCTTCAAGTTCCTGATTTCAGGTATTTCTTTTGTCTTCTTACCAATCTGGGTCTGGAGAAATTTCAAATCATCAGCCTTCAAAAAAACCCAGTTTATTTCTATTTCTTAATAAATGTATGTAAGCACAACTTTCAACCAGGTAATTTTTGTTTTGTTTCAATTTTTGGCAGAGTCATATGTTTTTTTCCTGTGGGTCTAGCATTTGCCTCTAAAACATATTGTAGGTAGATTTGACTTCACTGATTACACACTTCATTTCAGTTTAATTACTCCTTCCTCCATCATATAATTAAGTTAATGCTGTGGTTTTATTATATCAAATGCCAGAGAGGCTGTCACCCCTAAACAAAAATAGCAGTCTTGTTCTCAGCACCCACCTTACTAACAAATTCAAGTAATCCACGTTAGTAAAAAGGTGTTAGAAAACATTTTACAGCCTAATTTTTTGCTGCGGATCATTCTCCTTCCACTGCAGCTGTTGCAAATAAGCTACAGGACCGAGTCCAAAGAACTCCTAAACCCGACTCTTGTCTTCTCCCCATCTTGATGTGGTTCAGCAGTGCCTGTGCATGGGAGGCAGCACGTCACGGTCCATCTCGCCACGCAGCCAGCAGGTGCCTCCCTTACACCGACACTGTAATTATGGGACTGTATGCGCACATTTAACGGTGTCCACGTGCATTTGGGCAGGGGGGCGGGAGGAGGAGGACATGGACATTGTCTGCCGCATTCCTGAAAGGTTAGAAATACAGGGTAATTGAACGTAATTTAATGCAATTTAAACAAAAGTTTTGCAAGCCCTTTTCAAAACACTCCACATTGCACCAGGAAGTTGGGGGGATAAATTGTTTTTTCCAGTGTTATCCTTACCCTCCATACACTACAGTCACAGACATTTGCTGACCGTGTGTGTACTGTGACAGACAGGCCCCAAAATGAGTAGCAGAAAGGCTGAGGACACCCCATCCTGTCTGTCATACCACTGATGACCGATAACTAGACCTAGATTGAGAAATACTTCTGAATATTTTCTATTAAAAGTTTTCACTTTCCTATGAATCTTAATTATTTTTTAATTTATGAAATCTGCTGTATTAAACTTGCATGACAGCAGCAATATTCATTAGAACGGCAAACTGGCTACAACAAGCACTGCGTTTTTAAACGAAAGATAATTTATCATTAACAACCTGTTAGTTTTATCTTGTTTCCAAATTATCCTAAACCATAAAACCTAACTAATTTGCAAATGTAATACAATAAAAAATACGAAGTTTCACTGAATTTACAGCCTTCATAGATCCACTTCTGATCAACATTTTCCCCATTACTGCCCTCAGCATCCTATCCTGAGTTTTGCATAAGTATTAAGTATGCCTAGGTCTCCAAAAACCCAGAGAGACAAAGATGAGAATGCTGAGAGCTGAGCAAAAAGGTGAACTTGTCTGGCTGCAAAGGCCTTCAGAAGAAGCACCCATCCAGAGAGCACTGCTAGCAAAAGGCTGAAGGAATAACCAGCTATGCACAACCAGCGAGAACAGGAGGAAACTCGTAACTATAGCAGGTGGGGAAACTGTAAGATGAGAAAGGATGTGATTAGAGTGGGAGGAAATTCAGGAGTAAAATATGGGAAGGAAGTGCTGAAGAGTGAGGGGAGCTTTAAGAACTTGCAAGTGGGCTGCAAAAAAGAAGTCTGAGATGGGAAAATGTGCGTGGGCAGGTACTGGAATGAGGATGGCAAAAAGGGCAGCTGAAAACGAGGAGCTCCCTTCTGGGTGTGATGGGACAGGTAGGATAGCAAAATGCTGGGGTGTTTAAGCCCTGAGATAAAGGGAGATGACTGGGATTTGAAACACAAATGGTAGGAAACTAGGAGGTGGATTTGCAGCTTCACTACCTCAATATCTCCTTTTTTGTATTAAACTCATTATCTTGGCCTTGGAGACTTTTTATGAAAGGCTTCAGATTCTGCAATGCAATTGTTGGAGACAGATTCCTAAGGTCAAAACCCCAAGACATTGAACCTCTAGAACTTTACTTGAAACATGGATTATAATACAGAAACTTCACTGTAAATGCCAGAGCCACCACACTGATGTTGCTACCACAGCTTATAAAAATACACAAGACAGAAAGCATCTGATATACTTACCTAGCTTCAGACTGATGATAACGGCAAACTATCCCTTGCTATTTTGTGGCTTCTTTTGAAAGTGGAAAGAATGTGTTCTAAGCACACCCAGCAGAGCATCAGTGAGGCAGCTAAAAGTGACAGTAAATATTGCAAGTGTGTTGAAGAGTGCAGCATCAGAAGAAGCAAAATCATTGCTAAATTAAGTTCAGATTGAAGAATAGCTTCAATTCAAAAATACACGTATGCAAGAACCAAGAATATTTCTACTTCACTTTTTTCTTTCTTTCAGAGTGGTGGCTTTAATTTTCAGTTACGCTATTTTTTTAAAAAAGTAACTTTTTCTGTAACAGTTATTAAACGCTTCAAGTTGAAGAACACCTTTTGAATCCAAAAGCTTCCTCTCGCTCTTCAAAAATGTTTGAGGTTTCTTCCATTTTGGCTACTGAACTAAAAATGCCAGCATTTGCAAAAGTATAGTTGGTAGCTAAACCACATGATTCAGAAACAGCTTAATCCACCTCACCCTCTAGCACCCCCACCCTCCTAGTCTCCTCAATCCATACAGATTATAACTTCTACTAGCTCTGACAATTTAGGATCCTCACATCTTCTCCAAAAACAACCTGAGTACTTGGGTTATAGAGATTATTACCCCTAGTAAGTCACCATTTCAGGGCACAGGAGGAACAGGGCTGCTCCGTGTGTGGAAAGAACCAGGAGCTACAGGCTCTGCCTGCATTGCTGGTTCAGGGGTTCCAAGGGCAGCAGGCAGAGCCACCACATGGATGAAACAAGGTCCATTCATGAAGTCTAGGCAGGAAGGGAAAGGGATAGAGCCAGAGACAAGCTACAGTGTCTGAGGCTGACACAGAAAAAGAAGCTACCTATAATATGGACACAGGGACCACCCAGAAAACAAGACTCAAGACCAGCACTCCTACAACCTTAGGCTGAATTTAAATAGAGGTCCCAGCCCATGGGCAGAGGAGGTGTGGGCTGGCATCCCAGGTGAGGCTGGTTAGCGCTAGTAAGTCCTATTAACTCCACGAAGGCTCTGATATTATTATGCAACAGGTGATTTAGACCTTTTTTCCTAGTTCCCTGCACATGTAATATGGTGTGTGCTAACTTAACAGTAAAAGAAGCTAATGTTTCTTCAAATTTATGATATGCTAAGAGTATGCATAAGTCATATCTAATAACATATATAGTGATTTTTGATTTATTTGGATTTAGGACTGAACCCTCAGCTAGGTTATCAATATCAAGATATTAAAAGGCATTGATATATCATAAAAGCAAATGCATTATATATTATTTAATTAAAACCCATAAGGATATAATAGAGCAGTGCAGTGTTTACTTTAAAAGCCAACTTGGCTGCTATATATGCACATATAGGACTGGATTAGTAAAGCTTTGCTTAAATGTCTGCAAATTATATAACACAAAACAAACAAAAAAAAAAGCCTAAGCACCTTATATCCTTTAGGAGCTGGCTTTATAGAAGTTTTTGAAACTCCCAGCCTCCTCTCTGAATCCATCAAGGGCTAAATATTAAAGATTAGCCATAAGTGCAGAAGTTACTTTTGAAAAATAGTCTCATTTTCTTTAGACATTTATGTCCCTCTGTATCTTCGCTTAAATGCAGCATGATTCTCAAGGTATTGCCAATAAACAAATATTTCACTATGCCAAACATTAACAACCTTCCTGGAAACTTGTCAAAGAACCCTCATCACACTGGTGGGTTTTTTTCTTTTACTCCATGCTACTGCAGTTTTAGGTCTCAAACTCATAAACAATAATCATACATTACTTCTATAGAGTTGTCAGTGTTCCTGGCCCAAAGTGCTACTTCTTTGTCTTTGCTTTATTTCACAGGAGGGGTTTTGGCTTTTTTTATCCTGTCTTTCCTGTCTGGGTTCTTTTTTTTTCTTTTTTCCAGTCGAAATCTCTTGACTGGGGTAAATACATGATCCAAATAACAGCTTATTTATCATGCTGTTTGGTGATGGATGCTTGGTGATTGCCTCCTATTCTTTTCTGACTGTAAAACTGAATTAGATTCTACACCGTGCAAATGTACACAATACACATTGTAATGGCAGCTGGTGGAGTGCCGCTGTCACCAATTCTGAGTCTTTTTCCAGTCACAACTTCTGTTTCTTGTCTTCTATGTGTAGTGCTCTGCCAACCCCCCTCGCAACCAGCACCCTAAAGAAAATGTAAAAAGTACCAGGCAATGGCACCAGCTGGTCCTATTTTCTGTCCACAGATATTCATGGACTGTGATTGGAGTCATGGTCTCCTATACGCCACACTTACACAGAAGAAGAAAAAAAAAAAACAACCAGCACCACTGTACCTCTTTGTCACAAAAGTTAAACAGTTTGGACAATAAGCTCATGTAGTTCTTGTTCCAGAGATGGTCCTATTTAAAACAATACAATGTCAGCTTCTTTAAAACATGTATACATATGTGTGCAAACACTGTAGAAGCACCTAGCTGCATGGCTTCAGTATCTTTTCCACATAAGTGTTTTTTTCTGAAAGGAAGGGGCTTACTACCTGTTTGTAACTAAAAGAGGTTTAAACTTAGAAATACTCTTA
Organism: Gallinula chloropus; assembly: GCF_964237585.1. Taxonomy (NCBI): domain Eukaryota; kingdom Metazoa; phylum Chordata; class Aves; order Gruiformes; family Rallidae; genus Gallinula; species Gallinula chloropus. The sequence continues at coordinate 56,371,687 of NC_140088.1, forward strand.
TTTATTATCTTTTAACACAACAGGTTTTCTTAACAGTTACAGACATTTGTTTTACAGTAAAGAATCAGAGGATGAGGAGCCTCATGAAATATGTCAGTGGATCATAAAGGAATATTTAAAAAAAAGTAACTTCAACCTATCCTCCTTGGGTTTTTTATGTAGATTTATCTCTGCTTTAGTAATCAAACATTCTTTGGGTTTTGATTTGTTTTTAAATTAAAGAGGTCTCTAAACTAAAGCACACAATCTTTTGATTTTAGACCTCTGATTGTTTTTGTGAATCATGTTAAGAGGTAGCAATCTGAGCTGATACACACAGGTTTCATTTTTTGATTTCCCAGTATAATACAATCCTAAAATTGGTCAGTATATGGCCATACACATTTTAATGTGGCTACATAAGTGATGGGCCAAGAGTATTTTGCAGACTGCTGCAAGGTTACTAACCATGATTGATTAATGCACTGTTCAATGGTGTAACTGTTAAATAGATCCTCTCTTTTCAGCTGCCAGTTTCTTATTATTGAGAAAACAGCTGAACTACTACTCTTCCTCTTTCTCCTTGGTCAAAGTGAATTATCTCATTATTTAAACTGCAAAAATAGTCTGCATTTCTGAAATTCTGTGACAAATGTTGTGTGTCTGCTTCACCGCAGGTATAGGGGTACATTTTACTTTTTCCATGCATTTATTGTTCTTAGTGCTCAAGAACACATTCAATGCCTAGGGTTTTTAAAGCCATTTGTGATTCCCTGTCTAGAAACTTATCATCTGTCTGCCTGTGCACTTTTACAGTATTCTGGTTGTACATTACACTTTCTTTTATACTGTATAATACAGAAATTTTTACCCAAATCCCCATTCTGGCTAAACTCTCTTGGTCTTTTTTTTTTTTTTAATTTTCATAGATTTACATTTTGGAGTTGGAATGAACATGATTTATGTTTTTTAAACGTATGTAAATGGATTTTAATAAAGAAACATGTTTTGTAATGCATTTGAGATTTAAAAAAGTTTCCACTTGAAAGAAATTCCACAAAACAGGCAATATCATTCTTTTTCTAGAGATTTTTTTCTCTCTGTAATGTAAGAATAAGGAAAAAAACAAACAATGGAGCATTAATTTGAGTCTGTGACTCTCATATACTTGGCTGTCTGAGGCCGTCTCTTGCCATACAGCAAGATCCTGGATCCTCCATGCAGTGCCATGTTCCTTAATATATCTTTCCTTTTGCGATCTCTCTTCATCCCTGAGACACAAAAGTTTGACACAGACACCTTCACCAGCGTTGTAATCATTCCATTACACACCAGGAATTTTCCAGTACTGCTCCCTGACTTAGTTACATATTACAGAAAATCTTGTGCTAAATTAATTTGTTAAACTGAAGAATTGAGCTTATACATATTATTTTCTATAGAATCACTGAATGTGTTCGGTTGGAAGGGACCTTTAAAGGTCATCTAGTCCAACCCACCTGCAGTAAGCAGGGACAGCTTTAACTCGATTATAGTTCTCACATAACTCCATTTTCTGATACAGCATCCTTTCATTTTCAGCAGCTCTGTGTTTGTAACCTTTAGAAGGGACAGACGTATATAGTCTATGGCTTTAAACATCATATTTCACCAATATGTTTCCCGAAAGAAAATGTTTAGTAAAAACTGGTCCAAGATGCAGAGATAGGTTTGGATTCAAACCTAAAGATCATAGAGATTTTCTTGTGCTTCACACCAGAACTAATTTGCAGTGTCATACTGAACTGTCTTTATCATTTAGCACTAACAGCTTCCAATTAGTGTTCCAATGGTTTTAATTTCCTGCCCTCTGTCACCCACCGATCCTATCCCTGGTGGTTGCTTTTCATCAGATTCATTGTTTGGTAACTTCAGTCAGTACCAAGTTTCATAATACCATATATCATGGTTTTTGTGTAAGCTCCACAGTGTCTAGACGTCCTGGCTTTTTGCGAAATACACGGTGACTACACTAAATACAAATCACACACCAAAAAAAAAATTTACTGGTCTCATTTGTCTGCAACACTTCTCTCCCTGATCTCTTTATGATCTTCACAAATATTTGCAAAGGTAAAGCATGAAATCCAATGAAAGGGTTGGAGAAGATATAAAAAGGAACAAGTTTGTCAGTTTAAAGCCCCACATCCAACAGTGTGCTGTAAGCTGTCTGCACCATGTTTAAAATTGAAAGCAAGGGAGCAAAACATTCAGAACATACAGATAATAAAGAACAAAACAGACTATAAACGGGAGACAGCTGGAGACAGCAGTTCTGAAACTATAATCTTCCTTGAGTATATCTAAAACAGAGCAATCATTTCTCTTCCTTGACATTACCAAAGCATAACTCATTCACTGAAAATTCAGACTTCGTTCTGATCTTCTCTATGTAGGATTTAGTCCTTGGTGACAGTGTAACTACCAAGTGCATTAAGAATCAAAAAGACAGTTACTCTGCGCGTGTTATCAGAGGGTACTGGGGATAAACAAAGGTATCTCTGACCTATAAAAAGTGAAACAAAGAAGGAATGTTATCTGCATTATAACAGGAATAATTCGTTAGAAGATGTCACAGAAGTAGAGCATCCTTGTCAGACAAGGGAATAAAAAACTCACAAGTTGGCATCACCTTGTGTTTTCCTCAGAAAAAAACCTTACAGAACCCTATTCCCATCATCTTTGCATGAACAGAAACTGCCCTGAGTTAAGCAGAATCATCCTGGTGTAGTCTGCCATAAATTTATTTGAATCGTCCTATATGAACCTGAAAATCCAGAGAGAAATGATTTGGAAAGAAGTCAAACAACTGATTTTAGAGAGAATTGTCCTGCAGTCTCAAGACTGTGAAACACATGGTGGTTCAGCATCACTGAAGAAGACATGGTAACTCAGGCCTAAGTCAAAGGCAGCAGCGGCGGCAGCAGGAGGCCTATTGACTGAATGCTGAAGAGCAGATTCCATTCCCATAGATATGAAAATAGAAAGGAAACATGAAGTAGAAAGCTGTGGGGTATGCAGGTGATCTAAGGCACTTTACTCAGTGAAATGAGTGCGATCTTCCAAAATGTGCAAGAAGTAACCTCATCAGGATTTTGCCAGAGTGTTAAAAGCGTCACACTTTTGATCCCTAGGGAAGAATATTATTACAATTCATTCTGCCATAAAACAGTATTTACTAAAATCCTATGTGAGTGCACTCTTATTTTTTCTTATTGCATATATGCTAAATAATGGACATGTATGTATCTATCTTGTCTTGATATAACTGATTTATTAGCAGGAAAGCAAAATGCATTTTAAAATGGCAGTTCATTGCAAAAAAAAAATAAAATAAAGGATATTCATGCTCTAATTTTATAGCTACAAAAATGACAGGATACCACCCAGTGCCTATAGGAATCTACAGGAATCTATAAACTTGGGGTTATATAGGACATTTCTCCAGCTCCACCTATCACTGCAGAATGTCCTGGAGTCTCGATTAGCACTTGAGGATTGTCCGAGTGCTATTGCATTAAAAGCTGTATTTCACAGTCCTTGCTTGATAGGGTGACAAGTTACATCAGTGAAAAAAGCTTTCCTATTTACGTGGAGAATTCAATCCATTTGCCTAAAATGTGGGGGCCTAGCAGCATTCAAAGTATTTCAAGGTACCTAAGACTTCTTCATGGAACTGGCAGAGACAATACAAGGTACACAGGTGACCAGTGTCCTTTTGGCCTCAGATTTCACTGGGTCCCTATGTGTGGGGAAGTGAATAAAGCCATGGGCAGCACTCAGAGAGTCTACCTTCACTCAGGTTTCTCCTGTCTTCCTTTAAGCAGGGCTCAACCAGATGCAGTGCTGAAAGTTCTTCAGAACATGTAGGGAATAAACATGCACAAAAAAATAAATAAAGTCACACTTTCATTGTCAGAATTAAGATGCATGAATATGAAAGGTTGAATTATTGAAAATATCCAGCTGTACATATCAACCAAAACAAGAGAAATGTATTAAATTATGTGTGTCCATACATTTAAAGACTTGGAGCTCCACAGCATTCAGCCGCTAGCCAAACATATATACTAGGCTAGATTTCAAGATAGATCATAATGGAAAAACTTTGTAAAGGCAAAAAGTGGATTTATGCATTTTATGATTTTGTGCAGTCAGTAGTTCCTTATGGGCTTTGTAGGTGGAATTTAAATAGACAGATTTGAAATCTTTGTACCAAATTTTTGCACCAATAAACCACGTGGGCTGTGATTTCTTTGATTTTACTGATAAAACATTCATTTTTTGCAAAACACTTTGGAATCTAACCTATTGGTCCTAACACACTTAGGTATCTCCAACATTTGAAGAAACTACATCCATTTATGTTTCGTGCACATGTATATACATATATGCACCCACATATAAACTCATAAAACTATGCAAACACATTAAACTCAGATTTGATCTCACTGGAAATTAGTGAAGAGATCTAGTAGTTAGGGCTTTCTTAGAGATAAAATCGGGGGGGTGGGGGTCCTCCCAATTTACCTGAGAAAACAAAACAGCCAGAGAAATGTCTAAAAGAAGTTACAAGAAAATGCAATAATTTTACTTTTCACACTACCTGTTACTATCATTTGTCCTCTTGTGTGTTAAGATATACATTCTGCAAAATTAGATACTGTTGAAGCTATAGATTTTGCTTCTAGAACTAACAGTTCTTTAGTTTTTCTGTGTTGGATGTTGTTGTCTTTTGAGGCCATTTGAGATTATTTCTGAGGCAAGCTTTTAGAACTGACATTTCACTGTAATTAGGGCCCTTTCACATCTCTGTAATGCAATCAGTCAGGGTTATCAAGAAGTTTCTTTTTCCTCTTTTAGTGGCAGATGAGCAGCTAAATATTATTACTACTGTTATGTTAGATACTTTTATTTAATTACTAGAAGGCATAGCTATTGTGTTTTGAAGAGATTTTGGAATTAAAAACAGTGATGAGGAAATAAAAACAATTAAGACTGAGGCAACAGAAATGAAAAACAAAACACACAAAACCCTCAAACCCAACAAACATTTTCTTTGCTCTTTAGAAGCAGAAACAATAGAAGTTGTCTCTAAATAATTCACACATGGTGCCAGGCCAGCTTCTCAGAAAGCAACATTTCCATTTTCATTTACAAGTTTCCCCAAATGTTTCATTAAAATTCAAAGGCTTGTGTTGGAAAGCAAGCTGAAGTACTTTCAGGTATAGAGATTTGGGGTAGGTTTGGGTTTTTTGTTTCGTTGGGATTTTTTAGTTTTAAACAGGTTACCTTCTTCTCTTATCATCTTCAGCAGCCGGTGCTTATAAATGCAACAGTTCTTTTAGAACTGATGAATTTAGAAACCTCTCAAGACTAAAAAAAGGCTCGTGAGATGTGACGCTAGTGCATTCTGTCCTCCCATGGCCTTTGCTCTGCTGCTCTGCCTCCTCTCCGGCTCAGTCTGTGGCACTTCATTGAAGAGCCTGGTTTTTCTGGTGATGAAGAGATAATGGACCCTCTGAGAAATAAGACACCACATAATAATGGTCTGCTTTACAGAAGTAGTCCATTTTAATTTCATGGTTGTTGCGTTATCCCAAATGATTTCTCACAAGACGTTACAGCAGGATCACAATAATGCCACTGCTGGTATGTACATAAAGCAAAGTTAATTTAAAAAGTGTTGTTCCTCCAAGTACTTTCTTTCTCCAGGCTCTATAAAACATTAATTTTTGATGATTGAATCTCCCATTTTACTCCCTTTTTCTGGAACAAAAGCATATCTATCCTATATATATATATATGTATGGTCAAAGCTAAATTTGAGGTGGTTTGTTTCAGAATAATTTAGGGATCCAAGACCAAGTACACAATATTTGGTGACTTATATCCAATGGCAAAATATTTTGAAAGAATAGCATTGAAAAGAGTAGGATATTCACACAAGGAAGAAAGAAAAAAAAAAAAGTTTTTAAAGTTTTTAGCAGGGTTTTTTTTTCCCTTAAAGTATGTGAAATTACATTTCTTTCTTTACTGATTCAGGAACTCCAAGACTGTAAGTAGTTGATACAGCCTATTTTGTCAGACGAAGCACTGAAAATTTTGATTATCCTTTAAAATATCCATAGTTTTTTAATTATCCTGATATATATTTATGAAAATATCACAAATTTACAAATTGCACAAAAGTATATCTGCCTTAAAATTACGCAGATGCTTATTGCTGTTGTAGGCCTATGAACCTGTATCATGAAAGTATTTTAAGATCATTTTTGATGTTTCTGCTGCCTTGGTGGCTGTAATTTGTACTTCCAACAGAGCTTTAAAATGAAAGGCTCTTTTGACAGTGAACGTGACCCCTTGCTGTGCATTAAATACTTGCCTCTTTCCATATATTTTCTAGAGGTAGGAGAACTTTAATGTCCTGGCATATGAGTTCATTTTAGTTACTTAGCATACTATGAGTTATTGAGCAGTGGTATGAGTTATTAAGGTCTCAGGGAAAAAAAAAAAAAGGTAAATCAGCATTGTAAATACTTTATAGCCATCTATAAAGATATCATCAGAAATATCAGTCACTCTAAGCTCAATCTGAATGTTCATGTATTTGATTTAGGACCATGTCCCTGGTAGTGGCTACTAGCAAGTATTTGTCAAACATTAGAATGCTACTCCTAAAATTTAATCCCCCTTTTCCAGGGGTCTAAAGACTGTGGAATTCCCAAATTTGAGTTGTAGTCAACACTAACAGTTCTTGATAGACTTTCATGATTTGTTTCTAAATACTCTATTATCAAGAGGTTTTGAGCTTCAAAGATAGGAGCCCCTACATGACCAAGCTGTGTAGTCACTCTCCTAATAACACAACATTATCAGGATTATTTTTAGCAGTATCTGTTAGGGGGAAAATACAGCAAATGCAAGTAAATTCCTATGAACAGAAGTAAAAGGTTTTTCAATAATACCACACATTCTGTGGCTGGTCACTAGCACAAAGGCAAGGAATTTCACAACTGGGGTATACAAATAAATGGTGTCAGGACATTATTCATATTGTGTAACTCACTGGTTCAGCATGGCTAACTCTTCCATGAAGAATCCAATGAAGAGAAGAAAAAAAATTAATCACGATGCCTACTGCTGTCAACAACAAAATGTTGTGTCTTGAATGGTAGTCTTATAGCCAATTTTAAGATCTAGCTATAGGTTTGTAGTGTGGAAAGTTTATAGGTATTGCTTCTGTGACTTTTTCATTTATTATAATAAAAAAAGCTCTACGTTTTTTCAAGCACTGATTCCCTCCATCTCCCAATGTCTTGTCTTCCTCTTAGTTTCAACATCCTCCACTGCAGGGCATTTGCAGATCATAAAAGACAAAGGAAGTCATTTTTTTTCTTTAAATGTTTCTCCCACTGCTTTGTGATCTAATACCTCACAGAGGTTTCGCTAGTACAGGAACTTCTAAGGCCATCCACTCATTTAAATTTTCCAAGTCCATTAAATGTCAGAATTCTCAGAAGATTGAAAAGACAAGATTTTTAAAGCAGGTTTCACTTATGCCTACAAATCCTGTAGGTGAAGGAGAAGAGGGGGATAAACTTCAGGCTAATTCAGAAACCTGCCTCGAATGGTTGATCTGCTCCTGACTAATCTTTTGATGTGACAGTTGTATCAGAAGCCAAGGTCAAATCACGCTTCTGCTTGTTGATACTGGCAGATCATCTGTCAGCAGGCCAGACATGCTACCTCCACAGACACATCCCATGCCCTAATTCTAGGCCTGTAAAAGGAAGAGCTCAGGAAACCTTTATCTTCTCATTCAACCCAAGAAGATATTTGAAGTGCAAAATACATGCTTTCAACTGCATTATAATATGCATTTGAACATATAAGCTTCTTCAGAACTAGTCTTTCATAACAGTCTCAAAATTTACATTTTTCTGGGATTTTTTAGGGACTTTACTATAGCCTGCAACATGGAATCCCTACAACTTCAGCTAAAATAATGCAGGTTTTTAGCGTCTTGGGCTATTTGCTTAAGTGACATTGAGACTGTTTCTTCCGCAGTAGACAGCAGATTTTCTGTTAACATCCAGTAAAAACAGAGCAGTGGGTAAACATAAACAACTGAAGTCTAGTGAAAAATACCCCTGTGGTTGCACTAGATCTCCACTTACAAAGCACTTACTATATTGACTTTGTATAGTAAAATCTAAAAAAGCAAACTAGAAGTAAGGGAAGAAGGTGAGAGTTGCTCCCTGATCAAATCAACCTTCATGCAAAGTGGTGTAAGAGTCATTAAAAACAAAGAAATAAGTGTAGTCATCTCTACCCACGACGCTGCTGGTGTGGATATTCAAGTCTTCCATCCATGCTGTTCTTATCGACTGCAGGATCTGCCTGAAAGCTTACTCATGCAACTCATTTAGCCTCAACCTCCCCCCCCCCCCCCCCCCTTCACACACACACTTTTCCCCCTCTCTGTGTTTACACTAGAAAGATTTACAATAAACCATACACAATAATTCCTGGACCCATTTCTATAATTCCCCTTAGGATTCCAAATGAACCCTTTACATGTGTATTGCCTAACATTGACATGCAGAAATTAGTCCGCTTTTCTTAGACTGGAGTTTGTTAACTGAAACTCTTTAGTTTCACTTGATTTGAGTAAGCCTAAATAGTCCTATATAACTGGTACATTTTACAACTGTTTAGAGCTTGCCTGCACTGAGAGCTCTAGTTTTATTAGAAAAAAAATAATCTTGAATCTGCACATCAGAGAATTGTAGGGGTTGTAAGGGACCTCAAGAGATCATCAAGTCTAACCCCAAACATCACTCCTTCAACTCACTGACATTGGCATGAAAAAACTGTGATACCCTGGTAAAATATAAAGGCATATGGGAGGATTTAGAATGTTTATTAGCAGTGTAATCAACCCCATCGCTTTATTTTTTTTTTCTTGTCATAGTCTTCTTGTAAAGTTAAAAAACCAACCATGCAGTTAGTGAGATGAAGATAAATAAGAGGTCTAAATGATAGCAAGTCAGCAAATTTGTGGCAGCAATGTTCTTTGTCTTGTATCCCACTCTTGGAAGCAGCTTCCAAGTGAGCATTTAGCTATTGCAATGCTGATAGGCAATGGATATCCTGGCGTTTGAAGCCCAGCACGGAGGCCACAGCTCTCAGGTGTGAAATAGAGAGCAGAAAGATGTAGATGGTGATTAGATTAGCTCTTCTGGTCACTACTGAGGTCAAGGTTGGAGCCTGCAACTTACTATTCAGTGTTCAGCAGCTCCACTGTTGTCCTGCCAAGGTAGAAGTAATGAACTGCTTCTTCACCAAAGTGTGTTAAATTATTATAGCTGTTTTAAAATCTTCCTCTAGTATTTTTCATTTGTTCTGGTTTCCATTTTAAACTTAGTCTCACAGAATTAGGAGAAAAGGATGAAAAAATAAAGAGCCTTAATCTGCACAACTGCTCTAAAGCAGTTTTTCTAATGACAGCTTTAGGCTTTTTTGTATTGGGTCCTACGAAACAAAAAGCATTGCTACATATGCCAAGGCATATTGTAGGCACTTCTGCTGAAGATTAGTGCCTGTGATCTTGTGTTAAAAAAAAAAAAACAAAACCAAACCCAGGAGTAATTTTCTTTAAAATGTCACAGCCAGAAACTGCAGTGGTGGTGGTAATGTTTTTTCCTGTTCCTACACTTACACCCACTTTTGTTTTATTCATTTGCTAAAGCATTCCAGTGGTGTCAAGAGCCCCATATACAATGTCCTCTTGCCATAGCAGAGCTCAAACCCACACCTCCAAGGAACAGCTATAATTGCTGCAAGGAAGCACTCTCTATTCCTCCTGTTGAGGCTGTCACAATTTGCATAAGAGAAATAATTAACTGGAGCATGAATGTTTAGTAAACTCTTTCAAGAGCACATCTCACATTCCTCTTCCTCCTCAGAGCAGATTCAGTATTTCTTCCAGTGATTAATGTAAAAAACATCCAGGCAGGAGAGTTTGGTATACAAAAATCCTTACCCTCTCCCCTTTCCCTTGCCTGGAATGCTTTAACCAGATAGCCAGGATCAAACTACTTTCTTTTCTTGCCAGTCCAAAGTATTAATTGTATGTGCCCAATGGAAATGTTTTGGCTGCTCATCATTTTGCTCAGTCTAAAACAAATTTGTGAGAACATTTCCTCCAGGTAGGGAGCACAAGTTTTAACACCCTCCCCGTCCCCGTCCCCGCCCCCCCCCCCCCCCCCCCAAAAAAAAAAGCTCGATTCCAGTCAATGTGTAGTCTTCAGATAGGCACAAGCTCTTACACTTCATCCTGAGGTGCTGAGTTATGCTAGGAATGGAACTGGAGGACCTTTAATGTCAGAAAAGAAAGGATCTACAGTGGCAGGGTTTCGGAATTAGTCAGCAGCTGAAAAACATTGATAATTAGCCTTTGGAATTAACCCCAAACATAGCACCTACCTATGCTACAAATGATCATTTTCATACTCGAGAGCACCAGATAGGATTTAGACTGCTCCCTTATTTCTCCAAAGCAGCTGGTGGGACTTGTTTTCACTCTTTCCTTTTTAATGTTGTTTTTGCCGTGATATTGCACTGATGATTAAACTGAAGATGTTAACTTTATGTTCTGTTTTGAAAACTGTGAAATCAGTAATCACACTTGTAGTCATTCATTTAGAAAGCAGTTCAGTACCATGGAGGAAGATGCTCACAAAATTGTCTCTTGCTCTTATGTGTTTCACCCTGGAAGCTGGCAGCTTTGTTGTTGCTGAAGAAAGCTGACACAAAAGAAAGTTTTAACAGAATCAAAACCAGTTGTTTAGGGCTGAGGCCATGCCCAGTCTTCCCATACTATTACAAACATATGTTCAACCTTGAGCATGCTGTCCTCCTCTTTTGTTCCAGCTCCTTAAAGCCTCACAGAAACCTCAAATAAACCTTTGAATGGATAAGGACTGCAGACAAAATTATTTCTAACCTTTGTTAAAAGATGATGCACAAAGACTAATAAATGTTATTAGTAGTAGCTTCTTATTATGACTAACATTTGCCACAGACTGTTCTTTTATTCACAAATGCACTCTGATGTTTATCTCCATTTAGACTGGTAACAAAAGCTGATGAATACTTGCCATGCATAATTATTAAGGTATTCTCTGCTAGTCATAGTATGCACCTTGTTCTATGAATGACAGGATTATTACACAAGAATGTGATGAATGAATAAGCCAGTTCTTGTTTGAAACTTCAGAAACTTTCAGTAAAATCCATGCATAAGCCAACATGTGTATGACTACTTGGCAGTTGACAGTATTTGTGAGTTACCAGTAACACAGCTTCCAGCTTCAAAGCAATCAATCAATCAAACATCAGTCTACACTCTAAGCACCACTGTAGTGCAAACTTTATGACAGCAAGAAGTTAATTTCCACCACTGTCAGACCAAGTAATAAAATTTTAGTGAATCTGTGACTTGGGCCATTTCCTTAGCCAGAAACAAAGTCAGTCTCTCTCATCACACTTCTTACATTTCTATAAGATGCACTCTTTTGATAACTAGCAAGCACTCAAAACTAAGTTAAAGTGGAAGTCTCTCTGGAAGATCTCTTCACCTAATCATGATATAAAGCTTAAAGACAAGGCTTGTACCTGCAAAGGAGCTGCAAACATATTTACAAGCCCACATGCACACAATTTGTCTCACACACACTATATCCTGCCCACTTCTTCACTATACCCTGGTTTAGACTGGCTTTTAATCCATGGAAAAATCTGAGTGTGTAGGCTAGAAGTGCAATGGGATTTTGAGAGATATTCAAATGGAAGAGGAGAACAGAAACTTGATAGCAACTACAGTATACAACCAGCAGGCAGATGCTTGCCTATTTTTGCCGTCATCACAGAGCTGTGCCATATATGCTCAGAAAAGGAGGAAAGAAAAGACACCATTCTGCAAATGGAAACTAGAAAGGCACAAACTTTCAGTGCAAAATGGTAGAGGGAGCAATTAAACTCGACAGTTGCCTTAACACATTACCGTAACCTTCAGATTCTGCTGATGAAACACGGAATTTCATCTGCTGCCGTGTAAGACTGCCAATACAGCGTGTAAGAGGTATTAGAGACCTTGCTTACTTGGAAAGCCTACAGTTACACATTTGTGAATGGGAAAGATTGAATAGTGTAGTATTTTGCTCAGGAATATTTTCATACACAAAAATACTCACCTGGGAAACAGCACACACCAAACATCCAGAAGAACAAAACTCGGTGGACATTCCAATGCAGGAATGGGGACGCAAAATTATTAAAGCAGTTAGTTTAAAGATGAATATTTACACTTTAAACTTTGTACAGTCTACTGTTAGAAAAGCAGAATTTGCTTCAATACAGAGTTGTGCATATTTCTGCCAGTGGGGAACACAAACCTCATGTAGCAAGCAAGAGATCCAGTTCAGCTAACATACAGAACATGCTGCATTAAATTTCTCTTAAAGGTTTTATTTAGTATTTCATAAAGTAAGGACTCACAGAAAAAATAATTAAATAACTGACATGCCAAGATTCTTTCTCTCAAATATATTTTGCTTTGTTTTTAGAGCAATTATATAAAGTGCTCTAATTGCTACTTACTTCAGGAAAGGTTTAGCTCCGCAAAAATGTGGACTAGACCAAAGATATTTTGAGAGATTTTAGAAAAATACGCAGCGATGCCAAACTTGCACCTATGTAGCATTTGGGGTTTCATGGTTTTACCTCTTGCAGATAAGGGGGAAAAAATAGAAGTCTGCAACCTTGGCAGTTGTTTTACATTAGATGATGCATTCTATTTCATATAATTTTGTTACAGTACTTAAGCAAAACAATGGTGCTTCTATTTTCAAGCCATGTTATTTTTTAACATGTACCAGAGCTGTCATGCAGGCAGCCTGTTTGCCTGCTCCACGAGAAGGTTTTATATTCCAGAAGGCTTCCACCCCCTACTCTCTAATGGTGAAAATAAATCAATTTCATCTGCTGGTACTTTCATTTCTTCTCTTCCCCCCTCCTCCCTGCTTCCCTCTCCTTCCTTTGTGGGCCCCTTTCCACAATGCCATATGGCAGCTGAGAGAAGGGTACCGCAACGATCTGCATTTTCAGTTCCTAACAAAAGATGCAGTAGTGTCAAAGAGGCTCATGAATGCATGAGACATACATGTACAGAGAAGTGCCTCCAGTCCTGTCAGGAAGGACTAAAGAGAAGCCTGATAAACCTGACATCGCTTTAGTGCAAAGAAAGGCAGCAGTGCTTCTCTCAGTAGTTCATCTCGCTCCCATCCATCTCCCCCCACATCCCCCTTCTCCCCTCCCACCCTTTTGGTTCCCTGCCAAAATCCCATTAGCTCTATTAATGACATGTGGTTTGAAGTAAAAGCGTGTGGCAGAACAAGAAAGGCACAAGATCAACCATCCTATCTATTCGTTTTTGATACATGTATCACGAGATAGAATTATTTCAGCAGGGGCTGTGTCAGCTTGGCTACGTGAATAGCAAAGAGAAAGAATGCAGCAAGAGGCTGTAATCAGTTTCTTCGCTGTCCTAATTCAGCTCACTAAAGCCTTAACATATGAATAGATGAAACATAATTTTAAAACACTGACAAAGTTTTCAGCGTTCGCGTTCAAAATGCAGCTTGGGCTTTGTCTGCCTCTTGCCCTCCCCAAGACTTTAAGCCGTTTAAATGCACTCCCTGGTCAGCATTGTGTGGCAGAATGAATACACCCTGTACTAGTCCAACCACTTACTTAGGACTCCCTTAGTTAAACAAAAAAAAAAAGGCACTACCGCATTCTTCTGGAAGGGTCCAGAGCTCCAAAGCTCAGAGACATGGCATTTCAATATGCAGAAGGTGTTTTTGCCTGGAGTACGTTCAAAGGCTGCCTACAATAAGGTTTGCTGTATTTCTTAATTATTTAGACTTAGCACGCTTGTAACTTGATTTGCCTGAACGTTTCTAACAGCAGACATTTTAACAACAAAAGCAATCTGTTCTCAAACCAAAAGAAGTCCTCACTTTAGCAAGCAAAATGGTTTCTCCCATGTTTATAAGGCTATATTTATTTAGTTCACTGAAGATCAACAAACAGTTAAGAAGACTGCAAAGTTTGGGAGCCATAGCTTCATTTTTAATAACAATTTAAATATTTTAATAAGAATATAGTTTTAAAAGCACCTGAATCCACGGGCATAAATTCAATCTTTCAACGTTTGTACGTGCATTTCTCTTTCTCATAATACAGAAAATAATTATTGACCTGTAGCCGCCTCTAGAGGCAAAAGTGTGAAGCTGTGAGTTTCGATTGGATTTAGCTGTACTTGAAGCCCAGATGGACTTGCTGGTCAAGGCAACCACCCTTTCAACCCATAGATGTCAATGTGAGCTGAGCTGCAAGAAATAAGTCAGCTGTTCAACACTGACTTTTCTCTTCGAGAACATCTGTTTGTATGGCTGATGTCCACTCAACAGGGTGTGGACATTTTATTGAGAATGCAGCAATCTGGGCTGCTCGGGCATCCAGAAATCTTTTTTTCCCCCCCATTTAGTTTTTATATTGCATATAAGTTTAACTATGTTCTTGCACGGTTTCCTTTCAAGGGTTTTTTTAAAGAACAAGTTATGGTGCATCTAAGCACAATTGCAAATACAAGATAAAAAACACACACCCGCAAACAACAGAATCCTGTAATCAAAGCTGTTTTATATTTTGATTGGAAGTGCCAATAATCCCTGCTATTTTAAACACCCAAGTGTCTTTGGATTCTAGAATGTGTCCACAAGAGCACTTGTGGACATCAGCCATACATACTGATTTCATCTTGAATTCTGCCCAGCTCTAAGTATCTCTCTGAAAATTGACAACATTTCCTTGTTCTTATATTTAGACTTCAGTTGAGTAAAGACTTCCTGGGATGTGAAGCTATTTCTTTTCAGTTGTATCACTTCGGTGACATAATAGGCGCATCATTAGATACAACACAGGAGGGAGAGAGAGTAGAGCCTTCCAAGCACAGATACCAGGAGTGTGCAGTTAACTCAGATTATTTCTATTCCAACTCCAGTGTGTGCTTACAGATGAAAATATATGAGCACCCTGGGACATGTGAGTATGGGCACATCTCCAGCCATAAGGAAACCACAGGCTAATTACATTCTTTGTCCCCATCAGTGCTTCTTTCTTCCTTTGCTTATCTGGGTTTTGCCCTGGTGTGGTGCCGGGCAGCTTGCAGTCCTTCAACTATCTTCAGCCCAGGACCCATCCGAGTTCCACCTATGCTGTATCACAAGCTACTGTCCTGCCACTTTTGCAGGTGTAACTTCGTTAATACTTTGTCTGGTACACACAGATTGTGGCAGCATATCCATTTTTGTACAGGGTCTCAAGGCAATACTCTTAGCTTTACACATTTACATCTTTGTGGGCACATCAGTCATAGTGACTCACTGGCTGCTTACTAGAAGTTTCTATACTCAGAGTGAACTCACCTGTGGTTTGGGTTGTAGCCCATACCTTCTTTCATGACCTCCTTTGTTCTATATAAAGCCAATAAACTAGCTCATTTTGGAAAAGTCTATATCCATTTGTCAAGAGCACAGAAGATAACTTGTACTTCCCTTTACTTTTATCACACAGCATAATTGAGTTTCATTATTTGAGAGCACAGAAAAAAGATAATTCAGGCTTTAGAGATTCTATGCAGAAAAAATACTTTATATATTTTTCTCTAGAAACATTAGTTAAAACTTGAAATAATTTGATGTAGAGAATCACCACAAATATATCCGTTCACCACAATGGCAACATCACCTTTGGATCAGAGGTATTGTTTTAACATCCAAAACACCAAGGCTGCTAGTGTAAAACCAAAAGACATTTCATTTTTCTGATGGAAACTATTTATTCACTGTGCAGATCAAAACAGAAAAAAAAAATCTCACCAGTCTTTGCAATATAGAATAATATTCCTTTTGATAACACTCGTCTTTCCCTCTTTGATCAAAGGCAGACAAAAAATGGTAAGGTCAGGAGAGAGTAGAGTCAACATTTCCCTCATAATTGGGAAAGTGATGGACCCAAACAGTTCACCCAAGTGAAACCAAAGCCAGGCTTTTAAAAAAAAAAAAATCTTCACAATGCCTCAAGTCTTCAGACTTGGTCCTAGAGGGTAAACTGCTTTCTGCCAAGATGTAGCAGGGAAGCATGAACTATCTAACTTATTCCTCATCACGTGGGTTAGCTGAGCTAAAAGTGAGGCTTAAGCATGAAGTGACTTAAAAAAAGAGGTTCATTGCCTGGGCCAATAGCCACTTGACAGGAACTAAAGGCAAGAGGGTAAGATAGGGCAGTTCTCAGGGGGTTAAAGTTTTAGATTAGAAGAACTTTCTCTTTCAATATATTTTCCCTCCTCTTAGTCATAATTTCATCTACCATGCTTGAAATTGCAAGTATGGCACCTCAGGTCTATCTGACTGCAGCAATTCTTTCCTAGCTGGTAACAGATTCATTTCTGCTAAAATTCTATTACTCCCAGCTATTTCTCACAAGGATTGTAACAATTCTACTGAAAACAGATCAGCGGCTTTGGTATAATCTTATTCCCTATAACTAGAACGAGGTCTCCTTCTAGTAAATCCTGCAACAAGATGTGACAAGAATAGAAAACCTCTTTTCATTTCCTCCCTGCCACCCAGACAGGTAGTAAGGAAAGACATTTTGAAGTTTTCCAACTCCAGATGCAGTGTTAATTGCCAGCCCTCAGTGAAAGAATGCAGCTAATGTTATAAACATTTTTCCCAACAGCTTTGACAATAAGCAGGGACAGAGCAGGAGGGGTCATTTCTCATATGTGAGGTTGACAAATACAGGAAGTTAGTGTGGAATAAACATGTAGATTCTAATAGCTTAATTAAAAGGGCATTTTCATTATCTTTGATGTTTATGAAACAGACCTTGTGTTTAGGCAAATTAAAACCAGAGTATATACTATAAATTATATGGATAGACTTGAAGTGTTATGCATATTGAACTGGAAGAAAAAATTACAAGGGTTCCATAATTTAATCTCAAAACCCTTAATGCTGGTCTTTTAAAAATATATATTAAGGTGGATTCGGTCTTGCTCAATACACATGTGGTTATGCCAAAGATTGAAACTGAAGACCTCATTGTGTTTATGGAATGCTCTTTCCCAAGTTACTTGAATTCAGCTGTGGGCATTTTCATTTTTGTATTTTTTTTTATTTTAACCACAGACATGCATTTGTTGTGAGCATCTGACATTCAACCGTTTAATGTTTCTGCTTGCATTGTTAAATGTGACTCTTCATATTGGTTACACAAATGTTTAGTTTCCTTTGACTACAGGAGTAAGAATAAGAGCAAGAAGTAATTTGGGCTCTGAATTTGCATTGTCAGACAGCAGCTCTACAGCAGAACATCTTACGATAGAAGTTCTATGAGGAACTTCCTGTTAGGTAAAAATTCATAGGTACAAATTCAACAGCTACATTATGTACAGAATTTCATTGTCTCTGATTACATTCACACAAAGCAACTGCTGATGGATGCACCGTCCCAGCTATAACAGATATTTTCCTCACATGGCTCTGGTGAAGAGCTCTTGAAAATAATACTGTATTTCATGTTACAACATAGCAGGAACATTTTAGCTGATGAGCCTAAAATTCACCATCTCTGATCCAGTGAGTGCCAGCAAAACCACCTCTGGACATTTGAAGAGCGGCTGAGGGAGCTGGAGATGTTTAGCTTGGGGAAGAGGAGGCTGAGGGGAGACCTTATCACCACCTACAACTACTTGAAGGGAGGTTGTAGAGAGGTGTGTGATGGTCTCTTCAGCCAGGTGACAGGAGATAGGACAAGGGGAAACGGCATGAAGCTGTGCCAGGGCAGGTTTAGATTGGATATTACAAAAAAAAATTTTACTGAAAGAGTTGTCAGGGCCTGGAACAGGCTGCCCAGGGAGGTGGTTGAGTCACCTTCCCTGGATGTGTTCGAAAAAAGGGTAAATGAGGTACTTAAGGATATGGTTTAGCATAGGATGGGAATGGTTGGACTTGATGATCTTCAAAGGTCTTTTCCAACCTTGTGATTCTGTGATTCAAATCTGCAAGTGGCAGAAACAAACAAAAGAAAGTCAACACCAAATTAATTTTGAAATGTGCACAGGGGTTTTTTTGATTGGTTTTTTTTTTTCACCAAAATAGATTGTATTCAGTAGGGTCTATCTTGTAAATCTGGAAAATCTGTAAGCTCCAATCTACACAGAGAAAAGTAAGGTAAGATACTGAGAAGTCCAGAAATCTATCAGAAGCCTTAACAGTAGATGCTTTGAATAGAAAACATTAGTCATTAGAATACTGCACAGAGGTCCAAGTGCAGGGCACAGTGGGTGCTTTTAGTTTAAGAAGGAAGGTTGAAATCAGAGAATGTTTCTCTGAGCCATTATGACCAATTAACATGCTTCCTGGACAAATACCCCACACCCTACGCCACCACCACTGCAAAGTATCTTAAAATGTCATAGGAACCCTGAGACTCTTTGTAGTTCTTTTCTCAAGCCAGAGTTACATGATCTCTGCCATGCTCCCCTAGCAATTCACAAGTAGTATGCATTCAGCTAGAAATATAGCCTGGGCAGTTTCTGCAGTGTCAGATTTCCACCTATTTTCTCAGGAAGCACCTCAGAAATGCAACACTAATGAGTTCCAGACAGTGCAACAGAGGAAAAGGCATTTGAAGGTACACACTTAAAAATTTATCCAGGCGAACCAGAAAAACAAACTAAACAAAGCAGTCTGACAAGTCTCAAACATTGTCAGACTTGGGGCACACAGGTTTTGTATACATATCTGTATGTGTATATAGAGATGCACATTCCTAACAAATTGTCACAGCTACATTGAAGGTAAGGGAATTAGGAAAGGTAAGTAAGTACTGTTTTGTATTTAGCTGCTCTGCCAAGGCTGTTTTAGGACAACTACACACATATTGGAGAAAAGCAGGCAAGGTTCTTTCTTGCGCATTCAGTAGAATTTATAGAGAAAAAGTACCGTGCAGTCTTGTTTCCCCAATTTTCCTGAGATATGAGGCTTGTCTGCAGCAGCAGTGCTCATGCTGACACAGGTATCACTAATCACCCAGAAATAAACGTATGACATTTTTTAATTTGGTGCACTAATCATCTCCTTAGAAGCCAAGATGCTGCTAACACAGTGACAGGCCTTAATTTACTTTCTCTTCTCTGAGAACAACAGAATTTTATCTGACTCTTACATGGGAAAGCAAGTTCTTTCCTGTTAGCTTGGCTGTACCTAAGGGAAAGGGCAGTAAGTGTGTTGTAACCATTTGAAAAGGGATGTGACATTATGTATGATGAAATGTAAAGGATATAGTTTGTAAGCTTTTATGATCTTACCAGCCACTCCTATGGACTGCTGTCATCTTTTCCCAAAGGCATTAGACCTCTTTAGGGGTATAATAAAACATTTCATTTGAGCACATCACATACAGAGCTATTGAGGTTTAAAGTTCAGAGAACAAGCAAGTGAAGGGCCTCAGTAGCAACAGTCAGCTGTGAGATCAGCCCTAGTGAAAAAGCAAAACATGAAAAGGAGGAGGTATTGCAATGGAGGCACGGTCAATGTTACCTCGTTACTGGCAATTACTTAGATTTCACTCATTAGAGCCACAGTTAACCAGCTACAGAGACCCTCACCCCATTAGCTTTGGGAAATGCTTCCTTCCAAAAGCAGGTGGTAACTCAAAGCCAATGCAGAGACAAGTGCAAACCATAAGTCCCAATGCCAGCATTTCTGAGCTTTGGCAGATAAAGTGCCCCACTCTATTTGTTACTTTTCATTCTTCCCCAATGAAATTGCCAGGAAAATTAATTAGGAAGATACCAGAAAATTGCATTCGAGAGAGGTAAATTAAATTTTGGGTTTACTTTAAGTCTCTAGACCTTACTGGCCTTCTCAGCTTGAAATTAAATGGCTTTTGGCAGAAGACCAAACTGTGGTGAGAGATGACACTCTGAGGTGTTTAAACCCACAAATAGGAAGAACAGTCTGATTATTGTAGTACTATCTTTTGACTTGGAAGAGAATCAAATCACCTGCTTTGTCACAGTTTGCTCTTGCATTTTTGGGCACTATCTTCTCTAGCTAAGATGACAGGAATGCAAAGATGCTTTTTTGATTTGAATGAAGTGCTTGTACTTCAGATTTGATTTTAAAAGGAAAAAACCACCACAAAAACCAAGGTTTTTCCTATCTGCCTCATTTAAGATCAATTGAAATATGCCATTATGAGTTAATTTTGGAGCATTTGCACATTGTGTTTCAATTGTTAGTTTTACACCTTTTTGTGTAGTGTAAAAGCACAAAGAACATTTGAAAGAAAAATTTTCAAATTTAAAAAGTTTGAAGCATTCTGTTCTGAAATATTAATGTGGTATGAAAATAAGTCAGAAGTAATTTAGTCAAAGCCAGCAGGTTTCAACAACACTTCTGATGAGAAGCAATGAGATATTTTCCCTGTGGGGTGATGAACTTACATATTTAGGGAAGAGCAGAACTCCAAAGCTATTGTTAATAATCAAAACGAATACAAAGCTGTCTTATGCAGTTTGTCTTTCATTAGATACTTGAGTATATTTCATGGTGCATGTCAGAGTAGCAATGAGATATTTTCACCTATTTTCTGTGCCACATGGTCTGCTCTTAAACACTGCAATTGCATCTGTACATGTATTTTTTTCAACCTTAGTGCAGTAGATGAACCTTTTCCCCAAAAACAAAATCTGATAAAGAAAACAGAGCTCAAGAAAAAAAGGTGGGATTTGGCCAAATAAAGAAACAAACATATCTATGCTTGCACAGTCTCATAACTGAAGTTCAAATGAGCAGATGCCAAGGGCAGGACTCAGCTGCCCATGTGCAGGTGGCTGGTTCTATCTGAGCTGCTACAAGGCATCCCACCCCGTCTCTGACAATCCAAAGGGATATAAATCTTTCAGAGGCCTTGTGTCATATCTACCTGTACTTTACAGTCCTGGTGAAAATCTTTGGATGCCTCACATGGCACAAGCCATGTCCATTTAGTCCATAGTCTGATTAAGGCCCTTTAAATGAGCAAGCGAGCCATGCTCATCCAAAACCAAACACCTATGCTTGGGCAGCTGAGTCATGCCCTGTAGCCTGCAGCTGTACTGACAGTATTCCACTGACATAACAGGAGCTTGGACAGTTATACAGAGATACCAAAATTTAGGTGTTTCTCCTGTAAGTTAAATCCCACCTCCACTATTCTAAAACTTGGGTCATGGCTCAAGACTCGTAGCCCCACCTGAGGAAACTAATGATGGTTCAGAAATTATTTCCCTAAGTCTTCTACTGCGTGGTGCAAGCATAATTTGTCATAAACTGTGTCCCTGTGTTTTCACATATGTGCTCTTGCATCTCAAAAGTCCAATGGTATCCTGGGCTCCATCAGAAGAGAGGTGGCCAGCAGCAACAAGGAGGTGTTTGTCTTGCAGTTTTGTGAGGCTGTGCTGCTGAGACAGTTTTTTGTAAGCAGCAGTTACAGTTTTCTGCCAGCCTCAAAGTGTAAACTTCAGGCAAGTCAAGGCCATGGTTGCAGCCGAGAGATAGTCATAGCACCTCTGAGAATCACAAACAGGAGAAAAAAAACCTGGAAGCAGCTGCATTTTGCCACCAGAGAAGCGAGTGAGAAGATGTAACAAGCTGTGTGGACACCAAGGCTGGGGAGGGTGGAGGAGGAGGCAGCCCAGGTGCTGGAGAGAAAGATGCCCCTTGCAGCCCATGGAGAAACCCACGGAAAAGGCCGAGACCCCACCTGCAGCCCGTAGATGGGCTCCACGCTGGATGGAGCAGGTGGAGACATAGAGAAGATGCTGTGACCCTACGTTGGGATGAGCTCCTGCCAACAATTGCAGCCATGAAGAGAATCAGAGACACAGAGATAAGTGAGTGAGTTTTGCATCGGAATGTGTTTGCTGGGGGAGGCTTATAACCCTGTGGAGGACTGGGGCTGAGAGACACTGTGATAAAGAGATAAAGCTCTGTGGGAAAGGACTCACGCTGGAGAAGTTCATGGAGGACTATTTCCCATGGGTGAGACCCCAGAGTGCAGCAGGGGGAGGATGTGAATGAATGCCACCATCTGCCCCCCTGGCTGAGAAGGAAACCAACCTGCCCCCTTGTGCTGCAACTGAGGGGAAAAAGGGAGTGAAATCATTACTAGAGTGAAGTCTGCTTAGAATGGAGGGATGGGAGGAAGGTGCTACTGAGAACCCCATTTTCCCCAGTCCCTGCCCCCCCTGTGCTGCAAATAGGAAGGAAGAAGGGAGCAAAATCCTGACTAAAGTCTGCTAAGAAGGGAGTGGTGGGGGCAAAGATTTTTAAGATCTGGTTGCTTTTGTTTTAAGATCTGGTCACACTTCCAACTCCGGTTTTCACTGTTCTTTGTAGTGTAGTGTAAATTAGGTAGTTTTCGTTCCTTCACTCTGTGTGCAGTCTCTTTTGCCCATGTCATTCAATGACAGGATGATCTCTCTCTGTCCTTATTTTGACTCCTGAGTCTCTTAATATACATTTTCTCCCCTGTCCAACTAAGAAGGGGAGTAATAGACTGACTTTGGTGGGCATCTGGCCCCCAGCCAGGGCTAAACCACCACATTGTCCTTCTCTACTCTGCCCTCTTGAGGCTCCATCTGGAGTCCCGTGTCCAGGTCTGGGGTCCCCAGTACAAGAAAGATGTGGAACTGTTGTTGGCTGTGGGGGAACCGCCTTGCAGTCTTCCAGTACCTGAAGGGAGCATACAAACAGGAGGGGAATTAACTTTTTAAAAGGGTAGACAATGGCAGGACAAGGGGGAATGGATTAAAGCTAAAGGAAGGTTTAAATTAGATATTAGGGGGAGGTTCTTTACGGAGAGAGTGCTGAGGTGCTGAAGCAGGTTGCCTAGAGAGGTGGTGGATGCCCTGTCCCTGGAGGTGATCAAGGCCAGGTTGGATGGGGCCCTGGGCAACCTTGTGTAGATCCAGGCCTGGAGGTTGGTGTCCCTGCCTGTGGCAGGGGGGTTGGAACTCTGTGATCCTTGGGGTCCCTTCCAGCCTAGATCATGCTATGATTCTATTATTAGGCTTTCCCAAAGCTTACTCCCACTTTCAATTGCACAAGCATCTTTAGCCAGCAACTTAAAAATTATTACTTTGAAGTACTAAAACCCACTAGTAAAACCAGACAGAAATAATTCAGACTTTAGTCTATGACTTTGATCCAGCTTTATGCAGTACATTCGTATGTGAACCTCCATACAATCTGGAACTTTAAATATCAAAATTAACCATTTTACACTGAAGAATTTCTTCAAAGTACAAAGATTTTTTTTTTTAATTATGTGAATAATTACAAAATGGTTGCAAGTATGTAAAGTTTAAATAACTTTTTTCTAATAACATCCTTGTGGCTTAATTCCAATGCTTCCCAAGGAAATTTGCCATGTAGGACTAAATTATAGCAATAATGACTGAAGTTAAACTGCTTATGTGGATAATCATGATTAGACCCCCTTGTACTCATGACTATATGATACACAATTTCAGCAAGTTTTTCCTTACAGTCAGCTTTATTTCACACATTTAAGCAAGAACTAGTAAACCTGAAATGCTTACAATTTTGTGCTTATAATAAATCCACAGGAGATAAATGTTTCTGTGTTTTAGTCAATTTAGATCCTCTGAACATGTTTTGAATACTGTGGTCAATGCAACCCCCTTTGAAGTCAGTAGCAAGTGGCCCAATTAAAACTATCTAAAGCTTAATTTTTCCCCTGCAATAAACCCCACATGTTCAGACCATTCCATTCTAAAAGCAAACGGTTGCTTTAAAAATGTGGTTTTCCTTGAAAGAATGTTTTTTTTTTTTCCTCAAACAAATGCTTACAGTTCCTCATCATGTTGTTCTAATACATCATTTTTAATTTCTCTAGAAATATTTCTCGGATGTGATACTTCTAAATGGACATCTTCTACTCCAAAAGGAATACAGACCTCCACCAACAGAACTCATTAAGTTGCAATTTATGTCTCTTTCCTCAGGCCAGTTGTTCTGATAATACCATTTTATCTCCCTTTTTATGTCTTGAACTCCTGTTAATGTTTACACAGAAAGAGAGGGTCAACAGAGCATCAGCTCCATTATTAGTTTCAGTGCTCTGATAAATCTCATTTACATGGATATACTGCAAGTCAGACATTTTCTATACTAATCTTTGGTGAAAACCTTATTACGATGGAAACTCTGAAAAGGAAATAATTTGTGCTCTTAGGCAGTAGAGTGACCTGACGAAGCAAGCTAAAAACCAGATCTCATGAGCTTCCTACGTCATAGAAAGCAAAGTTGTGGACGCTGGCATGGCAGTGTGTTACACACTTCATGACAGACATCGCATTCACCCAATAATTGCTGCAGTCCTTACAGGCAATGCTTGAAAATAATTTCCCTCAAGGAGAGCTTTAACACAGGTTAAAGAAGAGTCCATTGCCAATTCTTAGCATTCGCATACTGTGTGTGGTTATTTCTGTGCTCAAGAGATTGCATTACAACCCATAATTCCTGTTTAACCCTGACAAACTCCTGTTGCCATAGAAACTCTAGGTGTCTTTGACAGACAAGCAGCAAAGTTTCCCTCAGCTTTTTCTGCTTTTTTTTTTTTTTTAAACAAGCCTTGCCCACTGCCAGGCTTGCTGTAAGAACAAGCTACTTGAAAATATAGGTTTAAATCACTGAAAATGCTGAAACATGACATGAGTTAGGATCAGATACTCTGATGAGCAACACAACTTGCAGATAATAAATCTGTAGTTATTTCCAGGTAAGTGATCGATATTTGTTTTCTGCTGGGCGGTACAGGGAGTTGAAAGGAATCTGATGCTAACTGCATCTCTTTGGAAATAAAGAACAAAACTTTACCCCTAACGAGAGCAGTTGCTCATTTTTACTGCTGGCTAAGTACTGCTTATTATTATTATTATGGTAGCATATTTAGAGAGGCTGTATCTAAATATTTTCTTTTTCTTTTGAGAAACAGATACTTTGTTGCTGATGAAGTAATTTTCTTCCTTTTTGCAACCTGCTTCACTTATTTTGGGATAGTAATGTGCTCTATTAATCAGTTTGTTCTTGAATTTTCTGTGCTTCCAGCTCAAAATTTGCATCTGATCAGATGTTCACGCTGCACAGCATCTTCCCTCCTTCCTCTAAAAAGAGAGGCCAAGTTCAAATGTGTTTCAACTCCACTGATTTCTGTGAATTCCCACACAAGAATAGCATGAAAACATAAAAATGTTGTAATTCAAATCTTCCATCTGCAAAAAAGGCTTTAACTCAGGCAAAATTTGGGAATCCTACAGGACAAGACCCCTGTCAGGAGCTGCAATCAAACCTGTTTAGCCCAGTAAATGTCCTTTTTAACTACAGCACAGCTCCAGGTTCCCCAGCTTTCTGATACAGGAGGAACATGGACTTGCACGCAGTCCCAGGCTTACTTCTACACACGACATTAAGTACAGATACACCCCCACCCCGTTTTCAATTCCCTGAAGGCCTTTTGTAATTTGCAGCTATTACATCAGAGACCCACTGGGACCTCCATAGACAAAGCACAACTTTTTCATTACAGTGCAGGGCAAGAGGAATGTGAATTGGCTGCTTCCTTTCATACCACTGTGACATTTAAAGAAAGAAAAAAAATCTCATTTCAAAACAGCTTTTCTCCCTCCCCCTGAGTTGCATCACTCCATTCCTACTCATCCTTACAAGTCAGCTGGAATTCATGATCTTGCACAATAAATTAACAGGTTTTGGTTGCTTGGTAACTATAACCTCTTGGTGATTTATTAGGAGCCAAGTGTTAACAGGAAGGAGGTGAACATTCCAATTTGTGACATACTTGGGACCATTTCTCTGCAGGTTTATGTTGTATGCTCAGAGTACGTGTGCCCTTTCTCATTTGCGCAAATGTTAATGCTTCCTTATCCTAGAGTGACAGACGGGCATCTTTCTGCACTGCTTCAATGAATACATTCCTATTTATGCTCATACAGGTAGATTTTTCTAGAAGATGAGAAAATATATCCCTTGAAATAAATGAATGCGTAAGCATAAGTAGAATGCAGGTCTTTCACAAGTTAGGTTTTTTCATTTTAACTCCTGAGAGTCCAGAAAAAATTGGTCAGGTTTCTGTATTCCTTGCTGTATTGAGTGATAACTCATGGTAGTAGAGAAAAAAAACAAACAACTTTTATCAAGTGATAGATTTCTAACTTTTAGAGCTTTAAAAGCAAAAATCTATATGCTGTGCGTTACCAATGTATTCTGCTTTCTCATCTCCATAAATTACAATAGCAGCCAATGATCATGGCAGGACCGTATGAATGCAGCTCCAAAGATAAGATTAAACATAAGCAAGTGGCTAAACATAACACCAGCATTCCTGTCAAATTATTAAGTAACTAATTCATTAAAGCTCAGAGCCAAATTAAAAAAGCTGGCCATTTATGCATGTAGACACACTGTAGTTAGGATAACTGGGACCAGCTGTTCTGCTGGTTTGTTTCTGGGAGGGATCCAATGCTATTTGAAGGCAGCGTCGCAACATGGAGGCAGGCTGCAGAGTGATGATAGTGTTTCTGCTTCCACCCTTCAAGCCCTTTTTCCTCAAACAGCTCATCTGACAGCTATGATGATTCAAGTTCTGTCCAGCTCATCGAGCAATCATAAACCAGATGGAATGATTGGCCCCAGAATTACTTGGTGAAAAACACAGAATTGAAACCTCTCCCAGTAATCCATTATGGAGAGAATTTTTACCATCCCAAAACATATACCCCCTTTCTTATGCTATTACATAAGGACTAAAAAAACCCAACCAAACATTTACCTAGACTAAAAAAGCAAAATAGCATGAAAAGCAAGCTTTTTAATTAGATATGTACGAACTTTCTGGTAGCAAATGTTTTCCAGAGGGAAGAACAAACTATTGCAAAACCTCATTTTTAAACTTGGCAATTTAGATATTATTGCACAGCACAGTATGGGAGTTTGCATAAATGCCAGCTATAAAGGGTACTGCAACAGTGTCTGGAAAAGACTGCACATTAAGTAATATTTTATTCTATGACATACATTTGGGTCAAAACAAGAAAGAATTTAAGGGAAGTATTACAAAACCTACAGCAACAGGCATACATTTGTGAATTCGCATTTCCAAACAGACACACAAAGTCTAAGTAGTAATAGTGAGAGTGTTTATGTTGCTTATATCTCCATGCCAATTTTTTAAGATATACTTCTTTTTATCCTTTATAACCACATTATTGTCTGAGGGGGAAAAAATCTAATTTGATAGAATCGGAGCAGGTCTGTGAGCTTCAACTATCAATGTCCTACAGTTTTTTTCTTGATTAGTGGCAGAGAGAGCAGACAGTGTGCACCTGGCTCTACTTTTCACTTGCCTCAAGCAACAGATTATGATGCTGAAGTTGTAGATATTTTTCTACTTTTTAAAGGACCAGAACTGATTGAAAACTACCAGAAGGGAAGAATATTTTTGGGGCTTGGGAGAATAAATAAATACTATGTCCTGCCTCCAAGCAAATACACCAAGGTTTACAACTAGGTTAACTCTCAGTTAAAAAATAATATCCAGAAAAAAAGGCAGTTGCACATTTGAATTTTTCCCCCTTAATTGAAAAGTTTCATTTTTCAGCTTAAGATGAGTTTTTTATTAGATTTTTTTATCATACTTTTCATCTCAAAAATTTGCAGAAGATAATCAGGGGAGAAGGACATACCAGCTCTAGACTATAATATTCAATGTTACAAAGACAATGTTCTACAAAGACTGATGCTCAAACTGGAGTGTTGGCACATTAACACAGAATGCCTGAGGAGTTTACTCCCATTTAAAGTCTAGAATTATTAATTCAGGCTTTACATAGCTTTGAGAAATCAGGCTAATATCTTCTTGGCAGAGTGCTATGGCCTATGGAAGCACAAGCTGAAGTGATTGGTAGCTTCATGACCACTGCTGAGAAGTGTAGTGTATGGGTGTGCACATGCACATATATACAGAAAACTTCCTGCCACTGAAAAAGAGCATTCTGATATATAAATATTTCAGAGTTTATCTGGAGAGGCATCAAATAATCTTAACTGCAAATTAAATCTCTGTTATTCCTTTGGTCTTCCAAACTAAATTTCTGAGAATGGATAAAAAGTTTTTTCCTTTATTAAGGACTCAAAATGCCCCCCTAACTTATAACAAGACTTTCTCCTCTGAAGAGATTAAAATCTCACAACAAAAGACAGAGGCAGCATTAAAACCACTGCACCTGCCAGGTACACTCTATTGTCAGCATTGTGTTGAGCAATGTGCAAGGGTCACCTGAATTAAAGGCCTTAGCTTTTTTTTTTTTTTAAGGAAAATGGAGCTAAATGATTAAAGTTATGTATTCACTCATATAACTAAACCCCAACTCACTGCCAAAGATGTTTTCCTCACCAAGAGAGTTGACAGAATTGTAGTCTGAAACAAAGGAACACAAAACACAACATTTCTACAAGTGTCAGAGCAGACATAGCACTAACATTGCAGTTAATATTCCAATTTCCTCAGGCCCTTGTCTTAGAAAATGAGTAGGAAAATAAGATGACTGAACAGGTATAATACATTTCCTTCAAAACATGACAGCCTTTCTTGTAAATAAAATTCAAGAGTCATACTTAAAAATGTAGCATTAAAATCTCTCAAGCCATATCAACTACAAGACAAACGCAAGCTAAGTAGATCTACTTAGCTGCAAGTAGAATTAGACACAACAAATCACAGAAATTCTATGCCAATATCATCTGCCCACCTTCAAAGAGCACCACAATGCTCCAAGAGCAAGCCAAGAAACAAACTGCAACTGCAGGATCACCAAATGAGGCCCTGACACCTTCTCTCCAGGAACAACAAAGTCACCCGTCCCTCAAGCTCTGAATACACTCCTCCTGGAATGACTCAGCTACAGCAGTCATGTTTTTCCAACAGAACAGCTGTGCGTTCCCCACCCTCTGCTGCCTATCTTACAGAGAAGAGTCATCCCCATCTTGTTGCCCTTTGTGAGCCTCAGGCCAGGCAGCCAGCACAGTGGAGAGGGCATTTGCTTTCCACCACTGCTGTGAGCACAGCAGGAAGAACTTGCCGTTTCCACCCCGGGTGCTTAAAATTAAGTTTTTGAACCCTACATTTCTTCTCGCAATGCAAAATACCTCCCATTGAGGGCATCTAACTTTGAAAGGTTGTCATATAAACTCTTGGAAACTTGAGCAATAATAAAACATCTTTAAACACCTGTATTTAGTTATCTATTACAATCACTTTATGCCCTTTTTTCCATTTATTTTGAAATCATGACAAATTCACATTTTCCTCTAGGTAGAGAGCCTATATTTTACTTCTTTCAGCTATAAGTTTGGTACCTATCAAGACCTGGTTGCTATGCAGGGATGAAGGGCTTGAAGTAAACAGTCTCATCTGCAGAGCCTGTGTTCGGCTATTCTAAAAACAAACCTGACTGACAGGGGTTGGGGGAAAAAAGTTCTTTATTTTGCCAATTTCTGCAAAGACAAATATTGCTTTGCAATTAGTTGAAAGTAAAGTTTCCAGTGAAAGAATAAGGGGTGTGTGGCAGGGACCTACATGCAATGAATGCAAGTGTTTTTTTTCCTGCTGCAAGATCTCTTAGAAAAGGAAAGAAGGGAGGTTAAAGAGACACCTACAGTTTATCTACTGTGTTCCAGTGAGACCTCTCTCATGCAAAGAAAATCCTCTGAATTTTGAGGGATCTCTAGTCCAGGCCCTTAATGCCAAATCTTATTTTGCACTGTAAACCAAAATTTTTCCTCCATAGAGGCAGAGTATTAACTGTTAACTGCCAGCTCTTCAACATGCTACATTTTTAAAAGTTGCCTTTTCTAAATAAAGCTTTTTTTTTTTTTTTTCCAGTTTCAAGAAATACTATACCACTACTACAGAGTTTAGATGAATTATGGGCAGATACGTACATGAAACCTGAAGAGGTCTTTGCCCTGTCAGATTCGTTTGTCTTCTGGAAAGCAGAAGGCAACAATGAAATCCTACATCTATTCCTCCTGTAAAATTGTCAGTTGAATGCATGACTCCTACCTGAAAAACATTCTCAAAACATGGATTACAAAACAGGAGAATCTCTTACATGTGAGCTAGGATCCTGATCTCTCAAGTGAGAGCATTTGCTTGAAATTTGTGTCTACACTTTCAAGTGGAGAAAACCTGCCATTACACCCACATTTTGCTTAAATAATCTCATTG
This sequence comes from Gallinula chloropus, assembly GCF_964237585.1. Lineage (NCBI taxonomy): Eukaryota > Metazoa > Chordata > Aves > Gruiformes > Rallidae > Gallinula > Gallinula chloropus. The sequence goes on from NC_140088.1 coordinate 56,402,218, forward strand.
TGGTTGATTTTAGATTTAGGCACTACCTATTTATTAGAAACTGAAAACAAACTAAACAGAAAAGAGTAATTCTGCTTATACGTAATATAATAAAGTAATTTTCTAGCATGCACAGTTTCTCATCGTGCTGCAAGCTCTGCATGGGGAAAAAAAGACTTTAAAAATTACTTAAATTTGAATTACTTAAATCTGATTTACACAACCAGAAACCTAATCAAGCCTCAAATGACTTCCATATAAGTCTAAACTGATGTTGATGCAAACAGGAATCTTCTTGTAAGACTTCAAATGCTGATTAAGTTTTTTCCATGTGGCAGAAAAAGAACTTATGCTCAATGATCTTTTGTAATGATCACTCTTATGAGACACTATTGTAAACTTATGTTACCCATTTTAAAGCATGAATTTATTCTATTTTGCTAGTTAAAAACAAATCACAAGGTCCACATTACTGTGTTAAATATTAAGGATGCACTGACTGCTGTCTCAATATACCAGGTTGTAAATGCTTATCTAATGGTGAATCCACATACACAGAAAGTGTTCTGTAAAACACATCACATTGGCATTGAGCTAGGAGACAGGTGGTTACAGAGAACAGACAGCAGCATGCAGAGTTTCATCAGAACCTCCAGAACTTGCACTGGTCATTTGAAAGTTTGAGCAAAGGCCACAGACTACAGTATGACCAGAAAGGATAATAAGGCGTGGCACTTTCTGAAATTCAGAGGGACCAAGGTTCTCTGTAAGGTCTCCTGTATCAGGATGAGACAAGAAGTTCCTTTCACCCTGCCCTGGAGGCAGTTGGTTTGGGCACGTGTTGTAGAATAGTGCAGCCAGTGGTACTTTCCTGCCTCTAATAAAAAAAAACACACAACATAATGCTGAGAGTCCAAGACAACAAAACAACTGTTTTCCCTAGTTTCTGGGAGTGAATTTCTGATGATCTGTGTTTACAAGAATCTCTGGGTGTTTTTCAACATTTAGGAGCTGCCAATTTAAGAAGAATTCCACACACAAATCTCAAAATACTGTGTAAGCTTGCAATTCCCTCTGCCATCCTCCTAATTTTTTTTTTTTTTGTGGGAGCTGGTGAAGGTTGGTTTGGGGAGAATTTTTTTGTTGTTGTTCCCAGGTGGTGTTTTTTTCCCTCTCAAACTAACATCTCATGAATTAGTTTTTATCTGTGCACACGGCTTTGTCTAATGTCTATTCGAGTATATGGTGAGATGTTCAGCAAAGCAATTAGTTATTTTTCCTTGGGTTTTGAGAGGGATTTTTCTTTGCTTAAGAGTAGACTAGGAGCTCACATAACTTCAGAGGCAGCACTGCAGATTAGAGCATCAATCCTTTTTCCATTCACTGTCTCTTTTGTCTTGTCAGGATAAGCACAGAGTTTGAGGATTTATCCTTCTGCCCTGAGTTGCAGGAGGAAAGGTGATGGAAAAATGGTGTAGAGGAAATGTGTATAAATGTGTATAGAGACTCCCGTGTTGTAGAACCACTTATCTGGCATTCTGGGTAGGCAGTTATAACCTGACACCCAGGTGAGTGCTTCACACCAAACAGGCCTAGTTTCCAAAAACATCTAATGTAGATTCAGCATCTACCCCAGTGACCATCTCACACAGAGCTAATCACACTGTGGGGTTTCTACAGCAGCCTTTCAGTTTCAGTTGCAAGAGATTAGTTGTGGCAAGGAGGCACTGAATCCAGTACCCCACAAAGGCAACACTGCACTGCTTCTGGTTCCAGTCACCAGTAAGGCTGAACACATGTTCCCAGGAAGTACAGACACAAACACACTTTTAACATGTGTATACACACAGCCAATCCCCTAGATCAAAGCACTGATATCCACAAGCAGCAGCAATGGCCTCAGCCTGGTCCGCTCTCTGGAAGTTCAAGGTGAAGGCTCATCAGTGGAAAATACACACACATACATTTGCTTCCCTGCTGGGCTTAGACAACTTGGCCCATCTGGATCCCCGGTTTCTATCACCTAGACATCCCAGCCCCTAGATCCTCAGCCCTACCCAAGCCACGGGTACACACGTCCTCGCACCCTATGCTCAGCCTGCTCATGCACCAGCCCTTGCACACTCATCTCCAGTCCCTCGCACACAGAGGGGTACTTCAAGCAGTTCCCAGACACCATGGTCTAAGTATCCAGCTTCTTCAGGTGCCTCATACCCTGGGATCCCAACCCACTTGTTCCACTTAAGCCCAGCTTGATATTCATTAGCAAACATACTGGCATATAGATCAGTATGATTGCTAATGAATAGCAAGCTCCAGCTGCTGTCACCAGACACCAACACCTCATGATCTCATCTTTCATACCCCTTTCAGGCAGCACTCTCCTCATCCCAAAAGATGCTCTGGAGAACCTTTCCTCTGAAGCATCATGAAGATTGAACCCAGATAAAGGGGCAGACCACCCTCCTGAGAACAGATCAGGGTGCTCATCCATCTGCCAAGGTTATGGGGGTTTCCCCAGTAGCCTTTGCTTTTTCTGCACTCCTTTGCCTGGGAGTCTTTTGTCACATAACATAACATTGATTGTTGTGAAGGAGGAAAGATTTGTGTATATACATATATAACTACCATGTATGATTAGGGTTTTCAGAGAAGTTCATTAGTGGACAGAGCATCATGAAGTTACTCCATGTGGAAGTCAAGTAGCATGTCAGCTGAGCTATCAAAGACACATACTCAGTTCAAGCTGAATCCGAGCATACCAAAATACAGTGAATTTCTGTGACACTGCAGTCTCCGAACCATGAAAGTAATCTCATTGCAAAGTATTTGTAATCACTTTTAGACACTGTTAAATTTTGTAGAAAGCAAATTAGTTACAGTTGTAGAAAAACATTGAAGATGTCAACAACATGAGCTTTTTTTGATTGCAAAAGACATTTTCCATCTGGTCCCAAGCATGAAAATATCCTGAAGTGACCTGCATATGCCAGAGCTCAGCTGAACCAAATGATAACACAACTTTACAAGAGCTGCCAAACAAGGAAAAGCCTTTTCATTTAGGGCTAGACCCTTCTTCCACTGAAGTCAGTGACAGAACTTCCACTGACTCATTTGGCAGGACATGTCTCAAAGTGATCCAATGTAATAACTTTTGATACATGGGCACAGCTATGTGCACTCCAACTGCAGCCTAGATAAAAAGCCATTAGCATAGATGCAGAAATCTAGAAGGAGATGCCATCCCATTGATACTGAGCTCTACAGTCAGGCTACAGCTAAGAAAATAGTGTGCTGGAACAGTTTATCTGAGCTACAGTTAATGAAAAGTATATTTCTCGATTGCAGGGAGGAGGAAGAGAACTAGAAAGCAGTTGCAATCTTAACACCACACATTTTTCCCCTCGTTGTAGCCTAAATTATGTGAAATCACAATATATTGCCTCCTACAACATACACATAGTAAAGGCCAATTACAATAAATCTTTACAAAATTTCTCATAAACATACTTGAGGCTCTCCAAATGGATCTTGTAATGCATACCAAAAATGGATGTGCAAATCTTGCTATCAGACATCATACAAATGGACTATAATAGGACTAAATAAGCCATAATAACGTAAGAGATAATATATTTAGATATTAACAGGGGAAAATTAATATTAATTGCTAAAATATTGGGGTTATAAATCTCACTAATAATGACGTAGTGAGATACCGTCTGTGTTTTATTTATTCATCTTAGGTAATACTTTGAATAAGGTTTCACATTTCTCAGCTCCAGCACAGTAGCTTCCTTGCCCACACATACCTCATTTCTCCAGTTGGCCAGGTTGTTTTCTAAGTGTTTTGTAGAGCTGCACAGAGGACACAGCAGATGGTTTAGGAGAACACACTGGTTCTGAACAGGCAGAGGCAGTAGATTTCTTGCCACCATCCACAATGCCCAATGATTTCCCAAGTATAACGAAGTGTACAGGTGTGCTTTTGCTGTTCATTCAACTGCAGTATTTTCTTCCCAATTATTTTCTGCTAAATTTGAAGCACTGGGTTCCATCCTTTTAAATTTAGGGGTTTTTCTACAGTTATATCAAAACCTGCATGCTCAGAGGCTTGAGTACCTGTAGTTTCACAGACTAACTCCACACTGCCAAAGGCTGAATCACACCAAAGGGACATTAACTCGCATGTGCATGTACTTAACTAAAGAAACAGAAACTAAAAGAAAACGTTCTGACCACTCAGGTGGGAAAGGTTGCTTATCTTCAGGAAAAAGAAGGAAATGAAGTGACTATTGAAATATTTACCTATGCCATTACAATATTATTTTAACAAATTGCTAATTGCCAAGCAACAAGCCATCCCTGCAGACCTAGCCGTTGGAAGGATGCAGAACACAGACACAGTGTCTTGGGGGAAAAAGGAAATAGCACCCACCAGCCAAGCCATATATCCCTGGCATTACTCCCTTGTTTTGGAAGTGCCAGAAGAAACTCAGCAGTGCTTTTTGCAGTACTGCTCTTTGGAATCCAACATATTCCCACTGTGGGCTGACACACAGAAAGGCGAAATAAACTCCCTGCTTCTCCTCCCACGTTTCCTTTTGAGAAGTATCCAAGTGTTTGACATTGCCAACACGTCAGGTCCCAGTGCTAAGGTCTGGGCAACCCTTCCACGGCTGTACAGAGGAAGAATTTTTCCTCCCTTCAGAGTCAGTCACAGTTAAGTTCTAAATTCATAACTGGAACATAATTCACACAGCGATTTACATGCACCGAGAGATTATGTGGCCTCACTCTGGAATGCTGCACCACAAAGGAAGTTTCTATAGTTATTTAAAGCAAGCAGGCCTTTCCCTAGCTATTAAAGAAATTTAATCTTCTTATCCCTATATGGAAGCAGTCTTTGTTTATATACATATAAAAAAAAAATCTCCCTGCAGTTTCGCATCCCTTCACCATTAAGTTTTCTGATCTTTTTTGTTTTGGGAAAAAAAAGTGAAGGAATGTGAATAACTTTTATTAGGTGTTTATTATCAGTTACCACATAATGAAAACCAGCAAAGTTAATGGAAAAAAGCTATCCCTGGATTTTGGGTTAAATTTTTCTTTTCCCATGGGAAACCCTGTAAAAGAAGGACAAAGAGGAAGCAATCTGCAAAGTTTCTCAGATGGTTGCAGTGAGGCTGACAGAGTTATTTCCCACTCCCCTCCCTCGCTGAACAACTGGGGAATGTGACCCCTGTATCTCGTAAGCTGTACTGATGTCAGAGAACCAGGTGTATTCTTCAGGAGGAAAATTAATTCAAGCTTACAGGGCTTCCTCCTCTAGATGCTTGTGAAGACACAGCATAGGTAAGGCATTATGTTAGGCTGGCTACCACTGTCACAGACAGTGAGCAGGAGAGGCTGCTGGCTCCTGCTAAATCTCCTACTTCAGTAAATGTTAACAGGGGAAGAACCACATAGATCAAAGGCTCTATCCAGAAAAAGCTTCCTTGTGATGCCTTTTATATTAGTTTCCCGATGAAATTGAGACCTACATTACAAATTATTATATCTATCTCTTGGATGTTTTGCTAGGAGTTGTTTTAAAAGCTGTGTTTGTGCATGAACAGTGGCCTAACTAACATTCTCATTACTATACAGACAGCTACAGGAAAAAGAATTGAGCATCTCTTCCACAACAGCAAATCACATCCTTCAAATACAACATTCTTTGTTCATTCATCTGCTCTTGGAGCTGCTTATGATACCCCAAAACAAACACCATGCACAGATGAAAGGATATCTGATTTACAATAAATTCTTAGCATTGCAGAACACTCCGAAAATGCCACAATAATTACCAGTCCAAAGTGCTTGTGAATGACAACGTGGCTACACGTGCATTATCAAGACAATACTAAAGCTCATGCAAAAATACCATCTTTTCCACCTTAAGCCTTTTGGGGCTTTAATACTAAATAGTTACAATCCAAGAATCCTGTCTAAGAAATGAATGCTTTTTGGAGTTTTATGTAGGGTGGAATACCCAAGATCAAGCTAATTGACATTGACACCTTTGTACACACAGAAGGTTACAGCTGATACTAATTGTTCGGCATGCCATGGGGGAAATAGCAATGTTGAATTATTATTGTTACCACATTTTGTGAGCATTTTATTTCACATTCCAAGGTTTGAGCACAGATGAGTTCCCTGATGCAAAAGTACCCTGAAGGCATATTTTACTTCCCAAGAGTTTTATTGTAGGCAATAAAAAAATCTTAGCTTGATATCTAAATGGTATTTTATTTTTAGAAGTGGTAAGAAATCAGGATGTATTCCTTATCATATCCAAATCCAACATTATTGCCCTAGGGGTGAAGGTTCACAAGCCATTGTTAAAATCAAAATGTCACCCCAAACTTCTAAGGTCTACAAGTCATCAAGACTGGATCTTTCATCATGAGTTTCCTCAGTTGTAACAGCATAAGCTATGATCATTTTGGGGTTTTTACCATTTATTCCAGCCTCCACAGTTCAGAAAACTTACTGCTCAGTTGTGCTTCATGGCTGGTCAACCCAGTCAAGTCAAAGAGAATCAGCAGAAACAAACCACCTCTATTCCAGACTTTTTGGGAGCTCATCTGAACTCGGTTTTATAAAGAAACAAATACAAGACTAACCTCATTCATCTAAACTTCCCTTCTCCCATCCCATTTGGGAAGGGTATCCCCTCACCTATCACCATCACCCTCGACTTGTTTGTTACTTTTTCGTTTTGTTTTTATTAAAGTACACTCCAATGAGAGCTGAATGATAATAAATAAAAAAGCAAATATTTAGAGAGGAAAGAGTAAGGAAATTAAGTAATGGTAAGTGGGTGCTAAACTTGAGTTTCAGTAACGTGAAAAGCTGTCATGTCAGACTTGTGAGGAAGTGGGGAGAGTCACAGCCCTGGTGGGTGGTGCAGGGAAGCTGGGAATACTGGGAACCAGAGCCGTGGTGGGAGGCCAGTGCGTGGGTTGGTATGATCAAAGGCACTTGGTTCCCACTGCAAGCACCCCAGCAGGAAACAGCTGGGGCTGGGAATGCTGCTAGAGGAAGGCTGCTCACAATAAGGAGAGCACTTTGGTGACTAAAGGACTAGTCTCATAGTCCTAGTGACCCTCCGGTGCTTGCCAGGGAAAGGAAGTAGAGTGGATACTGTCTCCCTGTCTTGGCTGTTCACTACATCTGTTATCAGTGGCTTTATTTCCATTTCTATTTGTATGGTTTTCTTCAAGACAGCCAACTTAAACTCTGCAACTTTTTTGTCATAGATTCTCACACAAAGTTCATTCATCACTAAAATCCTTAGGGAGTTACTTTTTCAGTTACTAAGAAAAACCTCTCTCAGCTCTCCAATATTAAGTTTTACATTTCACAAGTAGCTATACTCCTCCTTGAATCAATACTTCTATAGTCATTAATGGCAAACAGCAGTTTGGATTCATGTGATACCTGCAATTGCTGGCACTGGGAAAAGCAGAGTGGTAAACTCACTCAGTTTCAGTAATTTAAGGCACTTAATATTGTACTTGTTAAAGATAATAGTCTCAACAGCTCATTTCCAAAACCCTATTCTTAGTCTAAAGAAACTCCAAGGGCAATCAAATCCCTCCCTCCAAGCTGCAAGGAAAGAACCTACCTGCTTTCAGGTGACCAGAAGCAGAGAGCCAGGGGACAACCAATCCCATTGAACAAGGACAAGAAAACACACCAAAAAACCAAAAAAAACCCCAGAAAAACCAAAGAGCAACTCCGGGAAAGAGCTGGAGATTAAGTAGGTCTCCAGGCCAATGGCCAGGGATGTGGGTGGAGGACCCAGGTGAAGCTGATCGGGGGCCAGTGGCATCTAATGGTGCTCTTGAGGACTTGACGCCTGCAACTGTAAAAGCAAGCAGTACTATATTTATAACATCTCACATATGAATTAATTCATAAGATAGACCTTTTAGATAAATACTTTCCTGTATTTTCACTAGAAAAGACATTTTGCAGCTTCTCTACGTTATGAGGAATCATAATGGAAGCATCAGAAGTTTTCAGGTGATATAATACATCTGTATTATATACATCCATCTGTTAATTCAGAAACTACTTGTTTTGCTTACTGTGTGGCAAAATTCATCATGACCATTTTCAGCAATGACAAATGAAATAGAAATGTTATCATTACATATCCTTCATTGTCAAATTAATAAGAGTACGGATTTTTGCATAGTTTAACGCCCTTTCTTCAGTAAATAAAATAGTTTGTTATTGAAAACACCTTTATTAAAATTTAGAGCTGTAATTACACATACAATCTTAATTAGGAACCTGCAATTGAACTGAAGCTCTGCTTCCTGTAGCCCAAAGTTATTGGTGCATGCTGTCTAGGTATGACTCCTAACTCTTCATCTAAACTCTATCTGGGAGACATATTTCTTAATCAAAGTAATTCAGACTATTGCTAACACAGGAGGTTTTTCCAGAGAAAGAGAGTCCCTCCCAAAATCCTCACCTCCCTAAATAGCCACACGTATTGCTGCAGACTCATTGCTGGTGTAAACCCTTTTATTTGAAGTGACGTATTTATGTGCTTGCCAAACCTGTAGTCACTGTTTGTAGCAGCTGGGAAGTGTGACAGTGTGACAGTGTCATGGCAGCTACAACGACCCCATATCTGGGAAATAAAATAATCCACATATATAACTATGCTATGGACCAAATGGACACTGCATAAAAATATGTAGCAATATGTTAAATGAGGACATTTCCCAGAATTGTAGTGCAGCATGTCTCTATGCTTTTGGATACCTGTCCGGTTCTATGCCTTACATTGTTTATTCCTTTCATTGCTGTTGTTTTTCCCAATTGAAACAAAGGGGAGAAGCAATATCATGTAACCAATTAGCGACTTGTGGACAATGAGTGAAGAGGTGGAAAATTCCCAGGGATATTTCAGGATCCCTGTATCCACACTGCACATTCCCTATGCCACAAATACAAACGTGACATGTTCACTCTGCCACTCACTGCTCCATCTCCTCTCAGACTACAAGAGATGCAAAAATACTGTGAATACTGGCATGGTACCACTTCGTATCCCCAGCCTGAGACTGGGCACTGCAAGCCTCTGGTACACACCACTCTGCAGGTGGAGCAGGAGCTGGATTCTCTACAAACAGTCTCTTATCAGTCTCTGATATCTGTTACATACACCCGTCTCCCATACATACTTTGTGTTTTAGTTATGGGACCAGACCTTATTGCTCTCTACAACTACCTTCAAGGCTGCTGCAGAGATGTCATGGTTGGTCTGTTCTCTTGGGTGACAAGCAATAGGATGAGAGGAAATGGTTTCAAATTGCACCAGGGGAGATTTAGGTTAGGTATCAGGAAGAATTTCTTTACTGAAAGGGTTGTCGAGCATTGGAAAAGGACGCCCATGGAGGTGGCAGAGTCACCATCCTTGGAGGTATTGAAAAAGCATGTGGATGAAGTGCTTAAGGACATGACCTAGAGGAGGACGAGGCAGGGTTAGGCTGTGGTTGTACTCAATGATCTCAAGGGTCTCTTCCAATTCAGGTGATCTTATGATTCTATGATACAGAAGCTGACTTAGCACATTTCCTTCGAGGATGTACTGCTAAGAAGAACATGCTACATTTTGGTCTCCCAGCAGGCTTGTGACCTTTGTACAACCAGCTATGTGAAGTAACATGGGGAGATATTAGCATTTACCTCCATTGCAGTTCAGTGTGACTTTACCAGTTATTTATAGTGAGAGGACAAGAGGTTCAAGGTCAAAAAAAGTATCCATAATAAAACAAACATAAATCTATTAGAAGTCATGTCGCCAATTTGGCATATGCAAATGGACAAAGGAAAAGGAATTTCCAACCATTTCTGAAGAGAATAAGCCTCCAATTACTTTCCACATCACTCTTCAAAAGGAGGTGTCAGGACAAGATTTGCCCAGCACTGCCATGGGACAACTAACTCCTCTTTCTGCAGATACCATTGTACCCAGGGAAGAACACAGCACCTCAAAACCATCAAATGTTCTCATGCATCGATTTTACACAGGCCAGAAGTTGTCTTTATAAACTCAAACTTTCAGTTTGTTACTCTACCTGACATAGTTTTCTTTAATAACATTGTCCTACCCTTCCCTCTCACAAGCAAAAATAATCTGAAAAATATTTGCAGTCCCTCTGCAAGAGCTATTGTTTTAACTCTCAGGGGTCTAATCTGTTGTCCTAAAAAGGGCAGAGACATTGTGCAGAGATGTTTTATAAAATAAGCCAGTCTTTCAAGGGAAAGGTGTCAGGATTTGACATGTACAAACATGGGAACTTTCAAAGTTGTCTGTTGGGTTATTGGGGGTTTTTGGGGTGGGTTTTTTTTTTTTTTTTGCTTTAAGCTGATTTCTGTCACCAATTAATCTTGCATACAGTTCCTGGGTAAGCCACCTTTTTGTTGGGTTTTTTTCGTTCCTCAAAAAGAAATTCTCTGCTCCCATCAATCTATGGACAGTACCTATTTAATCTATGGAAACAATTCAACGTTTTTGTACACAGTTCTCAGTTATTCACTGCTTGCTGTCAAGACTAATGCATGCCTATCAGTTTCTATCAATGCACAGTGGATTAATATGACATTGCATTTTTTCCCGATGTCATCAGGTTCAGTATGTAATAAAAGCTCAGAGTTCAGGTTAAGTCATAGTACCACGGGCTCAGATTTACATGAAGCCTCTTGAAGTGAGGGTTCAGGGGCTCTTTCATAGCACTGCCATTACATAGTGCAAGTGCTTCATTCCTTGGACACAAAGAATGGTTTTGGTGTATTTGTTAGGGTGCATGGGACCAAGGTAGAGCGCCTTGGGGAAAAGGGGGACAATCCTGTTTTCTCCCTCTCTCTCAAGTGCCACATGCTGGGTTTGCTTCGTTCTCGCTCTGCCACAGGGGCAACATTTCAACATTTTACTTAAATGTGATGCCTTAGTCCTCTGATGACACATCTTACACGTTAGTTCACAGGCCTTTTGCATCTCTACTGCAAACACTTTCTGTTGGCTTGCAGTAAACAATGACGTTTTTGTCAACTAGAGATATTATAATTAAATTAACATTAAATTCCTACTTTAGGAACTCCCTCCAAGTCGGCCTTATTTTAGTGAGCCCAGATAGCTTGAGGATACTCATACAGGTGCAGTTTCAGACATAAACCTATAAATTTATCAACTTCATTCTTTGTTGCAACATTTTGCTACACTGAGTAAAATAGTATGGATTGCACTGCTGAGTACTCTGATAATTTCTTCAATAAAAGGTGTAAAGTTTAACAACTGTAATTCCAAGCCTAAATTATTCCTAACATTTGATATGCATCAGCAAAAGACTATATCCCAGGCTGGCCTTATTTATTTATTCATTTATTTGCCACTTTCCTTCTGAGTCTCTTTTTTTTATATATATAATTTTTATTTTTGCTCTCCAGAAAATCAGTAAAGTCATTAAACTAATTGAGGAGAATCATTTCAAGAAATACTGTAGGGAATTCTGATAGAACAGTTAATTATACATAATTAAAATAAAGATGGTAAAACTCATTTGGTTGTATCTCATGCAGTATTTAAACTACGGAAAGCACAGATGATGAAGAGTAACCCTTTCTTTTGCTGTATTACTAACCAAAGTCCATGGGACTCACTGCTCGTAAACTAACGCAGGCCAGGTAGAAGCAAGAAGGAAAGACAATGAGACCTATGGCCACCTCAGATTTCAAAATAGGATGCATGATCTACCACTTGACATAATATGAAAAGTGCCTTCTAAAGTTGAATATCAACTTGACATGAGACAAGTTCAGGCTGCTTTTGTTCTAACTATAGAGGCTGGTGGATGCCATTTAAAACAGTTTAAAGGATAATATAGAGGGGCAATCTGATGGCAGATTTTTCTGCTTCCAGACCTCCTTTTTTGGTCAGTCATAAGTCCTGAGGCTTTCTTGCACTAGCAGATGTATGTGAAGATGGTCATAGCAAAGGCAGTTCTGGACAATACAGTACCCGAACAGCTACATCAAGTGACTATGCGGTTCGAATGTCCAGTACCACAGAGAAACTAAATAAGCGGAAATGCATCCATCATCATGAATGTCATGCTTTAATATCATTTCTGTAGCCAAATCAATTGTGTGATGTAAATAAAAATACTTATTAAATGTATTGTGATGTGGCATGGATGCATTCAAAATCTGACACAATGTTCTCAAGCCTAGTCTTCATGAATATGGACACTGTGAATGCACTGTGCTTTATTATAATGGGGCCTTGTATGCTATAGATTTGAAAGCTTGCTTTGAACTTGAGTTTATATAGTGTGAGACGAAAGCGGTAATGAGAGGAAAAGAGGAAAAAATGGGATCTTCTGGCAGGATTCAGTCTACAATTTTGCAAGACTGTTTAAAACCAACCTTTTCTATTCTAGGTTCTTAAGGGTTGGTTGGTGTTTTTGTTAATTGCACTTCTCTTACCTAGACAAATTCGTCCTCTGCATTTAAAGCTTGTTTTTCAATGCAGATCTCTTTCCCAGTGTGAACTTTCCCAGTTAAAGCTTTATAACTCATTTTTTTAATTCTATGTCTATCTTGCACACACCACATAAAGGAGAAATTCCCAGGGTACTTAAACCATCTATAGGATTCAAAGTTCTGTTGGGGTTAAATCTACTCTAATTTCATGGAAAAACTACTACTGCTTTTTAGAGACTATGAAAATATTATAACTATCAGACGCCCAAAATCAGAAAAGCAAATTATAACAAATTCTCCTTTTCTCGTCTCCAGTGACATAGAAAGAACAAAGCCCCAAGAAAAGATCAAAAAAAGGAAAATAAAACCAAAAACTACATCCATATTTCACTGTCTTCCTAGCTTAGAAAATATAAAGACAAATGTTAAAAAGACAAAAGATGTGCATAGCATGTTTCATATCAAACTTTTATAAACTTTTGTTTTATTATTTGTTGAAGTAATTCACCCTCGGGAAAACAGAAAAAATGGTTTCAACTGAGGGAAAAAATAGCATTGGTCCAGTCAACATTTATAATATTGGTTTTACAAATTGGAAATTAGATTGAGAATGGCAAAACTGAGAATTTTCAAGCTTTCTGATGTGCTCTGTACAATAATTACAACTTTGACATGTGCCAGTGTTCAAATGTAAATGCTACTGTATCTATTAGTAGCTCGGTCAAATGTTCATGTGTGTTTAAAACATCCAAAGTTAGAACACTGTTGATCCTCTCTCTTCATTCAAAGCCAAGCTATTTTAATGAATTTTCTGTGTTATTTTCCAGTTACAACAGGCTTAATTTGGTGTAATTTTTTTCTAACATGAAAGCATACATTTTGCAATTAAGTTTTCAGTACCTAATTATCATTTCAACGAAATTGTCTGTGAAATTAGTAGACATAAACTACTCTCTACAGTGCCTGCGTGGCTTGGAAGAGTATGTCTCATTTTCAGAAGTGACTGAAGAGCTCAGATGATACTCACTTTCCATAGGACAGAAACTTTTAAGACACTCAGGCATTTATGTCAATAGGGACTCATTCGGCATAGATAACATTATGAAATGCCAAAATCACTTGATATTACAGCTTTGTTTATTGAAGAAGTAACTGTATACCATTGAGCTATATATTAAGCTCATCCATGTAGTAAAACATCATATTTGTAATTGGTCTGGTCATTTTTGTTCTGGTGCCTGAAAACAAGCACTGCTCTTTTGACACCAAATGTTAATCAACAGCTTCCATACTGCCAGAAAATTGCATTACATAGTGTCTAAATCCAAACACATACAAGAAAAGCTTAGTAGAACATAGAAGATCAATCACAGTATGGACATATCATAGAATGGTTTCAGTTGGAAAAGACCTTCAAGATCATCAATCTAGCCCTACTAGGTCCAACAAGGTCAAGACCACCACAACTAAGAGATTGCATTGTGCCAGAGGAGCATGGCCATAATTGCGTCTCTCAGCCACCTCTGAGATGATCGTGACCCAGATTTATTTGTCTGTTAACATCCTGAAGTACAGCTATTTTAGCAGTGACTTTATCCTTGCAGCCTAGCAAGGTAGAAAGAGATGATGGAACTTAATGTTAGAGGCGGAGATCATATTGTTTTTCAGCAGTATATACCTTGGGAGATTCTTTGCCTGAAGTGATTTAAATTGGTTTACACCTAGTTCTGTTCAGATTAGACATTTCTCAGTCCCATTTTAAGTTTTTGTGTCTCAGTTTTGTGTATTGATGATTCCATCTTGCCATTGACACTGTAAACTCAGACTAATATAATGAGTTAATACTTGGAATTTCTGGAGAAATGGAGAATGAATGGGATCTTTTGTCACTTTGTAGGTTTTATAGGCAAATAATTTGTGACTTGGTAATATCACTACTGATACATGATATCTTTGTATATGGCACTGTTAGTGATTTTTGAGACAAAGGCCAAGTTACTTATTGCAGGGTTGATTATGATAATCTTGAATTAACTTTAGGGCTGTTTTCATAAAATTTAGGTAGCATCTGAACTCTAATATTGCTCTAATTATTCAACTTTCTGGCATGTTGGCACAGTAATAACAGTTCAAATGATTAATATGCTTCTAAACTGTGATTATATACCTTTTATTTGATATTTTCATAGAATAGCTGTTGACTTGTGTGAAGCAATTATTAATGCATATAAATACAAAGATGGATAAATCAAAACTTCAGAGTTAATTATTTTGTTCATGGTTCCCAGCTGAGTGATAAATATTCATTATAACCTAGACCTTGTAAAGCTGTTTGCTTTCACGTATGTCTGTGTGGAAACAGAGTGAGTTCAAGTACTCATACCAAAATTCTGAATGGCTTGGTTGTATGGATCATTTCTAAATATAATAGTATAATTTTTATATCTAGCTCTTTTCTCTCTTTTTTGACATTGACCAAAAAAAAAGAGAAAAATATGTTTTTTCACAGAAAATGTTTGTTTTTCTTAGAAATTTTTAATTTGTCATATGCACACACAACCCCTACACAAGAGCATTTTTTTGGTCACAAAGAATGTCCAGGTATGGTTACTGTCTTATATGTTTGGCTGAAAGTGTATATAGTGTATAAATGAAATTTAGATTTCGTGGTGAATATATCCATGCAGAATCAACATAATTGTGACACAGCCCTCCCTGTGGAGATGGAAATACTGACACATCATTAATGATAATATCCTCTTCTCCTATTCCCAAGATCATAAAAATGAGTTTCTGTTCCTCCCATGTAGAGAGCTCATCAAGCCTCGAGAGACCATGTTGAAGAAATCCACTAAACAGATTCCAGACTTTTTGTTTTAAAACCCTATATCAGGGTTCCTGAATAGTTTTGAGTATGGTCTTGAATAATTCATTCCAAAACCTTTGTTGTTTCATCAGATAGTAGATTTCTAAAGAAGTCTGTCTCTGTTCCTCAGCTGGCTAACATTATGTCTTGTACGGCCCCATCCCAGAAATACGTTTCAAATTAAGCCACATCATAAGAGTTTCCTGTGCAAGGAAAGAGATGGGAAAAACAAATAGTTTCAAGAGTGGAAGTTTTATTCCATTTAGGCCTGTTAGACTCAAGCCTCATTCTGTTTAAAAAATAATAAATATGGAAAGAGGACAAAACAAAACATATATTTGTTCTTCAGTGAGATCTGTAGACTTATTTGTTGCAAGGAACAGAATTCCCCTTCCTGAAATAAAATAGAAGACCTTGCACCAGTGAAACTTACTTTCTGACACTGGTGGGTAGGAAAAAGACCAGAAACGTTTCTCAAGGACACCTTCCTCACCTGCTGGCTATGAAAGTTATAGTGGAGTGTTAAGTTAGAAAACAGATTGCTGTTTCATTATTCCATCTTACAGCAGTCCTTAAGGGCAGAAACAGAACTAGTCTGCTGAGTATGAATTTCCATCCTCTGGGAATTCTGAAATGATACTGTCTCTAAATC
Organism: Gallinula chloropus; assembly: GCF_964237585.1. NCBI lineage: Eukaryota > Metazoa > Chordata > Aves > Gruiformes > Rallidae > Gallinula > Gallinula chloropus. The sequence goes on from NC_140088.1 coordinate 56,418,267, forward strand.
AGCTTTCTAGTATCCTTCTGGTCAACTGTTAATATGTTTTTACTTTCCTTGTCCTTTGAAATGTATTTCTTAAGCAGCTCAGCAGATCCCAGGCCTACTGAAAAAAAACAGGGAAGAAAGAAATTATAAAGATGGCCCAACTCTTTTAGAAAAACATGCAGCATGATTACTTTTTCTCTTTCTTCCTTTTTTCATTTCCTCAATAATAGTGTTTGTTAAGTAAAAATGTTTAAACCATGTCAGATTTGGTTTTGGATTTACCACAGACAGAAAGTTCATTCAAATCTGTGGTTAGTCTGACAGGGTTTTGAATAGGAAGTTCAAGGAGAACATAAGTTTTTGCAGTTGTTTTCTCAATCAAAAGGAAAGCCAATGGAACTTGCTCATTGCTCATGTGTTCATGAATAACTTATTCAGAACACTGTGTTACTGGAAAAATATCCTCTGGGCTGACACATACCCACATGTCCCTGAGGAGCCAGAGGTTGAGAATGTCAAAATTAAAATACCAATCTTAAAAAAAAACCTTTTTTGTTGGAAGAAATACTTTTAATTTTGTAAGTATTTTATGATCTTAATAGCAGCACAAAAATACACACACACCCTTTTTTGGGGGGCTTGGGGGGTTGGTGGTTTTGATTTTCTTGTCTCCCTCTCTTTTTGGATCAACCATTTATCAATAGGATAACTCAGAGCCCTGGAAAATTCATGTCACCTATTTCATATTCCAGGTAAACTATAGACTGACTATTATGAGCTGCTTATCAAAATGTTCTGACATGCATCAAATTGTGCCAGTCAACTCTGTGCTTTGTCACTCAATGATTTTACTGTGTTATGAACAATATTATTAACTGTTGCAAATCACATCCATGTATCAAGAGAAATCTAATGTTAGGACGTAGAAATTAGGATGAAAGTTGCAATAAATATTGTAATGAGGGGACTGTATTTCTTGCTGGGAAGATACAACTTCAGTATTATACAGTAGATAATATCTGTAATTTGGCCAACTAGGAAACTTAAAAGAAAAAACAGACTCTTGAGCATGCAAGATTTTTTTAGGTAGGAAAAAGAAATAAAGTTGTTCAAAGCTAAGTAGAAGTTGTCAATGATGGCTTGACTTTGACTTGATAATATTAAACAGAGAATATTTTGGGGAGGCTCTTCAGAGGGATCTGAACAGACTGGACTGATGGGCTGAGACCAACGGGATGAAGTTTAGCATGGCCAAGTGTAGCGTGCTGCACATGGGACATAACAACCCCATGCAGCACTACAGGCTTGGGGGAGACTGACTGGAGAGCTGTCAGGAAGATAAGGACCTGGGGGTGTTGGTTGACTGCAAGATGAATATGAGCCAGCAGTGTGCCCAGGCGGCCAAGAAGCCTATGGCATCTTGGCTTGTATCAAAAACAGTGTGGCCAGTAGGTCTAGGGAAGTGATTGTGCCCCTGTACTCGGCATTGGTGAGGTCACACCTCGAGTACTGTGTGCAGTTCTGGGCTCCCCACCATAAAAAGGACATTGAGGTCCTTGAGTAAGTGCAGAAAAGGGCAACCAGACTGGGGAAGGGGCTGGAGGGCAAATCCTATGAGGAGCTGAGGGAGCTGGGACTGTTTAGCCTGGAGAAGAGGAGGCTGAGGGGAGACCTTATCATCACCTACAACTACCTGAAGGGAGGTTGTAGAGCGGTGGGCGATGGTCTCTTCAGCCAGGTGACAGGAGATAGGACAAGGGGAAATGGCATGAAGCTGTGCCAGGGCAGGTTTAGATTGGATATTAGAAACAATTTTTTTACTGAGAGTGCTGTCAGGGCCTGGAACAGGCTGCCCAGGCTTGAGTCACCTTCCCTGGATGTGTTCAGAAACAGGGTTGATGAGGTACTTAGGGATATGGTTTAGCTTAGGATGGGAATGGTTGGACTGAATGATCTTCACTGGTCTTTTCCAACCGTGTGATTCTGTGATCTGAGAAAAACATTAATCTTTCCACAGTGTCTTACATTTTTAACTAAACGCGTTGTAAGGAATGCTACTCTGCGTTGGTCAGGCCCCACCTGGAGTACTGTGTCCAGTTCTGGGCTCCATGGTATAAAAAAGACAGGGATCTCCTGGAGAGAGTCCAGAGAAGGGCCACAAAGATGATTAAGGGCCTGGAACATCTCCCATATGAGGAAAGGCTGAGTAAGCTGGGTCTGTTCAGCCTTGAGAAAAGAAGGCTTAGGGGAGACCTAATTAGTGTTTATAAATATCTTAGACTTGGGACGCAGGGGGATTTGGCCAGCCCCTTTTCAGTGGTCTGTGGGGACAGGACTAGGGGCAATGGCTGTAAGCTGGAGCATAGGAAGTTCCGCACCAACATGCGGAAGAACTTTTTCACAGTGAGGGTGACGGAGCAGTGGAATAGGCTGCCCAGGGAGGTGGTTGAGTCTCCTTCTCTGGAGATATTCAAGTCTCGTCTGGATGCCTATCTGTGTAATATGAGATAGGGAGCCTGCTTTCGCAGGGGGGTTGGACCCGATGATCTCTTGAGGTCCCTTCCAACCCCTAAGATTCTGTGATTCTGTGATTCTGTGATTCTTTATTTTCTAGAGGGAGTGGGGGAGGTGGGGGTGTTTCTGGTTTTTCTTTTTCCTCTAATCATTTTCAAAAAACAGGAGGAAATGTCCGAAATAGTTCTTCACTCTCTTTGATATGGCCCTTAAACAAGTTTTACCTTAGGTAAGTAATCCCCTGAGATAGGTTATCACTTTCCATTGTCTTCAAAGGTCCTATTTTAAATTCAAGGTACTTTGCAAATATACAGCAATATGAAAGAAAGAATTCTGAAGGGCAGGATAATACTTTTTTTATGTATTGTGTACTTGGAGGTAGCATTACCTATACTAAGGTTACTATTTTAAGCATGAAAAAGCAGAAAAAGGCTTTCAGCTATGTTCAGTAATAGATGTCATCCTGTCCTTTGCCTTCAGTGATAGGAACTAATTAATCTTGCACCTTTTTCTATTGCTCAACCAGGAAATTATTCCATTTTTTGGCAAAATAACTTCTGAATATGTGCATAGAAGCTAATTGGTATTCCAATTTTTTGCTGTGTTACCAAAAGTTTCTATTCTGCACTCTAGTATTATAATCTTTGTCATCTCTGATCACTAACTTCTTACTTAAACAACTACTTCCAGTGTGACCACAAACCAATTGTGTATACAAAAATACTAAACTAGGCTGTGATTTTTCCAGAAAACTGGAACATACTCCTTTCTTAATACTAGAATGATACCACACTAATCATAGGGGTAATTTAGTTTTATTGTCTTTTAAGGGCACAGGACATTCGGTATGCAAATACACAGACAGTGCTGTGCACACAATTTAGATAGTAAGAGGATATCAACAGGCAAAGACTGGAGGATAGCCAATGTCACTCCAGTTTTTAAAAAGGGCAAGAAAGAGGAACCTAGTAACTATAGGCCAGTCAGCCTCACCTCTGTCCCAGGAAAGGTAATGGAACAGCTTGTTCTGGATGCCATCTCCAAGCAATTGGAAGAGAAGAAGGTCATGAGGAGTAGTCAGCATGGATTCACCAAATAAACACTATGTATAGCTGTCATATTTTTGCATAAACACCTCAAACCTGCATTTTTCATCATATTTTGGAAGATTCTAGGTCTTCCTTCCCCTGTAATCCAATCTTCACAAAAGGCAGACAATTCACTCCTATGTAATCAACAGTGTAATTAATTATAAGCATTCATTAGGCATCCCCCATCTAAAAGAAAACCAAGTCTGGTGCTATTTATTAGTCTGGACTGGTCTTCAGCAAAAAGTAGACTGGCTGCATACAATGAGACTGAAGAGGGTAGGTGCACCAGCCTGAAGTATTGGTAGGTGGCTTATTGTCCTTGCCCATGACGGTTTGTGGTGGTCTTTAAGGTCCCTTCCAATCCAAATCATTCTATGATTATGTATCACAGCTGTATATTAAAAGCAGATGTGTGTAAAAAGTGAGATAAAATGTCAGAATATAAATTGAGCTAACCTAAAGTTCAGTGTGCTTTCCAATCTTGTTTGGCTCATTGAAATTAACTCAAACTACATTTCTATGCTAGGCAGGGGAAGCTCTTTGTAGGCAGTGAGAACACAATATCAGTTTCCTTGATGTATACAGCTTACTGAGGATATATGCATATAGTCACATTTTGGTGGCAAATCTCCCAAGACCATGAACAAAACCATCAAAGGAATGGTGAAACCCGTCCTGAATCCACTGCCATGTTCTGAAACAACTGGGAAAACAAACAGGATTTCTTCCTTGACAATTTGTTGTTACAGAAAACATTAAGGACACACCTCAGATTAAAAAAAAAATCATCTAGGCACAGTCATCTGTGTTTAATTAGAGAGCATGAATTATTGAACATGTGCTGCTGTTCTCTTCAAGCCTTAAAACTAGAGCCATGTACACTCAAATAACGGCATGGTAAAAGGCCATGTTGCTTTGAATTATTTTCTTTTTTTTTTTTTCTTTTTGACTGCAACCTTTTCAGCAGTAAAATCAACTGAACATGCTGAAAGCAAAAATATTAAAGGTGAATCTCCTTGAATACGTGCAGGGAAACTATTATCAATAAACCAAAAGTAAACAATAAACCCTTATCATGCCAAACTTCTCCATAGTGAGTTTAATTTTCACCAGTTCCTTTGCTTGCAACCAGTGTCCGCTTGATGCTAGAAAGTATGATTAGATTTTCATACATTTTTCAGTAGAAGGTAGTTTCCATATGCATAGCTTAAATACATTTTTTTTCTCTGCTGATGTCTGTCTTATGAAAGACCTGTTCAGCCTAGAGAAAAGAAGACTAAGGAGGGACCTTATTAATGTTTATAAATATCTTAAGTATGGGATGCAGGGGGAAGTGGCCAGCCCCTTTCCAGTGGTCTGTGGGGACAGGACAAGGGGCAATGGTTGCAAGTTGAAGCACAGGAAGTTCCACACCAACATGCAGAATAACCTTTTCACAGTGAGGGCGACTCTCACTGGGACAGGCTGCCCAGGGAGGTGGTGGAATCTCCCTCTCTGGAGATATTCAAGACCCATCTGGATGCCTATCTGTGCAATATGAGCTAGGGAGCTGCTTTGGCAGGGGAGTCAGACCCGATGGTCTCTCAAGGTCCCTTCCAACCCCTATGATTCTATGATCTTGTCAAAATAGGACACACTGAGCAGTCAGGCATTGCTTGGGGTAACTGACTTGCACCTATTCAAAACTCTTGAGAGTAGTCTGCCCTGACTGTATATTTGAACCCTTTTATAACAGATCTCCAGGGCCTTGTTCCGTAGATCATGGTGGTATTGTTGTTAAATAGGAGAGCATTTCAAAACAAGAAAAGAAAAAATTAATCTTGCTGGGCTTTTACATTTTTTGCTTATGTTTGCAAAGTAACCCTCTCTACCTATTTTAGCTGTTTCCTCCTCAGTGAAAACAATCTTTTTCTTTTAGCTGAAGAGATACACCACTAGGTAATGTATAATACCCTTCCCTTTCTTTTTTCCCCTGTTTCTGGACCACTGCATCTTCACCTCTATTCCTCAGTGTGCTGTACTCGCAGGGCTGGCTTTCCAAACAGGCACAGCATCCCTAAAAGCTTATGTTTAGCTATTTTTCTCTTGTTTTTTTTATTCTATCCCCAGGAAAGATTGTTCCTCACAAGTGTGCTACAAGAAGTCATGATTCTGCTAGATGCCACCACAAGGCTGGATTTTTATACATTGTAAAAGTATGAAGACACCAGGCGAGAGGTAAAGCCTTGTACTGCTGAAGTCAACAGCACAGCTTCAGGGCTGTATCCAGGGATTGGTGTTGAATGTTTATGAGCAACACAAGATTTCTATGTAAGGTTCTTTAGTACGATCTAGCACTTACACCTGGAAAAAGCTACATCTCTGCGAGGTCAAGGTCACTTCTTTTATTAACAGCAAGTTGCTCTTGTCCTTTCTCAAGCGAGTCTCTATTGCGTATGGTAGTAAATAGAACCATTCTGTAATAACACTAAAATTAAATTTTTCCAGTATGAAAAATACATGATACAAAAAATACAGTGAAATTCTCTAAAATATAATTAACAGGCCCTAAGTGAACAGAGATTGCATCTGAACTAAACTACCCTTGGCAAAATCAATTACAAAAATATCTGGAAAGAAATATGCACTCAATTTTGCATTTTGATCAACATGTTTTATGCATTTATTAAAATATCTTTCTGGCTTAGTAACATTTTAAAGACCAAAAAGAGAAGTAAATATTTTATTCAAACCAGTTGTGTCTAACATCGAAATTTTATTATGTGTGCTATGGGTGGGTGATTTAAAATTCATAAAGCTGCACTGGTTTGTACAAGAAAGCAATTTTGCTTTATACAGAGAAACTCTAAAAAGTAAAACTAAGCATTTTGTCAGAAAAATACCTTAAAACTGATATATTGTCTGTGATATCAGGTATGGGTTTCATTTTTATTTTCCTTTGCATTTTAGTTTTTCAATCACAGTTAAGCTATGGATATTTGCCAGAAATTCACTGAGAACCTTCTTTTGTACTTACCTCAAGCTAAAGAGATTTGGCTGCAAATCTGTTTGGTTGCCAATCCCCTACTGGGAGATGTACCTCTGAAGGTTTACCTTCATTTTATTTCAAAGGGTTTACTAAGGCCTACGATTAATAATTTTTTTTTTTTTAGCTAGTTAGGAACAGTCATTAATACTTCTTCACAAACAGTACCATTGTGAAAGCCAGCAAGGTGCAACACATGAGTAAAACCCTAGAAAACATTCTGAATAAGAGCTTGACAAAGCACAAGGCGTCAGTAAAAAAACATTGGTCCTTTACCTATACATAATCCTTGATACTTCTTTATACTTCTTTATTCTTGATGCACTGAAAGTCAAAGAAGTAATCTGCAGAATTGTCAAATATGTCTTACAAGGCATTTAAGTCCCAGAGAACCTATGATGTTACACAGGAATTTCACTGCTGTTATACTACAGTCGGTTGTATTATAGTCAAATGCTGGTTGCTCATTCTGACTTTCAGGTACAGCAGGGTGCGATGTTCAAACCCTCACTGGAGAAACTGAAGAGATAAGATAAAGGATAAGAAAGAAGGATGAGGCTGGAGTCTTTGGGAAACGGGAATTAGGACCAAGAAAAAACAAACAAAAAAACTTGAATCCAAGGCTGATATTTTTAAGTTCTTTTGGTTTACCAGTAGATTTTGTCCAGAAAGAGGACATGTGTCAACAAAAACATGTTTAGGACACTAACACACCAATACACGATAGACCATGCATGCCCCTTTCTCTAGAAGCTGTGAAAGCAGTTCAGCTGTTCCACTGCTAATGCTGAAAATTCAGAAGTCTGAGCTTATTTAGACTCCGAACAGAGTTATCTGAAATCATCTAAATACTAACTTTAACTGAAAGCGTGGATTGAGAATTCCTGCCCAAGCTCCTTGCGACTGTTCCCCCCCCACACCTTTCACATCATCTACTGCTCCATCTCCTTTCTCCCTCAACACATATACATGAAGCAAAAATCAGGACTGCCTATTTCAATGCAAAGTGTCTCCTCCTTTGTAAAAGCAAAAGAAAAGTTTGAATGTCTCAATTTCTGACTTTTGTCTTTTTCAACATAAAGCAGCATTTATATAAGCAGCAATCTTCAGGTATTTTATTTTTGGCATGCATTATGCATTTTCTTAAAGAGGTTTTGGACTATTTAAAAGTATATCAGCTGGAACAGTTTTGCCTGCCTTGAAAACCAAATATGATGTTTATAGTAGAGGGTTGTAAGACACATGACAGTCTAAAGAGGGAAATAGAATAGGGCAAAGCAGGCAAAGACTTGAGGCAATTATAGATGAGGAGTAAGCAGATGGTTTAGTACCTTACTTTCCTACTGTTCACCAGATGAAATTTCTTTGACATTAATAACTGCTGCTTTTTTTGTTCTCTGATGGTTTTGTATGATAATCCAACATCTATCTACTTTTTATTGAAGACCCAGTATGTAGTTTTGTTCTTGCAAAGAAAGCTCTCATTTTTTATGCATTGGATTTGATTAAACTGTACTTCCAGATATCTAAACACCATGAGTCAGATTTTTAGGATTAAATAGGCAACCCAAGGCCCCGTTTTGTGCTACTGACATTCAAATGTGGCTGGCTGGGTCCTGCCTTCCCTGTACAGATGCATCCTTCTTATACAAGCAAAACACCCAGGTGAGGACAAGCCACGCTCTCATGTCTACCTCACACTTGAGTGTGAAGCCAGGAAGCAGCCAGGGGCTCTCAGCTTCTGCAGCTTCACCATAACCTTTGTAGTGCCATGTCTTTGACCCCCCGAATGCACATCAGGATTTAAACTAGGTTGTTACTTTACATTCCAAACAGCAAGGAGAACTGTCTGCATTATAGGCTTATGCCAAGTGCTAGTTCCACTGCACGTGTAAATGTTACATAGTTCATTTCTGCCATTTAAAGATTTTATAGTAAAGCTGTTTTAAAATTGATGCTCTGGTTCTAAACATCACATCAATTTCTTTAAAAAAAAAAAAACAGCTTTTTTTTTTTTTGGTAAGAAACTCTTATTATGGATTTTGCTTAATTTCAAGGGACTTTTTCAGCCTCTCCTGATTTTTTTAAAATGTTGGACCTGATCAAATGAAACACTGCTTTTATCAAAATCAAAAAACACATTACATTTTTTCTACATTAGATTATGCATTAATTTAATCACATATAAAAAACCAAGTATTGCTTCAAAGACTTTGTAATCATCCTGTTCATTCCTGGTTTATTTATAAATAGAAATGCACAGATTTTAATTTTCCTCAGAATGCTATAGTTTCAGTGAAAAGATGCTTTCAAATTTTAAGAAAGTCTCAGTTGGGAAATTTCTCAGCATCGATCCACAGGGAATGATTTGCTGAACCTGCTTTTATGCCATGCTCTGGTTCTATAATAGCTTAGTGGTTTAACAGATCAATGACGGTGCGTAAGTCAAATATACTCTCAAGGCAATTTTGTCAGAATATCTTAAAGGCTGGTTTTGGGGGAGTGGGGGAATATAGATACGCAGGATACAAGCTGGGCATTTAAAAAAAAAAACCAAAAACAAAAACAAAAAACGCAAACCCAAACTTATTGAAAATCTCCAGACATCCACAAGCCACTAAGTATTTTTTTGTTTGTTTTGAAGAGCAAATTCAGTTAGACTTTCAAGCAGGTTTAAGAAATATTTATTTTTGCAGTTAGTGATAAAGATTTGAACCTTTCTCCCCACTCCCCCAAAAGAGATTGCAAGGCTTGCTCCCATTTGCAACACTGTTTATGAGCCTAGCAAGAAGGTTCCTGGGCATAGCCCAGCCATGCAGTCCCCAAAACGAAGGCTTAAGACTACTGAACAACCCCTGACTGTAAAGGAGCAAAGGGTTCCCCCCCCATGCCATAAATCTTCCACATCAAGTGTTAACACTTTTAGCAATGGGAAAGCCCAAAATTTCAAGTAAGCAACAGTGTTTCTTTCCATCTGGTGAAGTTGCTCCCTGGAGCCCATGGTGGGAACAGGGCTGGCTCTTCAGAAACATGTAGCCTTGTGTTTGGGGGCCTCCCCAATTAGTCCTGTAATTTACTGTCACTTAATAAGACAGACCAAGAAACTTGTGCCAATAAGGATGGGGAAAACCCTGGCCTCCAGCTGGGGTGGGTGTTCTCAGAGCCAGCCCAACTCTCAGGCGGGTACAAAAGGCGCCCACAGCTGAAGCTGGGAGACACAGAAAGGAGACCTTCAGCCCCTGATGAATTACACACCAGCGCAAGGCCCCCGGAACAGCAGATCAGCTCACACTTTGAAAGATAAATCAAAGCTTTAATCGGGCCTGTCAGTAAAGCAGGTGTTTTGACTGCCTTTATGGTTCATTTTTATGCAAAAGGGTTGTGGGGATACAGAAATCACGGGGGATTGAAAATAAATGGCACTGACAGCACTGATCCCACCAGGCGAGGGGGCCAAAATCGGTCTGTCTTTTCATATTATGAAATATACCTAACGGCAGGCTCTTTAAACCCCGCTTACACAATGCACTGTCTGTGTGCACTTGCCTTTCTCTCGCTTTCCTCCTTTCCTCCCCCGCTCCTTCTTTGCTCTCTTTTTTTTTTTTTTTTATTTGATATGCCGGGGGCCCTTTTCTATTCTTCAGTGACGAACTGCCCCAGCAGCCACAGCAGGTTCAGAATGTTAAAGAGCCGCCGCTCACCCGAGCCGACAAAAGGATCCCGTTTTAAAGGCCTTAAAGGACATTGTAGACAACTACCCGCAGCCCCCTTTCAGGATAATGTCTTTTTCGTCTTGGTTTTCATCGGTCGACAGCAGCTACAAATAAAACGTCATAAAAATCTGTCAATGCAAATGTTGCAGCATGGGCTGGGACAAGGGGAGGCATCATTAGGACAGAGGCTTACGTGGTGGTGACACAGGCCATGCCATAGAGGTTCGCTTTCTCTGCTTTGCAGAGGCTGTTCTCTGTGTTGAGAGCAGGCACCCACAGCTAGCCAGTTTTATACATCAGTATCGAGATTTACCTTTGCTTAATGAATAGTTTTCAATACCAGTAGCAGGCAGATTTTTTTAAAGTTATTTAATTAGAAGGTTTGACCACACTGAAGTTGAATCACTGTAGTATCCTGTAATGGTGGTGGAGGAATGCCCTAATGTAGCCCATTTTTCCAGAAAGAAAAAAAAAAACAACCAACCAGCCCAGGGCTTTTTACTTTGGTTCTGGTATAACTTGATACTTTTTTATAGCGTATTTTGTAATCTAATTTGAAATATTACTGCAGGGCATTGCTAGAAAATTTCATTTATCATTTACAAGCCATAGAGCAAGCAAGATTATAAAAAGGAAGTTCTTCCCCTACTATAGTTTCACACAGAGACTTATTCATGCCTACTGCCCTCACCACTCACAAAGAACAGTTTTTCCAACAGCTTTACCAAGGAATCAGTTCTTTTTTTTTTTTCCATGTAAATTAAAAAATATATTTAAAAAAGGAATACCCAGCTGACATATGCCTAGGACAAGTGGCCTGAGAACTTTAAAAAACTTCTCAGGGATTGCATGTAAATTAGGAAATTCATCATACTTATTATGATCATTCATACTGCTGTATCTAGACAGAGAGTTTGAAAAAAGGGGGGGACACATTTTATGGCTTAGTTGCATAGAAAGAGAGATCATTATCCCTTTTTTCAAGGTAGGCCAATTCTCTCAGTCTCTAGAGCTGTTTATGTATCTTTGGGTTTTGACCCACCAAGCTGCTCCATGGGTTCCAAAGGAAATTTAACTAATACATAAAAGTCACCATACTTTCACCACAAAAAGGCATTGCAAGTTATGTAGTTTTGCAAGTTTAAACTGATTATTTCTAAAGATATATTTTTACCTTTACCCATAATAATTCCATTTAAAATAGTAAGAGCACTATACTTAAATAATTAATATTTGCCATTCAAGGCCTTGTACATTAGCACTGGCATTCATGTTGCTTTTCTATCAAGCTTAATTTCAGTATAATTTCTCATGCCAATGAAGTTACTTCATGCCAATAAAATCCCATACATGCTTGCAGTATTGTGCCTTGAAACCTCCATTTTCTGAAGTATTTCAGGGCCACAGTTTATGCAAGCTTTAAAAATAAACTGCTTCCAATAATTTGCTTGAGGAACGATGAGACAAGTCATTAATCATGGCATATATATTTAGGCACTGCAGACAGTAGCTGAAAATTCATTAACTTTTCTCTATGGAAGAGGTGCTATGCTCAATAATATTTTGGATGTCTAGATCATAAGATAATTCCAATGTTTTGTTTAGCAATCTCTTCAGAAAAAGCTCAACAAAATACAGTAATAATTAAAAGTTCAATACAGATTTGCCAAGACCCTCTTCCTGATCACCTGTTTAACATTCTTGCTGTGACTTCACTAGCTGTTAGGCTAGTACAATAAACAGTAATTAATAAATAGTACAACAGTGTTTATCAGCATTCATTTGCCACAAAGTTGCAGTAACTTTTTCTAGTAAAACACATTTGTAGGATCTGGTTCATAGACCTATCTACATGTGGCTGCATCATCCTGAGTGAAGGGGGTGTTTTTCACATAAGAAAATTGTTTCAACAGCTAAACCTTTTGATATGCACTGCTAGCAAATTCTTAGCTCTGAAGAACACATATGCCACTTGCGGGAGCAGAATTAAACATTCATGTTTTTTTAATTTCAGGTCAATTTTTTATAATTAGTCTGCCACTTACATAACTCAGATTTCTGTTAGAATTTACCTTGCTCATAAGTAATATTGGTATTGAGAGATTCGTCTATGTGAAAGTAGACATCATTTGTTGTCTCCAATAATTTCAGGTTTGATCAAACATGTGGAGGTGAAGATCAAATCACATATAACAAAATGCCACCATACATATCAATTGGGGCGAACTGAAGGTTAAAATCTTGCAGCATTGTAAATCCACTGGATAATATTTCAGTATAAATCTTCAAGATTTCTGTACATGTGCACAGGTGGGTTGCAACCCTCATTCCTGGCTAAGGTGGTCTTTTGTCTTCACTACCCTTGATCCAGAGAAAATCTGCTTCTACCCAGTTCCTACCCAGGGGCACAATGTGGCAAGAATTTATTTTTAGCATGTGTTTGTATCGTTTCTTTCACTGTGGGACTTCGGTCCTCGGTGGGGCATCTAGACAGTGCCGAAATATAAAAAAATAATGAAAAATAGTGACTTTGAGCAAAAGATTTAATCCCCAGGTATTCTCAGAATCACTAAAGACTGCAAATACCGAACAGCTTATCCAATACCAGATCAACCACGAAAAGAAAACAGCATCCAATAGAGAGAGGAGTAGAACAAATTTACTTAGTGAAGATAGTGTTTGGTTGTTGAGGGTTTTTGTTGAGGGATTTTTTTTTCCTTTTTAAGCCTTCGACAAATTCTAATATTCATTGCTTCTTAGTTTCTAAATGGATTGTAAATTCTGAGCTTACGAATATTGAAATAGGCAGTCAACTCATAAGACTAATGTGTAGTTCATACTGCAGTTGTCATGACCATGCTGTGTCCATGCCCTCCCTTATTTTAATGAAAACCATACATGGGAGCACCTGCATTAGTCTGGTTTTTGTTTCATTGAAGAATCAGAAGGTTCTAACCATACATTGTGGGCATACAAGCCCATAAACCCTGGTCTTTGTTTTCAGTTTAACATTCTGATCAAACCTGCTGTATTTAGCACTGATTTGTGAATCTATATAATGTAGTGGGGAGTAGCATATTCCACCCCAGGCTTTTCAGGCCTTTGGGGTTGCTCCTTTTAATGGGACTCTTGGTAGCTCCAGATTGTCAAATACCTAAATATATTGTAAGAACAGCCTTTCCATCCCTGTCTAAAAATAGATGGAACATTAGCAATGATAATTTAAAATGGACTTCGTGAAGACAGATTAATTATAGTTCACATTCCTTTAGTGTCATTTCACAGGATCTATTTAAATGCTGATGAATATGGAAGGGATAGAGGAGAGTTTGAAGATGTGGCATGACTATGCTTAGCATGAACAGAGAACAAACTTGCATGAATGCACAAGACTTATGGAGGATGTTGATAGTTCATTGACACCCTCAGATGGTCTGAACCTCAGCTCCTCCTCCCATCAAGTAGTCACAGTACCTTGCTCAAACAGAAGTTATAAGAAACTACAATTGACTCATCACTACCAGAATAGTTGACTGAAGTTCTTTTGCCTAATAGCCTGAATATTCTTTAAAGTTGCTTATCCAGGTTTAGACGTTTAGCAATAACATTGCAATAGAAGATAACAGTTGCTTACTGTTACCAACTTTGGTGAGTTACTCTTTAATTTGTGATTAATATGCTGAAACAGGCTTGAATTAAGCCCCTCAGTATCATCGGTGTTCCAGCCTCAGCTGAAATTTCCCTTTGAACAGCTATTCCAGTCTTCAGTGGTAATAGTAAGTTCTGTGCATATACACCGTATTTACAAGTTAGAAGAATCATACTATTGGCCTTACATAATACAAATAAAAATATTTTTAGTAACTCAGTAGCTTGATCAGTTACTTACACTATCAGTACTAAAATTAGACAGGATATGAAAAAAGAAAAAATCTGTTTCAGTAACTCAGTAAGGATTAATGATTTGTACAAACTTTTTCTTTATATTCACAGTTGCCTAAAGAATGATGGCCTTTTAATTTAAAAAAATAAACGAAAAATGCAAATCAAGTGTTTTGCTGTCTTTCAAATATAATACCTTTCAAAACCGCTAAAATTATTCCTCTTAAGCAATATAAAGTTAAGCAGTAGAACTTATTGCCATAAGTATGCTGCTAGCCATTATGTCAGAAGGTTTATGGGTTATTTTTTTAATGTTAAAAGTAAGATAGTTGACAGTCAATACAATAGTTACATTCTTAAAAACATTACATATGAAATCACCATTTAGATTATAGCAGAATAGGGCATAATGTAACGTATTTAGTTAGGAAATAAGGTTGTATTTTATTTGACAGAAAAAGTATATAGTATTTCAGGAGTAATCAAAACAAATACCCTTACTTATCCTGCTTTACCTACTCATTTTGATCATAAATATAAAATATGCTTAAGTAAATATTTAAAGTTTTATCAGAAAAATATATAAAAAGTGTAACGCTTAATCTCTTATTTACTCTTTGTAAAAGAAAATATTACAAAATTCCAATACCTTTTCTAATTCAAAACAGTTTTGAAACTATGAATATGGAAGTTTTTCCCCTACTGGAAAATGACCTTCTATATGCCACTGAATTTTGTTATATAATTTTATGTTTCTGAATATAAAACACACTGATTGGCAAAAACGTATGTGTAGGCCACTTAATTCTCTTGCCTTCTCAGCTCCATCAAAACACAGTCTCAGTAACAGTGACTGATTTGGTGTGTCACTTCCTATGAAAATATGAATTAAAATTTTATACTATCCACATTTTTGCAAGTTTATGCTAACATTGCATTTACTTAAAATATTATCCAATTTATATGATGTTAAATATCTGTCTTTCTAGCAGTACAAGTGTAACACCATTCATAATAGCTGATTCGTATCTAGATGCTTCTATGCCACATATTCTATCTTAAGGGGTTTTTTACCCTTTTACAGTAAATAATTAAATCAACATTTGGCAACTTGAAGTGGTATACTCATGGAGCATTTAACTGGAATGAAACCACAATACTTATTTGATTGAATTTCTCATTTAACAGTTTACAATTCCAACTCATATTTTAAAGCATAAAGAAATTTCTCTATTTCCTAAATAGTAAAGGAAGATATAGTTTTTTGGAAGGTTGCATAGCAAAAAAAAAAAAAAAAGTAGTAGCTGATAAGCATTTATTTGTAATGGTCTTTCATCATGTGATTGTGAGAGTACTTATGCCCAACCCCTGTTTCCAAGTTCTCTCCTGTCCCCATCATGGGGTTCTAAATTGGCCACAACTTGAGCCAGAGCAAAAGAAAGAATAGCCCACGATATGAATTTTATTTTCCACAACACTCTGATCTGGATATTAAATAGCTCTTTCCACTAGGCTGTTCTTATTTACTTTTAATGACAGTTACATCCTACAGCTAGAGAGTTGCAAATTATTATTTGTTTGCTTGGGTTTTGGTGGGGTTTTATTGGTTTGAGGAGCAAGTTGAGTTGTGTGTGTGTGTTTTTAATCCTAGGATGTATAAAAGTCTTAATTTATCTGATACAGTTAAAGTTATGTCAGTTTTGATTATATTTTTCCACTTCAGCTTGTCACTGCTCAAGGGGAGGGCTAGTGGTAGCTACCTATCTCCTGTGGTTAAAGGTGATCATGAGCTTCCCTGGACTTCTCCATCAGATTGTGTGCAGCAAGCTACCTCAGTCACCAACATAAACCTCTTTTGGGATCTCCCCTAGCTTCACACATGAAAGCACTGGTAGAGCATAAAACCTCAAGTTCTGAGCTGGGCTGTCCTTTCATTCAAAAGTGTCCAAGATCAAAGGTGAGCCTTCCCCAACGCAGTAATGATCAGTTTGGCCAGATACTGTAGCTGATACAAATGCTGTAGCCCTTTACACAATACAAAGATCAGACCCACAATGTCTCATCAACTGGCGACTCTCAGGAAATATTTGTCACCGAGTGTCTTTTAATACCAAAGAGCATCTTCTCTGACAACTCCAACACATATTGGCTTACTTCACCCCCACTATGTCACATTAAGATGCCAGAACAATTCTGTCACCAAAATAAATGCACACAAAGGTTTCATTAATCTTTAAAGCTGGTAACTAGTTCACATGAGACTTTTCACAGGCAAGGGTGAATAATTTACATTTTAAAATATTTTTATGCTTGTTTGTCCTACTCAAGTGTGCATACTGCATGTTATTTACAGCAACTGTGTGACTGTGTGTGACTGTGTTTTAAACAGGCACTTAAGCAAAAAGAGAGGGGGTGTAAGTATAACTGTGCTTTTAAAAAAATACAGACCAAAAACCCAGTCAGATGGCTTCAGAGTCATCTGCCAATGTATTTTTTAAGAAGATGAAGTTAAGAAAAAAATAAATCAGACTCAAATAAGCTACTTGAACAAAATTCCACACAGTTAAAAAAAGAAAAACGGAAACAGAACCTTTCCTGGCAGGCATGGTTATGCCTGTAGTTGGGCTACTGGAAAAGGCTCCCAAAATTACTCAGTCTTGAATTGCTACCCACATGGTGGTAGTGGTTACAGGAATTTAACTGCAAAAACAGAATAAAAGGGAGCACAGAGCTGCACAGCAAACAAGGGGAAGTGAAGCAGAGATCTCATTTAATTCAAAATTCTGTTAAGTTTATTGGTCAGCTCTTTAAGGTGAGTCAAAAGGACTTATCTCCATTTACAATGAAGCTTTGATACTGATTTATCTTTTTCTGACCACCAGGTCAAAGGAGCTCAAGAGCCAGGATTATTTTATTATTATTAGCAAAAATTCCAGATTATTGTCAAGTATCCTCTTGGACATACCATTCCTGATGGGCAGCAGATGACACTGGGGACCCATAGACACACATCCAGTGTGGGAGCAGTACAACCCCCAAGGAGGATGGATTTGGTGTGTGAACACAAAGAAAGTGGCTCTTACAGCAAACCAGATTGTCACTGCAGCATTTGGCCACTTTCTATGCCAATAAATTCAGTAAAAGTGCTCCAGGACACAAAGTAGAGGGGTTTGCGAGTATCCCCTGAGCTTTCCCTCCCCTCTCCCCCCATTCCCCATGCTGCTAAGCTTCCTCTGGCTAAATACAACTGGGTGGGGCTCCTTCCAGAGTTTATTCATGTAGTTTCCAAATATAGCCAGAGGGGACATGAAGAGTGACACAAGATGTACTTTCCACTTCTTTCCTTCTCTGCTTGCACTGGGACATGGCCTGCATAACCCAAAAAGTATTTTCTGTCTAATTTCCATCCCGTTATGTTTTGCAGGAACTGAATGAGCTACTCACACAGAGCTACTTGCCAGCTTCTGGACTAAAAGAAATGTTCTGCTCTTTCACTTAGGTCCCCTATTTCTGATATTTGTATTTTTTTTTCTTTTTAAATGACTGTATAATTAATTTTATTGTGCTTTGCAGTCCTGCAATTCTTCTAAGTTCCTGATTCTTACAGAACTTTCTTGAAAGCCCTGAAATCCTAAACCGAACTGAAAGCTTACATTTAAATTTAAGCATGCATGTCTGTTACTCATCACTTCAGTTCCCAATAGCCTCCAGCTAAACAAACACACACAGAGAAGACAAAATTACCGTAACAGAATAGTACAGGAGATACCTTGGGGATATTTCCTTCTCCCCACTGCTCCTCCAACCAATTTCTTCTAATGACAGTTGCTAAGGCTATTATTACTCATGATCCTGCTGGTTGGATATTCTCTGTGAAGAGTTGTGCTCTGCTCTCTAAATGACCAAAGTGGTCCCAAGTACTTCTCTTAGGACTTCTTAGGACAATCTTTTCTCTTAATCATATGGTGTGTTAAGGAGTCACTTTAAAAACAAACTGAGATGTGGAGGCAGGATGAAGACATGCTTTTTCCATTTGTAATGTTTTGGAGATCAGATTCTGTGTGCAGCAAACCAGGTACCATTTTTTGGTTAATGTCCTTCTTGAATGAGAGCCAGGGCACATCCTCCTCTGTCTCACAACCCTTGCTTTTACTGTTACAGATGGGAGAAGGGTCTTTTTACATGTCAGCTTTCTGGGTTAGGGAACCAGGATGCTTTTTATAAGCTGCATCTCACTAAAAAAAAAGATAAAAGGAGGGAACTAGAACTCAGGTATATGAAAAGTTACATTAATGCTATGTTCATTGTCTGAAATGAGTAAGCATTTTCAGTATTCAGCAGAAAAATTAATTACTCTGTTAACAAGCCAGCTAAGAGACAGACTTCCAGCATTAAACTCTTTTAGATACCAAGATGCTGTTCCATGTCAGAAAAGACTTTTTTTAAAGAGAGATATATTGTCCACTCTGGAGTTCAAACTGCTGGGATATAATACTCTTGGCAAACATCTGCTGAGAAAAGCCCATCTGACAATAGCACATTACTTCATTAACATACATAAGTTTGAACAAAAACTAAGTGTTGTTTTCCAGAGATCCATAAGGAATATTTGCCACACTTGCCTTTGCCATTGTTTAGCTGGAGCTACCTTCCTGTAAATTTTATTGCATCTTTGTACGATGGAGGTTTGTGCCAATATGCCAGAACTAAAAATCCTCCTGGCTGAAACCATTCTGTGTTGAAAGCACTTCTTACCCTGCTTTCTGTATGGTTTGGAGCAGAAAGCTGCCTGTTCATATGTTATTACCTACTTCTGGTTTCCAATTTTTCTTTGAACTTGCCTATGCCCATATCAGTTCTCACCTGTAAAAACGACAATAATTCTTAAAAGCTCCCTAGAATTTTATTCACTGTTTGTCAAGTGAATATTAAAAGTATTCTTGTTTTATTTCCAGTTTGGCTGTTATTTTTCTACCTGTCACTTGAAATCACTGAGCCATGTACATAAGTCCTTCTGAAAGAACAAGCAAGCAATGTGCTTATCTTCTGGCATTAGGCTCATTATGACTGAAGAAACTGGTTTATTTTCTGATGTGCTTGGCTATGGCTGGTTAGAGATGTCATTTTACAAAACAGCTTTTGTCAGTGGTCTGATTTTGTTGTTTTGTTTTAAATCAGAGGGGTAGTCTTCTCCACGCACTCCTATGTTTAAACAGCCACTCTATTCCCTAATTGAGTGCCTTTTAAACTAATTGCATTTGGAAAAAAAAAAAATACACATCCTTTTTGTAAAGTTAAGAAAACAGCCATACTAGCTCATCAGAGCACTGATATTCACTTTATGAAAGCCTCTTTAAACACTTTTGAATTTAGTTAAAGTTTGTCCTCAAACTAATTCAATTCACCTGGGACATAAGCCTTTCTGATTTCATTTTTGGTATTTAACATAGTCTACATTGATCTCCACAAAATGCAATGAAAACGAACAAAAACCCAATCCCATACCAAGAAAACACATCAAAAATAATTTAGAGAATAGGCCTCCTGGTTGAGCAGATTGAACATAAGTATTTTGCTGAATTTCACATTGCGTTATAAAATAAATTTGCGTCCTAGCAATATATGTTCTAGGTTATTTGCCCAGTAGATTAAACAAGCATAAATATTGAGTGATTCAACTGAGCAGCCAGCACTGGCTGGAGTGAATAGCATGTTAACAGATACTGGAACTCTACGAGACACCGGAAAATTGTGCCTAAGTAAGCCTGCTACATTAAGCTTACAAAATACTATTTTTCTAAATACTTAAATCACTCACTTTACTAAGGGCGTGTCCTGAGAGTTTTCCAACATGATTAAAACCCTTCATGGGTCACAGACTAATTTACAAAAATTATGGAAAGGAATAACTCTGAGGGGCAAGGAGCTCTTCCAGGGAGCCAGGTCCAGACAGCCATCTCCAGGCTAGTTGAAATAAGACAGGTAAATCAATTCCTACCATGCTGCAACTGCAATCTCTTTCATCAATAATCTCTTCTAAAAGAAGTATTCTAAATTGTGAGGTCATTACATTATTATCATGCTGTCTTCAACAAGCCTCACAGAAAAGGTTTACATTTTTATGGCCTTGGAAAGATACTTCTGCCTACTCCCCTTTATTTTTGCTTTAATATATGGTGTCCTTCAAAGAATGCTTTATGGGAAGATGGCATTAAACCATGCAATGTTACTTAAAAATATAGCATTGCTGCTAATGTTCCTTAGAAGTAACTCATCATATCTGATTTAACTTCACTGGTCCTGTACAATGAGCCCCAGGCTCTACATTTAACTAAATTCTCTAAAGACACTCTTCCAACCATACGAAGTGTACAGTAAGTAACTCTTCTGTAAGTTGAAACATACTGCAGAACAATTCTCATGCACCTTCTATCCGGGTGACATTCTTCCCTCATTCCAGATTTGCACCCAGCATGACTGAATGGACACTACCCTTCTGCGTCCATGTTTGTTTGTGTTGGCCTCCTGTTGCATACAAACTGTTTCCAATACCCTCACGGCATCATCTTAATTTTGACAGAGGTTTCTGTGTGTTTACGTTCCAAGGGGGAAATGAAGAGAACGCAAGCTGTCTCCAAATTGAAGGAATCAATTTTTGTTTCGGAAGCCAGACAGGCTTTCATTCATCGCCTGTTGACTCAGAGAGATAATAATAATGTTGCTTCTTTCAGCGACAAAGACCATTAGAGAGGACACCACAGTCAAGATAGATGCCAGATCTCTTCCCCAGAGCATTCCAAAACCCCCCAGCCAGTTACAAGCTGGGGTTCTCTCCAAAAGCACCGTTTTCTACCTGGCCAGCCCAGCCAGAGCCCCAGGGTGTCAAGAGGGCATGAATTCTTTTGGACACTGGTCCAACAAACTGGGAGAAAATAAGCAAGTGCACACAAGCCTTCTCCTGACGCCCACAGCATCAGTGGGGAGAGGAGCTGGCAGAGCCAGCCCCTCTCATCCTGCCAGACCAAGGAGTCACCATATGTTTGGCTGCCACCCATGCAGACAAGAGGCCTTGGAACAAGGAACCAAATTAATTCAGACTGCTCTCACTAGTGCTGACAGACATCCAGCCTTTTCAGGCCTCAGCCAAGCTTTAAACAGACCCAGGCTGGAATCACCACGCTCAGTGAATCAGCTCCTGCATTAACAGAGTCTACCCAGTCCTCATCAGCCTCAGGTGAATCACACCCAACAACAGACACTGGACAAGATTTACCAGTCACAAATTGCTATGGCCAGAGTAGCACCTGACCCAAAGGATTTATCCAGAAAGGCATGTCTGAGAATCAGCTAAGCATCCCTAAACAAGGCTCGATACCTTCTCTGAGGTACTCAAATCCAGGGAACAGAGTTAGGCCAGAGCACTATCACACTCCAAGGACTGTTCCGGTCTTCCTGCACTTACTTTTTCTTGGATGTCTGGGATAAGAACCAGCATAGGAAGTGAAGGACAACATCTGTTTTCTATTTGCTCAGTTTTAAATTAAGTTGTTAAAATAATAGTGCCTTTTGGGAGGCTTCCTTTGAGTTCCAGGGAAATAATATCTATCCATACTCTTTCAGATGCTAATTAAAAGTTGATACTGCCGATACATGGTTTGCCATTCTACTGCAGTTTCATTTTCAAATGAAACACAACCATTAAAATCTCACTTCCTTTACTCTTAAGACAACACTCTTTCAGAAGTTTTTAGTCATGGCAACAATTTCAAAGATTGGTTGTGAGTAGATGAAATTACTACAAGCACTCAAGAACCTATACAAGTTTTTTGGCCATAGAATCTAACCTTTGGTCTTTCAGCACAGCTTACATGCCTGCACTGGGTTGTGCCCAGATGAGGAAGAGCAGCATTTACGATGCTTATGAATTTGTTTTCTCTTTCAGTTTATTTTTCAATCTTAAAAAAAAAAAATCACTAAATTTACTTGCAAAACATTAATTTGCTCCATATCAAATCACAGACAAATTTGGGCTGGAAGGAACCTTCCCACAGCCTGCCATTGACATGGACGCCCTTCAGTAGACCAGGTTGTCCAAAGCCCCATGCAACCAGGCCTTAAATACTTCCTAGGAGGAGGCATCTACAACCTTTCTGGGAAACCTGTTCCACTGTCTCAGCACACTCACAGTAATTTCTTTTCACTTATATCTAATCTAAATCTAACCTGAGTCTGAAACCATTACCCCTTGCCTATCACTAAGTGCCTTTGTAATCAGTCCCTCTCCAGCTTTCCTGTGTGCCCCTTCAGGTGCAAGAAGGCTGCAATAAGGTCTCCCTGGAGACTCCTCCAGGCTGGATCACCCCAACTCTCTAGCCTGTCTTTGTACAAGAAACAATAGGAGAGATTCCTGTTTTATATTTGAATACATGTGCTTCTCAGAAATTAGGCTAAGAACCCCACAGCAAGCACTGACACTCACATGAACACTTTTTCTTTTTCAGCTATCGCCTGTAAAGTCCACATGGCTATCGCCTGTAAAGTCCACATGGCTATCGCCTGTAAAGTCCACATGGCTATGCTTCACATTAACTCCTGAAGTTCCATTCTTCTTCAATTGCCAAATAATTTTGTTGGTTCCAAACACATCTTCAACACATGCCTTCTTTTGCCTAAATCTTGTATTTTAAGATTGCAGTTTGTGACAAATACATACCTTTCCCATAAAGCAGTTTCTCTGTGGTATGAAGGAATGAGGTAATTTACTCTAATACCATCAGAAATACAGAACTACATATGCTGATAAATCTTCCTTGTCGCTCAGCACCATTAACTACAACTGCTGCATAGTCTCTATGAGTGTTTCATTGCAGACTTTTGTAAACGATGTTGAAGAAATCTTTGGGTAATACAGAGCATCAGAACATATTATTGCTGTCCACCCACGCTAGCAGAAAGCCATTCAGTTTTCATTTGTTTACAAATGTTTTCAGTGATAAATCACTCTGCTATTTTCCATACAAAGTTATGCACTCCAGCATGCGCAGCACATACTTTGTTGCTCTAATGCTACAGCAAGTCACACAAGAACCATCAGAGATGCCTGAATTTGAGTTGCCCTTCACCACACACATCTACACTTGTAGGTTCATTTCACAGAGTTTTAAGATCATAGTGCACAAGCGTGACAGCACAACCTGGTTCCTTAAAGCAGTGGAAACACCATTCACCCTTTACACCACTGAAACTAATGCCTAAATCACATCACCTTTTTAAAAGATTTTAAGTGTTTAAACTATAGGAGTCTCCATAGAGTCAGCTCAGACAATCTTCCTCAACAAAACTTTAATATCCAACCTTCAGGATGTATATGGATTTTAATATCATCTGCTAATATTTTTAAAATATAACTAGATCACCACAAATTTTTTTCCCTGTCTGGATGCAAATGAACATGTTTCTTTTAGTGAGGTGACCTAATTATAATAAGAATTTAAGCAAGCCAGATGGGTCAAAATAAGCCCAGGTGGTCTCAAGCCTGCCAGTTTACTGAGCTTATGTTTTTATTTTATTTGAATAAAAACTGTCCATCATTCTGTCAGAGGTGCACTAAGCTCCCATGGCTGTTTATCATCATCTGTGTAAAAGCCAGCCAGGTTACCTGTTTTCAGACACTGCAGATAACAGGCATTACTTGAAGCAGCCCAGGCCTGTTTAACAAGAAAATTGGATTTAAGTCTATTCCTTTCCTTTTTTTCTTGCACAGAACCATATTAATCTGGAAACTGATTGTTTCCACCTACACACTCACACACAGGCAGTACCTTCAGCTCATTAGACCACAAGATTCTTACAATTTGTTTTTTTCCCAGGGCATCAGCAATCATCCTCTCTTGCTACCCCATCCAGGGTTAAACAGAGAGTCTGTCCGTGATCCATCTGTACATGCAAAATTCATTTCCAGACTCACACATGCCTCCCTTTCCACTTCAACCATGTTTTACACTTTTAAACATGTAACAAATCTGTTTATGTGTAGAGAGAGCAACTATTTTATTTCAAGACCAGCTGGAGCCTGTGAAAAGGAGACACAAACACAATCCTCTCATCTCAGCTTTGCTTATTTTCCTTGTCTTAGCTACTTCTTCTACACATAATAATAATTGGATAGCCAGAGTTCTCCCAAGATCTAAATATAATCATTGCTGAAGTCTTATCTTTTAAAAAGATAAAGGCACAAAGTTACGCCAAGTTATCATAGCCACAGTACCATATGTGAGAGACTTTTCTTTTTCCATACAGAGCAGCAAGAACGCTTCCTTTTAAGGCATAATTCATGGTTTGTATTGAATATCACCATGGTAACCCTAGGGCACCACCTTGCCAGTTGGAAACAAATCCTGCCAAGTAGGTAAATTATGAAATTAAAAAAATACCATTTTGCACAAAAAAAAAAAAAAGATTCAAAGTTATTGCTATCCATACTTACTGTAAAATCTCTGTGGATTTTACATGCAGAGATCTCTCCTGGACCACATGGAACAGAACTGGCTCCCCAGTCCCTTTACTCCCCACTGATAGAGTTATGTCTTCCAAACCAAAAGATACCATTCAGTGTTTCAGCGAGATGAAGTATATCAGTATCCAAACCAATAAGGGAAGGGATAGAACAATGAAGAGTTATTTGAATGAAGCAACTAGGAGGTAGGCTTCCTCTCAGTGATTTTTCACAATTGAAGGCTAAACGTACAATACGTATGCACATTTTAATGTAGCAGGACCTATAGCACTCATGCTTTCTGTGCAGTACACAGGAAGAACTTGGCACTTCACAGCGAACATCAGACCTGATCAGTTCGTCGGAAAAGCAGATGACATCTGAATCGATTAAACCTCCAGTCCACAGGGAAAGATCACCCTCCACAGCCATGGCTAAGCCATTTATGCTGTGTGTTACTGGCAGAGCAGCCCTAAAAAGCTGAGTTCAGCACACGTCACCCAGATGGTTGGGAGGTAACACCACTTCTCTGGCCTACCCTGAACTCCTATAGCTGCTTTCTTAGCAATGCTCAAGCTACAACAGTTGCATGTTCACCAGTGACAAAGAGCATATGTCTGTAGCAATCAACAAAGCCCAGGTAACACTATACTCAGAACTCACCTCTGCAGCAAGATGCACATCACCATGAGCGACCACTTCGTTTTCACCAGATGAACTCCTTCAGCTGTTCCACACTATTCTTTGAGCAACAGCAGCAAAGAACACAAGCAGGAGTGCCCAGGGCTGTTGAAGAGGGAAGATGATGGGCCAGCATACTAGACTTGGATTAAACATAAAAGTTTTAAAAAAAATAAATAAAGCAGTGTCCTGGTTCTGGCCAGGCCAGAGTTAACCTCCCCAAGCAGTCAGCACATTTTTTTTTTTAATTAAAACCCCACCATGATCAATCCTGTCTTCATACAAAAGCTGATGACAATTCTCCCTTGTAGAATACTAGTATGTTAGGTACTATTATCATTACCAGAGCTATGAGATGCACTGTCTTCAACTCCTTTTCTCTTCCCAGAAAGCTTCAGCTTCCTTGCCAAACCATTAATCTGCCAATCAATTTCAATTTTCCCCTCTGAAGCTGCTGTCTTTGTTTAAAACCGAAAACACCTATTTTCAGCCATAGGCAAAAAAAGAAACAATTGAAGCTGAGGGGTGACCACCTGGAAGGGCAGATGACTGCTTTCCAATGCTTGTCACAGCATGCAGCCCTCTTTCTTCATCCTGTATTTTCTCAGATAGGCAAATGTCTGCAGCACTGAGGCCCCAAAATAAGTCAAGGCAATGGATTGCTCACCTCCACCATTCAGGTACTTGGGTATTGGCAGACTTTGGTATGACTAGGCACAGTTATTTTGTACATCTAGAGAATTTACATGAGAACATATAGAGTCAATCATCTGTACGTCAAGAGTCATTGGCAGCACTGCAAGTCAGACACAAAAAACAATCATGAAGAAGACATCCAGTGTTCTGGGTTTTTACATTTAGGATTTAGATAAAAATTATGTTACATGAACTTACAGTTACTGAAGATTTTGTAGCTCCAAACCTTAGTATGTCTAATAACACTTTTCTTCACAAATATGTGAAGCTTCCCTTGAGTCATGCAGCTTTCTGCTGTGACTTTGTGAACTCCCAAACCTCACTCAGCATTCATTATGTGTGGTCATTAGAAGGATAAGAGTCCTTCAGAGAATACCTAGGCTATGTATAAGGGGTGCTGTTGATTTATTGCATGGTGCTTTCTCCTGTTGTATCAATACAAAACCAAAGTCATGCGATGCAGAAACTGGATGCATGGTGATGCTTTAAATTTTTCATGTAAGCTGTAAAACAGTTTGGATGGTCATTTCTCACTGTGCTATTTGGACAAGTTGTATGGGAATGTATGCACTGGTCAAATTTCAGTTTAGGTTATTGCCCATTTCTGTCAGTTTCCCTTGAGTTTTCATTAAACAAGGTATTATTTACCAATTCTGCCATAAATAGTTTTTACAGTACAGTTTAAACTGTTCTTGTGCAACTGTTCAGGGAGGCACTTTTTGTAGCAGTGGATTAAAAGAGCCCAGAATGATGGTTTATTTTTTCATCCAAATGCTCAATCACTTATGGTTCTGTGGGTCTGAGGATGTAACATGCAACACAGCTGCTAAATATTAATGTCTTCTATTGATTGAACATTATCACTTATTTTTATTAATATGAACTGCCTTACTGAATATGTTATAGGACCAGTTTTATGTGAAGACAGACTGAACCCACAATACAGAAAGGAATGAAATTGTGCCCAAAAGTGTAACAGTCTGCACTGTTGACAGAAAATATATCTATATCATATTCTCCATGGGATCTCTGTGCGGATACTCCATTAACCTAATGCTCACTAAACAAGAGAAAGCTCTTTGCACTTGTCCTTTTGAGCAATTTGGACTAATCTCCATGTGCTGTCCTCCCTGAAGACATTTAAACATAAGATTTTCTTCATAAATCCAGCTTTTTTTTTTCAGCTGGCAGGCAAACTTTGGCTAGTCTAGGTGCCTCAGTATGGAGAGTTTGTGTTCCATATATGCAGCTGAAAAACTGAGGTTTTTCAAGGCTTCTAATCTTTAGAAACACTGGACAATCTCTGCAGTTATAGAGGAGGAAGTCAAATTTCCTAGCATTTCTATGAATTTCAATTTTTCATTAAAAAAAGATAGGAAAGCTTAAAGGTTAAATATTTTGCGGTAGCTTTTGTTTGCTTTCTATTGGCATTCTTAAAGCAAATAACTATAAACACAACCAGGCTGTAGAATGCAACAAAGGCATTACTGACAGCCACATCCTCCACATCCTCTCAATGTGTTTACCCTAATGGACACCAAACACTAAAGTGCAACGAGGTGGTTACAGAAATACTTAAAACTCAAATTAAATAAACGGTCAGACAGCCCACTACCTCTGATCATTATTTCAGTGCATTTTTGAGTTCATCCATTTCAGAAGTGATTAAGAAAACAGGTGAGGAGTCTAGAGAAAAATAGTGGTTGAGCATCCATTAAGATTTGCGTTTGTTCAAGTGTCTGTGATGGCAATGACAGAAGCACATAGAGATTTGGTGTTTGTGGTTTTATTTATGCATATATACACACATATATTTATAAAATATATATACAGTTTCTCTCATTTATAAGAAAAACTTGAGAAAAAGAGGGACTCTAAGCAGAGTAGGATTAAAACACATTTTCCCCCCCCCTCACTTCCCACAATCTACAGATATTTCACCAAGCTTCCTATCGATAATAAGCACAGCTCAAACTCCAATGCATTTCAGATGTAATCTAAGTAAGCATTTTTGCTCCTGGAGACCGGTCTTAAAACTGGTATCTTTACACGATAAGATTCCTGCAGCAATGCACATACCAAATACTATTACCATGTGTTGGTACAGAAATCCCCTCTAGGAAAACCTTAAGTATTTTATGATAGTTGGATGCCTAGCACTACCAGAGAAATTCATTGCTATCTATTTTTTGCTAGAAAGCCCCCTCTGCAAACAATGGCTCTTTAAATTGAGACTAACCATGTGACATGGGCCAGTGGGCATAAACTGATTTAAGGATTTTAAATTTAAAACAGGTTGGCAATCCCTCATGGAGGATGCGGCTGTGAAAACAGAGCTTATCAGGCTGCCCTGCAAGTCTGTAGACACCGCAAACCAGCCTGAGCCTGAAGGTCTGATATTTCCTCTTCTAGAGATGGGAAGCAATATCTACCTGCATTTATTTATGAAGGAGGAATCTACACCGCTTGATGGGGAGCTTCATTCTCAGCTGCTGATTTTGTAACAGACAGCAATGCTTTAGCCATATCAATAGAAAACTGAAATAATTTCCAAATTTAATAGCTAAACTACCATCTTGTATGCTTGTAATGCAACTGCCCGCCACACCAGCGATTTCCTAAGCAGACATGAGCTTCATCTTGGGAGCTGCTGTGCCTGAGCTTCGGCCTCCTGCCCCATGCAAAGCCGGTCAGTGACAGGGAGGCACAGCTGGAAGCATCAGCCCTCAACACCTCGTATAGTCATCCAGTAAAAGGTTTTGGGAGTAGGGCAATTCACCAGAGTTTACAATTACACATGAAAAATTAGGGCAAGAGAACTTTAAAGAAAAAAATGTTACCTAGGTCCAGCTGAAGAGGTAGAAGCTGGGAATTTCAGTCATGGCCAATGTTATCAGAACACCGTGTACTTTGCAAACACAAGACTACAACCATGGGCAGCGCAGTATTAGTGCGTGGGTAAGACTGATCAAAGGGAAGTGGAATCAGAGAACCAAAAGGGTGGGAGAATGAGGTGGGGGTAAGGGAACCTGGAGAGCAAGACCAAAACTGGATACTGATAAAGAGCAAAACTGAAAGGGGGAGCTGAGATAAGACAGAAACGATGCAGCTAAGGAGAAAGCCATGCTTTTGTGTACTTCTGCACTCAGGAATACTCCTACAGCTCCTAGAGTGATTTCAGAGCCGACCTGACCTTACTGATAAAGGGACAAGACTTGGGAAGAACATGAGATATTGTCAGGGAGCATCCAGAGCAAGGCTTCTCCACAGGGCGGGGCAGGAGACAGGACATAAGAGCAATCCCAACACAGGCAATACCCTCACAGACAAAATACCATCCTACAGTACCTGAATGCAGCAGGTTGAGCCAGATGCTGGGAATAGATCTATCAACAGCCCCACAACACAGCAAGGCAAGAAACCAGAATGAGGTTTGATCCTGCCAGCAGCAGCTAGATATGGAGTCAGCAGCACTGCAATGGAGTCCCAGGTCCATGCAGGAAGCAAGGGTAGGAACCAACTCTAATGCAACAACTGAATGCCCCTAATGCTGAGCTTAAATAAACTCCTGAGCACTTGGGGTAAGGGGGAGTGGGAGGGTAGGGCCCAGGTGAGGCTGGTTGGGGCCATTAAAGCCCATTAGTGGGGAGGACAGGGAAGATGTTTTCAAATATTTCATAAATGCAATGTTATGATTTCTTCCCTTCATAACAGATGTTAGCTCAATGAGATTGAGGTCTTGCTGGCCTTCAAAGGTGCTTTAACAACTGTCCAAAACAGAAACAGAGCCTCTACTGTTAGAGGATCTTGTACCAAAGCTAATGAGCCAGGTCACTGAAACATGTCAGTCATATTGACAAAATGACATTTTGACAGTTTCAGCTGCCAATACAGGTACTCAGTTAGAAATCTGAGTTCCTGGTATTTCTAAGCAACTACACTTGTGAACTTCTAAAATGTAAACAAGTTGAGAATGTCTCCATTATTCAGGTGGCAACAAATGTCTGTGTGTCTACAACTGTCACATCTATAGCACTGTGAAACCAATAATGAGAGTAAAGTTTCCTTAAACACCAACCAAAAAAATTAAGGCTTATTCACACAACAAAAATTCTGGCTTTTTTAGGTAACATTAAACAGGATTTTTCTGTTTCTATGATTAGAAAATATTCTACAGGGTGCAAGCACAATTCACTGGAAAAAAAGTCTGTTCCATTTTTTATACCCGTGTTCACTTGGATTATTTCAAAAGTCTTCCAGACTTCTGGTAAAAAAATAAAACATATATACACACACCCTATTAAAAATATGCATCTGGAGCTCTTAATGCAAGCCCAAAATACCAGCTTTTCTGGCCACCTCTTTAACTGAAACGAGCATCAGGAGTCCAGAAACCACCCATGTTTCGTGATGATAAAATCAAGCCAACAAAAACAACATTTTTGAAAAAAGGGAACTAACAGGACCACATTGACTTTAGTCTGAGAAGCATTAGCTACAATCACCCACCCAGTGGTGATGTCACCACAATACAAATGACACTGTTTTCACTGAACACAGGGAAGGATGGGATTCAGCAGGAGCCAATGTAAGTGCAGGATAGCTCTTTTCAAAGAAGCTCAAGTATCTCTGCACTGCTTTGCAAATGCAAGATTGATATACTTACAAGAGAGGTGAAGTATAGTCATATCAGCTGCTTTCCCAGGAAATGCAATGTGCCCTTTTTTGGGTGTCTTTTCCAAGGATAAAGCAGTCAATTGCAATTAATTGTTTTAAATTTGTATTTACATAAATTCAGCTCGAGGTCCGAAAAGCTTATTTTATCACTGCCTTTCAAGTACACGCCACTTACTTCTAGTGATTTTGCAGCACAACAGCAGCAAAACAACAAAAAAAAAGCCTTTTTTTATTTGCAGAGAGAATGCTGGAAGTGCCATCACTGAATTCCATGCTTTCTTTGTTCACCTGGGAGGACACTTGTAAACAGAGGAAGACCCCCAACCCTGCAAGAATCCATTAACGAAATTGGGGAAATGACTCCTTAGATCAAAAAGCATCAGAATAAAAAAGACATTTTAGGCTTCAAGGGAGTTGACAAGTCTTTATTACAAGAATGAAACATTGCAACAAAGTGTCAGATCATTCACTGAAATGAATGTTTGCATAACTTTTCAGTGCCTTAAAAGAAACGCTAAGGGAAAGCAATATCCCTCCTGGTTTTGGGGTTGTTTTTTTTTCAAAAAACATCCCGGTGTGGCATGTTTGACAAGGGTGGTATCTTCTATATACACTTAGGAAAACATGCTTGCTGTGGGTGTACAAAAATAAAATTTATTTGTTAAATTACACATAAATATAAGGTACAAATGTATTTTTAAAATACAGATAAAGATAATCACACTTGCATTGTGTACATATGAAAATACAGTATTTTATATTCAACATACACAGACACATTTATGATAAATGCAACTAGTTGGCAGTGCCAGTTCTTCTCAGTCTGCTTTTCATTCTTTTTTTTTTCCCCCTCCTGTTTTCCATAAATATGGAAAAATAGCCTTTCGAAACAATTAGTTCTGCCGGACATCTTGCAGCAGCTTGTTAATTTCCGCCACCAGCTCACTGGCATCCATGAGTTCGTGTTTACCATCACTGAGGTGGTTGAGCACGTTGTCAAAGTCATCTTCTTCATAATTCTCTGGGATCTCCTCCATGGCTGGCAGCCATTTAGAGGAAGGCTGTGCGCTCGAGTGAGTCCCCAGAGTGGGCCCGTTGTTGGCAGGATTTTGGAAATGAGTGCTGGCTGCCCAGGCTGCCACCCCCTGGGGATAATTTACAGTCTTGGCTGGCAAATGTCCCTTCCTGCGCTCCAATGAGTTGGAGCGATCCATCTCATTGCACTCCGTGTAGGCATCTAGGGAGGGAGGAAGCAGGCGCTGGAAGACACTGCTCATTTCAGAGAGGAGAGAGGAGGTGCAGGCGTCCCCTGACTCCTCCTCGCTCTGACAGTCTTTACCAAATGTTGAAAAGCTCTTCTTCTTCTCACTGGCATCAGCAGGCTGAGGATCTTCCTCGAGGCCCTGCTGCTGCTGCTGCAGCTGCTGCTGGGGTGACTGGAACTCCTCTCCAGGGATGAACATGTTACTTCTGTAATCGGAGGAGGGAGAGGGCAACGGTGGCATCCAGCACTGGTCAGAGTGTCCCAGAACCCTGCACTCCTCCGTGCACAGCCGCATCGCTGCAAGAGAGAAAAGGGGAGAGTGAGCATCCCCTTCCCACTGCAGATATCACTTACATTCACAGGGGCTAACACCAGGACCGAACATCTCCAGAGACGCCCAGATCTGGTGTTTGGGTTTGCTTTCTGTGTGCAGGAAACAGGAAAATGTAAATGGTCTTGGATCAAAACATTCTTCCATTTCCAAATGGCCTCAAAAATGGGAACGGTAAATGCAGGACAGGTAAGATAGCAGTACAACATCCTAACTGGGGCTGAAGATAAACACGTAAATCCCAGATGGAAAACTTAGCACTTGTGACTTAAAACCACTCACCCCCTTTGTACAGTGCTGTTTCATTAAAAAGACATAAAATCAAATGAAGTGTTTACTGAAGTTTTAGTCAAGATATCCACGTGCAATTAGAAAAGCTTATCAGAGTAATGAAGTAGGAATAAATGGGCAGAGAATTAAAGAACTAAAACATGCAGAGGGATCTCCCTCTTTATTAGCACACTCTGTGAACTGACAGCAAGGTGTAGGCTGAATAAAAGGTGACCCACTGCCACGTTACCTTTTTAACCGAACCAGATAAATGGTAACCCCAGATAAGAATACCCAGGGCTTA
The DNA here is from genome assembly GCF_964237585.1 of Gallinula chloropus. NCBI lineage: Eukaryota > Metazoa > Chordata > Aves > Gruiformes > Rallidae > Gallinula > Gallinula chloropus. Next base: position 56,451,189 of record NC_140088.1, read on the forward strand.
CTTCACGTCCCATGTGCCTATGGGGTTTGTACTGGGGTTACTCTGAGGTGTACGTGCAGCTCTGCAGCACAGGTTTCTGTCATGCATGGAGAGGGGAACTGACCCAACTAGGTGGGTACCCAGGCCAGCCAGGAGGGCTGATGAGCAGAACACTAGTGAGCCATTCTTTTGGCTACTTGGTTTCAGTGGTGTGTCTCAAGGGGAAGCAGTATGATGTGGCTGGCCCATGGAGGAGCACTGCAAGGGTCCTCCACAAACGTTTCTCCCACTGAAGAGGCTGGGGAAAGCAGAGCCAGGCAAAGCCCCTCTTTGACAGACCTGCAAAGGGAGATGTGACAGGAGAGAGGCCAAATTTTCCTCTCCAAAGGGAACTGGCTGTAAGACACAAAGCCTCAACTCAGGCTGGGTGTTGCCTGGGGTGCCTGGCAGACCTGCTGGAAAAGATCTAGACACTGCAGGGGCCACTGACAGTTTTTTGAGTCACATACTTCAAAAGGAAGTTCCCAGAAATGCCAGACTCTTTGCATTACTCATATTTTGACCGTAAGAAACTTTTGCCATAACTCTCTAGCAATTAATGGCTAGATTAGCCCCACCCATAAGAGAGTTTCTTTTTCTTTCTCTCTTTATGAATTAAGAAATGTTCTCAGCCATGCCCTGTAAGTTTCCCTTGCTTTCTCATCACATTTCCCATCTGCCTCTGGATCCACTCAGTTTATCAAAATATCTTTTTTCCAGTGGTGCAAGCAGAACTGAAGAGAATATTTCAGTTGAGGATACACCAGTGATTGATAAAGTCCTACCCTCATCCTGTCAGCGTTATTTATCTCTGTGCTTTGCACAGCCTATCGTATTGTTTGTTTTCCTAATGCCCTTTCCATTCCTCCAAGTAGAAACTTTCTTGGTATCTTACATGTTAAGAGTACGAATTTCTTCAGGAATACAAGTTCAAGCTGCAGGCTGGATGCTGCACAAGCAATTGCAAATGGCTCTGCTGATCAGCGTGCTTCAAGCAGAAAAAGCAGCCTAGAAGATACCAGTGGCTGAAGTTTTGGTACCAGTGACTGAGATGCCTTCAAGTGCTTTGTTCCCATGTATGAAAAGCACACATGAGCTGTTTCACCGAAAATGCCTGGCAGTTAGAAAGGAGAAGAGATGTCTAAGTGATCCATGGAGCCTGGACTAGCTCTCAACTCATCCTAGAAGGTGAGGGTTTCTCTTCTAATAAACTCCTATAAATTAAGGCAAGACTTACGATGGTCTAGCATCCTATTAATAGTGAGAGTTGTCTTATTGTGAGTTTTGTTACTTATGTTACCAGGATGGGTTTTGACATAAAATAATAAATCCTGACATTCCTGACCATAAAACCCAAAGATACACTGAGGAGATTGAGCAGTGTCACAGCCTGTCCTTAAAGCAGCAATAAATAAAGAAAAACCCAAATCCAGATGAACAGCTGCATTTTTTTCCTCCCAGAATTTAAAGCTTCTTTGTGAGGATTTAAAAAGTGAGAGAGAGAAACGAGTCTTTCAAGGACAGTTATTGAACTTTGGGATCATGTCATTTTTGAAGTTTCAAGGGACTGGCTCCGTTCCTTTCCATTTCTACCTTAAAGGGACAAACTGAAAGGACTTTTTCACAGCTTTTTGCCTGTGTCCAGACTGACAATGCAGAAAACTTTCGAAATGGAGAACAGCAAACCTCCAGGAAGCTTTCTTTTTCCTTTTTATTAGTTTGGATTGTACATGAATCCAGGGGTCATCTGAACAGGTTCAGCATACTCATCTGATGGATTAAGACCCCGCATAGCAGCATCTGGGTGAGATTAAACACCCATCCTGAGAGCCCAGCCCAGTTCTGTCTGTCCTCAGCAGGAGTTTTCCTTACTTTGAATGTGGTGAGCATTGGGCAAAGGCCGGGCACTTTTGGAAATCCTACCCTTTGGCTTCCTGTTTAGAGACAGAATTGCAAGAGCTGAAAATGAGCCATGGGCATTTCAGCTGGCCAAGAGGATAATAGCTCCTGCCTGCTGGCAGCCCCTGCTGCCCACCAGGAAGGGGATGGCTCTTCCTTGGCAGCAGCAGGGCTGGATGCCAGTGCAAACACCACTGTACTTGAAGTTCCCCTGGCAACCGAGAGCTCCAGCACATCCCTCCCTACCTCCTTGCCAACCACAGGAGAAGGATGAGACATGCCTCATGCTAGCTGGCAGAGGAATTACTTAGCAGGAGCTGGGGGGGAATGAGGATTAAAAAAAAATTATCAGAACTCCAGATTGAGAAATGAGAAACTTAACATGAGCCGTCTGTGTGCTCTTGCAGCTCAGAAAGCTGATGGTATCCTGGGCTCTATCAGAAGAGGGGTGGCCAGCAGGGGCAGGGAGGTGATTGTCCCTCTCTACTCTGCCCTCATAAGGCCCCAGATGGAGTTCTGTGTCCAGATCTGGGGGCCCCAATACAAGAAAGATGTAGAACTATTGGAGAGGGTTCAAAGGAGGCCACAAAAATGATTAGAGGACTGGAGCACCTGCCCTACAAAGAGAGGCTGAGGGAGCTGGGCTTGTTCAGCCTAGAGAAGAGAAGGCTGCAGGGGGACCTCTTTGCAGCCTTCCAGTACCTGAAGGGAGCATACAAACAGGAGGGGGATCAACTTTTCAAAAGGATAGACAAGGGCAGGACAAAGGGGAATGGATTAAAATTGAAGGAGAGAAGGTTTAGATTAGATATTAGGGGGAAGGTCTTTACAGAGAGAGTGGTGAGGGACTGAAACAGGCTGCCCAGAGAGGTGGTGGATGCCCCGTCCCTGGAGGTGTTCAAGGCCAGGTTGGATGGGGCCCTGTGCAACCCTGTCTAGATCATGCCTGGAGGTTGGTGGCCCTGCCTGTGATCCTTGGGGTCCCTTCGAACCCAGACCATACTACGATTCTATGATTTTGGTTAACAATTCTGAAAAAAATAGTAACTTTTCACGATGTCTGGTTCTGAATGTCAGACTGAGCTGAGTAGGGAGGTGAGTGCTTGGGTAGGTGATACAAGACCTAGTCTGGACCAAAATATACAAAGAAAAATTTGAAGCTAAAATGTACAAGAAGAACAAATGAAACTCTTGGGGTTACTCCTGCCCAGCACAACAGCTTATTTCTCAGGGCAAAGCCCACCGAGGTCAAGTACACCTCTCTCACTGGTGATTTCTGTGGCAGCAGAGGGCACGAGCCCTCTCCTCCAGCCCTGGGCAATATGTGGGGTCACTTTAGGAGGTAATGTGTGCTGTACTACTCCACAAAGTAATGCATTCCCATGCATAAAATTACTTTACTAAACTTCTAAGTTTACACTCTTTGTTCAGTGAACCATACTGAAATTACCTGGCCCTGTCAGTTATACAGAGAAAACTAAATTTGATCTGAAGTAAGTCCAAGATCTAGGGTACAACCAGTGGCTGTGTAATTATTGAAGTACTTGCAAAAAATCTCATGTTTGTCCTTAGCGTAATTTCCCATAGCCTCTTTTATTCAACGTACAATTGGGCATAAGTTTACAAATGGTACTTCATAGATACCAGTATGCATGTGTGTGTGTCCTACTTTCACACACCCTCCTCTAGCTTTATTTTACTTTCTGCCCTCAGCCCCTGAATGGTACCTCTTAAGTGCTACTAGAAAACAGAGTTGCAAGACTTCAAGCCTGAGACATATTTAGAACCTTTCCTTGCCATTCAAGTTCATTTTTCAGTGGGGAAAAAAAACCCAAACACTTTTCTTTCTTCTCCATCCATATTTCCAGGCCATTTTCACAATCCATTTCTGAAGGGTAGAAGTTTGTATCATAAGGACAAAACCCACTGTGGAAAATGCACCTCCCAAATTATAGTTCAGTGTATTTTTAACAAACCACAACTGCCTGGCTTTGCAGAAACAGCCACCCAGTCATTAAGAGTCTAAGAACATGGATCAGATCATGCTTTTGGGTAGAATTTGGAGCCAGCTCATGATGATGTGCATAACAAAAAAGTAGGCATTGCTCTGGGCAGATTTTCAGTTGTGTCTGAGGTTTCATTTCACGAGATCTGTGAAGGTTTCAGCTCAGTATTTATCACAAAGCAGGGCAAAAAAGAAGGAAACATGGGACTCGAAAGCTAAAGAATTTTTGCTTTCTCAGTAGTGGCTTTATCAAAGTGACAGCCAGGCAACACTGTAAATAAACTGTTCAGCTACCATTGTGCTCTTACCTGCAGGAATTCTCCCATCTGTAAGGAAAAGGTCACTGAATCCTTCTCCAAGAAGCCTGTCAATTGGAGACTCTCTCCCCAAATCATAATCACTGTCTCCAGCTTCACTATCACCCCGGCCACTGTCTTTCAGGCTGAATTTATCCATATCTTGTAGGGCATATCTGCAAAGAGAATTATGGTCACAATGGGATTAAATTATCTCACATACGTTACATTCCACCTTTTGATTAAAAATACACGCCTGCATTTTCTGGTACATGTACATGCATATGTAGCAGAACAGTGCAGATCCTCACCTGTAGCTTCTGGAATACTTGTTTCCTCGAAAGCTTGGCCTTGGTTGATACTGGCCCTGATGAAGCATCGAGAGAAGCTGAGAAACCTGCTAAAGACAAGGGGAAGAGACTGATTCCTTGAAATAAAAGATCAAATTCCTCGTTGCAAACCCCCTAATTTGCTTCTTGCGTTGGTTTGTTAGGCAGGTGGGTGGTTTGTCTTTTTTTGCTCTGAAGTTTAATTAAATCAAATTCCTGCACATACATAATGCAGTGCAACAGACTGTCTTGTAGCATGATGCCTGCCACAAGAAACGTCTGAAGGCTTTGTACAATGAGGAAATGTGCTGCTGTTCCTTAGCCTCTGAACTCATAATAATTATTTCATTAACAAGTAAAATAGGTAATGAAAAAGACACGGAGCTTTGTTTTATTTAAAATAGCTTATAACCAGCCCTTTACCATTCCAGGATCCTCGTTCAGAATAAAATCTCATTACCCTACATGTAAAGAGTCACCAGGACGCAGCTCATTCAAGCAACTGAGGCGGGCAGCCTCAAACTTTCAGATGGGGTGTGCACGTACCAGATGCACTCTGACCGTATGCTGTTACAACAGCTGTACTTAAACAGCTTCAGCATTACCCTTCTGGCTCTCCATTCCCATCACTGAAAGAATTTCCTGCACTGTTTCTGTATGTAAATATTCTGGCATTCCTTAAGCAGAGCTATACAGGGGGAAGGGGAAGGCAAGAAGGACAGACAGGCAGATCAGTAAATCAGTGCAGAACACTATGTTACAGACCATTGTTTCAGCCTTGCAGGGAAGAACTGAGAAATAATGCTATTGGTAAGAGATAAAACCCTCTTCCCCATGGCCATGGATTCAGCTGATGCTGGAGAAACACTTCAAAGCAGTGACATCCAAAGCAAAATCCATAACATGTCATTAGGAACAGATCTCATCACTCACTGCTCTCACAGGTTGCATGCAGAGTACCTCCATGCTCCCAGTGAACACATGAGTGAAGGGATGTACAAAATGAGATGGGAACCTTACCTCAACAGCTGGAGTAGCATGGGTGAGTTCCAGAGAGAAATTTTCGGGCACGTGGTTAGAGGAGATTGTCACCAGGCTGTTCAGCGACTGGTGGCTGTGGTGGCTCTGACGGCTGCTCATCTGTCCCCTTTCCAGGGTCGGAGATGATGAGGGAGAAGCTCTGTGGTGAGATCTGATGGGCAAAGTGCCATTAATGGTTGGCACTAATGTGATGTCCCCTTTGTGGATCTGTCTTGAGGGTCGTTTTGGGTGGTGCTGGTAGGTCGATTCTGCCACACGACAGTTGTAGGACCTGGTGTCCTTTTTCTCTCGATTACATCTTGTAGCAAAGATGACCATAATGACCAGCAACACGGCACATATTGATCCTAAGGATATAATTGTTATCATGGAGACATCCAGGGAAGGTTGGCTTATCAAAGTAGCTTCTGTGCTTGAAAAGGAATAAACATACTCAAAAATGGTACATTTCAGAAGTGCTTTAGTACTAAGCTGGGGGCTGCCTTTATCCTGGACTATCACAAAAAACTCCCATTGTTTTGCTGGAACTGATTCAACACTCACGTTGATAGAGATGTCACAGGTTTTGGGATCCATCACAAAGATGCTGTTCTCCTTGTCAGCTGCTATGGAGCAGCTGAGCTCAGAGTTCATGCCAGAGTCTCTATCTGTAGCCCTTATCCTGGTGACGAGAAATCCAATTCCAGCATCTTTAGGGATTGAGATTTCTGCTGTGCTGTTGCGTAATGCTGGCCCCACAATGACAGGAGCGTTGTCATTTTCGTCGATGATGGTTAGTACAACTGTGGTATTACTAACAAGCTGCTGACTCCCTCCATCTCTAGCTTGAACCATAAAGGCAATTTGATTTATTTCTTCATGATCAAATGTTCGCAGGGCATAGATGGCCCCGTTGGAGGGATCGATGGTCACATAGGTGGTTATAGAACTTCCCAAAATATAACTCTCCAAAATAGTGTAGGTCACCTGCCCATTGTCACCTAGATCTGGGTCTGTGGCTGTGACTGATGTGATGTACGCTCCCGGAGAGTTATTTTCCAAGATAACAACTTCATATCTGTTTGTCTGGAAGCGGGGTGGGTTGTCATTCTCATCACTGATTTGGACAGTAAAGTGTTTCACTGTGGAGAGACTTGGCGTTCCCTTGTCCTCGGCTATTACAGTCAAGCTGTATTCAGACCTCTTTTCCCTATCTAGAGTGGCATTAGTCAAGATTAAATAGTTGTTTTCATAAGTCTTTTGAAGTTTAAAGTGGCCGTGTCCATGGAGCTTGCAAACTATCTCTCCATTCACACCAGAGTCCTTGTCTTGCACTCTGACCAAGGCAACAAAAGTGTCCAGGGGTGACCCTTCAGAAATGTAAGCGACCTCTTCTTTCTCTGGGGACATCAGGTTTAAGTTAATTTCAGGTCTGTTGTCATTCACGTCCACAACTTTAATTATAATTTTGCAGTGAGCTGGAATAGAATTCGGCCCCAAATCTTGAGCCTGAGCATCAATTTCATAGGATTTGGTTGCCTCATAGTCCACTTGCTTGAGGAGGGTCAGATGCCCCCTTTCTGAATCTATCTTAAAAGTCTCTGTAATTTTGGCAGACACATGACTGCTGAAGGAGTACACGACTTTACCGTTGGCGCCCTCATCTGGGTCGGTGGCATTGAGATCTATGAGCAGGGTCCCAACCGGCGAATTTTCTAGGAGTTGGATTATGTACGACTGCTGCTCAAAAACAGGGCTGTTGTCATTGGAATCAGAAATGCTTATTTTCAGGAGGGATGACCCAGATCTCTGAGGCACCCCTTTGTCTGAAGCAGTGAGTTGGAGTTCGTAACTTGACTTCAACTCCCGGTCCAGCTCTCTCACCACAATGAGCTCCGCATACTTAGCGCCATCAGTCCTAGTTCTCACCTCGATACTAAAAAAATCATTCGCGGAGAGGGAGTAAGTGTGAAGGGAGTTGTCCCCTACATCCGGATCAAAAGCGCTGTCCAAAGGGATCCGGGTTCCTACAGCTGCACTCTCTGATATTTCGATAGGGATAAGAGCTCTGGAAAACTGGGGAGAGTTGTCATTAATATCCAGCACTTCAACTTCAACATGGAAAAGCTGCAGATGTTCAGTGGGCAGTGTAATCACATCAAACTCTATGGAGCAGTTTAAGTTTTTCTGGCAGAGTTGTTCCCGGTCAATTTTAGCTCCTATGCTGATCTCTCCGTTATCCTCGCGGACTACGAGCAAGGGAGAGTTCCCCCTCTGCATGGCTCGAAAACGAACCGAGGAAGGGTTAGGCATTTTTAATAAAACATCAGCCACATCCTCCGACAGTCTTGCAATTACCGATCCAACTCTCTGCTCCTCATAAATCCTGTATTTCAAATTCTTACCCAGCGCAACCTTATCGAAAGATATTATCACCAGTGCAAAAATGAATATAAAGTGCATTTTACCGCCGATTCGGTGCGTTTGCAAGTTTTTGCAATTCATTTCTCCGAGCGAGTTAAAAAACAATTATTTCGACTTCCTCTGGTACCTTAAACCCGGCGCACATCTGGTCCTTTAAAAACTTGAGAACGCCTTTCCCAGCCAGCCAAGTATTAATCTCTTTACCGAATCAGAAAAACTTTCTTTTTTGGCTATACACACCGTGCCAGGACATCCAGGGTACACGCAATCCACGCTTTCTCATCTGACTCCCCGCTCCTCTTCCAGGACGAAAGGCGTTCGGGGCGGCGTGCTCCTCTCCCGCGCCGCCGCCAGCATCCAGGGACCGCCGGGAAGCCAGCGGGATCCGCAGCCCGTCCTCCCGCGGAGCTCCCTCTTCTTCCCTTCCCTCCTCCCAGCTCGCCGCCAGACTAAACGCCCCGGCTCGCCGACTCCAGCCTAAAAATCCTCCGCAACTTCGCTCCAACTCCCCAGACAAAAAAGCTTTTGCCCGGCATGTGCTGAGCCACGTCCAGCCAATCAGCCCCGCCGCCCCGCCGGGGACAGCGCGGCCGCCCCGCAGCCCTGCGCGCCGGGGCGGGGGGAGAGCGGGGCGGGGGGTGAGTTGGGGGGGGAGGGAGAAGGGGACCGGGGTGGGGGCGGCTCCTCCGCCAGCCCCTGCTTGCCGCCGGTGTGCCGCCGCGAAGGGGAGATGGGGGGGGGGGGGGAGGCGGGGGGAATGGGGGAGGCGGGGGGTGTTGGAGGAGGGGTGGAGGGGGAGCACACAAATGACTGAAGGGAACTTTAAATCAACTTCTTCCCCCACCCCGCCCAGGGCACTTTCAAGCGGGTTTTTGTGATTTTTTTTTCCCAATTCCTCCTCTTCCCGGCGCGAAGAATGCGGTCGGGCCCTTCATTTACATACTTTTAGGTTCCCTTGTTTAACTAACCGGGATCTTTTTACTACGTTTGCTTAGTAAACGACCTTGGGGGCGACGTCTCTCTAACCGCGCCTCCAGAGCGTCTTCTGGCTGTTTATTTACCTGCTACCTGCTTCTCCTCAACATCCCTGCTCCCGCGTGGAGCGCGGAGGGGGGAGAGAGGAAGAGGGGAGCCCTCCTCCGCCAGTGGAAACCTCTCCCTCCTCCTCCTCTCCTAGTCAGTGCCGCTTCACACACCCCTGTCCTTCCCGAGGCTCCCTCTTGCAGCATTTCTGACCTCAGCGCAGCTGCATTTGCCTGGGCTGCCTTCTCCTGCCTGTGCAGTTGGCTCCCGGTGTGTTTCTGTGGGTTGATTTTTTTTTTAAATTTTATTATTTTATTTGCCGTTCCAGGGACTCTTCAGGAGGTCTTTCTCATCCTGGTTGAAAAAGAAAGCACTGCATGCTTCACCACGACAGCCTGTGCTAAGCACACCTACATCCTGAGTGTTTTAAAGGGAAAAAAAGCCCTAGGATAGATGGAATGTTGGGAAAGTGACAATTTTCTTGCCTCTCTGCTATTGCTAAGAACTGTTTTCTGTGTTCATGTTTACACTGCAACACACTCACACCAAAAAAAAATTTAAAAAAATAAAGTAGGTCTCACAACCGAGTCAGTCATGTACTTTGTGTGTGCCAGAAATGCTATAGATCCCCTAACGTGAGCTTCAGCCTGCACCCAGGGCACAGAAGCTGATGTGTTCTTCTCATTTCATATGTATCTGTTCATGATGTGACTTTTTTTTTTTGCATTGCTTTTTGAAGTTTATCATTTTAGCCGCATTCTCACCAAGTTTTCCTTTTTTTTTTTTGTAACTTCGTCCATTTTTTATTGGTGTTGCCCAAGTCATACTATCACTTTCTTTTATTGCTCTTTTCCCTCTCTTCTCTCCTGTAACTCCCCCCCCCCCCACCGCATATGTCCAAAAATGTAAAAAGCAAATCTCTGATTTTCCCAATTTTCTTACTCTCAGCAGAGCTCAGCCAAAGTCACTAAGAAGGTTCTTGCTGGAAAAGAAAGCAGAGGAGGCTCAGCGTGAACTCTCCTTCTTTTTAAGCATTCAAAAGCATTTTATAAGCCATTGTCTCTTTTTTTTTCACAAACCAGTGCCGTGTGGCAAATTGTGCAGAATAGAAATGCCCATAATGAATGTATTTAATACTGGGTCACGCTGATGAACATTCTGCCCCCATGAATAATACTGTTTTACAAGTTTGCAGCCCTTTCAAATTGCTGATCCCCAAACCCTATAGGCAAACTAGAAAAGCTAACACAAGCAACTGGGACTTCAGAAACCCATAGCCATCTGGCCTAAATCTCTAACAATCCAAGCCAATAATTATATCAATTCAGGCTTTAGTGAACCCCTTTGCAAACACCAAAAGAGCAAAGAAAGGAATTAGTGGCCATTCTAAGTTCTGCTGGAGAGAATTCAAAGATAATCTAATTCCATTAGTTCATGGGCAGCTTTTTTATTTTTTTTTTGCAGCTCTGATAAATCTTCCTAAAACATCTTTCCAAAACACCAGTGTATACACTTTTCTGACGATAACTGGGGAAATGGGTTCAATTAAATGCTGCTCTTAGTGTCAATAAAAACTATTTTGTTGATAAAAGAAGTCAGTGCCCCTTTACATGGTGAGTACAAGAGATGAATAATTCATAGTAAAAATAATATCACTATCATATATAGTCTTAAATTGTGTGTTCTTCCAAGTAACTGGTTAGAACTGTTAGATATGCAGAATCTGCTTTATGGAATTTTTACCACTTTCCAAATAGTTATTCCACTTCTTCACGTCGGTCTTTCGTGGAGACATACTCTTCATGTTAGTAAACATCATAATACTTGCAGATAGGAATTACAGCACCTCTTCTCTTTCCCCCCCCTTATTTCTTATTTGGAGTTCTACCAGTCAGGTTATACGTAATATGAGCACTTAAACTCACACCACCTTTCAACTAACCATGTACAGTTATAATCACGATACAATGTCACCAGCACAATTGTCCTTATCTGAATTAGGAGCTAAAGTAATGGAGGACCCATGATTTTTTTTTTTCCCCATACGACATTCACTGGAACCTACAAGTGAGAAGGAACACATCTTGGGGGTCACCTGTTTAGATGCAGCATTATTTAAGCGTGCAGTGCTTCTAAAAGCAATATTTCTAGAGTGTGCCTAGGAGCAATCCCAGAGCTCCTAAGGCTGATCCCTCCTGCATCCGGTGAAAGAGTTTTGTCTGAAAGTCTCTTAAACTCCAGTCCACCTTTGACATGACAGACTTCCTTTACAAAGGAAAGGGAGAGTCCCACGTGCAGACGGCAGACACTTCTTAGGGAGTGTGGTATTGTGAATGCTTTTAGGCACGTGAGCGGAGTGCCACTGGCCTCCTGGAGAGCAGTCTTGGTTATTCCCACCTAATGCAGGCCTATTCGCTGCAATGGCTTTCCCCAAAGTCGCATTCAAACTCTGCAGTGATGCACCTGAGGAAGAAAACAGAACCAACTCCAACCAGCACTTCCTCCAGCACTACTTCAGACACTGCAGCTGCACAGAAGATTAATTAATTTTTCACTCAGCTGAAAGTAGGTTTAGTTCTGTGGTCGATAGACTTGAAAGGCTGTCTTCTTTCTCCTAGGAGTTTTATTGAGCTCTCAAGCATATATTTTCTTCTAAAAGTTACTGATCCTTTAGATGCACGGCATATATGCAAAACTTAGGTGACGGAGAATACTTTGGAGAACTATTTTGAGAAACCATCCCTCAGCAGGGACAAGGGAGAAAGAAAATCATTTCCTTTATGACTGCAGAAGCGCGGTGAAATTAGCACAGTGCCATTTGGTTCATTCCCCTCCTCGCGCGCACACACATAAACGAGGTTTTATTCACTTTCAGTATGATTTATTGCCTTATGTTGCATCATGTTACAAAATGTCATGTGCACTATGCTCCAGTGCACAAGACATCGTGAGATAAAATTTGATGTGACACCTGTGTAATGAATGTGAAAGGCAAGTCTTCCTAAGTCAGAAGTGTATTTGAAGAGAACATTTCCATCACAATGGCAATATTGGGGGGCTTCCTCTCTCCCTCTTCCCTCTCTCCCTCCTTTCTTTCCCCCTGCATCTCTCTCTCTGTGTCCACCTTTCTTCAAGAAGGTTGTTTCCCAAAGTAAAACTGATGACCCTGCTCTTTGCACTTCACCATTCCATCTGTTGCAGCATGAGCACAAACGAAGCGAAGAGTACCTGCGTAGGCAAATGGGTGTTGCCAGTTTGCACTCGCTGTTGGGCCCACAGAGCAGCTGATCGAAGCTCAGGGTGATGCTGTTCAGTGGAGCGGGTGAAAAGAAGCTGACACTTCAGCCTCATTTTTTTGCACAGACAACCATATTATAGTACACATCACAAATCAATGGTCTAGTTGTCCGTTCTACTACCAATTTCATCGGTCGTGCTTACCACACAATCATAGAATGGTTTGAGTTGGAAGAGACCTTGAAGATCTACCCCCATGTTGACTTGTGGACAACTTCCAATAGCTGAGGCTGCCCAAAACCCCATTCAACCTGGCCTCGAGGAGGTTCAACCTGCCAGAGTCTCACCACCTGCACAGGAAAGGATTTCTTATTTATATCTAATCTAAATCTACCCTCCTTCAATTTAAACCCATCACCCCTTGTTCTGTCACTCCCTGTCCCTCTCCAGCTTTCCTGTAGCCCCCCTTTAGGCACTGGAAGGCCGCTATAAGGTGTCCCCAGAGCTTTTTCTTCTCCAGGCTGAACAAATCCAACTCTCTCAGGCTATCTTCACAGGAGAGGTGGTCCAGCCCCCTGATCATCTTCATGGCCCTCCTCTGGACTTGCTCAAACACCTCCATATCTGTCTTGCACTGGGGACCCCAGAGCTGGACCCGGTACTCCAGGTGGGGTCTCACCAGAGTGGAGCAGAGAGAAACAATCACCTCCCTCAACCTGCTGGTCATGCTAGTCTTGATGCAGCCTAGGACACAGTTGGCTTTCTGGGCTGCAACTCCACATTGCCAGGTCACATTGAGCTTCTTGTTCACCAACACCCCAAGACCATCTCTTCAGGGCTGTTCTCAACCCAAATCTGAAGGCAAAAAATCACCTTGATACTACCAATCCTGACCTTCACAAAACCTATACCTTAACTATACACACACCTACCTTATATACTATGCTACATATACCTTATACTTATAGCTTAAAGCAATCCTGCTGAAGATACCCTGCCTAGAACAGTTTCCATTCCAAGGCAGAGTACTGCCCCTTCTATGCTGTGTCCAGCATGATCAGGCTCAAAGGCCACACTCTGTCACCTCTGAGACACATGGGAAATGTTCAGTAAAGGTAATAGCTGTATCCAGAAAAATTATCTCCCTGCCCCAACAAACAGCCAGTCAGAACCCTGGGACAAAAGGCCAGGTACCCCAAAGTAGGAGTAAACAGATAAATTTAGTTCAGAGCCCCAATTTATAATTTTTACTTTCTTAACTTCCTTAAAAAAATTAAGAATCTGATAATTCCTTAAAATACATCAAACCCACAAAATTCTGCACACCTGCTGATGGGTGAGAATTTGTTGCCGGGGTTTTTTTTTTGATAAGTGAGTTCAAAATTAGATTTTGCATTATCATCAATCATCATGGCAAAGGGCAGGGGATCAGACTTCCAGCTACATGAGTACATTTCCATAGCAGTTTTGCAAGGCAGCATTGTAAATATAAATACGCGGTTAGAACTGTGCGTGATCCACGCATGGGAAGAACTGCACCTGGGTATTCAGTCTCCTTCTGAACCAATAAAGCATTTATCAAAGTTTTACCAAGTGCAGAAGAAAAAAGTGCCTGAGACTTAGGGTTTATTAAATTGCTATTAAAAACACATGCCTGTGGCATGCCACTGGATGCTCTTGAATTACTTTGGGGATTAGTTAATGTGGCACAGTATATAATGGAAGTTCCATTGTTTAATGACTCTAATACATTTGTCATTCTGTTTAGTTATTTCCTTGTAAAGCATTGAGTGGAACATCTCCCTTTGATAGCTGCTTACCCAAAATTGCCTTTTAAAGCAATATATTCGTTTCAGCAAAGTGAGTTTTTGGGTATCACACATGCTCGGGATAGAAGGTGCCTATCAGACCCGCGGCACACTTCCTTACCCCCAACCTAAGCCAGCGTGGGTAACCCTGAGTGGGTCACCTTTCTCACAAAGCCGCCCAGAGCCTACTGTGGGTCCTGGTGGGTAGAACCCATACAACTGCTTGTTTCCTAACACATCATTTTTTCCCTCTGGTCCCTCATTCTTGCTGCAAATACAATTAATGAGAGCCAGATGCTTCAGAGGGCAGTGGACTGCTCATGCAAAGTGGAACTTGAGGAACAAAGGTGCTCTGTCACCTCCAGTCGCTTAGTAATACAGCCACCGTGAGGGCTGCAGTGGCCACCAGTGCAGTCAAAAGACCCCAAATCTCTTTTTCTCCATAGGGAACACTAGCAACATCTGTGGTCTTTGCCTGAGGAATGCTTCGCAGTTCTCAGCCTTACACGGATGTGTATGTGCATTGAATTTCCCACATCTGGTTTTCTTCCAGAAGTGAACAAATTAATAGACTGCACGCAATGGAATTTGGAATACTTTACGTGAATAAAGCTGAAAGGCTTTCTGTGTCTTGCACTACTGCTCTTGTACCCTGCAACACACCAACTAGCATGTGATGGCATTTTCAAAGCCACTCTTAATGTTATACGGAGCAGAAGGAGCAGAGGTGTGAATTTAGTCAGGACTGCAATTCAGACTTCCTCAAATTACCAACTCAACCCAAGCTTTTCATGGAACTATAACCTTCTCTGTTGCCCCAGGGAGTTTAAAAAAGGAGCATAATTGCTGTTTTAAGAGTCTTCAGACCAGACAAAACTCGTGTTCAATCTTCCACTGATGGCCTAAGACAGTTGATCCAAATCCACTCAATGTGTGCCTGTTGCCAGCAGCTGTTTGCTCTAGGGATGTGGGACACTCTATGGAAGGGAAAGGATCCATCACCTTCATCAGAGCCAGATCTTGGTGAAGCCAGAGGCAACTCCAGAGTTTTTAAGACACTTTTGTCATCTTCTGACCCTGATGGGCTGATGAGAACCAACCCAATCCACAGAAGGATTTTGAACAGCTTCAGGGTCAGTTTATATTATCTTGAAGAGTGTGAGCCTCACAGAAGTACAAAGCTGAACACATAGCCTTGTGGCAAGAACGGACACTTGTTCAAGTTTTTCCAGAAATAGATGGGTTTGGGCACACTTGCCTGGAAGGATCTGAACATCTCTCTACTACAGCATTTAGCAAGCTTGTCTTACAAAAGAATGTCATTAAGGGACCCTTAACAGCCTTCCTCTCTTCAAAACTTGAGGCACAATTCACTGCCCAGCCTGCTTTGTGAATAAGGACCAACTATGTTGTTTATTTTATTTTACAGTAAATATTTATACACCACTCCACATGAGAATCTGCATTTTTTTACTCTTGACTTTTCTGGGAAAAGAAAAAAAAATAAGAGAGTAAAACAAAATGCTCCCTGCTTCAATGTCATGGGAAAACATGTGGAAATGTAAACCTGCTGTAGGAAGCAGGCACAGTGGGAGCCGTAATGGGAAAAGGCAGGCATGGTTTATCAGCAGAATATGTAACATATACTGAACATCCGGCTTCCCAAGTAAGTTGTTAACAGTGCTCAGTACAAATTTTTCTCTTTAAAGAATCACATGTTCCACTCTTCTTTTTTCTCCCCCCAGTTGCTGCAGTATGGTAAAACTGGTGCCATAAAGTCATTGCAAGAGACAGCAAACAACTTTGTTATCATAATAGGCCTCCCCCCCCCCCTTTTTTTTAAACAATGGCTCTAGCAGGTGGCATGTGGCTGAGACTGGGTCTATCATCATCTCCAGGGTGCCAAGACGTCCCTCAACATTTCTGTGGGAGGAATTTGTTGGTGGGATTTGGATTGTAAAGGCACGTGAGCATCTGCTGCCTGCTCAGTCTCATTACCATTGACACAATTAGCTCCTGCAGCTCTCTCGGCCAGGCAGCCAGAGCGGGGACTCAATTTTCATGCCCCTCTGACAATGCTCATTACCATCATCTGTACGTATGGGTTCCTCTGCCTCCAAGCCCAGGGCTAAGTGGCTGTGAAAACAGATCACACAGAGAAATACTGGGTGAAGGGAGAGGAAAGAGATACTAACAGCCTAAAATCAACTGCCCTGCATACAGCACCACCGATAAACTTTTGGTATTCATAGCAATGTCTCTTTTCCCCTCTGTGTATGTCACTTCATTCCCAAAAACCACATTCTAAGGTTTTACGCTATTTTATGCTTTCCGGAAGTAGCTTATAACCTTTGTCCATGATTTGGGAGATAATATATAGCACTGCTATTGTCCTGCCATATCCCCAAACACTTGCAGAGTTCTAATAAACTTTTCTTTCTTTTTTTCTTTCTTTTTTTTTTTTTTTTTGCATTACAGACGGGAAAAAAAAATCCATTTTTCACCTTTGAGTTAATTTGGAAAGCAAACCAAACTCCTTACAGTATCACAGAAAGTAGAAGTTTTATTGACATCTTCCGCTGGCAGCCACAGCCTAAACAGAGTGTTAACACAAATCTGCAGATAAAGACTTCGCATTCCTCCAAGTGCCCTCACCCTGCATAAAACTGCAATTATTTTACATTTCCTTATGATAGATGCTGCTAATTCCTCCTTACTGGCCTTATGTCCTTTCATTGGTTCAAAGAACCCTTAGCACATAAATGGAAAATTAGAGAAGTCACACATTTTTCAAATAAATCATTCCTCTAAAAGCAGAGAGGGGGGGGAAGAAGACAGAGGGAGGGAATATAAACCAATCTATCTCCTGAACATACGTCAAGGATCTCTGTCTTTGAACAAAGAAAACAGAAGGGCTTCAAGGCCTGGAATCTGCAATAAACCTGCTGTTTTCAAATATCGCACAGATAGCGATTTGTGACCTTCCTGAAGAATATTAAATTAAAACAGAAATAAACTTACCACAACATGTCTTTCCTGAGACTCAGCCTTTACTAGGGCTTTGTAACACAGGAGGATGGAAAATATCACACAGAGCTAGGGACGGGGTGGGGGCATGACATTTGCTTTCAGATGTTTTTAAAACTCAAGGGAGTGTTATTGTTTCTATAAATCATTACTGCAGGTTTATTTTTCTAAGCCCCCCTCACTGTCTTGTTAGACAAAGCATAAGTTGGGCATCATCATCATCCCTAAAAAGAAAGAAATGGTGGCGTTTTAGTGAGCTTCCCAAAATGACGTCTCTCGTGGTTTTAAATCCATGGTCACCCCAGCCAGGAGCACGGAGGAGAGGAGGAAAGCAGGAAAGCAGGCCATTCCCCACCACCCATGTCCAGAGCCTGGCTTGTTTGCAGAACTGCCCCAATTCCCCAGGCTTTGTCATGGAAATGTGAACCCTGAAAGAAGAGTCTATTATGTCAAATTACAAATTATATTATAGGGTTTTAAGTAATTGTTTGCTGACTGTTGTCACGCACATGTGGTTTGTTGGAAGTTGATGTAATCATTTTGGCAAATTTCCACCAGCAAGAATCAGCCGGGGTGAACTCTTAAATCAGCTGCTGTGGGGGTTTGCATCTTGCAATTAGTGGGTGAAAGACTAACACAGGCACCCTTCAAAATTAATTTACGCAGACCCAGTTTAAAAGCAGTGCATTATGCCTTAACTGTATGAAATGTATTGTGGACATATTAGCATTCATAAAATTCATTAGAAACCCATTAGTTCAAATGGAAGAGTTCTATATATATAGTTCTTTTGCACTATATAATTTTTCTCATTCTTTTGTACGATAAAGTGTAACATTTTACGGTCAGCAGCAAAAAAAGACATAAAGCATATAGAAAATATAGTAAAAACATGGTCTCTGTTTTTCTGAAGCTGTTTTAAGAAAGTTTTCTCTCACCAGAAAAAAAAAAAAGTTTAAATCAGACATCAATTAAAAGAAATATGCAGGACTGTTCCAAAATAACCTTAACTTACTGGAATGCGTTCTCTCACCGCGCTATATAAATAAGGGCACACCCACATTTTTTTCCCTAATTCTGTGGTTCAAAACTTCTAGGTCAGATCCTGGAATACAGTATGATGTAATGAGGCAGCTGGCATTTCTTTTTTTCATAAACCGACTAAAACAGTAAATAGTAACACTGCAGTGGCTGGGACTTGAAGCATAAACTGACACACTTACTTTCCAAACATAGCTGTGCAGACTTCCCATTGAAAGAAATGGTAGGGGTTATGCATACACACACACAGCTATTTGTATGCGCAACATTTCTATGGAAACAAGAAGTTAAGTAAAAAGAACCCTACGATGAATCTCAATAAGCTGCTTTTGCGGTTTTCAAGTATTTATAATGGTTGTTTGCGGGTGCCTTTTCCTAGGGCACCCATGCTATTAAGATATGGGTCTTTTCTTTTGTCCTTCTGCAGACTTCTATCACAAAATGAAGCTATTAAACAAATGCAGAATAAATCAAGCGCACACAGTATGGCACATGGATAATTTCCATTAAAGTTCAATATATAGATAAAAGGAAAAACTTGATAAAAATAAACGGCGGAGTCTAAGTGGATTTGGTATATTGCTGTGGGGATTAAGTGCTACACAAGTTAAGCTCCATGGCAATGTTTAATATTATTGCTAGGAACTGTTCTCCTAGCCATCCTGCATTGTTTAAACACTAATTTTTAGATAGATTCCAAGCTGACTTTAACACCAGCTTTTGCTTACAGCTAATGAAGATAAACTCCTATCTCTTTGCTGATCTGAGCATGAGAAGGGCAAAGCCTGTTGACTCAGGTATTTACGTGTATAGATAAGTTAATGGTTTAATTTCAGCTGAAGTGCTTAGCACTGAATCCACATCAAGTTTAAAGGAAACACCTAGGTCATATCAATGTCTCATACCTGCAGCCAATAATATTTTAAGTGCTTAGTTTGGGGAGTTATAGTTTATATACCCTCTTAACTAAGTTCTGTTCATATTGGCTTTCTGATATCCACCCAGGTCAAACAGAACTCAACCATGAAAAGCGGTGGGTCTATTAGTAATTCAGCACGGTTACGATCCGTAACTAGTACTTCAAGCAGATGTCATTCTCATAACTGGTCCTCAAGGTTCATTTCAGTTCATTAGTGTCTGACGGCCCGGGGTGGTTTGATTTGCTTGTGCTGTTAGGGAGCTCACTGGATTCTCTCTGGCTTTGGTGGATGTAAAGGGCCATCACTGCCTCACCCTGCTGTTAACTGGACTAAGGCTGAAAACCTGGAGGCTGCAGAAGGAAGCACCATGTTTCTGGCTTACCTTAATTGTACATTTTAACCAACCTGATTGCCTCTGTGATGTCCATCTCCTGAAATACCTGGTATCAAGCCATATTCTGCTGTCACCTGTGAATACCTGGGCAGCTCAAGTCCCTCCTTTTAAACAGGAGATAAACTCTTTTTCACTGCGAGATTCCTGATGTGGGCCACAGTCAATATCTCGTTGGCCATAAGCACGTATGACCGAAGGGGACTCCATTTTTCATAAATCCATTTATTTCCTTGGAAGACAAAAGAGGTGTTTACACTGTAACAGCAATAACCCACCTGAAATAATATGACTTTTTACAGAAGTAAAAAACCTGAAAAAAGCCCTGAGCCTATGCAAGCCACATACATGTGGAAATGAGACCAAAATAATTGACCTCTGCTCTCAACTGACATATATTCAGTCATGTGATTCACACATTTATGAAATGAGAAGGACACTTCAGAAATATTTCCCCTTAAAAACTGCTAGCCCTGAGCTCCATTACTAGGTTTAAATGATGATGC
Organism: Gallinula chloropus; assembly: GCF_964237585.1. Lineage (NCBI taxonomy): Eukaryota > Metazoa > Chordata > Aves > Gruiformes > Rallidae > Gallinula > Gallinula chloropus. The sequence continues at coordinate 56,471,133 of NC_140088.1, forward strand.
CCCAAAATCACGATGGGCCAATGGTTACCATTTTTTAAATAGATCTTCCACAACAAAAAAACTGTGAATTGAGTTTCATGGAGTTGAGCACCCTGGAGATTATCAAGTTTGTCATTGTATGTACATACAAATTGAGAGAGAGTGGAGAGAGGGAGTCACTTCTCTGACATCTCATCAGTATTTCATGGGGCAACCAACCTACTGTAACATCTATTTGAGAAATACAATTTTATCATTTATGGATTTTATTATATGTGCTTTTTTCCTAACATTGTAAAGCTATGAAAGCTTAGTGTATTTTAAATCAAATGCATGCCCTACGCATTTAAAGTAAGAATCATAACCATCCCAAGAGGAGAAAAATATAATAAAAGTCAGCATTGAACTAAAGACTTACAGAAATTTGCATATGAATCCTATAAAGTCAGTCTGACTTTGCTAACAGACAAGTACAGTTATGTTATCTTTGTCCCATCCGTCCTAACACAAACTCCCCCCAGTAAGTCACTTTTCACTGAAAACTGCAAAAAATATGACTCAATAGCAGTTTTCTGTTCTCCAACTAGCATGCCCACCTTATTACATGGCATCTACCATTCCTAGGGCTGACTCTGTGTTATTAGGTAAAATTGCTCTCACAGTTCTTTTACCACTTATTACAGTGGTACAGGACTGACACACAAATCCAAGCCTGCAAACACATGGTGTTAAAGTTATCTCTCAGTCCTAAGTGTTTTCCTTGATGGTGCCTTGAATCTGAATGCTGTATGCCATGCAAGGCGAGGATAATGTACATATTTTGCAACTGATATGGCCTGAGATAGTTCCCAAAAGTGATGGTTGAGTTGGTTCTATCAGCAGGTTTTTTGCTGTTTTATCAAGTTAATAATGAAGTCTTTAACACATTCCCTTATCACCTAACAATCGAAGAAAATTGTCCTCAAGATATCTGCTTCTGTAATCAAATCGAGAAAGAAATAACCTTCATTTGTCTGGGTTGCAGTTAGTGCTGGTTAAACAGTCCTTAAGAAGGAATACTTCTTTCCCAATTAATCAGACCTTTCTTCCCATCCCTTATATTTTTAAGTACAAAAAATTAGTAATTAAAGCCACTGACCATTCCCAGAGACAGTCCCTCTGTCATGTGACTTATAGGGCTGTTAGAGCACATGAAAGCTACAAGCAATTGCTATGGCAGTAACAGAAAATAGCTACTTAGTTGAGTGTGGACATCCAACTTGATATGGAAAATCTATATGAGAAATATATGTATCAGTCTTGTCTTTGAGATTTCAAAATTCTTTTTCCTTTTCCCATGGTTATCACTGTGTTTGATCTAAAGGCCTTATTCTGTTCTTGCTTTGTCTGATGAGTTGTTTTTGCTGCTTCTCCACTGCTCATTGTGATTTGTTTCTGCAAATGCTTAAAAGTAGTTTATATAAGTATATGCATACACCAATACACATCTGCCTTTCTAAAATGAAATGGATTGTTCCACAGAACCATTTCCATACAAAGTGGGTGCCACATGTGGGGCTTTCTCCCTTGTATTTTGTTAGCAGAAAGGGGATTAAATCCTTCAGAAAATGGGCAATTACTACAGAGGGCTTTATCAAGTCTGAAAGTCTGATCTTGGTATCCTATTTCATGGGACATGAAGAGAGAACAGAGCACTGAGTCCTGTTTTGTCTACTGTCTGTATAGCTTCACAGGGAATTTGCTGTGTTTTGAGTTCACTGTACCTTTTTCAGGGCCAGTTGACAGGCAAATCTAGTCCTCAGTGTATAAACAAACAAACAAACAAAAAAAGGTACTTGCCAAAGGTACTGAGAAAGGATGTCATTTCTCATGATCCTGCACAAAGAAGAAAGGTAGTTCTGCTGATGCAGAGGACCTTATGTTGGGAGTCAGGACATATGGGGGTCATTAACTTCCATCCGAGTTATGAAAGTTTGAAGCAGTGAAACATTTGGGGAGAGCCCACAAGTCAAGGAAATGTTTTATTTGAAAGCCTTAGGGGAAAGGGAAAGGGACGAGGTTTACCCAGTCTAAATGTATTTTCTTAACAGCATGAAATTCCTTTTCAAAAAGACTGAAGAATCTGCATTACTTGGAGATGAAACCTATGAGAGCATACGAATAATCTCATATTTCTCATACAGGGATCTTCCCATGACATAAGAATTATTTGTAGAATATATCAAGGTTCATCTTTCATTTGCATGGGGAAATATGCCTATAGGTACATGCACATGTATGTATACATAGGTATACACTATATATTATATACACACAGATAAAATGTGTCTTTTAAGTGGGAGAACATTTCAGGTCCTCATCTCAGGAAGGGTGAGTAAAGTCATGTAGTTAAGATATTCATAGAAATACAGTTTTTGTACAAAGTCTAGTTTTGGTCAGAAAATGTTGCCAGAACCAACACATTGGCATAAAAATACCCCAAAACCAAAAAAAAATAACCAACCCCAGACTTGCTGCGTCAGTGATTTTTAAAAAATATATATCATTAAACTACTCCTGCATCACTGTATTTACAAGCAAGACAACCGGGGAAAAAGCTTTAATTGGAACAAGTTTAGATCCAAATGGAAACAAACGCCCTGATGCCAAAATGCCTTGCAAGCTGGTGGCAGCCGAACGAGCACAGGGGATCAGGAGAAATGAAGGACATTTAATGCTTCAGTGGCAGTAGCCAGTTCCCATCTCTTTGGTCTACATAATGGTTAAGCCTGGCAACAGACCGCTGTTTTATAAAGCTTATACCGCATGGGGAAAAACATCCTCAAAGCGGCCCAATGCCTTCTTGGCCAGCCTGATGTTTGTCTTTGGAGTGATCCGCTTGTGGCAGCTCCTGTTACTTAAATATCAGCTTGGTCTTTGTAGCTCAATTATAATAATTGATTCCTTTTAAAATTAAAACAGGATTTTTTTTTTCTTTCATTTATAAAAGCTTTACTTTTGAAAAATCAATTATTTATACTCCAGATCAATTCCAGAAAAAATAATTTCATTATCATGATTCAAAACTAACTCCTGCAACGCAGCTAAATCTTGTTTATTGTGTCCAGATACTCCCAGCCTTGCAGGGGCTGCAGCTACTCCTGTAACCTTTTAGAAAGTCTACTTTTTGCTAGCTATGTTTTTTGTAAAACCTATGACCCAACTTCTCAATGTACATGGATATATTTAAGCTCAAGGAATAGGTTGCCTGAAAGAAAAACACCCTGCACATCTCCTTGATAAAAACATGGATTCAGTAAGATTTTATTTCCATTGCTTGTACAGCCCAACCATGAACCCACTTGGGTTCTGACAGTGACAAGGGATTCAAGCGACTCTCAGTATTGCACACATGGCAGTACTTCATTTACATGGAAGTCACATACATACATTTTTACTGTATTTTCAACTTTTCAACGACACCGTATTGATTTGTAAGAGAGGTATCTGACCTGAAAATCCACTTTGTTCCTATGTGGGTGAGATGAATGGCAGATTAAAAAGCAATAATTTCCTCAGAGAAAAACGCAGCAAGTGGAGAAGTTCTTGTGGATTTCTAGACCTTTATTTTACTTCCTAGGAAAAAAAAAAAAGAAAACCAAGCAAAAAAAAAGAATTTCTGAGAAAATAAAAAATATAGTAGATAAGAAGAAAAACTAGGACAGTAGGACTTGAAATATATTTCTGGAATTGATTGCATTTTGAAGTTGTTACATTAAGTTGGAACCTCACCAATAAATCAGTAAGTATGATCTTAACTCTTTGTGTTAAGTTGTGGTATAATGCAGCTTCTCAGCCAAACCTTGCTAGGTGAAATTTCAGGTCAAGTTGTCTTCATTATCGTGGAAAATCAAAACAATACCAGTGGTGCTGATGACAATAATTCAATTATTCCATTATATAAGAAGATCTGATACTTTATTATGAGGGTGGTGATGCCAGGGAAGTGGTGGCTGACTCCTCCCTGTCAGTGTTCAAGGCCAGGTTGGATGGGGCTTTGGGAAATTTGGGCTCGCGGAGGGTGTCCCTGGCAGGGGGTTGGAACTTGATGATCTTTAAGGTCCCTTCCAGCCCAAAGCATTCTGTGATTCTATACTAAGTTACCTGACAATTTTGATTTTACCCATGAAAACTCTTGCCCCAGTGGCTTTACTGAACATAAACATCATTTCTAAACTTTGCATACTTAGTCACCTAAACTACACTTATTTTTTTAGTCCTCCTATTTTGCAAATTTGCTAATCCAGTATGATTACCTTTTTTGTACGCATCTATATCTGAATACATGTTTATACATACACATATATATATAATCAGAACCATTTTGAAATGACATTTTAAAAGCTAAATTTTAAGCTACATTGAAACCAATGAAGTCACATTTGTTTTGTAAGCTCTTTTTCACTATTTTTTTAAGGAACCCCAATTTTGTCTTTGGTAAACAGAAACAGCTGTCAATCTTTCTTTTCAAATGCTTACACCCGAATTTTGCTCAGAAATCTTACTGTTTTCTTCTAGCAGTCCCCAGCAAGGGCACACAGCTTCCACACAGTCATGCAAAGATGTCACCTCAATGGCAGATCAGATCCAAGGGCTATTTTCTTAGGCAGACATTATTGTGCCTATATTTGCATGTGGAAAGGCTAAGTTTATTCATCCAGTCAGGTGGACATCATGACAAAATCTATTCTGAATGTAACAATTTTGTCCATGTCAGAAACTTCTGCATATGGTGTATAAGTATGTATATATATATATATGGATGGATACCACTGCAAATGTGCTTTTTTGCATACTGAACTGTTTTCCATATGCACCTTCTGGAGGTAGCAGCCATTTCTTAGTCAGTTTGGATTCACCTCGATACAGATAAAAGCATGTTGTGACACCTTGCAGGCAATTTACCCTCATTATTTCCTCTCTGCTTGGTAAAAAGTAAAAGAAATTTGGGCTGGAAAGGTATATGTTGCTCCTGGGATTTGAAAGTTTACAAAAGTGTGAAGGAAGTTTCCTAGGGCATTCTGGATGCAGTGAGACAGCTGGGGAAAGTGTTTGAGTGGTAGGAATGTGTTTAGTACCAAAAGCTGCAGAGGATATGCTTATCCTGGGCAGGAAAGGAATGTTGTCCTAGACTAGCAAATCAAACTGAATGCCCAGCTTAGTGCAAATAGATAGCATCTCTGAACTTTCGTTAAATAATTAAAGTGGCATATCCTCACCTGGACAGTTCATTAAGGGAAATTCTTCAAATCAGCAGTTTAAGACACTTAAGTATCACTGAGAAATCATCCAATCTTTCCTGGAAATTTCAGTAGTAAAAGCAAGTTTGTCAAAGACTTTACAGGCCATTAGAGCTGCATGAGGTGAAATTTGAGTAAGATCTTGAATTGCCAAGCTGCAAAGGAGTGAAAGGTGTCTGTGCCACTGAGCTGATGGGCTCGGTTCAAGGCAGGAGCTGGGATTTCAGTTCCTATGCCCTTTTTAACCATGGAGTAAGACCTTTTCCCCTTCCCTCTCCAGCTGGCAGGGCAGTTCTCCAGTCACAATCAGAGGAGGCAGAAGGATATGTGGAAAAGGGAGGAAGAGAGGGAGGGAAGGAGAGAAGGAAAAGCAAGAGTGGGCAGAAGAACCTTTCCAAGTGCATGCAGCTCTCCCACAGCTTGTTTGACGTATCTCAGTGGAGTGTGCACTGTAGGAAATAAAACATGTCACTGCTCTAAAACTGTCTTTTCTAATTCAGTGCATCCATGTATTGTTATAAATCAGCTTCCCAGTCACCGAAAGATACAGAGACAAGAGAACAACTTTGACTGTTAGCTATCAACTCAGATAATGAAATCTTTCTTTCAGTGTTAAGCTGCCAGCATATGAAAAAAAGACTAAAAATATAAATTTTTTTATGTTTTGCCTAGGAAAGGGCTCCTTCGACTCCTGTGCCTACATGCTCATAAGAGTCAGGTGATTACATTCATCCCAGTTCTGGGGTTTTAAAGGGAGTTTTAAAAGCACATGGACTTCTGCTTTTACAAATCACAGCCACTTAACATTTGCATTTTCTTAAATCCTAATTGCAGTGTTGCTGACCAGAGAAGCTGTTGGACAGTCAAGGATCCAAGCTGCCATGCTTGGGGTTAATTTATTACCATTTTGTTAGAGGTTAAGGTAGAAGCATATTGATAACGCTATACACCTTACACTGTAGAGCTGTATTTCAGAACCTTTGAAATACGTGTATATATACACGCACATTTCTGCAGGTACAGTGGGAATTTTACTATGAACCTGTGTTATGATGAACTAAAGATTGAGAATATGAATAAGAAATAGAAAGACAATAATACCTGAACCACATTATTGAAATGCTGTGCTTATCCCAAGGTCAAACACATAAACAAAGGAAATCTTGAATGAGTAGAGCGGAAGTTTATTGACTCTGAGAAATGTTTCCTTCTAACATCTACCTCACCATGGTAGGTAGTCTCCTGTAAATTCTCAATCTCTCTGGATAGTTAGGAGCATTGAGAATATATATGATCCACCAGCCTCACTTTGTCACAATAAACAAAACGCTACTACCCATGAGCACAGCATGAAAACAATAGATACTGGCTTTGTATTAGCATCTCTGCATTTGACAGCGAAGATATATTTTGCCACATGACTAAGTCTCAGGGCAGACGGCTTATTTATATAACTTTGGCTTTCCACTCTCCCTCAAAGAATGAAGCCTTTCTCTAAATGATAATCTTTTGACCTCTAACAGGCTGGTGATTTACAGAGCCACAAAGACAACACACTACTAAAAAGCTTTAAGATGCCATTTAAAGCTTTTATGTTGAAACCTCGCTCCTAATAATACACTTGCTGCTCTAAGTTCAGACAGTTTTCTGAATAAAGAAATACCTTTTATATGTTTTTAAATGAAGAATTTACTCAAGTTGTAAATATATTCTACTCCAACCTGTGAAAAACAGCTTAGAAAATATAGCTCCAATTTCATAGTACCTTGTAGTAAAACAATGAGCAGCAAGGGCAGAGCAGGAGGAGAGGCAGGCTGCACGAGGAACCCATGGATGTCTGATGGAAGATAAAATGACATCTTTGATGTAAAAGCACTCTAACAATGTAAACTAGAAGGATGATGTACATAACCATTCTAGTGTAATGGACATGATTTTCACTTGGACAGATAAGATGTTATTTAGATTCTGTCATGAAATATAAGTCTTCATTTTCTTTATACATTCAAGTAACTAGATTTTCCACTCAGCAAAGCAGCACAGTTAAGTAAGTCAAAGGCATAGCATCAGATGCTCAAAGTTTAAACATCCTCTCTCTTGTGGGGCTGGCTTGTACTTACTCTACTCAGACAGCTGGTTGTAGTAAATTTATTTCTGGGTCTCTTGAATGCATAACTCTCTTTTCTTGTGTTCATTTCTGGATAAAAAATGGCCTGTGATCCTGTTTATTTCCCTTTTGTGTAGGAATGGTTTGGATGAAGTAGAACTTTATACAGACCAATCTCTTTGTGCTAGTGGCCAGTGCAGGGTGTGCATATGTGGGGGGTGGGTTTAAGATTGGAACAGCATAAAATCAATTGGGTATTTTATCACATGCAAACGTCAAGCTATCTTTTCTATATGGTTAAGAACCTCATGCAAAGACCCTTAAGTCAGGGCAGGTCTTGCCTGGCTTGAGTGTTACTCAGGTCAGGCTAACAGAGAGGCTATCAAAGTGTTTGTCTTTACAAAATAACCATCTAGAGGGGATTTCTTTCATTTGTTCTTCTTCCTTTCCAAGGGAAGATGTTATTTAGATCCTGTCAGGAAATGCAAGGGTTTACTTTTTTATATATTAAAGTAGCTAGCTATTTTACTTATTGTATCGCTTTATAAATAACAATCCTGGGTGTTTCCAGGACGTGTTTTCTCCTCCAGCTGTCAAAATATTTAATGCTTTGAATGTTCTCAATTAGGCATTGCAGTTGAAAGTGCTACATTTTGTTACTGCAGCTTTGGGAAGAAACGATACCATGGTCCCACTGAGCTGCTTAACGTCAGATTTCTGTGAGCTTCTATGATAAACTGTGGCTGTGTTCAGGGTACTCAAAGCCCTAAGTGCTGGGAGTTCCCAAACTGTATTGAGGAGCTCTGGCTCTTAGTTTACCTTCCTCTGTTGGACATGTGGAATGAATTATCACTTCCAAGATCTTTTGGGAAGAGGATACAAAAAAGCAAAGAGAGGGTGAAATTCCTTGCTCACTGGAGAGAAACAGTGGGTGCAGTCCTGTGGACTAGCAGTGACTGAGCTCAAACTAAGAGATGGTATGGGAAAGAGGAGAGCCTTTGCTGAGCTGTGGAGCATCTCCAGAATGTGCATTGTGGAAGAAAACAGTCCCAGGGTGGCAACTGTCTGTGTGCTTCAGGTGACCAGAGGAAAGGGGTCCCAGGATCAATGTCAGGGAACAGGGAAGAGCAGAAGCTGGGAGTAATGCTGCGGGGGGATCATTAAGCAGCTGGCAGTACAGGAAAGAGAGAGGCGAGAGAGAAAAATCCCTGGAAGCAGCAGAACAGAGCCAGCCACCTGGCAGGACAGGGAAAGAAAGGACCTGATGAGAGACTGCAACTTCTTCCTTTGCTTTCCTGATGATTTGAGCTTGAAGCAGCAGCACACTTCTTGTGCAGATGCTTAAACAACATAAAAGCATACCGAAGTCAGCAGACTGCAAACCAGCCTAACAACATGGTATAATTTCTGTGTTCCTGCTAGAGCTGTCCAGGACGTTTTCAACTAATCATAGTTTTTGCAAAATAAGGTTTTTCGCCTAAATAAAGACATTTCCTGGAACCTGTTTCTCTCAACAAAACTTTAAATGAAAACTTGCCGCAAGACCAAGGTCATCCAGAACATTTTGGCCACAGAGAGAATTCCTGCTTCTGTCCTGCCCCATTTCCCTAAACATTTGAAAGATTTGGTTTTTATTTCACTTGCTTACCAAATGAAAGTAAATCACAAGCCTCAAAAACTTTCACAATTAGGAATTTGTGAAGAAAACCAAACCCAATCCAGTTTCCAGGTCAGAACAACCAAGTTTCCAAAACCTGTTTTATTCTAATCTATACTCTCCAGTGCAAGACCAGGAAAGGAGCGTCTGCATAAATCAGCACTGTGTAGACATCAGTCGATACGTGGGTAAATGAGTCATGGAAAGGAGTAGGGGAAAAAAAATGCAACTCACCTCTCTTCAGGTGAAAGGCCTAATAAACAGCAGTGCATAAACTTGAAGACAACTTTACAAGAAAGATGGATTACACTCGTGGAAGAGCTTCTGTAATTCGTTTCTATATTGATTTATCAGTACATAATATTCCTTTGGCTATCACTAACTTCATTTCCCCAGACATGCACTCAGATCCAGTTGCACTTTTTCTGCCAAGGTTGAAATACAATTAACCTCTCTGAGAGGGAAAAGAGACCAAAACTCTGTCCCTTACTATTTCATCTGGGTCATGGGGCTTGTTGCAGCTGTATGTTAATGTATAGTTTTCTTCTTTTTATTTTGAGAATTTCTGTGCTATGCTTCCTATCATTTATTGCCTTTGTGGTTGATTTCATGATAATATGCAGTCATAGAGTGTATTCTTGATACAATCTGTATAATGATATGCGTGCTAGATATCATTTTTACATCTTCAAATATACTGTAACCATTATCGAGAACGGAGACAGGAATCACAAGAAGATGCATTCAAGAGGAAATTTTTAGGTAATACTTGATGTTAACTTGTATAGAATAAATAATGTTCCCTTTTTAAACTGTTTCATGACAGAAACAGGAATTAATTAGGCTCCTTGGCAGAGGTAAACAAAGTAATTTTACTGTGCAGTGTTTTCTCACTAAACCAAGGAGATTTTTAAGAAATTTCAGAATTGTCATGGCAAACTCTGGAATTCCAGCTTTCAAAGGCAAGATTTTTGAAATATGCGTCAATGTCCAATAATCTGAATGATTGCTACAGGAAACTTTAAAAGTCCACTGAAATCAATGACTAGGGCAACTCAATACATTTCTGAATTAATTGATTTCCGAATAATTTGATGAGTGGAGGACAGGAAGTACATGCTCTTGGTCTACTGTGATATACTAAGTCAGAACTCCAATCCTCCCAGTGGACTGCATTATGGGGACACATTCTTTAAATATAAGCACTAAGTCAGGATGGCTATTGCAAATCAGGGGCTAGAAAATAAAAATGACCACATCCAAAAAGGCTACACCCAGAACTGTATGTTCTCGAATGAAAGTAACTGGAAAACACCAAGATTCTTAAATAATTGGTGCAAGAAAACCTTTGCAACACAGCAAAACCTACACATTTATCAGTCTGGACCATAGGAATAAAGCATGAGTAAGAAACATAAAATTTATATAAGGCAAGGGGAGGCAAATCCAACTATGAGAAAGAAAGACTACTATTATCTCAAGCAGATAGATAGAGAGCTGACACTTTCCCATACTACAGCAACTTTTGAGGCTTTTATTTCAGGAAAATGTGAAAGTAGGCTTAAAAAGGACGATTCTGGAGACAGAAAAAAGGGATAAGTAGCATAAAGGAGAAGTTATGAGGAACTGCTCTTTTACACAGCATATTTTCTTTAACAATACTTTTATTTTTTTTTTTTTCCATTTTCATTTGTGCAGTCATTAGGTCATCTCTTTTCCTCCTGGGAAATCAGTGTGTAAGGAATGAATAGGGGGGCAAGAAAACCTTAAAAAAATCTACATTAGTGATTTTTGAATCAGGATATAATATATAAAGGAAGTTATAAGCTGAATTTAGTAATAAGCAAGTGAATTTTAGAAGAATAACAGTCATATTTTATTAACTGATGGATTAAAGAGGACACTTGTAATGTCTCCATTTTTAACTTATTTATAAACATTACCAAACTCTAAATCCTGGCCTAACGAACTTCAGTGCAATGAATAAGGGAGAGATTTAAACACCGAATTATGTTCAGACTTGGTTCAATATTGACACTATTCTTATCTTACAGTTGAAAAGCATGTTTTGAGGGGGTGAAAGTCCCCAACTAACGGAAAGAACATAGATATTAGTCAATGGCAATTGCAAGAGTAGCTGTTCAGCATCACTCTTTCATGCTTAGCAATAATTACAATAATTACCCACATGATGATGTGTACTACACAAGAGAGGGATGTTGCATTCATGTGAAGAGGAGAAGTATGCAAAGGTTTGCGTATGTACCATGGGTAAGTAAGTGTACCTCATCCTGTCAGTCTTGAATGTGTACACAGAGGTTTTTCCCAGTTCCTCTCATCTACATTCCAAAATTCTGTATGTAGATAAGCAAGCTATCAAGAAAGAGATTTATAGGACTAGAAAAGAAGTAGGATGCTGGTGACAGAAATATTTGATATTGTTAGAGAGGCAAAATTAATTCTTGTCTTAGTACTTCCAGAGAAAGCTAAAGGTCACATAATGCAGAAAGCAAAGGTGAAATGTTAAAAGGGTCTATGATAATGCTAATTCAGACAGACCATTAAAAGTATCTGAAGTTTGCAAGGCTTTATAAATTCAAGTAAATTACAAGCCAAGATTGAGGAGAGAACACAATACCTTTTTAGCAATTTAGAACTGTTATTTAAAAAAAAATAATAAATTAAATTAGTGCAGACCTATGCACTTGGTAATATTAAAGGAGAAATATCAATAAGAAATGAGATACTTACACATAATTTAAAGCTATTTGAAATTGCTGAAGGCAGCATGGTTTCAGGAAATAAATTTTTCCTTCACTGGCATGCATTCTGGCCAGAGGGAAGAAGAATTTAGTTAGCCTGGGGGTAAAAGCAAAAGAGAATTTTAAGGAGACTTTGAATTAGTCTTAATCTACAGTATGGCTTGTCCTCAAATTTGAAGTTCACAAATCATTGTGTTCCAGGGCAGGTTTGAGATAATTTCTTGGTAGATGAAGTGTTCAATAGGACTTTGTTTTGAAGTCAGCCACACTAGCATGCCAGCAATTCAGCTAGCATTTCACATCCCTACCAAAGACTTCTATTTTATGTTACAGAATCGTGGAATTTATCTGAATCTATATGAGCAAAAATAAAAGTACGTGAATTTTATCAGTGATGAGCTTTGCATTGACTCATGACAGTCACCATGATACTATCTTGAGCACTGAGGTAAGCACTGAATTTCATTGTAGAAGAACACTGCATTGAAGAACTACTGGCCATCAGTGGGCTAGCTGAGCTTCTACTATACTATATATTTCCCTATATCTATACTATATCAGTTCCTGTTGGTTTAGGACAATTCTAAGCAAAATCTCTGGAAAAAATAAACACATGAACAAACAAAAAACCAACCAAACATAAATGGATTAGAGAAGGAATATCTTCAAAAGAATCATTGCTGAGGGGGAAAAAATGGAATAGCTTGGGATATTGAGAAGCTGTTTGTGTTTTAAATAACAGATCAGGTAGAAGTTTATGCTATCAAAGATCTTTTTTAACTCTTTGTTTTCTCAAGAACAGTGAGGGAAACTCGGTGGGGAATGAGACAGACACAGGTAGGTAAAATACATTATTGCTTTGAACTAGGACAGCTGCAAACAGAAAAACGTAGCAGAAGGCCCAGCTCAAGGCACCAGACAGCAGAGCAAGTTTCAAGCCTATTGTTATTCAGAATCTTATTCTAAATGTTGTATCTTTCCATCCTAATTCATTTAACACCTATATTACTGGAGCCATGCTGGAGGTCCATGTCTCCACTGCTGCCCCTCCTCCCTGACTAAATGAAACAGTGCACAGAACAGTTATTAGATTATCAGGGCTAACATGCTAAATTTAGAAGGAACTAACAGACTCTCATCAGAGAACTAATTTTTCTAACTTGTAAGACTTTAAATGACAGTAAAAAAAGCATATATTTCTGGACAGCCTGAATGTCCTGTGGACAAAAGAAGTGAGAACTGTGCTGCAGAGAAAAGTGTGTCAATACTGTAATACTCAGAGAGAAGGCACAGTGAAATAAATATATTTTACGATGCTCATATCAGGAGAGCCCTCCCCATTCATATATGAAAAGCAACAAATTAGAATATTACACTTTTCATCCAAACCTGAGAAGGAATCATGTAAAGCAACTTTGACTGGTCTGGCTTGCTTTTGGCAGGTTGAGAGATCAGAAGGAGACCAAGGAGGTGTCTCACTGTTGCCGACCCTGAGCCTGGACAGATTTACTGTTTGCCACAGCTGCTGGTATTACAAAGATGTGGACTTGGCACACTGCAGTCAAAGGTTCAACAGTACCTAAAAAGCTGTATGCATGGAAAGACTACTGAATTCACAATCTGGGGATTACCCTAGAAGAATAGGAACCACTGGGAGTGATTCCTATCTGGAAGGAGCAGGTGATTATTCTTCCATATGGCACACTAGCAAAAGGCAACCATCTTCACTGCTCAAATAAAAACAGTAGTATCCTTGACCTGTGTAGAGTTAGGATTTCTTTTAACAAAGCATTCTTTATTTCATTCATAAAGGAGTTAACCTAGCATGAAAAGACAAGATGCACCTGGTCTACCAGTAATATCTTCTCAGCTCTGCAGTGACTGGCTCAACAATTTTCCTAATACTTCTGCTGCACATGCAGAGAAACTGAGGAAGAGAGCTGCAGAATTGTCACTGCTGAGAGTGCTGTGAGTGCAACCTTCCCACTTGATAATTCTTTCTTTCACATTAACATCATAAGCAGTAATTCATCATCTATCCAGCCACCTGGATTTTTTTATCCATATTTTTGAAATTATATTAAGAACAAATTCAGTCCCTTGTTGGTTTTGTTTTTCTTTCAATGTTGATTTCATTAGGACTTGAGCAATAGATTAACAGAGCTCAGTTGATTGTTTTCTCAGAACATGTTGTCACTTGAGAGCCAGAGATCTTGCTTGTTAAAAGTATTTGTATGTCTTAAGTAGATGATGGACTTTAAAGGAACTGGAATTAGTGAAATACCCTCATGAGAGTTTATAGATATCCCTGAAACATTGTTGTTTAGAAGTAGCATTGTGTTTCCAAAGATATTAGATCAGTTGAGCTTCTGCTAGAGCTAGGTGTCATGTTTTTGTCTATAAAATATGGAAATTGCTTCCAGGTCTGGAGCTGAAAATAATACCTGGATAATATATTCAAGAGAGTGTCTGTACTTGTGTCTCAGCTAGTAATCATGTTTATAAGGCTGTCATTATCACTCTTGGCTTGAACACCATTAATATATATGTATTCTTCAAAAGAGAAGTACAACACAACATTTTCAAGTCTTGCAAAGTAAACTATCATCCGATGCCTTAGTGTTAAGAGAGGGAAAGCAAGCAACGAAAAGACAGGGAGCTGTTTCTCATTAACCATCGTAAGATGTCAGCAGCATTAGGGTGTCAGGGCATAGAAAGATAAAGAAGAAAAGAATTACTTAGCAAATAGGCATAAATGAATGTAAAATATGAATAGAGGGTTCTAACTCCTTCTAAGGCTAAAAATAGAACAGTAGATGTTACACTGTGCTACACTCAACTCACCTGCTCCATCCCGACCTTACAGGTGAGACTAGTGGGAGCAGTGTTACCATATAGCCAATGCTGGGAACTTACAAAACCATTATTTCTGAAAAGAAATGAATATTCAAAGGCCCCTTTGACATAATGAAGGTTAAATCCTGTGTAGAGTTTTGCAGGCCCACGTGAATGGTGTCTGACTGGGGTTTAAAAAAGTCTGAAGTCAGCCTGTGAGCTGCCCAGCAGCTACATAGCCACGGTCAGTGCTGGGTTGAGCCCATGTTTAAACTACTGAGAAACGGAATATTGTATCTTGCTAATGCAGCTGCACAAGGTGCAAGAAAACATCGTATAGACATACATACATACATACAGAGAAATCACTTACCTGCAAACAGTTTCAAAACTGACTCTTAGAAACCACTCCAGGCATTGCCTGCTAATCGCCAGATTGTACCATCTATCTACCCATCATCTTGCCTGGAAAATACTTTAGTTCAGTTGGCGAACAGTGTTTGCAGCTCTATCTGCCATGGAGAGAAAGAGGACACCACTTTGTCTAAAGAACAACTGAAGGCAGAAACTGCCATTAAAAGCCTGCTTTTTAAGAGGGAAGGGGGGAAAAAGGCAATAAACAATTAGTTGTCTGGGGACAAACAATTCAAACAGTGCAGTAGCAACATGGTTCCACTTCAGAAAATATATTTTTGTCCTTGTGCAAATGAGACAAATAGCAAATTATGGAGAACCTTTTTACTTGTTTTCACTTGAGTTTCATTCACAGTGGTCACTTGTGAGTATCATAGCCTTCCATACCTAGGCTGCTGCTCCACAGCCATGAGCAAGCGTTGTTAGAAACCTCTGTTTCTGAAACCTAGGACCACTACTAACATACTGCCCCGATTTAAGTTATGAACCAATGCAGTTAAGCTGATGTAAACCCCAATATAACTGCTTTGCATAGCATTTATATGGACAGAAGAAAATGTATCTGTTCCCTCAGCATCAGTTTCAGTCCAGAAATCATGGAGGCAGTGTATTAGCTTGGGTCCAGCCTTCAGCAATAATTTTTATATAGTTTTGAGACTGAAGCTGCTAGAAGAAGGCTACATATGCATTGCTCAGAGGTGATCCTAAACCACACTTTGATGATATCAATTTAGTTTCCACAGGTGTTAGAAAAAGGAATGTACCAATACCTCAAACCCAGTGGAAAGTGTTAATCTCACACTTCCTTAAATTGATATAAAAATCTCATGTCTCATTCTACCAATGTACTTGCAGTCAGTATGCACATCCGGCATGAATTAGCTTTGCATTTAGTGAGATGCAGTTTGCTGTATGGCTGATTACAGGTCTGCTCATTGCAGAAAGATAGGAAAAGAAAGCTTCATTTTGGTAGACAAGTTCGTAGCCCTTTGTTACCCACACTTATAAAGGTGCTCTTTGCTACGCTTTCATCATTTTTATTTGTTTGGTTTGTAAATGTCTCTCTCTGTTCCGCTGTATTATAAAGGCTTTGCTCTGTTTCCCATCTGCTGTCTTTGAGACATCAATTGTGGAGCATTCATCAGTGGAAACATAAAGCTTTTTGCCACAGTTTCTCTAAAATTCATCTTGCTAGTCACAGGCAAACTGCAATGGGTCAGTTTTCATCAGCCTTGGCATTAAGCCTCTGTGCTCTCCCACGAGCCCCATCCAATAATTTAAGAGGGGTGGGAGTGGGAAACAAATTATGTGACTATTAATTCCAGTTTTCTTGTTCAGATGCCAGTACATCAAAAATAGATCTCCCCAGGCCAGAGCACTTTGTCATGTTATCTGGAGCAATACTAGTTTGTGAATTATGTCTGGCCAGTTTAGTGTCTCAGTTTGGTCACATTAATCTCTTTGACCACTGCCTTAATCACTGAACTCTGCCATCTCATTTTTCATCTTGCAGAAAGAAGCTGTCTGACTTTTTGTCTAGTGCCTGGCACAGCGATTGCTCTGTTGACCCCATCGTAGTCAGAGGAACCTGGAGGTCTTACAGGCGGCAGCAGGACCAGCCACAGAGGGTACAGACTCATCAAGCTCAACTATCTCATCCATTCGTTAACGACCATGGAAATAGCACAGTAAGCCCAAATGATGTCAGCTATCCTGTTTCACATACCTTAGCAGGTTAACAACTTGTTGCCTGTCCCAAGCTTCATGAACACACAAAAAAAATATCAAGAATTCTTGGACAAAAAATAATTTTTAATTACTAGACAATTCTGTATTTATATACATAATTAACATCAGTCACAAGATGCTTCTCCATATTGAGAAAATAGTCAGCTAAGCACAATGAGTTCATTTGGGGTGTATCTTGATAAGCCCATATTGCAGATACAATTTTTAAATTCTATTTTTTATGTATCCATCTGGGTTCATTTGCCTTAGATGTTCAAATGATCCATAGATTATGAAATATGATTGATAATGTCAGTAAATACCTTAGAAAAATGCATTCAGAATTTTCAGAATACATTAGCAACTAGAATCCGTCATCCTGCCAAAGGTTTAATTTTCACTTTGTTGTCAGTAAAAATAAATACTTCAGCATGCATCTTCTCAAACTAATAAGTGTTAAAATATGGTTGGCTTTGTTTTTTTAAATTACAAGATATATTTAAAAGAGACCCTTTTGGTATTAAATGTGTGCAATTAATACAAGCAAAAAAAGTCTTTCTTCCATGGAAACCTATCAAAGGTATGGACTGGCAATGAATCTATCTGCTTCTACCACAGAATTCTACAGTAGATACAAGCTCCTAGATACTGTTGCATGCTATCAGTTCTTGAGATACTTTAAAAAAAAACAATTCAGTTGGAAGGGACCTACATCATCTAGTCCGTTTAGAAACTATCCTGCACACAACACAAGAGATGTTTGGTTGTTCGTAATACCTATTTATACAGAGGCCTTTAAAATGACATTTTCTCAAAGAAAAAAAATAAATGTACCTTTTAGTCTTTTTCTTGCAAAAGAGCTCAGATCACTGGGCTTTATTTCTGCCATAAAGAACAAGGGAGTGTAGTTCCCCATGAAAACATGAGTAGTAGTTTTGGGGTAAAATGAGGACTGTCACTAAAGGCAGAAAAAAAGCCTACCACATTCCTTTCCCTCCAGTCCCACTTTGTTAGCCCTTTCCATTATTTGTCTTCTACAGTTGCCTCTGATTTCTTAGCTTCCCTGATAAAAGCAAGTGGGGTTTTTTCCTCAGAAACTGAACAAATAGATAAACTGCATTCCCATGAGAATGCAGTCCAAGTTCATGAACATATTCCTATGGTTATTATTTCATCTGAGCTTTTGAAAATTGCAGAGGTTGATAAATCTAAGATTTTGAGAAACTTGTTATGGAGTGTAGTTAGGCAACAGTCTTACAAAGAGAGAAATGTGTTGAGATGTGATTTCTCCTTATATGGAAGTCATAAATTGCCATAAAAATAGAAACATGTTTATATGTTGAGGAAGGATGACATCCCAGGATGCTGCATGATGAATCAGATGCACTCATGCTGCTAAGGGTTCTTCATAGTTAAAGCAGCTCTGTCTGGAGAAAGTACCCATCTTTATGAGAAGGACTGGAGGAGGGAAAAAAGCTGTCCAAAGGGCAGCAGCTGCAAATGGAATCCTTCTTCAAAAACTCATGTGTGATCAAGATTCCCAGCAAATTGGAGGATTTGCTAATAATGTAACGGAAGGCACTACTGGCTGCTTTTGAGTCTATTGCAAAAGCTGCTACATTGCTCAAAATAGGGTAGAATAAAATTGCACAAGCACTAAACTCAGCTTTCTAGCAAGCAGATTTTGAAACAGTATGACATGTCCTAGCAGGATCTTCTTCAGTTGATAGTGAAACAGAGAAGCAGAAGAATGGAATAGATAGTGAAACACAAGGCAATATTTCCAAGAAAAACCTTATTTGCACGGACATGGTAGATAGCTTTTGAACATTATGAGCTGACCAATGTGATCAGTTAAAGTTGGGTTTCCTTATGTACTCGGCAATTCCTTTCAATAAGGTAACAACTTTATAAAATTCAGCCTATTTCTCCATGTAGCTATACCTCAAGCAGATACTAAAAGGAAGCTGAAATATAGGTTAAGGTCTAATTGTGGTGGAAGAACTGAGAAGAGCTAAGATATGAATCAAAATCAATATTTCAAGGCTAAAGTTCGCTGTGTTAAAAATGGTGATAAATTCAGAGGAAGAGCTAACTTTGAAAGAATCACCTTCAAGACAGTATGTAGTCCTTCAGGACAGTAAACCTCCAACTGCCCTGAAAGAGCTTTCTCCAGGAGTTTAGAACCATAGAATTGTTTAGAATTTAGAAAAATCATTTAGAATTTAGAAAAGACCTTTAAGTTCATCAGGTCCAACCATTAACATACCACTGCCAAGTCCAACCAATAAACCATAGCCCTAAGCACCACATCTACACATCTTTTAAATACCTCCAAGGATGGTGACTCAACTACTTCCCTGGGCAGCCTGTTCCAGTGCTTGACAACCCTTTTGGTGAAGATTTTTTTCCTAATTTCCAATCTAAACCTCCCCTGGCACATCTTCAGGCTATTGCCACTTGTTACTTGGGAGACAAGACAAACACCCACCTGGCTATAACTTCCTTTCAGGTAGTCACAGAAAGAAATAGTCTCCCGAGCCTTCTTTCCTCCAAGCTAAACAACCCCAGCTCCCTCAACCACTTCTCACGAGACTTGCTCTCTAGACCTTTCAACAGCTTCGAAGCCCTTCTTCAGACAAGCTCCAGCACCCCAATATTTCTTGTCATGAGGGGCCTAAAACTGAACACAGTATTCAAGGTGCAACCTCACTACTGCCAAGTAGAGGGGGACAATCGCTTCCCTTGACCTGCTGGCTTGAGGAGATCAGGTTAGTCAAATAGGACCTGCTTTTCATAAACCCATGTTGACTGGGCCTGATCACTTGGGTGTCCTGAGCTGCATGATGGCTCTCAAGATTATCTGCTCCATAAACATTCCCAGCACTGAAGTCAGACTGACAAGCCTATAGTTACCTGCTTTGGTTACAAAATTTTATTTCCTGAAAGGAAGTTGTCATCAAGTATTCTGTACAAACACTTGTGAGTTTCTTGCAAAAAGAGATACCATGGATTTAGAGACAGAAATGACAAAGATCAGTTCAAGAGTGGAAGAACAACTCAAGCTTTCTAGCTTTGATTGGGCAGTCAGAGAAAGGAATATCTTTCTACATAAAAGAAGGTTGTAACGATCATAGTGTTAGGGGCCCTGCTATATCAAAACCACAATGTTGACAGTGTGCCCACACCAATTGAAACGTGAATGAAGTAGTGCAGAATAGCTGCAGTTACAAAAGAGCTCTGTCATTGCCTGGACCATTTGGATCTGTCAGTGATAGTGCCCCACAATCTCTCTGACCAGTGACAGAATGAAAGTGGGAAAGTTTTAAGAAATCGCGTTATAGCCTGGTCTTTACTTTGGGAGATTCCTTCAGAGATCAACTTTATTAGGAACAGGGAACTGCTACTCTACCTAAAGACAGTTCTCCTGAAGAGAATATTGGATCCTTGAGTCCACGCAACACACAATAGACATTCCTGCTGTTTGAAGAAGGAAGATTAATCTCTTTGTACAGGACCTTTATCTTCCAGACATGACAGTAATTGCTGTCCTAAGCAAGAATAACATGGACAAATCAAGGTTTTCCCATTTTTTTAACATGGTTAAAGAGAAAAATAAAAAAATGGCATTGAAGTATTATGTTGGTGTATCATGTCCAGTATATAACATTAACTCTCTGGGGTTCCAAAACAGCAGCAACTCTCTAACTCCAGCCTAGAGTAATCTCCAGGTAGGTTGGGCAGACCATCAGTGGAGAAAGACTCACAATCCTCTTTATCGCAGCTTTCTTTTTTATGAAATAGGATTTTCCCATCTTTTACTAAGCTAATGATATTTTAGTGATTGGGTGTTGTCCCTGTTGTCAAACTAGACTATGCTGGAAAGAACTTTAATTTCATTGCTGGGCTTGTAAAACAAAGAGAACTTTAGGGTGAGCTATCATTGCAGCCTAAGGAGAGCTGCTGGAAGCACCACATATTGAGAAGAAATGAAACTGAAACTGCTGCCTTGCTTAAGATGCTCAGAAGAGATGTCCAAACTGTTCCAAAAGAATGATGTACTTTAAAACAATGATAAGTAAACATGATGCATGGAATTTATCTATCGCACTGGGTGGAAAAACAATCAGAATAATCAGGGCTGAACAGTATTTAACAGAATTAACAATACTTGCAAAGTGTATTTGGGTTTTGCAAACAAAATTTGAAGTGTAGGCTGATTACATGTGTCCTAGAATTTACTTCTAAGAACAGACATCTCAGTAGAGCAATAACTATGTGATTACTTTAACTACCACAAGAAGGCTATGAGGAACGTAATGAAGCCACACATATGGCTATCTGGTATTATTATTTGCAGGAAATTAAGTCAGAATATAATATCAAATACTGGAAAGAAGGACTAGCAGAAAAGATTAATGAAGTGCTTATGGGGCTAGGTGCAAATTGCAATGCAGGTTGCAAGTGTCGACATTTTCTTTAGAATCAGATTAAAGATTTAAATGTTAATTTGGAAGATGGGAACTAGAGAGTGAGAGTTGCTGCTGTGGAGAATGCAGCAGCTATAGGAAATATTAGGAGTGAAATGGTAGTGATACTTAATCTCCAAATTAACACATTTTTCAGCAGAGAAATATTGTTCACAAGACTGAAGTAGGTGATTGATCACCATATCTTTCAGTTGGGTAGGTTGATATAGGCTGGAGTGGCTGGGAAGTAGATTCCTTAATAAGTGGGATGAATAAGCTGATGAATAGCTTCATTGTTGGTCCTCAAATACTGCACCTCAAATTTAATCACTTGAGGGATCAATCCAAGTCACGTTTTCATTCTCTGTTTTCCTTTACCAGACTGGAAATCCTGGGAGTGCTGAAGAACACAAGTGAAGAAGAACTTGAAATTACATCAAGCACAGAATTGACTCTTCACAAAAAAACACAAATGGGTAGAGCAATCGTATTTAAACTCTAATTTTCTCCATTTTGAAAGAAATTTTTTGTTAGCAAAAGTTTATACAGCTCTTTTTTTTTTTTTCCCCAGTAAAATCATTGCTCTTTGATTAAATTCACAGATAACTGCCTGTGAGGGGGAAATTAATGGTCCAAGGAGACACATGAGTACTTTTTAAGGACTGCTAGGAAGACAGAGTAGAAGTACATGTGGGCAAGGGACTATGACAGTTCTTGTGGAGCAATAAATCAAATAATGAGGTGGTTTAGGCCTGGTGAATGGCAGCCATCTGCACCTTAAGAGGTGCAGGCTTTCTGGTGGTCTTTATTTATTCCATGCTTACTATACTTTCACAGTACCAGGCACAACTTGCATTGTAAAACCAGGTACTATAAAACACCTGCTAGTTGAAGGGGAATTTTCTAAACCAACTCAAGCCTACCTAAGTACTGCCAGAATTAGATTACATTAACAGGACCTCAAGCAAACGATGTTCCAGAAAAACCTCGTGGTGAAGGTGTTCAAAAGGCAGAATAAGTAACAAAATCTGAACTTTCAAGCGAACTTGTCTTGGTCTCTCTCAAAGACAGCACAAGGACCAATACATGTTTTCAAAGGCTGTTACAGCGGTTTGAGTAATGAATGATATTTGCATTTGATTTACAGCACATGCGAAAGGTTTATGTCAAGAATCGTTACTACTTAAACTAGGGTCAGCTGATCTTTTAAAAGAAAAAAAAATCCCCTTCTCACAGCAGGGATTACGGCAATATGAGCTGAGGGTAAAGCTCATAGCCATGCACAAGGCCAGACCGCTTTACCCGCTCCTGTTGGGCAGCATGCCGGTGACACTGGGTGCATCCGGCCGAGCTCTCTAATTGACATTGTAGTTTCTCGGGGATAAGGCTGCTTAGGTAGCTTGTATTTGCACAGCACTTAGCACTGAGATTTGTGCTGAAAGCACACAGTACAAATAACATTGTAATGGTAATGACTTCCTAACTGAAGTCCTAAGTCAAACATGTATGAAGTAATCAAATTAGATTGGAAAATGACCAATAATACTAATCGTTACAGCTACGATAGATTTGAGAGTGTTGAAAATGTACATGGTTACTGCTGTTTCTGGAGATTATGATTTTGAGAACTGCCTATTTCCTCTGTTAATCTCACTGTTTGATTAATGTTGGTTGGCTCTATCATCCTGACAATATAAATTGAGTATTAACATCAATCCACCTTTTTAACAACTCCAGAGCTGTAAGTCTGACGTGACAACTGTGGTGCCTGCTTAGTTCAGCGGACATTACAGCAGAGAATCATGGAAGATTTCAAGTGTGTTTATTAATTTGATATAAAATGCATGAAAGAAGCACACAGACTTACTTCTTTGTTTCCTCCTCTCAAAACTGCAACTGGGCCAGTAACTCTTAATACAAAGTTAATTTAGTCAAGATACTTGAGAGCCACTTGGCTCTGTTTCTAAATTCCTCCCTTTGTCCTTCGCAAAGCTCTTTGAAGTGTTACTCTGCGAGGTGGATGTTGTAATGAGCCTATTTCTAAGAGGATCAAAGTAGCAGAGCTGCCCAAAGCAGCATCAAAGATACACAACAGAGAGCCCTTTAATGAGCAAGAGGGACATGGCTGTCTTTTCCCCAAAATAAAACCCTAAAACAGGATTTAGATTAAATATTTAAAATTGAAAATTATTTTATTTTGTTTGGAGCTTGCCAGCAGAAAGCAAAAAACCTCAAAGAGAAGAGATTTCTCCAGCTGACTCTGCTAAAATTTAATGACTATCATTTGCTCGATGCTTCACCATCAGTTAATGAAGTCCAAATATCTGTGGCCTAAGCTAAAGGTGACTTCAGCAGCCGTCATGGGCATGGGCAGGATAGCAGCCTTGTGCTCCAGCAGATTCCTTTCCCATGGTTATGAAAATAGAAAGCAAACATACGGCAGGAAGCTGCGGTGAATGCTGCAGAGCGAGAAGACAGTTTGGAGGGGAAATAAGGGGGAAGGGTGGGAGAAAAAAAAGAGTGGGAGGGGGGACTGGTCATGTAAATTATGTGCCAGGAAATGAATTCCTTATAATGTCTCTTGCCAGAAGCTAAATCCTAGCAAATGCAAGTCGTCTTTTTTCCCTTTCTTTCACTCTTTCCACAGCTCCTTTGAGGGTCAGAGAGGAAGGAATAGGGACAGGAAGAGGGGCGATTCAGTGTTTACTTACTTATTGTGTGACTAAAGTGCTATATGATCCAGCTTTACTATTAGACGGCATGTGACCCCATAAAAGTGACGAACAGGATAATATCCTGCTTCTCATTACACACAGTTTTTCAACTTGCTTTATTTGGCCACAGGGATCCCTCAATATGTTCTAGGGCTGAAATACCAGAAGAAATGTGTTTCTGTTCAGAGGTTGGATGTGCTTACTGCACTGCATTCAGTAATAAAATGGGGGCTTATTTTGTTTGACTTGATAGCTGTCTGTGCAAATATTGCCTCTACTTAGGTTTGTGTTTGTTTAAGGAATCACCTACTGCATCTGTCAAGACTGCAGAAATGTATGCCACTGACCTGGACTTAACTGTGGGATAAAAAGAGAGGACTTGTGTTTAAGGTTAAACCTGTGTGTAGAGCTTTCTTTCTGCAGAATTTAGCGGAAACCATCTGGCAGAAAGTTAAAAATTTGTAGGAGCAAACCTTTGGCTGCTGAGCGACGCACTCTTCCAGCTTATGAGAAATCAATGATATATATGATGCAGAGCGCAGAATGACTAATGAAACTGGACACAAAGTAATTATATAATACATTAACTAGTTTACTGGGCAAAGCAGCCCACTTTTTCCTTCCCAACTCACACAGTTTGGGATACCACGTATCCCAGCATGGACATAAACAGGACCACTTTCCTGAAGAATTCTGCTGGTAAAAGCATCAGACGGTGGTCCCAGTTGTAAGGATCACAGACACTTTTTTAATTAACTGCCACACTACAATGGTTATGGAATTTTGTACATAGCAAAATTGTGTAAGTTAATTAAGTAAACTTAAGTAAGAGGCTGCTTTTCAGCAAAAGGTGATGAGAACCTAGAAGTTTCCAGTAAAGGAAATTGGCTGAGAAGCAGAGCTCCAAGTTTTCTTCCTTTATAGGGTACAATGGACACAACTTTTTCTAGAGTGATGTCATCTCCTGAAATGTAAGTGTCTATGAATACTGAAATCAGTAAAAGTAACTCTTACAAACTTTGTAAATTAAGTAGCTTCCTACATATCCATTTCTAATCAGCATTTGGGAACCTAACAAAAATCTGGGAAAATCTTGACTGTTATGGCTCAGTTGACATTGTAATGGCAGATACAACTTCTAAGATACAGATAATACATAAATCTTCTAAGGTTGCCCACTATATAAATAACATATGTGCATACATTGAACCACAGAATAATGGAATATTTTCCAACCTAAAAGACCTTTAAGATCATTATAACGTGTATTTCATAATCTTGTGGGTTCACCACTACTGAATTGCTTGGAAAGATTTTGATACTACAAGTGAAAACAGACATTGTTAGTGTCCATATGCTTCTTTTATGTTCCAGTTTCTAGTTCCTAGGATTTAAACCCTGAAAGAATAGATAAAAAGAGCATAGTAGTGAAAAACTATATTCTTTGGAATTTCAGGTAGATGTGAGATAACATATAAACACAAGAACAAAATGAAGAGATCGAACAAGGTACCAAGCTTTTGAACCTACTTGGAATGTTGAAGGCTAATCTCCACAAAAAACATCAGTCAAGGCTTTCCTTCACAGGAATTCATGTGCAGAAGAGATGTGGTGCCTAAATTATTCTGCTTTCTTCATGTGGTACAAAATACGCTTCATCAAAAGTGATTGTCTAGAACTGTCTCACCTCAGTTTCAGTCCCTAGATAGTTGGGGATGGTTTTTTTTTTTTTTAAAAAAAAAACTTTCTAAGAATGTGTGATCCCCTGAATGGTAAAACATTTTCAAACATCATGATTTTGAGTGATTTCTTCTGCTTCAATACCAAGTATAAGTTACATTACTCAGTTCGGATATAAAAGAGCAACTTTTTGTTACAAATGTTTTGTTTCCTACACAGGCTGAAAGAATCCCTAAGATTCTTTTAAACACTCAGCTTATTGATCTAATTTCACTACCAACAGCCCATTAAGTATATTTAAAATCTAAACAAATATCATTCATTGGAAAGCAGAGCCCTATTCAGCCTTTACCAACGATAATTTCTTAACACTGCTAGTTAGAGCATTTTTTGCTACACCTGGAAGTTTGCTATTGGAAATTTTGGGTACGAAATGAAAAAGATGTTTGTTTCTCTGAAAATCATGTGATCAGCTACTGTCAGCTTGTGACAGACTGCTTTCCCAGGAATTCACTGTGGCAGTTTAGTCAGACTGTATCTGAGCTATTCTCTACAGTCTTGCTGATTTAATGCGCTGAAATGAAGAGAACATGTAGTAACAAATGCATCATTAAGTGCTACATAAAGTCTTCCATGCAACTTAAACCAACTTCAACTTTCTCACACACCTGCCTCTAAACATAAGTTTCCGTTACCATTA
The DNA here is from genome assembly GCF_964237585.1 of Gallinula chloropus. Lineage (NCBI taxonomy): Eukaryota > Metazoa > Chordata > Aves > Gruiformes > Rallidae > Gallinula > Gallinula chloropus. The sequence continues at coordinate 56,497,457 of NC_140088.1, forward strand.
GTCATAGCTTTCAAAGGTTTCTCCGATAACTAGTAGTTGCCTGGTCCTGAGCAGCAATTTCCTGTGAGTATAGTCAACGAGAGATCTTTGTTCAAAAATCCAAGGCTGGAGAACAGTTGGAGTTGTCCATCCCTAGCAAGGCCCTATCTGCAGGAAAGTCCAGGTACAATCAGTGCTGGCAGTTGCTTCCTCTGAAAACAAGTGCAACAATAATTAGCAAGTGCTGTAAATATATCAGATTATGTTTAAACAGCAAATACATGTATCTTTTCCACAGATAGCCCATATGAAAACTTACTGTCATTACAGTTATTGATAGGTCATAATTTTTGTAAAGTGATGAGGCACCTAATTATGATACTTGAATGAATCCGATATAATAATGCCTTCATTGTCAAAACCATACATGAATAACAGCAACTGAAACCCAATGCATTTTGGCATTTCTGTGCTACCCAGAATCACGTCCTGAAATGCCTGAGTAGAGCAGTTCTTGTCTAACGTCCTGTCAAATGATCTTCCAAAGCTCTGTATTCAATGAAAATTAAGATGGATGTCATATCCTTATACAGTGATAAACATTAGCCCAGATCCCATGGCCTCAGGGACTGTGTAGCTGCAGTACCTGGAGAAAGCTCTCTTCGATGCTTTAGCACCCTTTCTAAAAAAACAGGGCAAAACTAACCATATGCAATGCAATTGACATGGGTTTATAACAGGGATTCACAAGCAAGTCACACTGGAAATGCTGCAGGGGCTGCTGAAATGGTTTTTAGCATTAACATGTTTTGCCTACTTTTGAAGCACTGAGTATCTAGCTCCTTCTCTGCCTTTAGGAATAAGAAAGTTTTATCAGGTAGCCCAAATATAATATTGTGAGTGTAATTATCAGAAACAAAGACATCTATCAAAAGGAATTTATTTTTTTTTCGTGCTTCTGATACATACTGAGACTGAGTTTTTATGAAAATCAGATTGGTAAATAATTTGCTCGACCTTGGTGAAAACATTTCACTTCACTCATTAGTCAAAGCTGTTGACCATATGATATGTCAAAAGAGTTTATTTAGAATATAGCAAGGTTCTAAGTATTTTGACACTCTTCAATTAGACTTATGAACACTGCATTTTAAGACTGCTTTATCATAATTAACATTTTTGAGAGGATTAAACAACTCATAGTTTTTATATTTTAAAATAGATTCTAAACCTATCTGAATATCACAAATTATGCTACAGTCAATTTAGCTCTTCTATTTAAATTAGAAGATATCTGATGAAAGTCTGTGGTTCTACACAACATTTTAGAATTCTTTAAATGGTGCATTTTACTATATAATTTCCCTTACATTGTAAAGCACTGATTTAAACATGTTTAAATTGTACTCTTTCACATTAGTTGTTTATTCATCTATATTTACAACTTCCCTTCTGGAGGTGTCAGCAGGTTAAGGATTGGCCAAACTCATGGTCAACAGGTCATCAAATGGACTAAACTGGGGTATGCTCCTACCTAGCCCTGCCTGCAACAGCTAGTAGCACAGCTCTGCATGTCAAGGAGCTGATGGGACCTGATGGATGGGAAGTGCACAGGCTCGCTCACATGTTCTTCCCTACAGCACCTCTAAGAAATAGTCTTGAGACAGATGGGCCACTGGTCTGGCCTAGCAGAGCATTTCTTCCTTTCTTAAGTGTGAGAATAGCAACAAGAACAATAGCAACAATAAGAGACAGGCAAAGAAAAATTATTACTTACCTATCTGTTCTTTTGTGTAAACTTGTATTTGTCCTCCTACTGTTAAAGGAGAACACTGAATAAATAGAAAAGGAGAACACTGAATAAGTATGCTTGTGACTAACACCGATTTAAAAAGTGGGGTCAGAATTTAAAGCAAATTCTCTTTTTCCTGTTTTCAAAAAACAGCAGCATTTTTTAAGGTGATTAGTAATTGCAGTGTCTTTCATTTCACAATACTCCTACCATGGAGAAATAAAGAGAAAAAATGCAACAACAAACAAGCAACACAATAGTTCTTTTGTGACCACCACCAACTCACAAAAATACTATTTTCCTTTCCTTCATTCATTTGCATATGTATTTATTTGCAAAAGGCAACAACTAAATAGATCATTTAAATTCTGAAAGATATGAAACTTGGATGACTCAGTGGAAAATGCTCAAAAATAATCTTGATGAAGTGGTTTTATTCATCTCATTCTATTTTTCTCAAGGGCTGACATATGCATAAAAGGGGAACATGATCCCTTGCACATGTTCTCCATGAGGACTGAGTGTAGCACAATCATTAACTTAAAACAAGCTTTGCTGACTCTTACTCAAAGGCATTGCTGGATCTAAGCCAAAGGAATTCAGACTGGCATTTCTCCATCTCCTGTGATCAGTGTACAGGGTGAAAGAACAAGCCTGTTTTAATCCACCAAGTATTACAGGGTTTCCATGGACCTATGTGATCAGTCCCTAAATCTCTGCTCTGCCACAGCATGGGACATTTTAAAAGTGACCTTCCCTTCTTGTGCTGCTGCAGGCTGAGGATGCCCAACAACAGAGAGAAGGATGTCTGCGACGGTGAACACTGGGCCTGTGCTTCATCAGCCACAGAAAACACACCAAGACCCTACCAGCATCAAACATGAACACCTCAGCAAGTCCCCTGCTTGTTGTCCATCCCTCAGAGAGCAACATTGCAATTAAACCGTATAGAGCATGTGCTGTCTACACGTGGAAGGGACTTTATTCTCTTCAGGGAGAAGTGGAAACCACAGGGTGGTCACTTCAGCTACCAGAGCAGCAGCATTAGCTAAGGGCACAGAAATGTATCTGTGGGGACAGTAGCATTTTACCAAGTGAGGATTAACAGCAGAAGCCCTCATCCCCCAGAGTCATCTGGCTTTGCTCTAGTGCTCTCTCTGCTGCTTCCGGGTTTTCCAAGGGCTCTGCCTGCTATTCTCCCTTTGACTGCTTTCCTCCTTTGTCTGTTTTACCATATGGTCCTAAACCTTGACAAGGAAGATCCACCTCCAGGTTGAAATAAGTCTGACATATGGAATGCTGTTTCAGAACTGGGAAGGCAGGGGGGTGAGAATTATCTTTAGATGATCAGTAACCCTGGTTACTGTTTTGTGCTCCTTTAGAAAGCCATTTGCAATGATCAATAAACTAACCTAAGCAGCACATCTTGGGTAATGGAAAATCCAGTCTCTATGCAAGAGATTTCTCAGTAACAGTCTGCAATTTTTTGATTCAAACCTATTTTTTCTCTTATAAAGAAACCATCTTGGGTAAAATCGAAGCCAAACAGATGATTTTTTAGAAAAGTAGCATTTTGGTTTGAGTCAGTTCAACTTCTTTCAGTAGCCACTCGAGCTTCCCCCGCTGTCTCATGGGACATGGACTGGAGTATTCTTCTTCAGGCTGTCTTTCCTTGTCTGATGTATCTCCCAAAAGCTTTAATATCTTCCTTCCAGTTAAACCCCGAAAGTGAACCAGAGATGTAAATGTATGAATCATACCTGACGGGATAAATGCAGTAAGGAGAGAGCCCAGCTTACTGGAAATGGTCAATATTTTATAAGAACAAATAATAATTATACTGAGGCAAATAAAAAAAATCATTTAGCATACATTTGTGTTTTTACAGTGGTCAGTAGAACCAGTAAAAAGCTAAAAGAACATCAGAAATTAAGTGCTTCTCCTGGCATACTGTTCCAGTTCCCAAAAACGTGCCATTTCCAGGACTTCCAGAGCTACAGATTCCATCCAAAGCACTGTCATACCCACTTTATGCTTCTCCAAATGAATATTTAAATCTGTTTTAATTCATCCATACTTTCAGTCTTCAGAACTTTCTGCAGCAATTAGAGCTTCAATGTAACTATGCATAGTGTGACTTCCTTGGTTTCTTTCAAAACTTCTATTTTAAATTGGCACTGTGTGTCTTTCAGTCCTAACATTGAGCAATAGTGAAAAACAATTCCCTAGCTAGCAAGCCAATCACAATTTTTCAAACTTATACCATATAACCTTCTCCTTTTCTATTCTCTCTGTATATCTTTTCTTTCTGTGGAAATGGTCGGTACCTCCACAGTCCTCTTCTGTGTCCCTTGAACTACAATTCCCATAAGTCTCTTGAAGCTGTTCAGGGAATGCAAAACACCACTAAATATATTTAAAACAAAACATTTTAAATTTCTAAATAACAGAGTTGTATCTCTTCCTATGCATTTTGCATATATTAGTTCAAGTCCACAGAGATATGAAAAAAGTTACACAGACTTAATTTGTCTGGGAATAAGAATCATGATTTCCACCAGTTTTATCAGAATTTTTCCTAAATGGAGTTTAGAAGATTGCCCTTATACGTATTTTTCTGATCCATATTGACATCAAGATTAAAGTTCAATTTGCCACAAATTTCAACTACTCCCCATAAGAAACTCTTCTAATTAAGACCCAAACATATAATTTTGGAATATTGTATGGAAATATTTTGCCACCAAATCTCAAAGTCCAAACGACTGCAGGCAGATGTGAAACAGGCTCCCTTCTGAAGCTGAATGAAGTATGAGGCACGAGAAACTACAAGAACTAAATCTGACTTGGTTTGAATACTCTTTTTTAATATGGTAGGTCACCTTGGAAAAACAAGGTAATGACCTGTAAGTCTAAACAAACTCAATTGATTTTAGTGCAACAACGAACAGAGGGAAAGAATTTATTATCTGACGTTTTCCTTTAAACAGCCCTTTTCTAAATGTCGTGCTAGAGACACGTTTTTTTGGGGAAACTTGTAATGCTCCCAGACTAACGCTTGACAGTTCTGCACACACGGTAGGGCTGAGAGATTTTTGTTCTCCAGAAAGGTATAGAACTGCAAGCCAAACTGAAGTTGCTGTGGTCTGGTGCTGAGGCATCGAGGCCGTAAGTCTCTCTCAGACAGCATTACTAAGATAACAAAAATGCACATGCTTATTTTCAAGTGCTGCGCCTAGAGAACAGGCCCAGCACGGCTGTCATCCGAACAGCCTGCTTGCCTGGCTCTGGAGGTGGTTTTATATTCCAAGGCATCCCCCCCCTCCCGCCTCCCCACCAGTCATAGTCACTTGCCCCTTTCGCTCTGAAAATAAATCAATTTCATCTGCCGCAGTTCGATTTCTTTCTTCTCTCTGCCTCCATCACTCAGTCCCGCGCTCTCCCTTTGAAAGCCTCCTTCCACTGCACCATATGGCAGCTGAGAGAAGGGCAGAGCTGGGATCCAGCTTGTAACAAAAGAGGCTGTGGTGTCAAAAAGCCTCATGAATGCATGAGACACATTCATGTACAGAGAAATGCCTCCAGCTCTGTCAGGGAGGACTAAAGAGAAGGTTGATAGGCCTGACATGGCTTTCGAGTAGAGAAAGGCAGCAGCTCTCCCCACAGCTCATCCCCTCCTCCCTCCCTCTCTTTGGTTTCATGCCAAAATCCTATTAGATCCATTAACGACACGAGACACAAAGTCAGAGTGTGTGGCAGAACAAGAAATTAAATCAGGCCGCCTTATTTACTCCCTATCACTGTTTTTGAGATGGAATCATACTATCAAAAGAAAAAATAATAATAAAATAGGCTTTAATAGCATGCCTAAGAGTAAATGAGAAAGTCCTTTCCCCCAAAAAGGGGACTGTGCACACTCCAGTACATTGCCCATGGCGGTAGATGTGCAACAGAACAGCGCACTGAAGACTTGCAGGGTGACCCTGAAACACTGCTTTAAAGTATGCTACTGGGTTTGTTTTGCTTTCTCCGCTTTCTTAAGTCACTGTTGATACAAACAGAGGACTTGGAAGTTGGAAAATTAAGCACACCCATTATCACGAGTGCGCAGGACTCGTGCTGTTACAGGAGAACTACATTTAATATTTGAATATGAGAGAAATGCAAACTGGTACTTGCAAAGCGTGCATCCCCCGCACTCCTCTCCATTCTGCTTTTATTCCTCTTCTTCTGTCTTGGGGATGTTTGGCATATTTCAGTCCACTGAGACATCTACAAAATACATTCATGACCTTTATACACCACGTTAACAAAAATGACAATGTAGACATCTGAAACACATTTATTACAAACTTCTGTCCCTGCGAGGGGAGAGGAAAAGCCACTGCTCTTGCGCAGCAGAATGCAACAGCACGTATTTTATGAGTAACTTCATTACTCAACTTAAATGAGGAAAACGGTGATGCTTTATTTCCACAAAATGAAGCTCTGGTTAAACTGTTAAACCAGAACTGCATTACTATTGCTGTCTCTTCCCCAGAAAGGCCTCAGAAATCACAAAACTCTGCGTCCCTGGGGTTATTTAAAGGAACCTGGGCAAGCTTCCAAATGCTGGTATATGCGACCTTTACAAGTATTTGACAATAACAGTCCCCTGTGAAATAAAGCCAAGAACATGTGTGTAGTAGCTCAGGAGTGGCATAGAAGTTTCAAGATGAACTTCTATCAGTGCTGTTCAATTCTGTCCCTATGATTAGTTCAGAAGATTTTACTGAATGTGTGACATATATAATTGTATAAAATATGTTTATAGCATACCCCAAGTCTTCTTTTTTTGGAATGTGCTTGATGTAAAGCTATTGAACAGTGTTATATAGGCATCTATACATTAACTGATATTATTTACAGGTTCATCATGAGTCAATGGAAGTGAGTTAGGTTCAAAAATATTTGCAATTAATACAATTAATTGAGAAATGTATAAGTTTCACTGGAACCTGCTTTGATGGTGTCTTTTTAAAATGGTCTTTTGAAAATTAATTCTACCACACATTGGGAAACACATCCCACACCCCCTTCCCTCCTCCCCTGCTCCCCCCCCTCCACGCTGTTGTAAAGGCTGCTCAAGGATGCCTCTGAAATGGCTCTGGGGAGGGAGACAGCGTTCCCGATATTTGACAGACTTAAAACTTCGGTGCAGCCATGGTTTCCTAAATTGTAACAGGCAGAGTTTAAGCTCTCATCTGCAAGCACGACTTGTGCCACGTCCCCTCTGGGAAGGAGGGAGGGAGGCCGGGAAGGCGAGGAACAATGCCGCCATTCAGGCTCCCCATTCAGACCAGCCACATCTGTTTACACGGCCGGAGCCCACCTCTGAAAAGGGTGGTCCTCCCACCTCCATTTTATCTCACATGGTCCTGAATGGTGAGCGGGTCTGAAAGCCTTTCTGCTGGAAATCTGCAGTTTCAAATTTATTTTATGAGACCAGAGCTGAAAGACAGACTAACAATAACGTTAGCACATTTCTGTAGTCTGGTTTGGATTCTATTGTAATCTGAGAACAACTGTAAAATTGTCCCGGTTTCAAAATAAGTCTGGCACAAAGGATACTGACACTGAAGTTGTGGGGGTGAATTTTGTGCTTGGTCTTTCAGCTACATCTGTTTTTAGGGAGTTTTTCCTGTAAAAACAATTTTATGGCTCAAATATTTTTCAAACAACACTGAGAGCAATCAGAGGAGGAATAGGGAGTCTGTTTTACAAAAAAGAACCCCCAACTTTTGCCTTACATACAACCATGTTTAGAGTCCACAGCATTACATTCTGCACTTCAGTAAATAGTTCACATAGAAATACTTCAACTATAATAAATTTTAATCTCTACAGACACCAGTTTGCCAACTTTCAGATGGAGATGAACTTTACACAGCAGACACTTCACAGAAAACAACATATTTAAGGAATTTTAAAAGGGCTGAAGACCAACAGACCAACCCCACATTTATTATTTAAATCGAAGCTTCAACTCATAGTAAAATAGGCACGTGTCCTTCAGGGTCTGAGGAAGTCAGTGATAATCAGGGAAAGCCAGAGATGCTCAAAGCCCCCCAAGCCTGTGGCTGACAACTCAACATACCACTGCGCAATCCAGTTTTACATTGCAATACTTAAACATAAAGCAAACATTGGGAATTCAATGTCAGCATGATTTGTCTCCATTGATTAACCATATTCAATGAACTTATGGAAGTTTTGCCTGAATAAGAAATGCAGGCTCATATGTCTGCCAAAGCCATCACGGTAATTGTACCGTAAAACTGCTAAGTCTGCAAGCGTGCTGAAATTCATGCTGTAGCTGACAGGATGGTATCACAATACATTGTACCTATAATACAGAAAAACTGGCAGTTTTGAGGGAGACTACAAAGAAAAGTCATTAAAGAAAAAACAAGGTGGTCTGCTACTTTAGTAGTATCAGATAGCAGAAAATGAGATAGAAACAGAATGTGAAATACCTGAAGGAGAGACTCAGAAGAAGATTGCCGAGATAGGAACTCTTATTCACAGGTGAATTACTGTGAACTTGCGTAATGCTTGGTGATTTGCTCTGCAGACCACGTTGAGCATCCACCTCTCTGCTTCCAGATGCCAACCTGTATTCAAGATTAGCTTACACTGTTATTTATTTTCTTGATGTTATTCTTCCAGGCTCATTAATTATCATGGTTATGGAAAGATCCTGTAAGTAAGAGGAACTGAGCAGAAAATCGCCTATTCAGTATTAAACTTGCTCAGTGACGGCTGTCACATTGTTTTGAACTTCTCTTAGATAGTCGATCTAATAAGCAATATTTTATTGAAAGGACCAGGGGTGGCTGTTTAATCTGAGCATTTTCTTCTTTTCTGTTTTTGTTTGATATAAACATAAATAGAGAGGCTTAACTGTAAATGGGCAAAGGGCAGAGAAATCCCCCTTTCCTGTTCATCATGTTCATACATAGTACAAGGGAAGATCCATGACTCTGAATAGTGTACACTGAACGTAAGGAAGGACGGTCAAAGGGCCTTAGGGTTGTAGAGATTTGTCAGACTCTGCCCATTTCAAACTAATGTCTATCTGTTTCATAATCTGCAACCACACCACTTACACCACTGGAAGTAAGGAGAGCAGCGGAATGGCACCAAGCCATAAACTGAACCATATCGGTTTGTTGTATATCCCAAACTTTGGCCTTCATGTTTACCCTTGTACCCAAACATCCAAGCACAGCTGGTGAGTATGTACTGATATCTGAGATGCAGCGTTCAGGAGAATAACAACGTGTACTGGGTCAGACGAAAAAGCCACGCAGAGTACAGTCATAAGCAATACAAATCCGACCTCAATGTAGGGGTTCCCCAGGAGCATTACAGCCTTGCCACAATGACATCCATGAGGGTAACCAAAAAAACTTTGCCAGTGACATCAGTGGGGCCAATGTATTACCTTGAAAGGTCAAGATTTACAAAAGAAACCTTGGTATAAGATTAAGAGCTTGCCTGAACATATAAGAAAATAAATATTTTAGCATCTGAAATATAAATCATGCAGCTGCCTGCAAAAATAGGCATCAGAAGACAACTGAGCAAAAGGAGAAAAGTAGAGTTTTATCAAAGCTATAGCATAAAATCAGGTCATTAAACTCAACTAGCTCTTTTTTTTTTCCTTCTATTTCTGCATTTATCTTGCATAGAGGCTAAAATATTACTTCTGTTTAAGAAAAGGGAGTGCAATTTAATCTATAGCTAAAGTTAATAGAGTATGACCAGATGAAAATTCAATCTAGATGCATATTTTTTTGGAACTAAAGAAGTCCCACACAAAATAAATAGAACGACATTCTGAGTTACATTTATACACAGGCTTCAGTGGCATTTTGCAATACCTCACTTCTCTCCACTTTAGTTTTTGGGGTGGCTTTTTTACTATAATGAGAACTGTTAATTAAAATGCAGAATATGATCAATGGTCTTGGATACTGATTTTCATGCTGTTGAAACACAGCCTATAGCCCTCAAAACAAGGATTAAAAGCCTTTCTTCATGAAGCAAGCACTACAAATATAGGGGAAAATACAACTTCTCAACACCTTTTACACTGCATTTCCTCATGTGGAGACTTATAAAGTTGTCTTAAATAGTACACAGTCTACTAAGATTTCCTAAAGGTGACCATGCTTTATGGCATGTACATATGTTCCCCTAAAAAAATAATATTACTGGAAGCAAACTTGAGTGAAACATCTGACAGAACACTCTGTATACTGAAAATTAAGAATCCAATCCCTTTGGAATGCTCACCAATTTATGATTTACATCTAATTGTTTCCTTCTAATCAGAGTACACAAATGTGAGATTGCTAACACAGTTTGTAAGCTGCACTGCTTTCATTTCAGAATGGTGTTTCTTTTAAAAATTTTCAAAACAAATGTAAACATAATGATGTCTCTTGAAAGGGCCCAAAAATAAACTGAAACTTTTCAAAAGGAAAATTTCAATTTAACTCAAATGAATGTTTTTCTTTTAACAAACAGAGAAATGTTCACACAGCCCCAGCATATAAATCTCCTCAGAGATAAAACTACTAGATAGTGTTGACTTTTACCATGCTGCCTGTTGCAGATAAAGACCTTTTAAACTGTGTCTGTCTGGATGCTTATGTTACTTGCTTGAACATTTGAACCTGTTGCTTGAAGGGGAGGGAACAGAGGAGGAAGGTGAAAAGATTATATAGCATTGCTAATCCCTTGAGCCATCTGGTGACTTGAGGCCACACTTTAGATTATGCCTATATTGAAAACCTATTCCTTTCATTCAGTTCCCTTCCCTATACCAATTTGTCATTGGCTTTTTTGCTGTGTTAGGATTTCTTGCAGTTACTCGTGGTGAGAATCAATTGTCTTTTCATGCCATGGTGCATGTGCACACTGGGAAGAGATTTTTTTTCTTTTTTTTACACATTTCTTTCCCTCTCCCCCCCATAGTGGTTTGTAAAAGTTATTGATACACCTTCATCAAACTGAGCTGAAAATAAGGGTAAATTTGTCTTTGTCAAAGAGGAAAACACCTAATTCCACTAGCATTTCTGCGTAATCTGGTAGAGTTTTGCCAGATGACAGAAACACTCGAATGCCCACGTTATGCAGGGTTAGAAAGAGCTGTACCTAGATACCACCTTAAAACTCAACTATCAGAGGCAGCATTTGCATGTTTAATTATCTAAGAACCTATCCATATCTACACCTGTGTATCACAAGCCTCTAAAAACTGCTGAATGTGCATCTATACCGATGCAGCACATTGCACACTAAGCCTGTCCAAAAGGCTGATGATTTCCTGGAGCACACATGAATTTTTGATCTATTGACACGTGTAGTTCTATATGAAGCCAAATCGATTGTGTCTCTGCCACAGTAAGCCTTCAGTAAGACTTCACAGCTATTTGACTTTGTTAGCTTTCCCACACACGTGACAAAATTACTCTTCAGGACTCTACAGTTAGCTTTCAATATTGTGCAGTCTTTTCCACTACTTCTAGTTCTGCACATAAGATTATTTTTTACATTGTGTTCCCTGAGGTAGCTGCAAAGCAATTCTGTCATAAATGCGATGGTTCTGTGCACTCTAAGTGAAATCGTGTTCTGCTGCATGCTTTTTCCATATATTAATTAAATCTTTGCAGTCCTCTTCTGGCTAGATGGCAGATCTGATTTGTGAACCTTTCTTTCTCAGATAACCTTCTTTTTAAAAAAACCCTGTCCTTTTCACTGTTAGATCTATTCTTGAAGAGAAAAATGAGAAGAGAAAATTGTAAAGCACAGCAAAGTTAGGAAAAAGCAGGTCAAAACATCTGAGAAATCAGCAGACTCTGAAAGACCTTTGGAAGTTGGGAATCTGAGTAATTTTTTAAAAAGCAAGCCAAGGAAGTCAACAGCTGTTTGGGAAGGACACTTAGTTCTTAAGAATTTGGTGGGTTAACCCCACTAAAGAGCTAAGCCCCACACAGCCGCTCATTTACTCTCCTGTGGTGGGATGGAGAGAGGAATGGGAAGGGCACAAAGGACGAAACTCATGGGTTTCTTTCCATGAAATAAAGGGGGTTCGGCAAGGAAAGCAAAAGCTACACACGCAAGCAAAGCAAAATAAGGAATTCATTCATTACCTCCCATGGGCAGGCAAGTTGATAGCCATTTTCATTACGCATAACAGTTATTTGGGAAGACAGACTTCATAACTCCGACTTCCTTCTTCTCCTAGCTCTATATGCTGAGCATGACGCCATATGGTATGGAACATCCCTTTGGTCAGTTGGGGTCAGCTGTCCCTGTTGTGTTCTCTTCCAACTCCCTTGTGCACCCTCAGCCTGCTCCCTGGTGGGATGGGGTGAGGAGAAGAAGAGGCCTTGGCTCTGTGTGAGTACTGCTCAGCAGGAATGAGACCATCCCCTGCGTCATCAACACTGTTTTCTGCACAAATCCAAACCACAGTCCTGTACTAGCTACTGTGAAGAAGATCAGTTCTATCCCAGCCACATCCAGTGCACCGTTTAATTCCATTTCTGATCACTGAATCTCATCCACATGCTGCCAGGTTAGGAGTTGCACAGCTCTGACTCTCCGTCTCACATCTGTAAAAGAGATTCTGGCCTAAAGTTCTGGCTGAATCTTTCAGGTCTGAGATAATCAGTGCCCCAAATTCAATCTTGCAAGACACAAAGATTCCCCATTCTGGCATGAAAACGAAACAAAGGAGAAGTGATATGATAAAAATCTAAAAGTATGCAAACCGTTACAAAGAACATCCTGCTGCCTGACCAATAACAGTGCATCAGAACCTATTAATTGGAAGTAAAAGCCTGAAATATACCCATTTTGTGCTTGTTGATATTTATTAATAAAAAACTTGCAAACTAGAAATTATTATTAAAACAGTTAGTATAGCGATACCTCCAGGAGGTGCTACTGAAGGTAGCACTTTGTTGTGACCAAGGCTATAGAAGTATGCAGTTAGACACAGATGAGATAACAAAGCTTCTGGGCTCTAAGGTACTAACTGGAGTCAACTATCCTGAAATATCAATTAGGATCTGATATTATTATGTCTGGCCAGCACCAAAGCAAGGTCCACTCAACCGGGGACTTCTTGTACATCCAGCTGTAGTATTTATGAAGATCTGTTCCAGTTGCCGCTCTAATCAGTACAAAAAGCAGCTCCCACTGAACTGGAATGAAATAACAAGTCTGAGCTGAAGAACAGGATGCCACCGGAACAAATAATTAATTGTGTTTCTACTAACTCCCCTGCGATAGCTATACTACGTTAAACATTGCCTTTACATTATAAAACATAAAATCCTATGATCATCTCAAATGCAATGAACTATGGAAAAACATGTAGGAGGATAAGAAATATGTTTACATTGTCAGTATTTCCAGAATTTGAGATCAAAATAGTATTGAGCAATTGTAAAACTAAGATTATTGGACAACAAAAAGTACAAGAAATTAAAAATTCTCACTTTATAAAGCATAAATGAGCCACTAATTAACAGGAGCTGAAAAAAACCCTTCTCTTGTTGGCTGGTTATTCGGCTGTGGATTCTGCTGCTCTGTCCTCTGAAGCATCTGGTACTGGCCATTACCAAAGATCAAATAGGGGACCAGATGGTCTGATGGTTTCACTCATTACAGCAGTATGACCACTGAAATGTAAAAGCTCTTCACAGAACCAGAAGGAGAGCATTTACCTCTGAATGCCTGATCTCTTAAAAAAGAGAAAAAGGGGGTAGGAAGAAAGAAAGGGGAAGAGAAAAAAAAAAAAAAAAAAAGCTTGTCATACCTTTGTGAATCCAAGAGAATAGCAACCCAATTTACCTCAGTGACAGTTTGGTGTGGAATAAGTCAAATTACTTGGCTACTTTTCTCACTGTGGAGGATCTGGCCTTCATAAGCTTTTGCAGCTTCAAGCTGGTATTATCACAAAATAATATACTGAAGAGGATTTGTGAAACCGAAGCAGGAACTAGGTGCTGTAGCGTGGAAGGACAGTATCCTATCAACCCCTTAGGACTGTGCTGGATTCCTGCATCCTAAATCAAGGTGTCTGTGATTTAAAAGCACCACATATGATCCTGCATGTTTGTTTCATACCAGAGTGGTAAAGGACTATAGAGGTTAGATGGCTGAAGAAGTCTTAGCCAAGAGGGAAAAAAATTGGCAGCTTAGAGAAGGAAAGTGTGTGGAGCCTCAGACGGTCCTCTCTTCCTATGTCTCCACAAGGGTGGTTTCTCAAGGGGGACTGGTCCTGAAAGTACCACCCACCTTAGTGTCAGCAAATAATGGCCACTCCAGCTCCTGCATGTAGGAGTTTGAACATATTTCTTTTCTTAGGCTTCTGGTTTTCATCCCTTTTTAACCTCTATCTATGAATTATTTATGGTTTGGTTGCTGTTTTCTAAATTCAAATACCAAGAGTTTCAAATGTTTGAAAACAGAGATTAGTTGGGGTCCATTTCAAGTTATTATGTAGCCAGAGAATATATATCTGGAAAGATGCTTAGGGAAGAAAACCAAATGTAGGCTTTTTTTTTCCCTTTGGATTCAGGAACAGGATGTGTGTTTTCCTTATCACCACAGTGATTTATAAAGGGGAGCTGCTGGCTTGGCCTCTTAACACATTCTCCAGAGAGACAACTTGTTGCCACCCTCATCTCCCTTTTACTCTCCCCTTACTAATTTCCTTACTAATCATAAGCCCTCTGAGACCATTTTGCGCGCAAAACCAAAACTGAACGTTACTGCATTGACTTAGACTGTAAATTGCACTGGGAGAGCCACATCTCCTCTGTCTTGGGTCTTTTAGAAAGAGCTAAAAATAAGCGTCGAAGAACACCGAGTCAATAACAGAAAAGCAAAATACAGAATCATATCCTTTCAACATAGTAGCAAAGCAAAATACACTACCACATATGACATCAATGCTGACGTTCCTAAATTCAAAATAATCAATACTATGTAGAAAACACAAAGTTTTCAGCAGACGTTTTATTTTATAACAAATCCCTGGGCAAGAGAAGCTTTCCAGAACAGCACGGTTGTTATGCAGAAGGGAAGCACTGAGGACAGAGGCTTGCCAGCCCTCTTGGAAACTTGTAGTGATCACATGGTGGGGCTGGGGCCAACTGTACTGTGATACATCCCATTTTTCTTCAGGCAACAGGGGGTGTAAATATTCATACGAGGACACTGGAGATTCGCACAAATCCCATTACTGCATAACGTGAATTTAGGTGCCTAGTTTTCTACGTGACCCAAGTAAAGCCTAAATAGAAAACACAGCAAAATGGATTTCTGTTAATTTTCCTATGGTTTTCCCCTTCCCCTGTTTGTTCATTTACTAGATAGATGACATTTCCAGGGTGTGATTTCAGATATAACCAGGACCAACTCGTGGAGCTCAAGGTAGAGGAAACTAACATGGGCAGTGAAATATGAAATAACAGATCTTTAAAATAGCTAGTACTCTGGACAGTAATGTTATCAAACTACTTTACATCAAATCCTTTCTCTCTACAACAGGTTTAATTTTTGGAAGGGCCAGAAAGAGGAGAGATTTGGTTTAAGAAAAGGTCACACCGGAAAAAAAAACTTCTCCAATGCACTAAGGGTAGTATGACAGCTTGCATGTTGGTGGGAAGGCAGGAGGCTATTTTGGAAACCTGAGGGTTTTCCAATACATGAAAAATAAATCCCAAGAACTGTAGCTGAGCATGACAAGGAATTCAGATGTACTGACATGTTTTTTAGATGGAAAATTGAACCAGCACGAAAGAAAGAAAAGGGAAAACAGATAACATCTCGGGCATCAAACGGAGAGATAATTCTGCTTCTCTTCATCATAGTTTTCCATTTGGGGTTGAGTGCCAAGTGGTCTGAGTGGCAATCCATTTATCCCATTTCAGTGATCCTGGTTTTTGCATTAGATAAATAATGGGAAATTGCATGAATTTCTGCACTTCACATTCCACATCAGCTCCCAAGGCACCTTCTTCAGTAACCTAGAAATCTTAACAGAAAACTCGGAAGGGTGCTGGATGCTTTCGCTGTTACTCAGAGAGTATGTTAAGAAAGAAAACGAGCTGTGGAGGTGACTCCACCTCCTCAAATTAAGGAAGGTCACAGATAACAACAAAAGGGGGTATCTATCCCAGAGCTACTGTTCTGCTCTACAGCAAAGCCATGGTGTTAAAACATCAACTGAGAAATAACATTCCCAACATGGGAGTTCAAAGTCCAAAAGGTATTTATATTCTTAACAAGTTGTGTTTTGTTTCACTGAGAAAATTAGTTCTTTTTTACGTATTACAATATTTGTCACATTCCTGCAAGTATTGTTTTGTGGTGAAATCATAATTACTTAATTGGAGATGATCAAAAGACGCTGGTTATTCACACATATTCTTTGTGCATTCCTACCAACCTGTGCTTTGTGGAGCTTTAACTAGATTCTGTGCAGGAAAATCAAAACAAGCACCCGAGATGTCTCACAAAGCAACCACAGAAAATATTTTCACTGCTAAATTTTTCTATCAGTGGCCATTGGGTTAAATAATAAATAATTTTTTAACTCCCTATCCAATCCCTCTGGCAATTTTTCTCACAGCTCTTCTGAAAAACAAACCTCTCAATTTACCAGAGGCACCAAACTGTAACCCAAAATGATCTCAGTGCTGGAAACCACCAGCACTTTCCTCTGCTTATGGTGATGCAGTTTGGTTATGTTTCGCTAGCCCGTGCAGAAAGTATGCATTTTTAAAATAGCACATCAGATGCACCCTGGCTATTGTTTGTAATCAGAGCTGAGCAAGTAAAGACTTGCAAGCAGAAACTGTAGGTTTCAGGTGCCCAGTTTTCCAAATGACCTAACGTAACCATAAAAAGAGAGCAGTTGTAGAAAAAAAATCCTGGGCTCTTTCACTTGGCTTTCCTTCAGCCTGTCTGTGAGCTTCTGCAAAATGCCATATTACCAGGACTGTGACTTTCAAAGGCGGTCAGTCAGATCTTGTGAAATCCAGGGTGAAAAGAGAAAGAGGACAGAAGGAAACTGAAGGGGAAACAAAAAAAAAAAAAAAAAAAAAAAAAAACAACCAAAAAAAAAAAAAAAACCAAACCAAAATATCTGCTACTATACCACTGAACTGCTTCATTTGGAGTTCTCCCAGTCAGTCAGGGTAATGCATTCGGAAGGAAGGAGGGAGTCGTACATCGAGTTCTTTTCAAAAAAGACTTCTGTTTTAATTATTAAAGCAGTGCTATCATACAGAATGTCTATAGGGAATTGCTTAATTTTATGCTTTTTCTGTAGTGATTTGGGACCAGATTGTAAAATATAAGTGCATTCTTTTATTTCTTGAGAATGCCTTCTGAAGGACCCTCACATTTCACATCTATTTCATTCTGCCCTCTTTTCCCTGTTTTTGTCCACGGTGGTAGGGCTTTAAGGGAGAGGAAATACTGGTTTAATTTTTTAGTTTCTAGTACCCATTTTCTCAGAAATGTACCAGAAGTGTTATTAAGTGGGATGTCTCCTATTTGAGTTCTGACAGAAAGATTCATAAATTAGAAGCAAAATTTCTATCACCTGCCCTAATTCTGGGGAGTACAACAACAAGAGGTTTATAAAGCCACATGTAATTTGCAGTTAAACTCTCTAATGGGATACATCTGCAATTGGCAGTATTTTCTATACCACCGTTCAGGCACAGGGAATTTATAAGATATTACATAAGAAATCAGTGTCCTGAGCTTCCACAAACAACAGTTTTTAAATAGAAGCTACACAGTAGAAGCAATGCAATGGTTTTCTAGCTTTCTCTGCCTAAAACACTATTTCATCCTTCACCCACCTATAGCGATTCTTCCGGATTTGGGTAAAAGCTATGAGGGCTGAGATCATAAAGTTACTAATACTCTGACATCATTTAGGAAGTGAAGCGCCCTTTTCAAAAGGGATCTATGACATGCCTCAGCTATAGCATAAACTTGGATAATTGACACTGGGGCCCAAGCATCTGGGCTAGCTTAGCAGCAGATGTTCACAGACGCTTTCTAAAGCGATCCTTGTGCTTCTGTGTTCTGCTGTGGCACTCCTGAGGGTATGTCACTAAGTTTCTGAGGACAACTCCTGCATGCCGCAAAGCTCATCTGGCTCCCTGTTTAGTCTCCAAGCTTCCCTTCTGGGGATGTGGCAAGGAAGGGAGGATTTGCGGGAAGCGGCTAGAGGATTATTAATACTCACTATTTCACCATGCTCCGGCGCCACAATGGGAGAAAGCACAAAAAAGAGCAGAATCAAGGCAAGTCAGTCAGGCCTGGCAGTGTCATTATTTGTTGCTGACGCATAACTTGGTGTGTGAGTGGGAATGTGGTAAGCAATATACACCAAATAAAAAGAGTCTGCTAATACTGAAGCCAGTATGTATCCCCAAGGATCTCTGTCTTACTGAAAGTCAAGGCACTGTGGCTGCCTGATCCTCTGAGGCAATGTCACCAATTACACTACATTTCTCTAAAATGTAGAGGGGGTAGTATTATTTATTCATTTGAGGAAATGCAGCTGATGGGGCATAAGAATGCTAAAGATGCAAGAGCTAATCGCCTCTAGATTTTTTGATCAAATCAGAAGAGGGGACAGATGTATTCTTCCTTCTTACCCATCTTTTTATCTACGTATCTCTCATTGTAGTAATTTCCTACTATCTCACTCTTGACAATCCCGGAGATATAACAAGGACAGGGATCTGAATCTTCTCACATTGTAAAATTTCACATCTGCTGACAGCTTGTTTCCTCCTCGGTCCCTGTGTTATCAGTATTCGGAGGATCATCAAGACAAAGATGCTCAGAGTAAAAATGTAACTTCTGTAAAGTGTCAGTCATGAAACCACAATTAAAAGAAAATGGAAATGCTTTAAAGATAGCGACATTGAACAGAGATGGCACCCAAAAGAATAAGGTGTAGATCTATTGTGATTATCAACAAGGAAAAAAACCATACCCTAGCGTATGGACGAGGCTGCAGAAATGCATGGTTTATAAAAACAACTGGATTTCTCTTGAAAGTCACTGACCATCAGGCCCAGCTATGCAAGCATGTCAACATGCAAATGAACACAGCTGCTGCTGGTTATATGAAAGCATCCAGCACAACACAAGCCTCTCTGCACCTGAGGTTGGGGGCAGCGTCTGTAAGATATCATGTGCTACCAATAGCAATCAAGTTAACTGAAAAAAAAGAAAAAGGAAACTCAAAGGATGCAATTAAGGCATCCTATTCATTTTCAAAGGGATTTAGCTATAACTTGACACACAGATCCTCCATGAGACAGGACAGATATGTTTTGACAGCACAGTGTTTAGAGGAAAAATAAAATATGCAGCCACATACAAGTTACTTGCTAGATTGCACATTTCTCTGTGCACAGCAAGGACAAGGAAATCCCCCTTGGGTGACTGTATAATGTATCTTTGCAAGTCCAGAGCTGGATTTGTTACTTTACACAGTATTCAGCAAAACCGAAATAGCCTCTGTCAGCACCAAAGACAGTACGATTTCGTAACAAACTTGCTTCAGAACAATGTGTTTGTTGTGAGACTTTTGAGCCTACTAACTCTGCTGTGCCTGGAATAACATCTCTGCAGCTGAGCACAGCACCAAGGCCAAAGGCTTAACAGTCAGACCTAAGTATGTGGAGTGTTTTGGACATTCCCATAGGAGAAATTTGGATACAGACTACTTGTGACAGCTTTTAATCATTGGGGGAAAACTATTATCTTCAGCAACTAAGCAATTTTATTTCCACAAGCTGGAAAAAAGGGCATCGAAAATGTCCATGTTCCCTAGGAACTGATGTCAGATTTAGTACTGAGTGGAATTTCTGAAACTCTTGTGTTCAAAACCCTTTGGAAAAGCTCCCATGTTCATGTTGCTCCATACAAAAGGAAAAAGACTGACTGCTTGTGAATTCATCACTATTTAACGATAGGAAGCTGGTTAAATATTCAGTTTTCACAACTGATGACACATTTTTTTCTGTCACAACTCCTGCAAGGATCTTTTGAGACCCACAGTGTTCAACACAGTCATAAATTATCAAAAAAGTCAGTTAATAATGGCAAGACAAGGCTTCTTGATAATATAAAACTAGTCAACCTAAAAGTGAGCTATAAGAGACTCTATGATTCTAAGCAGCTAGGTAATAAAAACAAACAAACAAAAAAACCAAACCTCCTCCTCTCTCCCCAAACACATAAGAGCTTATAAAACCATCAGCTCTGCAGCTTGCCTGACAAGTTACCTCCTGGCCAGGTGTAGTAGAGAAGGCAGATCCCTCTCCCTGTTCTGTCTTTATAGCTTCTGAAAGCATCCAATACTGGCTGTTGTCAGGGGCAGAAGACTGCTATGGGAAGGATCAAGAAGAAAAATTTAAGTGAGAGACATACAGTGTGTGCTTTACAGAAAGGGGTAAGTTTCTTTCTAAGTTTTTTTCAGCCTTCTATAATATGCAGTTTATAGTGGAGGCTGACTGCAGAAGGGACTGTCAAAATCAAAGTCCCTATATCTTCCAAATGGACACAACATCACTTGGCAGTTGTCTTACCGTCATACTTGGTTCGTCACCAAGGTTTGAATCATCTTGTGTTGTGGTACTCAGCTGTCATCACTCCATTTAAATGTGCCTGCCTCTGAGTGCTGTTGCTCTAGATTATACACTACACTTTGAGGTCCTGTAGAGCATCCAGTGTGACATAAGAGAAGATTTAATAAATGCGTTTAAAGTGAACTTAGTTGTGCTAAGGATGATGATTTCTGATGCTGCTACTCAGTCCACTCTATTCAGCTGTGTACGAAGTATTAGCTGTTCAAAATCTTTCTGTATTGCTATGGCAACCCTAATTCTCCAGCAGCCTCTTGCAACAGCACACAGAAATGTATTCACTTTCCAGGCAAGATGCACACCACTCCTGAGAACTGTGGCTCTGTCTCCCCAGTGAAACACACACGCAACTCCCATTGCATTTGACTCACAAGCACATACCAGTTTACTCTGCAAAATTTATTTAGCTCACCAGCTGGCCTATTGGCAAGTCCAGATCTCACAGATACATACACTCAAATCACTTGGGTTAAGTGAAGTTGTAGATGGAGAAATAACTCTGGTAAGCACGTGGTACTGTGTGGCTTTACAAAGGTGATTGAGTTGCTCCCACATCTGATTTTACTCAGTATTGTTGAAAATTATTTCCTCCTGCATCACAATCTTGGGGCAAGGGGCAGGGACAAGAAGGGAGAGGAGAAACATCATGTGTGCTGCTTTCACCAGTCACGTGAGTAGCACTGGAAGAGGGAACTGGAGAGAATGTAACACCATGGCCCTTTCTTGCCACATTGATGGGCAGCAGCACAGTCTATACCCTTGCAATATTTGGAGATTTGCTAGATGTGAATCCCTGTGAAGAAGTAAAGTACCTCAGGGTCCCCAGAATAGGTCAATGTCTAAGTATGACATACTGCAAAAGCGGCTTTTTGTAAGCTAGCAGATGGTATTCAGAACTGCTAGGTCTGCACCTCTTCTGGTATTTGCAGCAAGCTGAGTTCTTGATGACTGGTAGTAAAGCATAAGCTCAAACATTTCTACAAACCAGAAGCTGCCTCTCAGTTAAACCTGTGCCACTGCATCAAATGCTCTCTAATAAGCAAAGATAAAACTCCTGTCTACATCTCAGGGATTTATTTTCCTAAAGAGCATCATTCTTCAGCACTTAAGATACACAGAAAAGAACTTGTGAAGACTGTTCTCCTAAGCAATTCCTATTTTAATGAGAATAAAACTTGACAAAAGAAAGAATCCAGTCTCTCTCGCAAAGGAAAAACAAGAAATGTCTTTTTGCCAGTCACAGAAGGATGAAACTATTCCCGTACTGTAACTATAATCAACTCTCTGAAATGAAGACACAAGAATCATTACTACTTATGAAGGAAAAGGATATCCATTTATCCGCTGACTGCAACCTTTTTCTTAGGGACTTCATATATGCAATGGATTACAAAGCTGGTGTCCTCAGTGCCCTAGCTGAATTTGCTACCACACACTGAAAAGTTCCCTGACATCTTCTTCTGAAACAAATGTTACTGTAAGTTCTTCCTCCTGCAACTCAAAGGGGAATGACATATTCTGCCCATTGTAGGGTTAGCTGTTACCACTTCCTCTCTCCCACCTGGAAATGTTTCAGTAGCTGTTCAAACTCAGAACAAGAAAGTAGAAACCAGAAAGCATTGCAGAAAGGTGGTTGCCTGTGATACCGAGAAACTGCCACCAAGGAGTGTACAGATGTGAGAATGTCTTGATCAGTTCATTCACAGATATTGCTTAGTAAAAAAACCCCTCCATCAATTCATATAGAATAAACTGCTTAAAAAACATAATGAAAACAGTTGTCAGATTAATAAATAGTTTTCTACAGACCATTTTAATGCACATGAAATATTATTGCACCTATGGGTCTTTTGCTCCCTGTGAGTAGCCAACCTTCTTCCCAAGCAAAGCTGCCTGTATAGTTTATTTCATTTGTCTGTCTTTTTGTTCATAGTCAATAATGGGAAAACACTGCAAAAAAATAAAAGCACTTTTTCTTTCAAATATTTTCCTTGTTGGCTATTCTGTGACCTAAAACCATGTTCACAAATATGCTTTTGAAACAATTAGTTATTGCAATAACCACTTCAATAAAAAACTGCTTAAAGAAAAGCACCCCAGGACTACTGTTGCAATACATGACAAGTGTGTCCCTTCACACCTTGCTAAATACAAGCATATTTGAAAATCTGACTTGTTCTTTTTTAACGCTTTAAAATTTCAGTGGCTGCAGTGCAGCATCCAGGAGATCACCGACAGCTATGTTCCCTGAACCATGCCGCTTTCATCTTCTCTCTCCTAGGTTGAGATACATACAGTACCTGTTATCTCAGCTGATAACTATGCCTTGGGCAAGCTTCTCACTGGCAAACCAGGTGCAACCAAGGGGAACTTGACTGCACTGCAAAGAGAGTTTGTAGTTTGTGTCTCTGTAGCCTGAGGCCAGAGCATGGCTGCAAGGGCACCAGCTCTCACTCTTGGACACTGCAAGGGCCGTGCTGGGAAACGCCAATCAGTAGCAACAGAAACAACAGTAAGGAGGAAGCACAAGGAAGGTTTAGCACCGCCCTTGCTCATTGCACATCTACTTTTCCAGAGACCCTGATTTTACCTTATAGTGATCACACAGGGAACACCTTTTCCACATGTCTGTAAATACCTGCCATATTCTCACCTGCGTCTCATCTGCTCCAGCCACATCTCCCTGTGTCTTGCCCACAGGCTAATGGGGTTTGATCAAACCAAAGCACTCAAAATCATTATGTAAATTCATTCATCAGTAAATGTGCCTTGAATGACACTGAAAATTACACCAACCGTGGCAGCCAAGACACCCTGAACCCTGTCTAATGATGTGCAACCCTGCTCGTATTTCTCAAGTGAACGCACTCATTCTGAGTTTGAAAAGCTAAAATGGGACAAGAAGTTGGCACCAGGATTAAAGGGGAGGTTACAAATTGCATCAGTCACACGAAGCACTGAAGGAAGGATTGCCTCCCACTCAATCAGAGCAAGGGAACCCATTCCCATTACCAAGAAGATGCATTTACTTCTTTCTCAACTGCAAAGATCCTGCTTGAGTTACCCCATCCCCTGCAAGACAGATGTAAAACACTTGTTACAGCACAATGAGTTTTGCCGCTTAAATTTATGGGAGATGCAAGAGCAGATAGGCAGACTCAAAGTAGGAAATAGCAAGCATCACCCACTCTCAAGTTTTCTTGCTCCACTAAGTATGGTATTTTGGCACGCACACTGGAAAAAAAAATTCCATTAATAGTCTGGAGTAGTGTATTAGACCAGTGCGCTGCCTTCCAAGAACTCTGAGATCCAAAAGATATTAATTTACTCTAAATAGGGCCCCTATGATCTACAGTACTTCCTGGATATTTGTATATATATGCATGTCACTTTATAGACACAGGTACAGACATATGGTTTGCATTTTCCTTTAGCTAATTATTTTTTCAGAGATTCAGAAATGATCATAAAAGCATCAGTGGAACCATGTTCTGTTGGGAAATGAAAGTGTCTTCAAATGGAAAAAAAAAGTATTAAATTAATCATCAGAAAAAATTGCATCCAAACCTTTATTCTGATCCAGCAATGGATAAGACACATTCCATGACCCAAGTTTCCAAAGGAAACAGCATGCATATCAAATACTTGTGACTGGTGAAGTGCTTGTGAACAAGCAAGAAGCTGCAAATTATTCACGGAAGTCATTCAGCAAGCGTGAATGAAGACATTGTCCAGCTCTGCAACGTTATTGCAAGCAACTTGTGAGCCAAGAGAGGTGAAAATCCTTACTAATTATTATCCTAGCCTAAGAATTTGGACTAAAGGAATGCACTGGGATTTGTATGTGCACCTCTCTCTCTCTTTTGTTAGCTGAATATTGCCATAAGATGTATTTTCCTCTTTGGAGCTTTAGCCAGGTCTCACAGTATGCTTTGAGACTGCACATGAAACACAGCATGAAATAATCTGTCACCTTTCTTTAACAGGCCATTATCTGCAGTCTTCTGGGTCAGCCTTGAATCGGATCTGCCACTCTTGGCAAGCTGAAATGTTAATATCCCTTTGATATTCAGCTGTGCTTTTGCCAGACTGGATGAAATAACTTATACTGGAAGCCCTGATAACAACTGTCTGCTGCGTATTGGGATGTCCACATAAAATAGGAAGAAGCTACAGATGAAGAAGTTTCAGGTCAACGTAACTTCTAAATGGGAAAAATATATAATTAAATATTGACTATTGGACAGCTTTGTAATTTATCTGACAAAAAAAAGCTCAGCAGTTCTTTAAACAGATGGGAAGTCTTAGTATGCAATCACTGAAATGTAGCAGAAAGCTGAGCTGAAAAGTGACAACACATTTTATTATCAAAAAGTAAAGTGGGATTGGTAAATCTAGGCACTTCCTCACAAAAATATGGAGGAATTTATTGGTCAGAGTGAGTTTTCTTGCATGAGAAAAAACACAGAATAATCCTTTAAATATTTGAATACAAAAGCAATGCATGTTTTCTTATAACATTGCTAGGCTGTTGTTGCAGTTGTTATGATGTAGTATTAAAAATCATCTAGATTAGAATAATTGAAAAGCTGTACTTTTTTTTTTTCAGTCCTAACCAGATTCAAATCTCTCTTTATGGAGGGAAAATCTCTGACAATGTAGCCCTATTGATGTGTTTTACATGCTTTTCTGAAAAAGCAAGTCTGGTTCCCAGCAAGCTCATATACAAGCAACTTTGCATTGATAATAAGAAATTATATAAGTGCCTGTTATCTAATTTATTCTCTTTTTTTGGTCCACTTGTGTAGGGCTAGAAGATGACAAACACAGAAGCCCACAATTGACATTCAACCACATTGTCTTTAATGTACCTCTGCCACTTAAAAAATGTCAATACTTTTTTTTTTAATAGCTATTTTTTTTCTGTCTCAGTTGAAATTTCTTTAACTGAAAAGGAATCCCCTTTCTTTTACTTCTTGGCTGTATTGAAAACTATGTGGAGTTTTATAGTTCAGGTTAGATCATGGATTATAAAACACAGCAGCTATGTCTTTCAAAATAATGTAAAAGTATCAAGCAAACTGAAGTTATTAATCTTTAGAACAATGACATCACGTAGATCACACCTATTTCTGTATTCCCATCTGAGCGGCAGATGCTGGTCCTGAAGAGGGGAGTTACATTCTGCAAAATGGTAGCAGAATGGCTTGAAGTATCTGATTTATTACTTATTGTTTGGATTAACTGGGCTGTAGTAAGGCGTTAGCATAAAGTGGCTTGGAAGTCTGCAGAAGGATTGCTCTTGGATCTCACAACAGTCCCACATGAGCCATCTGTAAATGATCAAAAGGCGTCAAGTAGCTGAGAGCAAGAGAAAACCTTCAGGAATTTACTTAGATCTTTGACTAAACAAAACTTTATCAAACCTACAGTTCTCTTTTTATTTGGTTCTTCAAGACCTTTCTTACTGTAATAAACAACTCACATTCCAGATCTGGCTATATGGACAACTGTAAACATCCTTCACATCCAGCCTGGCTCTGAATAGACAGCTAAATTCTAAAAAATGTGTTTATAAACAAATATTTTCAGACATTCTCTAGACATTTAGAACTGAAGGCATTCTGAACAGGAAATGCTGGGAGGTCAGTTCCCCTGCTTTCAAGATCCTAATAAGGAACACATGGAAAGGATGTAAAGTAATTCTTGCATTGTTTGAAGTAAAAGATTAAATACTGGTGCATGACAGCATAGAAGCTATACATACGGATAACTTTCAAGTCAAGGGGTAAAGTAATAAGGGTAGATGTTGATGAACTAGCAGTGTGATTCAGATAAGGCTCCAAAATTCTGATGGTTTTTAAAAGATTATCCAAATTTGTCTGAACTTCCTAGTGTCCTTCTACCTTCCTCTATGACAAGACCCTCTCTACTCATTCAACTTTATCCATATAGTTTTAGAGGTTGGCATCACCTGCCAGTCACCAAATTATTATGAAAAAAAAAAATAAAGACTTCCTGATTCTATTGTCCCATACTCCATAGTGAAGAGACACAATTTAGTCATCCTAATTTGCGCTTAATTTGGAGGTACAAATTCCATCATCAGCAAAAGATGCTATTTGCTTTCTGCTAATACTTATGCTTTGTGTCTTTACAACAAATTCAAAGCTATGATGTCCAGGTCTTATACTTCTCTTTGAAACACATACATTCGCTATAAGGCAATGAAGATATTTTAACACAGAAGTATCTGTTAGTATTTTCAGGTTCTAATCTGCCACAGTTGTTTTCTGAATTATTGCACTGCTGAATCAAGATCATGACATATGAATATCTGGTGTTAAAAAATGCAGCTCCATTTTTTTCCTTCTTTCTGAAGATGTATTTTATCCTTTCTGAATAGATGGTATAACAATACTATGTAGTCAGGGTACAGATGACTGAGGTTTTTAT
Organism: Gallinula chloropus; assembly: GCF_964237585.1. NCBI lineage: Eukaryota > Metazoa > Chordata > Aves > Gruiformes > Rallidae > Gallinula > Gallinula chloropus. Next base: position 56,524,439 of record NC_140088.1, read on the forward strand.
CCTTTTTTAAGGTTTTCATTACCCTCCCAGAGAATTTCACCTTTATTCTAGGTTTCTCATGAAACTGCTCCATCCAATGCCTGGAAAGTTAGGTGTTTTGCATCTCTGCTTCAACTGAAACATGATTATCAATTAGAGAAAATGTGTACTGGAAAAGGCAGAAAGTGTGCATGTGAACATATAGACTCTTCCCAACATGCATGAACATTACTTCACAACCTGAATGTGTCAATATATGTGCACACAGCATGCAAAGGAATAGTAGGAAGGAGACCATGAAAGGGGTAAAGTTGGTGTGAAATAGCAAAATTTATCCAAAGAAGGTCATTCGTCTTACTTTTCCTTCAGGATAAGCACATTACTTATCATGAAAGCCCAGAATTAGCTAAGCTTGCCTAAGGAAATGTTGGTTTAATGGTCACTCCTGCAAGACCATGAATGCTTGCCTTGGGAATCTGAGCACTTGGTGGCAGACGACAGTAATCACTCTACAGGATCAGCCTAACTCTAATATCTCTGATCCAATGTAAATTCACCTATTCACAAAAAAAAACCCAACCCAAAACCAACAAACCAACAACAACAAAATCCACAAAACCAAAAAAGCCAAACCCCCAAACAAAATCAGACATTGTTACAGATATTAATATTGGTCCCTTTTTGCTCCCTACTAGTATTGCTACCTTACTTTAAGTACTTAAAAATATAATATATATAGTTAAAACACCTAATAATTATAGACATTTCATAAATTAACCTACAATTATCATATAATTGGAATTTTTCTCAATTATATCCACTGAGATTTGCTAATTGGCATTGTGTTATCACATTACAGAATATTAGTAATGCCTTGTTGCTGCACATACTGACTTCACCTCAAGACATTTTGCCTAAGAACACAACAATGCACACTTAGACTGTGTAAAGCACAGTTTAAAGTAAAGAATAAAGAAGATTGTCTTCTAATAAACTCTTGGTAGGTGTTCAGAGATAATGCAGCAATGTTATTGCTGTGGAAAACATATTTAAGCGTTTTTTTCACTTTAGATTTCCAAAAGAAGCACTTGAGAGTAGAAAAGTAAAGTTAAGGAGGAGACCAGAAGAGCAGCAAAAGGCAAGAAGGAAGGGGGAAAATGGGGAAAGGCATACAGAAAAGAGAAAGGAAAGCTTAACGTGCAATGGAAAGTTCAAACCTCTGAGACCACTAAGGAATTTTATACAAATTTCTAACAAGACAATTACAAAATCCAACTTCTTGATGTCAAACATAAATAAAAAAATAAACGCTTGGAACAACAAACAGGTAAGCAGGCAAAGTCCATTGCATCCAGTGTCCAACCATGGAGAAGTGTTTGTGCTTACAGATCTAATCCATGAAACAAATGTCTCCTGTCTTTGTAAGGGCAGTTCTTTCCTTAAGCTTCTTTACTTTTCTTTGGCATTTTTTTGCTTTTCCTTGATTATGAGCACCAAATAGAGGTGTATATCTGGGAAGTATTTTACTGAAGAAGACTTAAATTTATCCTGACAATTTCCATCCTTAATTTCTTTCTATGTTCTTGAGGTTGTGCACTCCTTAGACATTCATATACAAGTAAGTAAGGGTCATCAGACCCACATAGAAAATGTCAAATTCTTCCATGCTAAAGAAATGGAAATATAGTAATCTGCTTCTGAAAGAATAGGATTGAGGGCTAAGTACCATAATTTTATTTCAGATACTGACATTTTCCCCGGAAAGTCAGATGTCTGAAAGAGTCATCAATTCTGAACTGGTTACTGAAGAGGCAGTTGTGAAGACATTGAAAGCCTTTCAATAGTATGGCATTCCTTTTCTGTCATCAAGTAAGCTTTAGAAGCAATTTGGTCTAGATAGATACTTCTGTCCATTGACCTCTTGGGATAAGACAGCCCCTAGCTCCTCTCAGAAATATGTTTGAAACGTGAATTCCTCAGTGAAGAATATAGAGACTTACAATAGAAACGGTTCTTGAGAGTCTGAAAGGCCTTTTCACAGACTTGAAACATTGCAAAGGGAAATGCATTCTTGGTTAGGTCTATTAACAAGGCTTCTACAAAGAAACCTGATGTAAAAATTTCCTGTGAAAAAGTCTCAGAAGAACTACAAACGGAGCAGATTATTCTTCTCCTGGGAGGAGGACAGGCCCAGTCTGCAAATCTATCAAGTGATTAAGAAGGTCCTGTAATTTTTTCTTGTTATTAAACAGAGTCTTTACTATCAAACCAACTTCTCTGACCATGTAGGCTTATTAGATGACAGTGGTCTGGTGTCAAAGAATACTTCTCTGAATGCCAGACCCCTGTCTGATCCTGCTTATGGAAACATATAGACCCTAGAAAAGAGAAAGAACTATTTGTTCCTGTGAGTCTATCACAGCCAGGCAAGTTTCCTATACATTCAGTAACTGGTGATTCAACTCCCAACTTCAGGAGCAAGGTGCATATCAAAGATAGAAAAGTAGGAGCCAGAATGTTCAGGAGCAAGAGTGACATCTTACTATGCTGACATAACTGCTTGTCTCAGCTTGCTAATTAACTTGGGAAACAAATTTAGCTCTCTGCCCTGATTCTGGAGAGTTGCTCAGAATTAATTTGCATCTGTCTTTAAACCATTGCAGCTTATGGTTGATGTACTTTTTTTCTAGAAGTTGAGGAAAAACTCTGCACAGTTCCACTTAGAGACAAGGACAGTAGGGCCTTGCTATGCGTTTTGTGTCCCTCTTTGTGGTTTCATTCATTCATTCACACTTTGCTTTTTCTCCAGAGCCACTCCTATTTCTAGGTTTTCTGTCTGTCTTGCAGCTTTCACCCTCTCACACTGTAGCCTCAAACCACTCTAGAGGACAATTAGTGCAAATTCTGCCTTACTGTCAAAGGATGCTTAGGTGCTCATAAAGTAAGCCCAACACAAGAAGTGAGGAAATGAAGTCTGAAGGTGCTTTGAACTGGGAAGTGTTGAGCAGTTCCTGAGCTGCATGTGGGTGGTGAGAGATTAGATCATGGAGACTGCCTGTTTTCAGCACAGCATGATGTATGCATCGCCAATGCTACTGCAAACCCACAGGAATTAATGCAAGGAAAACCAAAATGATAGTGAAAGTTATTTTTCCTTCCTTAATGACCTGAACGCTTATATGGTGAAGTATAATCCTTCACAAAATCTCAGGCCTGTACTTCCACACCACAGGAGTGTGCTTGTCAGAGTCGGTTACCTGACAAGTACAGGCTGGGCAAAGGGAAGGGAGAAATAAGAAGTGAGGTGTGTTATTTGAGAGGTGCCCTGGTTTCCAATTTTGTTCCCACTGAGGTTGTTTACAGAGCTATGCTACAGCTTTGCTAAGGGAAAAATAGCTGAGTTTTCAACACAAAAACTCTACAATCATCACTTTTTCCATGCATCTCATGCCCTTAATTAAAAAGTGTCTTGTCAGAAAATTAAACTACCCTAAAACATTATTTTTCTCTGCTGCAAATGTACAGTGTTTAAGCCATGTCCAGTAACAAGGCTTCATGACAGCACTGGCAGAGTTGCTGGTAAACAATTAACTGTTGGACAGAGAGGAAGACACCTTGTATGTGATAATTCACACACAGTCCTGTTAGCCCCATCGCTGCTTTACTAAAAGCTGTGAATTAATATCCTCGAATCACACAGTAGGTTCTGTGGCACAAATGTAAAATAGATATATAGCATATGCATTCACATGATCTCTCCATCTTAATCCTTGGAGTCCTCGGGGCAGCTGGAACTGTAATTGCATCTCCATTTAAACCTTACCGACATCGCTCCTCATTTCAACATATTTGTGTCTCACTTTGGAAGCCGATTCAGTGAAATCAGGAGTCACTCCAGAAGCTTAAATTATATATCAAAAATTCCAGTAGTCCTCTCTGCTTCTTTTTATTAAATTAAACATTCAATAAATCTCTGTAAAATAATATTCTGTATTTGAGTGCTTCCTATAATGTAAGATAATAGTATATGGCTGCAATTAATTTAGCAGTTTTAATTTGTGTAAGGCATTTCTCAGTGCAAATGAAAGGAAAACTTCAGTTGAAATCAATGGAAATTTTATTTAAGAAAGACTTGCTAAGATTCAAATTCCCTTAAGAGATTGATTCCATAGACTCGGATTCAAAACCTCCTTCTCCCTTCAGATGAAAATTTCACTCTTTCTGAGTAAGGTTGTGACAAATAATATTGAACACAGAGCACTCGACTGCCAAAAGATAGCTAATGCCACGGAGAAAATAAGTGGCCGGAGCAAAAGGAGATATGGGCTATAGAAAAAGAAATGCCGATGTATGTTCTAATGGTGTTGATTCTGAATAAAGCCCTCTCAGCAGACTACTGAAAGAAAAACAGTGAAAGAAAAATAACCCAACAAAGCCAAGCCAAGAAAGTTTTCTTCTCTTCTGTTTGTTTTGGGGTTTTTTTATCAGAAATGATTGATGAATATCAGATACCATCTCATTTTTTTCCTCATCCGTTACTCACTAATCCTGCAACAAAAGCAAATTCTTTCCTACCACCAGGTCTGGTTTCTAGCAGCCCAAATCTATGACATTTACTAGACACAGCTTCAAGTAGGCCTCAAATCACCATGTCTTCTCTTCCACCTTTTATTCTCAAGAGAGACAAATGACCTTCCCAGGCTTTCAATTTAATGACAGCATATCCGTAACCAGGCAGAGAACAGAGAACACCACTCAGATCTCCTAGCCTATATAACCAAATTTGATCTTATTCAAGTCCTCACCAACCTTGTTGGCTCATTAAATAGTAGGTGTTGCCTGACCTTGTAAAATACCAGAGGTGACAGTATTCTTACAATGCCAACAGTGCAACAGAGACTGGCAAAAACCACTGAGCTCAGATTTAGATTTTGGAAATCAACATTCACTGCTGTGAAAGGTTAGATTTGGCCAAATAAAGATGTTACAAGGTTAGCCATTCTATGGCTTTTAAAATTCAGCCTTCATTTTCTTGCAAGAAGAAGTCATATTTATTGGTTGCCAATAATGTTGTAGACCCATTGGACAGGAGCTCCTCAGGGTCCTCTAGTCCAAAACTTCTGCTGAAGCAGGTTCAGCTATAGCAGGTTCCAAGGACTCTGTCCAGGTCTTTATCTGTCATTTTCCAGCCTTTTACCATCAAATTAGGTTAGATAGACTTATAGTGAGCAGCATGTAATAACCCAGTAGCGTCCCAACACTTTTCATAACCAGCGTATATGATTATTCCTGCTTCCAGACCATTTCTTGAACAAAGCTGAAATGCATACAATATCTCATAATTCCTACACCCTATTTGATGTTAAGCTATTATCCATGATGCAAGCCTGAATAAAATGTAAGAATGGTTACAAACATCATTCAACCCTTCTTTCCCTTTCTGTCTCCCTGCAGTGTTTTTCCCAGTTCTTAGATAAACATTTTCAGACCAGATACAGTTTTTCATACAGATTTTGAGGAAGCATTAGTAGACCAGAAAGTCTGTAAAGAGAGGGAACAATTTGAGCTGCCTGAAGGATATGACGATAACTTCCAGTATGACCTTCTATAATGCCAAATTCCTTGCATTCCAGCAACATTTCACAGAAAGCAAGGGAAATGAAAGAGGAAAGGGCATACTTTGGATTTTACTGTCTTCATGGTAACTAATGGTTCTTGGAGCTTTCTTTCCCATCTCTACAGAATATCAAACCCAACAAAACACACCCATATTTTGAAGCAGGAGCACCATAAAATGGAACAATTCACTCAAATGGGTAACTTTTTTGTTCATTCATTTGGAATTTGTCATAAATACAACTTATTTTTGCTGAGAAGGGTTTACATTTATAATTGAGGAAAGTGTAAAAGCCACAAAGAAATTTACTACTACAAAAAACATATAATCCAATATTTCTCCCAGCTGAAGTCAATTGAAGTTCTATCATCGGAATTAGGACCAAGTCATTTCCAAGCAAGTGACACAGGTCCTTCTTTCCTATTCATTCAGTAGGAGAAATGATGAAACTATGCAGTTTCCCGCCAGATAACCACTTACAAATACACATTTTGAACTATTGACGGGTCATTTTGAGGACCTCACTGTAAGTCAGTTTTTGCTGTTGAAAAGAAGCTGCCATCAGAGAGATAAAATATCTGTAAATCATTGATTTAACTCCATGTAGGTATTCTAACCTATGCCATATGAGTTCCCTGTTATTCTTAAATATTCCAATGGGAACACATAATTCTGAAAAGTATTAGAGACTCCTTGTGTAGTTTTCAGGAACACCTTTCCCAGTATTTTAACCGGAAGACCTTCAATTGTCTGAGCTTGGTTGATAAATCTTAATATAATTTTATTATGCAACTACAAAAAAAGGTGCATATACTGATGTTCTGACTAGGAACAACTGTGGATGCAGTATAAATGAAAAAAAAATTATGGACTGGACAGTCTAAGCTTTTACAAAAGTTATTTTCTAGAAAAAGGAAATAGCATTGCACATCAGTGACGAATTAAGCACTATGGCACATAGGAAAATACTGGTTTAGGAAATACACAGAACAGTTAGAAGAACTGTAAGATGGGTGATGAACTGGATGGAAAGGAGATAACAAAGGTCACATTAAAAGCTGGGGCTAGAGGGATGTTTCTGTTATGGTTCTTCAAGGATGACTTTTGTGAACAGTCTTAGCATTACTTTCATTAATCATCTCAACAGAAAAAATAGAAGTATATTATCGTGCTTATTCACAGGTACTAGGATCAGAAGTAGTAATGTGTCCTCAGGCAATTCCCTATGTAGGTAAGCATCATAGAGAGGTATTTCCTATATGGCATGCTCTTAGCACAAGACCAAAATTGATATTTACTGGCCACAAATACAAACAAGGTTAAGAGTGAGAAGTTTGCTCAGAACATAATAGTATGATACTGAAGGAGCATTCCTGTATCAGCAGTGAAGACAATTCTCCTGCATGAAAATGGAGTTTGATGAAATGATAAAAAAAAATGCCTTAGGACAAATTCGCTTGGAATTACAGAACCTGGGAATTACATCTGCAAATAAATTTCCAATGTACTTCTACAGTCCATTAGGCTGTCCCATTATGCCACACACACATTTCTTTTTAGTTAAAACCACATACTACTTCCCAGGGTTTTTTTTTTTCCCGATTTAGTATATATTCATTCTAATTTAAGACTACAAAGGGGAAAAAAACCCCATTCTTATTTCCTCCTTTCATTAGGAGAATCATCAAAATAAATCATAAAAACAATGTTTTATTTATAAAGAAACTTTGATTCTGAAGAGCAAGAGTTTTACATTTTGACACTCCTGAATGCAGTTGTTGTGAAGGAACAACTGGATAGCACTAGACACGCTATAGCGGGGGAAAAAAAAAAAAAGAGGTCTTAGTACTATTAGAGTACCTAAGGAAAATAATTTTTATGGAACTTACTTCTCCACAGGCTAATAAGACACCCAGTTTTTAAGAAAGCAAACAGAACTTTCTGCATTGACTATAATCAAAGAGATATTTTTTCCAATTTATCTGTAGCTCAGAAAAATTAATAAGTTGCACTAACACGTCTAGGACACAGTTCTGTGGTTTTTGGCATTCTAGATAACTTAAATCTGATGCAAACACATTAAACCCAAGCCATCTATTACCTTGCATTTTTAATGACTTTCTTGCACATGTTAAAATGAATGTCACATTAAGTGACTATTTAAAATTGGCCACTCTGTTTGTAGTGTATGGTAGAACAATTTTTAAAGCCTATTAGCGTGTCAAGGCCTAGTCATACGCAGACCACACATACAAATGTAACAGGCACATTTTTATAAAAATCAATGTCTGTCACACGGCCCGATATTAAAAATAGGTGGCTATTAATGAAAATTCTTTTTTACTGTCGGATATTTTTGTGATATATTTCTCCAGCTCAGCTGCTGGGTGATAGTACCAACAGAACTATTACTGCTGTGCCTAGTAACAGCAGCCGATAACACATTCAGGAACAGGCGTTTGATTAGCCATTAATGAGAACCAGGTCGTAACATTCTTAATCTTTGAAGTTTAAAGATTCTGTGAGGTTTAAAAAGGAAGAAGGACTTCCAAAAATCATTAAATGTGAATGAGTGTTTTGACCTTGCAGTAGTCAAGCACTTAGTGCACTGTCAAGTATTACTACGCCAGTGGCACTAACAAGTCTAGAAGAAGCTATTGATGTGCACATAGTTAAGCACATGCTTAAAACCACCAAATTGTGGCCCAGATGCTGCTCCTTTGACAAATTATACTGTCAACATTTCAAGAAGTGTGGGTTTTTTCCCAATGTTTATCAGTAGAAAACAAAAACTCCACTATTTTTTTTGAGAAGCCTGTTTTTTTTGTCTCTCATATTCCAACCAACTATATGACTGCAAGTTTTCTACACATCATAGATCAATAAAAAACTAATAGGACCTATATTTACACTGATCTCCTTTGCTGCAAACTATTACTGCTTAAGTTCATCTAAAAAAGTGGTTTTCTTCTTTCTGATTTGCTATTACACTTGTATGTAATTCAGCAATGGAAATTGTTTGAAATTACAAAAAACTCTGATGCTTTAACTTTCTCAATCAATATTCCTTTCTAAATATTTTAACAGGTGAAGTGAAATAAATTAAATTGTGTTGAAATAAATACCCTTTAATGCAGAAATTACATTAAGCATTCTTTAGAACATGATCACATTATTATCTGACAATACTTTTCCCTGTTGTTACCACTGCTGTTTAGTTTTTGTCCACCATCCTGTTTGTTTCAGAGTTTGAGTATGTGTCTGAAGAAAAACGGAGAATCTTAATCCTTTCTAGCATAGCTCATTGTTTCAAAACATTTTTAAATGCGACACTACAAGAATCTTTGAGAGAGCCAAGAATTTTCAGAGCTTTGCCAAAATGAGTATATAAGAAAAAGGAAGAATGAAGAGGTGACTGAGACCCAGCCAAGAGTAATATTATTAAAGAAATCTTTATAGACCTGGCTGGCCAATTCATCCTGTTCTGGAGACTATATCCTTGTTCCACTCTGACAGAGCCTCCTACCTGACCACATGTTGTCCTTTGGTCCTCATCCAAGCCCCACCCATGGACACAGAGCCTCTCCAAGGAGCTGAGTGCCCTTTGGATCCCAGCATAAAGTCACCAGTTAGGCAATTATAAAAGCTTGCAGAATAAGGCATTAGCTTCAGAAATTAATTTGTGACTGAAGATTTCAGACGCTAGCAAACCATTCTTTCAGACTAAGGAAATAGCTTGTCCTGTCCTGCATTTAATATTTGAAGTATTGTGTCATGTAGTTTTATTTACGGAAAGAACTGAGGCTCAGAATGAAAATGCTTCTGAATAATGGGAACAGAATTATAGAATTGTAGCATGTGTTAGGTTGGAAGGGACCTTTAAAGGTCATCTAGTCCAACCCCCCTGCATTAAGCAGGGACATCTTCACTAGATCAGGTCGCTCAGAGTCCAGGTATGGGGCCTCAAGGGATGGGAATAGTTGTATCCAAAATGGATTCAGCAAATAGATCACATTCTTGATGTAAGGAGCAATGAGGGATAGGATATGGTGATTAAGAAATCAAGTGAATTAGGAGAAAAATCTCTTTTTTTAATGGGACAGATACAGTAAGAGATAGTTTTTAAGCTGTTGCCAACACTTGCAGAAATAAAATTACTGAAAACCACACAGGTGTGAAACAATTACCAAAGTAGCTTGTAGTGAAAGTAGAAGACCGTAAGTGAATATTTAAGTGACACTTTGAATCACTTTGGAGGATAGGTGGAATTACCAAAAGTATTCAGCATTGCTCATTGCACTAACTTAAACCAATAAAAACTCACTGTCTTTAGTAGAAATGAAGATGGTCACCAGTAAGATCTTCTGGAAAACCCATACTTAAAAGCCAGAAGTGCAACTAAGTTTTTTACTCTGCGTTAAAATTCAGACCATACTCCTGGAAATAAATTATCTTTCTTATCGTTGTTAAATAAAGCAGTAAATAAAAAAATATATTCTCTACATCGGTGATCTGTTTCTAAAGTAGGAAGCCTACAGTGATATCTGATTGTTATTTATAATACTGGAATTGTTGTTGCTTGAGTGTTTTGAAATATGGACCAGAAAACCCAGGAGATAATTAAACACTTGGATTTGAAACATTCCTGTGAACTTTAGGCAGCCAGCCAGAACTAGCGCAAGCAAATGGTAAAATGTGAGGCATTTTTTTAATTTCCTTAAAAATATCTGTAGCCACACAGTTAAAGAAGAATCAATGTTCACTCTCTTGTGCTATTACAGAACTTTCTATGGTAGCAACGTCCTGATACAGAGCTGCCCTGGGAGACACACAAAGGTCTTTTATATAACTTTTTTGAGCAAGTTACTTGTCATATAGTAACTTCATTTGATATTGGGCAAAATGCTGCCACAGACCTGTTTTATGTAACAAAAATCCTTTCTTATATTTACAATGCCTAACACATGTTTCCGCAGTGGTTCAGATAGCCTCTGCCTCAGGATTAGATGATCTCAGCCCAATTCCCAAACAAGACTCCTACCAAAGTGAGTGACAAGTTGCCAGATTTACTGCTTTCCTCAGACAGGCTGTCTTAAACGGAGAGTGAAAGGAGGAGGTCACATCCCATTACAAGATGGATAAGGAAGCTTGTATAATATGTTGTTTTTTCTAACAAAAAAAGGGTCTCACAATCTGGCCAGTGTAATCTGCTCAGATAGTACATAAGCATTCAGACCTCTTCTCGTAGCTAACACAGGCCAACCAAACCTAGACAGTTACTCCAAAAGAAACAGCAAAACATTCCTAAAGCATAAATATTGTTTAAATAGCAGCCCGTTTATTAACAAGTGTGGTTTGTACCTTGTTTTTTCTCAAAACACTAGAATATGGGTTTCAATAGGTTCTTGTAACCTTTGTTTCTCCTGTTGTAGTGTACAGTCATGAGATGTATCAGATATTGTGACTTCAAACAATTCTATATGCCATTATGTCAAAGGCAGCTGAATACAAATAAACCATAAAACCATGAGTATGCTATTAGCCTATTCTAAATGCCTGCTTATTTAGCAACAGAAGGGACGGATCTGAGTGAACGGCTTGCACTGTGATCCTCCCTTTCTTTTTCTGAAGCAAACAAGAGTTCTATTTATTCCTTAAAATAAATCTACATAATGTTATTTCAGCATAGCATTTTCAAAAGGAGCTCGCGCTGTTCCTTTCAGGAGCTGTTTAGACCCACCTACAGATTTTATAGTATTTTCACAATTATGGTATAGATTTTAACAGGCTTTTAACTCGCTTCACACATCAGAATAAGAGAACTAGCAGGTACCTTCCTAAAATCAAGCAGCAAATGAACCCAAGTTCAGGCTTAGATGAAATGAAGTGCATGAAACAGACACCCTGACATTTTGCAAATCCAGATTAAGTATGCTAGTTTGGTCAAAATAATTGCTTCATTAACCTTATATCCCCAGTCAAGCCTGAACAGAATCTCTCCTGAGGACAGTTAATCAGGGAATCAGTGGGAAAAGAGGCAAATGGAGGAAAGGGTGGGCTGACTGGGAGGCCATCAGCAAAAAATGAAAAATTAATCTTCCTTAGTCATGAATATGACTGTGACCAGGAATTTGCCTGGCCAAAGTGAAGCCTTTTCTCTCTTTCCCCATACTGACTGAAAACCCCCTCAGGAAGTTTGTTACATAGAACCAGGCAAGAATTTACGCTTTCCTGCTCTTTCCATAGTTGCAGTTTTCTCACCGTCATTCAGCTGAAGCAGAAAGTCTTACCCGGTGCATGAAAGCACAGACTCTCATCTACGTCCCTGGGGGTGGCCAGCCCTACCATATACTTCTGTTACCTCCTAAAACCTTCCATGGCCCTCAAGGCCATGCTGTGGTTCAGGCACCCATTCTTCAGTGTACTACCCTAAAAGACATGCTGGGCTTTTCCAAGTTATGAAACTGGAAGTCTATGACTGCTACCAAACCCTCACCGACAAGGTCCCATGTCCACAGTTCTCCACAGAGAACACAAAGATCTTGGCAGTTTCTAAGGCGGTGACCTCCTCATCTTTACAGGCTGAGGTATCCTGGCCAGGGCCACTGATAATGCTAAATAATCTGCGTTATTTGTACTTAGATAAACAAAGAGAAATTCTTTTGAAAAATATTTTGAGCATTGGCCCAAGGAAGAGGCCACACAAATGTGTTCCCTGACTCTAACACCTGCTTTTCCCTGAAATCTCCAACCCAGCAATTGACAAAGAGTGCTGAGAGAACTGAGCACGACCTGTTCCCACTCTGTTGCAAAGCGGCCTGTAGCTAAATTCTTAAGAAACCAATGAGGGCAACCTAGCAGAGGAGGCCTGGTGGGGCAAGAGGAATGGTTCCTGTGCAGGGCTATTGAGAGCATCACATGTGAGAGGAAACAGGCCTCTGGTGATAACTATTTTTAGAGGGCAGCCTGGAAAAGTGCTGTATGTATTAACAAGGTACTTCTCCCTGTAGTTTCTGAGTGCCTGACTTTCTCCTTTATTCTCACCTGACTTCTGAAAGAACAAGGTGAGTCTGAACAGGGGCGGATGAACAGCCTGGCTTTACTCTCTAACTCATGAAGCAGGTGCTCCAGGGTGCTGCCTGTTCCAACCTCAGCATCTCATTTGTTATAAACCAACACAAAACTCCTCTGGGCACACTGGACCCAAATAATTCCTTAAAACACTAAATGAATCGAGACAGCTTTAGTACATAAAATAGTGGCTTTACTTTAAGGTGAAGAGATGGAAAAGGTCTGACATTTAGTCTCACGTGACCTTTATCAAGGACAGTACTGAGCATACAGGTTTTGCCTTAATAACTCGCTGTAGCCAGGAGTCTCTGACTTTGATAAAGGTCACTTGGGTCCAAAATCCTGGTTGATTTTCAGTTACCCTTATCTGAAATAAAAAAGGCATTCTTATTAGTACAGTTGTCCTCATTTGTAACATAACTTAGAAAAATGTCATTTAGATCCAGGAGGAACCTCTAGTGTTATTCTGTATGAAACAGTCTTTTCTACTGTGCATGTTTAATTCTGTAAATCTCCTTGATCAAATATGCCGGCCTCTGATCGGGGAGATCATGTGAACTGAGCTCCACTGATGTGAGTAAACAGAACCAAATGGTGGAGCAGAGTACAAACACTAGGGGTTTTTTTTCTTTAATAACTGATTCATTAAGCAATGGAAGTAAATGGAAATGGGGGACATTTATGTGTTTAGTCACACTGTAGTTAAGATAATTGGGACCAGCTGTTACACTTTTTTTTCTGGAAGAACGTAACGTTGCACAAAGCTAGCACAGCAAGACAGACACAAGGAAGATGCTGAAACATGTACTTGAAGCCTCAATAATTTCAATGTTGTTCTTCAAAATGTTTCTCATTCTGGCTGCGAAAGCCATATTTCCAAGCTTATGTTCAGATTTTTGTTTTCACCAAGTAAATTCCACACGCTCTAACAACCATTTTTAATTCCTATCCCCACTTCAGTGTTTACCCAAGTCAGGCCACCTTGAATCAATTACATACATAAGGGGCAGAGACAGAGTTTACTTTATTGTCTGCAGAAGAAAATCCTGTCTGGAAACCATTTCTTTCTAGTACTGTCTTGTGTTGCACATTCTTCCCTTCAAAACTCTTCTCAAGAGTAACTTGACAAAGAGTTTTGCTTACACAAGTTGCTGTGCCACAGGAGAAACTCTCATTTAGAGACAGACGGCATCCGCTGTCTGTTGGGACTGAGTAAAGGCAAGTAAATTAATTCAGAAATTTAGACTGCCTCTTCTATCCCTTCCTTGGCCTTACAGCAAGCTGTGGCAAAAGGGGCACATAACATCGGGGGTCAGTTCCCCCTTGTGATGGTGGTTAAAGGAAAGAGAAGCAGGTGAGCTGGGACCATGAGGCAGAACAGCACAGCCAACTTTGAGAAAAATCCTGTTATTGGCGGAGGAGAAAGTGGGGAACAGGATACAGCCTGCATATTGACTGCACCCTATTCCTTACTTCTTGGATCATAGTGCCCACAGACTGAGAGCAATTCTTAAGGTAACCACAGTAACTCACCTTAGAAGCTCTGCAGAAATTTTACAGCTAAGTGCAAAATTTGGATATTAAAGAATCCTTCCACCTATTAAATAATATACATACAAAACCAAACCCTTGTTTATATCTACCTTTAGGGATGTTTGCTACATTGAACTCTTTTGATGCCATCCTCACAAGTCACAAATAAAAAAATATTACTACTACCATGGTATTTATTCTGCTGATGTGGCTTGAAAGGGACACTACTAGAGACAGTGAACCAACCTGAAGGTTGCACAGGTCTAACAGCACTAATGAAAGTAATTTGACTTCCAAAATTTTTTGGCCGCTGCACATCCTAGGACAAAACAGAATATTTCCTACCCAAGGTTCAGGCTAGTTTGAAAACACAAATCTGTTTTTCTCAAGAGATTATGGGCAGTTCAAACTGGATCAGACCCCTTAGGTTGTAATGAAAGGGGAACCTGCTAATTAGTCTTTAATGGTTATTTTACACATCTTTAGACAAAAAAGCTTTGAGACTGGTTTGATAGCAATTGATTGGAAGATAATTTCAATTCTACTAATGGAATTATGGTAATTTCCAGGAAAAAACGCCATGATCTATGTCAAGACAAGACTAATGTAGACACGTTCACTTATGGACAGAAGATCAAAGATTCAGTTAAGTCTGAAGTCGAGATGCCTTCAGCCAAGCTGCATCCTGCGATGTGTGAGCTGACTCCATCATCCCATCAAGCATAAACTTCTGAACTTCTGTATATAAAACTAAGGTCACCTCCAGAAATAGCTGTTTCATTTCACAGAAAGAGCCTCATAGGACATTAATTACATGGGGGTTACAGTTTTGACCAGAAGAATGTGTATTGCATTACATGTGCTTAAAAGAAATACATGGAGTAGAATTTTTTCTTCCTCTTTTGTAGAAGATTTGGATTCATTCACCTCTACAGGCATCTCTACTTACATCTTCCAGTGAGGCTTCTGACACTCTGGTCCTTTATATCTTTTAGATACAATATTTGACTGCTGCTGCCTTCAACATTTATATATGGAGTCTTATGAAACCCTAGCTTTTTATTCCCAACACTCCTGACCTTTACACTCAACACAATACTTCATTTTGTTTCTTTGGGATTGTTCAGGTAAAGTCCCCCACTTTGGAAAGCATTACTAAAATCTTCTAAGGAGTTATGTGCTTTATTTCATCCTACCAGTAGCTGGCAAGGCATTAGAGGGGAGACAAAAGTACTCAGGAGCTGAGAAAGTAACAGTCTGTCGAAGATCCTAGGTAGATCTTTCCAACTAAAAGATGTATATTGAACACACAGCCCATCCCAGCTCCCACAACAGTAAGAGCAAACCCCCTTGCTCTTTATTATTAGTACTGTCCCAGGGGAATAGCAAAAAATAACATCCGCTTTTATCTGTCTTCCAGCTTTATGATAGCAGAAACTCATGATACATGGGAAACAAAACATGTCACACAGAAGAGGAGACAAAGTCAATCTCATTGTGTGGCTTTGATTCACGGATTCTCAAGAGAACCATAGCCCTCAGGGAAAAGGTGCAGCTGACTAAGCCCATGTTACCCAGACTGAGTGGTTAACAGTGTTGTTACAGGGCTACTCTGCACATTGTCACTAGTTTAACAGTTAGTGCATCAAACGCGTGACATTTAGCTGGTTGGTGACTATTCCTTTAGCAGTAGCTATCAAATGATCTCTCCTGACCTTCCCGAGAGCAATATCTGCATTTAAATGAGCCTGCACCTGTACAACTTTAATGTAAGATAACAAGCTCAGAGTCAGTGCCACGCTAAGAAAGTGAGCAGCCCAAATCCTGTGACAATATATGCACCGTGCATAGATGCGAGCCTACCTACATAAATATGCATCGAGTTGAAGTACACATTCTGATTTTCCCCATTAAAAAAACCAACACAATCTGCATTGCCCTGCTCTTTCCACAGAACATACCCAGCATTCAGAAGAGACCCCGAACTGGCACAGACTAATTAAGAAGAAAGGGAAGGATTATATTTATGTGTAAGTGATACTCTGAAAAGGAAATGGTATCAATAATGTAGCAGTAAAATACTTGAAAGGAAATGGATTTTTGATTAAGTCAGTTTTTCAAAGTCTTTCTCCAGAAAAAGAGAATAATGCTTTTAAATTGCTATTCACGCTGACCGCTGCTACTTGTTAACATTTTACCCTTGAGAGAAAATACAGCTTAGCTGTACAAGGCCTCTATAATAAGCATCTTTATCTCCTTGGGATTCTCAGAGCTTGTCAATGTTTTTTTTTCCTCCAGAGCTGTACTGTAAACTGCATACCACTTGGGCTGACTCACACGGGCCTCAGGAGGAAGATGCGGAAGAGCAGGCTGTTTTCTCATGAGAAGTTCAACATGGTGAAATTCCTCTTCCATTTCAGCAGCTCTAAAAGCCGTCTTGCACCCAGCTTGACCCAACAGATGTAACTCTTCTGCTCCCACTCCTTTACTTGTCTGCGCTTGGCTCAGGTTCATAGCTTTTTAGAGCATCCAACGGCTTTTCTGGTTGGAGCTATAAAAAAAAGTCTGGGCCCACTCAAATATCAGCACAAGAGTGATATCGTAGGCGCTCTTTGGAAGCGGAAGAAAGAAGGGGGCAGATGAGTTGACAGCCAGCATTCCTGTCCTGCCAGCATTCCTGTCCTGCCAACATGAAGGATGTTGCCCGCAGCCAGTCACCATATGTTTGGCTCCAAACTAGGGAGCAGAGAGGCCAGGCCAATGCAGAGAATTCGCATTATTTGTTATCTGTCTCTCAAGAGAGACAGGGAGCTTTGAAGCTTGTAAGCATCACCTGCATTCCCTGCCTTTTCTTTCCAAGGCCTGTCAGAGGACCAGCAACAGGAAGTTTCCTGTTAAATACTTTTAAAGGGTTTTGGCGGGCAAATGCCATGATTTGTAACAGGGTCTTTATTCAGGCTGCCTTCAGATACATTGCAACTCTTTAAGCTTGCTCCTGCTTGTTTTAGTTGGGTGAAACTTTTAACCAGCTCAGTTGAAGAGGGAAGATGCTTCCTAACTCTGCATGTACAACCTGTGCATAATAAAGTACATTTCAGAAATCCTTGACCTAATTTAAACCCAGTAAATCTCTGCAGCACAACAAAGTGATTAGTAAGAGAACGAGTAGGAACAGAAAGCACCAAAACATCTCTTTACAGCACCAGATTAAAAATTACACAAAACTACAAACTAATCAACCACCATTACAAATGCTAGCTAAGATTTTTTCATTGGTCCCTACATCAGCTTTCACACCACTTCATCTTCCACACTGGGTGGACATAGAACTAAATGCTGAGGAAAAAAAAAAAAGCAAAGAACTGAGGAAGGATGAGAAAAGAAAAAATGGTGTTACTGGTCTATCAGTGACCTTCCAGCATCTGCAAAGGCAGGTGGGATTTCTAGGCAGCCTGAGCTTGGGCTGCCTTGGAACAATGTCAGTACACTGGGCTGAGCCATGGACATACTGAAGGAGCTCAGAGTGCTTACCTGAAGTAGGCACACACAAGAAACTTAATTGTATGCCAATATCCACAAGCAAACCATCTCCTCTTGCTATTTCCAGCAGGTTGTAGTTCCATGTGCCAGCACTGCCACCACTCCGAAGTGCCAATAGTGTGTGGTCTTCTAATGGACTGCTGCAGCACTGCTGGTTGCTGCAAACATGCGTAGATTTTGGTTATTAACACGCGACCTTAGAGAGTTTATTAATGGAAAATGTCACACTTTGAAGGAGGAAAGAGTTTTAGCCTGAAGCAGGCTGTCATTGGATGACTGCTCCGTTTCAGAGGTGAGTAAAGCAGCATGAAGTTAGCTAAAGGTGACCTAGAAAGGAAGAGGAAAAACACAGCATTTATGTTCCTCGTGGCTTTGTTATGGCATACAAGTGCTACGTGAAAGGCTTTTTTCTATTTTTGAAGGGATGGTTTTCCTATGCAATTTCTCGTTGTACAAATTGAGGTAGAAGATGTGGGTGGCAAGGACATTCTCAATATAAATATGCCCACCTAAATAATTTTAAGCAATTTACATAGTCTAACAGACGTCTGGACCGCAGAGGTGACAGCTTGCTATTTTAGTTTTGTTTTTTAACAACTAGGTGTAAAGTTCCAGTTTTAAAGCTGTAATAACATGCAGACTACACAGAATTATTTTTACACAAAGATACTGGTTTAGAAAAACATCTGTGGCAACAGAACACAGCCTGTTCACAATAAAGCAGGTGTGATTTTTTGAAGGGGATTTGATAGTGAATGAAAAATACTTAACTGGTTTACTTATGTGTATGTTATTTTGCTCTATACATGTTCTTCTGAAGGAGTACTAGGCTGTGTGGAAGCGTTCAGTGAAGCAGAGGTATGATGATATGCTGGGAGAAGATGCTATACACATCAGGGTGTTGTTTAGGCCCCAACAGATTGTTATTTTTAACCACTATTTCCCTCTCCTTCAGATAAAAGATAAATTCATACAGGCTGCAAAACACCAAGGAACAAGGAAGACTTAATCATATCAAGGAATGGGAAGGGGAACAGGAAAAATATTTCCTAACTTGGCTTAGCCACCATCCACTAATTACTTCAATTAGCAAATAAACCCCAAATCTGGTTTTCAAAAGCAAGGGAAAATTTGTAATCAAGTTAGAGAAACAATGTGTTAATACTAAGCGAAAGACCAAGAGTCAAAGTATTCCCAAAGCAAAAATCAAGCACTCTGGAACCATGTGAATAAAGAAAAGGCAAAAAAAAGAGGATGCAAAAGTCATCTTAAAAATAGGACAATGACCTTTGACAAACAACTGTTAAAATATGGAAAAGAAATAAATCTTGACTGTGCCACATTCTGTGATATAGAAGACTAAAATAACACGTGAAGAGTCATGAATCAATATGAAATAACTCAGAACTGTTGGCTCTCCCCCAGACACTTAAAGATCCTAAAGACATATGGTGGGAACATTCTTTGCACAAAGTATTCTAGCTGTGATACGGTTGGTAGCTTCCCATGAAGTGTAGTTCCAATATTACTGCAAATGCAGTATGTTAAACAAATAAAAAAAACCCCACCACACAAACAAACCACTTCCAAGAACATAAAGGCAACATACTGTTCCTATCCTCAAAATCAGCTTACCCTCCTCGAGATTCAAAAGAGCAGACACTCAGAAATTCACATGCACAATGGCACCTCCAACACGAATGTGCAACTGCCACAGCTAGCATCATACACGTTAACTTACACTTAACCACATAATTTAGTGCCTTTTGGGGCGGGTAAGTGCCATTTAAGAGGTAGACTCCATGACCAGGAAACTGAACTACCATGAGATGCTGTATTTTGTGTGACATGAAAAGCATTTCTTGTTTTAGAAAGCTTCTCTCCTCCCTTTTTCCTTCAGCACACAGCTCCTATCTCCCACCACACCCCTGTTGAGTTATTTCTCTCTAATCTTTCCCACACATGCACTAACTGCCCACATCCAAATCCACGACAGTGAATGTTTGTGAGGAATTTGCCAGTGCTGAATCTTTGAAAGCAGGCAAAATGAGTAAGTCTGGAGCCAGAGGTCACAGAAATAGTTATGCAAGTACACTCTATTCACAAAAATAGTCTAAAGTGATGCAGAATTGGTTCCCAATCCAAGCAAGGCAAAACATATGTTCATTCTGTTGGTGTCCATCATTTCATGAGCGTGTCTGCCACTTTGGCTTCTGCTCAGTAATACCTTACTCCCCAGGTAGTCCTATTGAAAATTGTGAGACAACGCAGGGAATAGCATTCTCAGCGTTAACAGCAGCAGCAAGGCTGTCACTTTGTCAGTCATCTATAATCTGTGCTTTTATTAAAAATAGTTTGAAGAGCTGATATATGTGCTGACAGTTTCCAGCCCTGGTGCAGCAACCCATTTGGTTGTAAAGGGATTTAGTGCTCCAAACGCTGCAACAAATCTTGTAACTGCCCAATTATCACTTGATGGCCACCACTCTCCAGCACCCTAGGGGCCATGTCATCGAAGATAAGCTCTGTTTATGTTAACTTAGTGTCAGGATGTACAGCATATGTCTATGAAGCTGGATGAGTGCTCTTTTGCAGAATGTTCTGTACATTCACATTGTCCAGCCAAGAGCCCTGAAGGTGTTGAAAAAGAAGAAAAGGCCTTTCATAGAGCTTAATCCAATTAAAGCACTTTAATGAAGGTTAGGATCATCTGTCACATTATCCAGACACATCCTTTCATGCATCATCATCTGATTACAAAGTCTGATTTTCTTTTAAGGCTTTTCATCGTCAGCAAGAAAATGTGATGGGAAATTCAACACTTAAAATAGTGGAGGCTTAGATGGGATTTCTGTTTCTTTCCTTTTTCTTTTCCACTCTCTCTCTCTCTCAAAGAAATATGATGTGTATTTTAAAATAGGGGTCTGTGTCCTCAGGTGGCAGGAATTGACATGCATCCAGTACATCCTAGAGAGCAACCCCAAATAACATCTCCTAAGCTTTTGTTTGAGGGAATGTAAAAATCTTAGCACAGATGAATAAAGGAAGAAAAAAGTAGGGAGATTGAACCACCGCACACTACGAGTGAATAAAGGATTTTAGGCTGTCACTGCTAGGACTGTATCAAGCTAGATTTCTCTGACAACATTGAGTCCACCTTCCCCTCATCACCATATTAAATGCTTTGAGCATCACCAGAGAGAAATCTGCCATCCTTGATCAAAAAAGTGAGAAAGGCAGATTCTCAGTTCCATACAGTCCTCTCCAGCCACTTCAGAAAGGCAGAGGTGACAGGAGGAGAGTTTACACGGTCAGATGAGTGTTTTCTCACTGCTTGAGAGGCTGTGGGTGCGGTGGAACTGCCCTACCCTTCTGCCTTGCTCCTTAGAGAGCACAAACCTCTGTGCTAAAAGGGCTAACATTAGAACCAGGAGCGGTCTAATTTCCAAAACTCAAACAACAGGTAAATCCACTAAAAATAAATGTGATTACAAGGAGAAAGGGAGGAAAAATTATCGGGGAAATTCAATAATACAATAATGTCCCAAGAATATACCTTGATCTCATCTTTACCCTGTGGCATACGTATGGCAACTTCTCACTGTATCAGGCTCCTGGTTGGTTGCTACTACTTCGCTACAGAAGGCTATTGGTCTCCCATCACAGCTATTGAGAATATATCATCACACTCCTTATCCACGTCAGTGCAAATGTCAGTTACCCAAGTCACCTGGCAATGAAGGCTGCTTAGATAACTTTGTACAGAAGTCCTACATGAATGTCACTCTCGGAAGAAGTCCCACTTGCTCACATACTCCTCAGTCAACTATAGAAAGAAGACAGAGATTCTTGTAATTATTCCACTGATGTCCCTCAACCTTCAAGTCTTCTTGGAACTACAGCTTCAGGCTGCATGCAGCCTTGGACAGGCAACACACATGTATTTTTGTTTTCCTAAACATTTTTGCTTCTGAAGAAATCACAAAAAGCTGCATGATGTGTGGCACCTGCTGTTGGTTCAGTCCAATAGCTGTTGTCAGGCTCCAGCCACATATGCTGAAATTCTTTCAATCTGTTCTCCAGTATTAGCAGTATTGGATCCAAACCAAAGAGACGAGCAGATAGACCTCTTCGACAGAATTACTGAGAGACTGAAAGGATTAATGGAATATGTAGAGTAGGAAATGCTTATTAGTATTCAAGGAGCATCCAGAGCCTACAAGGAATGTTAGGTTCTTAACATGTATCTTCTTTGGGGTTTATTAAGTTCACTGTGTACTTCAAGCAAAGAAAGCAACACAGCATGCATGAGCAGTGTGCTTAATATCTCAGTTACATTTAAAGTACTGCTGAGAACTACACACATTTCTGGAAATTCATCATAGACTTTGACAGATCGTGTCTCATCTTGCATTGCTTTGCTATCTCACAGGCACTGAAATCAATATTGTTTAAAGCCAAAGACAAAACTTCCCTCAGCCTTCCTCCATGGAAAGATAGGGGGGAACCTACCTCCAGTCTTAGAACTTACAACACATGTGAGGACTCGCAACTAGGAAGATATTTACAGGAGCGGTTTATGGAAAGTTAAATTGCAAAAAAAAAAAGCATAAAACATATTGTCCTATTTTTATCCTCTTCCTGTTCTCATGTGTCGAGCAAGTACTAGTCCTGTAACCATGAGACCCCTCCCTGTATGTTTATGCTTAGGGCACTGCAGGCATCGTCTTGATTAAACCACTATCCATTAACCTATTGGGGACAGACATTTCCTTATAAACAGATGTGACTACTAAACCTCATTTGGCATCAGGGTCACCATACTCAGCTTCACCCTCTTTTCCTGAGCACCACCTACTTTATTCTCCAAGCTTGAAGTCTGATCTAAGATCAAATCCATTATGAACTGACACCCAAAGCTTTTGGGGATGGACAAAGTACAAATACTTTACTGGCCAAGGTCTGACATTCAATACAAAGTACATATAACAAAACCTAGGAATCTAAGACAACTTGCTGTATACCTCCTCTCCATCGACTGTATGGTAACAATTAAGGTCAGTTCCAATTGCACTGCAGCATCCCATGGTATTTCCCTATTAACAGTTACTTATTCTGCAGTGATGTACGTGTGCTTTCATAGTGCCTTCAGTGATACGTTAAGGTCTTGATGCACAAGATTTCATTAGCCTTCCTCTAGCAAATATAGATTTGGCCCAAATGTTATTCCATGAACTTAGATTCAGTAAGACTTAAAACTTTGGAAAAGTTTGCATCCCATTATAACCCCTTTCTGGTTTTATCACTGGTCACATTAATCACTGTATGAACGTAATTGTTAAATTGTCATCTTATGAAAGAAAAAGGGTGCCCTTGTGACAGGCTTACATCTCCGTGTGCCCTGTTTTGTACCAGTAGTAGCAGGCTTAACAAAGAGTATGTGACCTGATTTCCCAGATGTCTGTAAATGTATTTGGCATTGAATTTTAAATCTGACTGAATTCAAAGCCCTTCATATAAAACACAACTCAAGTTAACTTTTATCTCTCCTTTTTTTTTTTCCTGTCTCTCAGCAGCTGTTCTTCTTTTATTATTTCATGTGCTATATTCAATATGCAAAGTTTCCTTGTTTGTTAGAGTGCATTACACTTTCTAATGCATCTGTCATGTTGGAAAACAGGAAAGTAGCATAAAGCCTCTCTTGTGATTCCCCCAACCCCCAGTTAAAGGAAGGCTCAGTTGGAGGAAAAAGAAAGGAAATTTGCCTCTAAGCACCTAAAGAGCTTAAGAAAAGGTTTCTTTAGCTCTATAAAACTTTAAAAGTTGAAATATCAGTGAATTTAATGCTTAGAAATGACAAAACATGTCCGGTCCTGGGAATTCTCCTTAAAAGGATGATTTTGGAGCTAAGACAAGACCTGGATTCTTTTGTACATCTACCAACAGCTTTCTGGTTAACCTCTCAGGCTGTGTCAGTCCTGGAAACATTTTGAAAAATAATCCACACCCTCATCTGAACCAATGGAGGATCTCATGGGAGTGATTTTCTAGATAAAACAGGTAGACTTGTCTTCACCCTTACTTAAGTGAGTACTGGCAAAATTGAGCCAAAGTCCTTCAGCTCAGTCCTGCCTCTGAAGGCTTTTCCATGCTACAGCCTCCCCCGAACATAAGCAACTAGAGCTTTGTTGTTAAGTTTCTCTGGAGCAGACAGATCACCGGGGTTGCATCTGTGTATTTACTTGCACCACTCATGATTACTGGGCACAAAGAAAAACCTAACGCAGGCAGTACAAAACTGTAGCTGAGGCTAATTCACCCTCCTTCACTCCCAGCCACAGATGATGGCTCCTGCAGAATTCTGATGGACACTGCACTCCTCCTTATGGGATCCTATAGTATCTCCACAGCATGCTGCACAGCACTAAACAGCTTTCAAAAACACACAAGCTATAGGGCATTCTCAGGAGTCAATAAAAACTAAACTACATAATTAATGGCCATTTAAATAAACATTAGGTGTATCACCAGTTGCTGAGGCACATATGTACTATGTCTATGAATATGTTCTGTATGTATAGCATACATATATGTGGGCTGTTATGAATTGTGACATGTGCACTTAATGTTGTTATACATTTTTTAAAAGCTAGGCACAGTACAATCAACTGATTTTCTCCCCCTTCACAACAGCGTTTACAGAACAAAGTATATTCCATCTTGCAAATGGTTGCTGCTCTCTTGGCAGGACCAAAACAACAGCAGAAAATGTAATGATTTGAAGCCAGAGAGCATGCAACACCAACTTGCTCAAAAATATCCTACAACTATCGCTGGAATTAAACCAGAACATGCTAAAACTTGGTTCCAGGAGCACATCTGTGGCTGAAACACACCACAATTCCAAAAGCATGCAGTCACAAGAAGTTTTCACATCTCTGACCAGCGTTCTGGCAAGTTTTGCTGGCTGCTTTGGATTTCAGCAAAGTTTCACCAGGACTTAATTCCCTGCAGCTCCCTGCCTGGCACCTGAGTCGGCAGCTGGAGGGCATCCTTGACAGCCAGTCAGGCAGCACACTGCAAAGTGCAGACCCAGCTTCTTCTGCAGTAACTTTTCAAATATTGGTTCTTTGCCTTGTAGCAGAATGATAACAGATCTAACATTATCAGCTGTGAAACTGAATCTTTTTCCACCCACCAAATATCCCATTTTCCATTTCACTTGTTTTTTTGGAAATGGACAACTAAAACAGAATCATCAGTCAAGGTTACAACACAGATGTTGTCTGACTTCACTTTAAGTTTAGTACAGTTGACAGTACCCAGCTACACTTAGCAACTGAGCTATGACTCTGGCCAGTCTCTTCAGCCTGGTCTGACCCAGCAAACCCTAACCCTGGTCAGCCTGGGCTGGGCTGACCTGACCGCCTGGCTCCCTGGTTTCAAAATCATGGAATACTTTTGCCTGTGGACCCAGCCATAATTTGAGAACGTATTTAAATGGCTAGAATCCTTTAAAACTTCTAATTGCCTTTTAAAAAAAGATCCAAATAACTCAGATCTAGATCTACAAACAGGAATTATGTGCTAAACATGTTCCTAATTTTAACTGTACAGCCACCTAGCCAACATTACAGCTTTGATTGTCCATGTAGTGCTAAGAAGTTGCAGTTAAGATTGGGTTTCAGAGACACCAGCACATTGAGCTGGAAAATACCCATTTAAACAGTAACTGGGAAATTAGGATGGAAATATACCCAAAAAAGGGCTGAGGGAAGGGATGAATCAAGCATCGCTGCTCTAAAGTGCAAAGATCTTGTTCTGCACTGCAAAGGAAGTGCATATCTCTTGGCAGAAAGACCAGACCCTTCAGATGACTCTTCTCATTCAGATACCTCTTAAATATTGCATCTATGTAAAGTGCCCTGTCCTTATTCCACCAAATATTTAATTATTCATGTGAAAGAGTAACCATTTCAACAGGAGTGGTTTAGCAAGCTCTAAGCCAGTAGCCAGGAATGGCCTGAGACCCAAGTCACTCCAGACATGGTGGGACCCCCCCCCAAGTGAGTACCCTCACCACCTCCGCATAAAAAGGTGGGTTTGTTTCGTCTCTTGGGGTGACTTCCCTGCTCAGATGTTTTTAATGTGTCTAAAAGCCTTCTGAATCAGATCTGCCTTGGCACACTGTTGGAGGTAGAATATAACTACCTAAGCCAGACCACAGCCTTCTGCCCAGCTCAGGCTAAAGTGAGGTTTAAGTGCTTTAGTGCATTGTAATGATAATCCATCACTCTACCTCCTGTTACACGGGCAGCCGATGCAGCCAGGTGGACAAAGCTGAGACTGAAACTTGTTTGAAAACATTTCACCCTACACCAGCTCCGATATGACTTTGCAAATCACAACATGGTCCTCTCTTCTGATCCCAGGGTTGCCCTCTTTATTCTTAACCATTTAAGGGAAAACCCCAGCCTCCACTCCCTGTGATATATCAACACCAAAAGCAGGAAAGACTGTGGAGATGAATATGTGTGCCATTACGTTTCTGAGACTGTTTAGATTCCCGAAAAACTCTCCTCAGAAATGTACAAGCAATTCAGCCTGCATCTGATCTCCTGCAGTTCAGAAACTATAATAGAACTGCTAAAATTAATAGACCATAGGAAAAAAAAAAAAAAAGCAGTGCCTGATCCACAATTTCATAGGTTCTTCTGTATTCATTAATTCTCTGGGGGGAAGGGAATAGTTCAAACCTCTGTTAATGTCCCTAACATGCCAGGTCAATGTCTGGGAATGGGTAACTAAAATGCAAGACTTTTAGTAGAACAGTGGAAACCATGGACATTAAGCATACATTTCCATAGGCATTTAGAAGAACAGAAATTCAGAGATTGGTGTGAAGAGTGGAAAGAAAGGCTGAAGGAGCAGAGAAGTGGGGGAATATTTTAGAGGTAGGAAGGGCTAAAAATATCTTATTTCAGACATCTGTCTAGAAAGTGATCAGCAGATGGAAGGTTCACAACATCTGGCATTTAAAGAGAAAGTCAATATTTAACAGGATTTCCTCTGTCTTTCAAAATATTGATTTTTGTAAATGAGCAGCCTTTAAAGAGCACATACATACATACAAAAAGCCCTCAAAAGCAAGCTAGCTATGCTGCTGAGTCTTAGCTTCTCGCACAGCTGTCTCAAATGTGACTACCACCTGCCCCAATGGTAGACTTAGACCTTAAAGACTAGCAATTAAGGAACAGTTTGTCCTCAGTTGATCAGGTCATATGAATTCCATGACTCCATTAGACCAGAATATGTGTTAGGTGCAAAGGAAAATCCAGGATGGAGCTTGCCTGTTAGGGCTACAGCAGAAAGCTCACCTTCTCATGTTCTCCATCCTGGATTATAACAGAGCTACAAGTAACGGGGTAGGAATAGGGCACGTACCATTTCTCTGCAGCATGCAGGCGTGCATATCTCCTGCCTTTTCCCCAGGAGACAGAAATGGAGCAGAACTGCAAAAAAGCTATTTTACGGGACAAGGCATATGCAGTGTGGTCCACATCTCACCAGTGCTTACAAGACCTCTCCAGGCTGTGTTGATTGTTCTCCTAAAGTTATAGATTTAGACATATAAAAATATATCAGATCAAGGCACAGAAGTCACAGAGTAAATTTATCCATTCTTAAAGGAATTTACATGTTTCGATATGTACACAGTTCTCAGATTCAGTGATTTTATGATAGAGAAATATTTTTAGAAAAAGTTTTGTTCTTTTAAGAGAATATAATGAATCTGATCTCCCCAGTTTCCAAATGAGCCAAATTCTCCATCTACTCAAGCCTGTTAGATCAGCTGTGACTACAACCAGAGCTGGCACTGTGTTCCTACAAACGGGGTTCTAATGATCTATGCTGCTATCTTAGAAATTAATTATAAATACCTTTTAAAGTAGAGCAGTGAGATTTTAGTTCCATTTTTTTTCCACAGTAACTCTTAAATCAAGTGTCTCCACATGTCAAGTCAGTGTGGCCAAAATCATCACGTGTGGATTAAGGCAGATGTTAAAGGGGGAGCAATATCTCAAAAATGCTTTCTCTTTTAGAAGGAGACTTTCTTTTTCTGCTCCTTTCCCTAATCTGAAGTATACTCTTCTTCCAAATTGAAAAAACATGTGCATGAAAAAAAAACCATAACAGGAAACTTGGAGGAAGGAGCCACAACAGGAGGTCATCATTAAAAAATTCTAAGTTTAGAGCTGTAGAAGGCCAGGAAATGTCATTCACCCCTTATGTCCTGGTAACAAACCTAGAGTTGGGTTGGAAAATTCTCAGTCATAAACAAAATTCAATATGTGCCTGAAGGGAAAGTTAAATGAAATCCATGCCGTGTAGCCAAAAGTGTAAATTAAATCCTAAACAATCATTCCCCAAAAGAGTCAACAACCTTAGTCCAAATAAAAGCTAGCTTATTTTATACACTGAAAGCTATTCAGTTGTCCTAAATTCCATCTAAGCCCCTGAGCCTAGTGTTTCCTTTTCACTAAATGTTTTTGAAAGCCTGAAGCTAGCCAAGAGAAAACACTAAGCACAAAGACTTATGTGCAATTCTGGCCACAATAGTAAGTCCTAGAAGATAAAGGTCTTTTCCCTTCCAAATTTTGTCCCCTGAGTTAGCTACCTTATCCAAAGCTTCTACCCAAGAGGTTTGATATCTCTGCATAGAAAGGAATTATTAAAAAATAGGAGGACGGACACTGTCATCCCTCAAGGTCTCAGCCTTTCCTTGGAAAAAAAAAGGAAACAAATCCTCACAGAGTACAGCGTACAAGAGCCAGCAGCGTATAGTTCACTGGAGCAGGGGCTACCTCTTACTCACAAGTTGCTGTATCCCCAGAAGAACTGCGTGAGCAACACATGAACATGAGCCAGCTGAACTGTGGGGTTGTTCTTTTTTCTATATATTAAACAACTTATCTTCTATGTAATTTCTTTCATTTCAGAATCTTTCTCTGAAAACCTATGTGGGCCACTGCTGCTGCCTACCTGGTTCATTGCACAGAAAGCAACCGAGGAGGAACAGACACTCTGTCTCCTCTCGTAAAAAATTGCCAGAATCTGTCCATGCAAATTACTGACCACAAGGAATGGGTCAGTATTTGGGATGACTTTAGAAGATGATGTGAGTAAGCTAGAAAAACTCCCTGCTGCAGCTGAACAAGCTGTTTGTAAAATGCTGGACAAAGAATTTCTTTTGGATTTCTTTCCATTTCCCAGTGGCTGGCCATACACAGACCTGCTTACAATGAAGATGTACCATTCCCTTCAATATAACTTGGTCCTCCTAAATTCAGATGTTTCATAATTTACACTAGTTTATTACCTACTTTTACAGTATTAAAACCGACAACATAATCTTCAGGTTTATTATTTTGACTACATGTTCTGCTCTCCCCCTCCTTTCCTAATGACCTGGAGCTGTGAATAGACTGTTGTTCTGACACTACTGGGTATGAATGGCCTGTTAGCATTCAATGTTAGTGCAGGCACTGGTTGTTTGGCATCCCTGAATTTATGCCCATCTGTCAAAGTGGTTTTGTTCCCACTCAAACAGTCATATGTCGGCTGCAAGAGAGTACTGGCACCAGGTGTAAGTTTAGAGTAGACGCGGCTAGAGTGTTAAAAGAAAGGAAAAAAAAAAGAAAAAAGTTTTGCTTTGCAAGAAGCTTCTTCTGATAGCAAGTAATCAAAACATATGGAGATTACAGACTCAGATTTGTTGACACTTTGAGGCATTATGCCACAAACAAACGCTTTTATCCTTAAAATGTTTCATTGCTGGGAATTTACATTTGAAAAGCCTAATTAAGGGACAATATCATCCCCCACAGAAAATAAGCAACCTCCACAAATTCAGTGGATATCCTTTGAAGTAAGCTGAAAAATTTACCCTTACATAAGACTTCATTTTGTTAGCAGAGGGCTGGTGTTTCTCGCTCCTTTAAATGACTTACAGGCATTCAAACAGGCAGAGGCTAAGGAAAAGTTTTCTGAGAAGAAAAGAAAAAGCAAGCTTTGCTTTTTGGGAGCAAAATTTTATTTAATCTGATCACATTTCCTGTTCAGGAGCAAAAGAAGGTTTACTCTTTTGACAATAAGTAAATTAAGATTTTTTTCTAAAACTATGAATGACATTTAGGGGTTAAGGACTTGGTCATTTCTGTTAGATATTCAGTAACTTGTGTTCTCGTAAGGATATCTAGGAGATTTAGTCTAATACGAAGCACCAAAGTCTGAGCTCTAACGGAAGACTCATATTTCTCCCTTTCTAGTTATTAGAGTAAGAAAAACTTCTAATGAGATAAGTCACTCCTTAAGCATGCTGAGAGAAGGTGGAGGAGAAACAGAAGGGCAAATGGAACTTGGTTGAGTGGGATGGCAAAACACCCTCCAGTGGTACCTTGGGTATGCTGAAAGAAGGTGCTTTGTCATTCCAAAGAGACACGAGACTTCAAAACATCACCAGGTAATTTGGGTCCAACAGCTGGACTCCTCATGAATAACAAAGCCTTGAAGGACAAGAGTAATATTCCTCACAATTCATATATGTCTGGTGAACATTAAGTAGTGATAATTTAGGCAGCTGGCCTAATTGCAGAGCTGATACAGTCTTTTTCCCCTCTGTGCTTACTGGAACCTCCACTTCTCTACGTTTCTCCATTACAGCAAGCAGCAATGAAAACCATGTGGATATAGCAGCACACCAATAGGTTGGGTGCTCTACAATAATCAGTTTGGAAGGAGATCAGGTTCCCCATTGAATAGCCAGGAGTGACAGAAGTGCTTGAAAAGCCACCCAATACAACTCTGCACAGTTGTGTGAAATAGGACTGGCATAAAGCTGCTATCTGGTACGAAGCATGGACATAACTTGAGGAGCCTGGGAACACCCTCAGGGCTTACAGGCCAGACCAAAGTCTGTGTGTCTTCACTGAGACACCCCTCAAGGAGAATCCATCTCAGTGAGCATGTGTAACTTGGCCTTTAGATGACATATATCATGGTTCTTTGTCATGCACGAAACTGACCTAGAACTCTGCCAGTAAATTTGGAAGACTGTCCTTTTTTGGCTGCAGGGTGATGAGTATGTGAAAGCATCACTTAGAAACTGGACTATCCTCTCAGTTTGGCAGCAGATTTAGATAGAAAACATCAGATTTTCAAACCAGCTTTGTGTATAAATAGGTACCAGGCATAAAAAGGAGACTCAATAAAACCTCGTGCTAAAGCTGTAGGAAAAAATATAACAAGCAAACATCTTTCTCCTCACATCAAGGTAACTTGTAAGCTAACGAGCCAGAAACAGATGTTTGGTATCTTACTTTCAAAATGAGCAGCTCCCTAAAATGATTCCTGAGTTTTGTCATCTTTGGTGTTCTGCTCAAAGCCAACCGTTTAGAGACAGAAATAGTTCTGACAGCACTACGCTGGCTGGTGCTTCCAGCTACACTCTCTTGCCTGCAATTAAAACATTATGCTTTATATCCTCGTGATAAAAAGGGATGAAAATTTTCTTTCTTGGCATCCAAATAGTTACTATTCTCAGAGTTTTACGAGAGCTTTGGATATTGCTTAAGAAAACAGGAAATGGAAAAAATGTAAATAAAATAGAAGTGTTAGAATAATCCCATGATGTACCCCTTTCGTTCTCATGATGCTCAGTTGCTGAGGGTTGCCAAACCCTTTCAGTTATGTTAACACAAATTAAAATCATATTAAGGTGTAATTCCCAGCTGTAGCTCACACATTAAGATGCCTTAACAAAAATGTAGGCAGACTACTCTGATGTTTGTTGGAAAGAGACAGAGAGGAGACAGACAATGTAATTCCTTCACAGTAAGTGAAAGTATTTCTGGATGAAATAGTACTAGCAGTGCTTATTAAATTTCATAACAGGATGTTCTCAACTCAAATATCCTCCTTAGTCCTTGATTTTATAACAGACTGGCAGAGCAAAATCACTACGAGACCAGATAAATATAAAAGTTTTACTTATTTTAAATTGCGTTTTCCCTCTAGGCATTGCTACCCCAGACTTTCTGGATTCCTGAGGTTCAACCACACTCCTACATATCATATCTCACTTCATGCACCAAGGGAGGCCACTTTTAACTTCAGATTCTTGCATTACCAGCCTTGTAATTTGAAACTAGTTACCTTCCTGGTCTCTGTCCATCTGTCCCTGGTCCCTGCCCCCTGCCATAAAAGCCATCCCATCCGCTGAGTTTTCAGAGGAGGTAGTAGAGTCATCTCCATCCACTTTGCACACCAGTTAGCTCTAATAAGCTGACATACGATTCTCAGCTTTATTATAAACCCTTCACAGACAGAGGTTCAGGGCTAGACAGACATTTGTCTTTTATGGACAATATTCCCCTCTGAGACTCCTCAGGTGAAAACACCAGGTGTGCTCCCACCTACTTTCCATCACAGAGTAACCCAGTTAGGAAGGGTTGGAGCATTCCTTTCCTTAAGCAATAGAGCACTATTGCTTGCTTTGGATATACAAATATTTCCTGGGCCTCCTCCAAACTGTCTCCCTGCCCAGACAGATTGTTAATGACTGTTCCCAGGACTGCTTAAGCCTTTAACAGGTTGGTAACTCATTACAGGCAACATCGCTCCTTTTCCAAGGCAAGGAGTTGCTCCAACATCAAAGTTCTACCTTTCCACACATTAATACTTGTATTTTGCACATGTTTATGTGTACAACACTTCATGCATACCTACATACATATGACTCACTACTGAATATGATTAAGACATTTCAGAGTGATAAAAGGTTTGGAATGACACCTGTCTAAATGAGAAAACAAGATCAGATCATTAGCCTGTTGTGCTTTACAACAAGTACTGCTGTGACCACCTGCACCGTGCTATTAGATTTTTACTCTGGTTTTTTTTCATTATTTTTTCCTGTATTATCCATCTTGCACCTAGGTAATGCTATTTTACTCTCACTTTGTTTATTTCTTGTGGAGCCATCCTCACACTTGTTGGATCTACCAAAAGAAAATGAAATTTAAAAAAAAAAAAGCAAGAAAACATATGGTTTGATATTGAGCCTGAGGATTAGCAACACATTTTAACATATGGCAACAAACGATCAAAATATGTAGCCAAGCAGGCACACTTGTCGGTGTAACCCATATGTCTGTGTTTATATATACACACACAAACATGTACACAGATGTGCGGAATCAGAGGCTCTTGTATGATGAGGTAAAGACTGTCACCTTCTATATCAACAAGTTGGTACAACCTCAAATATTATTTCTTAGGCATCCAACCTAATGGGTATAATATTCTGCCCCTCTACTCCTCTGGGGGAAGATCCTGCCTGGAGTACAGCATCCAGCTCTGGAGTTCTCAGCACAGGAATGATACGGACCTGTTGGAGAGGGTCAAGAGGAGGACCACAAAGATGATCAGAGTATTGGAGCACCTTCTCTATGAGGAAAGGCTGGGAGAAGGCTGTAGAAGGTGCTGGGGAGACCTTATTGCAGTCTTCCACTACTTAAAAAGGGCTTATAAAAAAGATGTGGCAGACTTTTTAGTAGGGTCTGTAGTGATAGGTCAAAGGGTAATGGTTTTAAACTAAAAATGAATAGATTTAGACTAGATATAAGGAAGTTTTTGGGTTGG
The DNA here is from genome assembly GCF_964237585.1 of Gallinula chloropus. Lineage (NCBI taxonomy): Eukaryota > Metazoa > Chordata > Aves > Gruiformes > Rallidae > Gallinula > Gallinula chloropus. The sequence continues at coordinate 56,557,881 of NC_140088.1, forward strand.
GTTTTTTTTTTTCTTTTTGTGAGGGAGGTGAAACACTGGAACATATTTCCCAGAGAGGTAGTAGATGCCCCATCCCTGGAAACATTCACAGTAAGGTTGGATGGGGCTCTGAGCAACCAGGTCTAGTTGAAGATATCCCTGCTCATTGCAGGGTGCCGGGGGGGGAGGTGGTGCATTAGATTAGATGAATTTTAAAGGTCCCTTCCAACAGCAATCATTCCATGATTCTGATCTCAGGCCTTACTGGGTGTGGGACTCAGCTCCCTGCACTCAATGCCAGCTCGCTGCTCAGAGTTGGTGTGAAGCAGGAGCTGGAAGAAACCTCATCATGGGCTCCCTCTCCCTTGGGAGCAGCTTTCACCCCTGTCAGTACCTGATCTCACACCTACTTAATCCTGATCCTTGCCCACTGACTTGACTTTCTGGCTTAATCTGGGACCTTCCTTATCACCATGGACTTGCTGGGCCATCACTGAACCAGGCTGATACCAGTCACTCTCTCTGGGCTCTGAGTGTGACCCTGACAGTGCTGACTCAACTTCAGGCCCCCTATCAACATGGTAGTTGCCTCACACATGCTTGGCTGTCATCCTTAGCACCCAACTCACCTTCCCTGTGGAGCTGCCAGCTGTCATTGCTACCCCACACCATTCTGCCAGAATTTGTTTTTTCTTTTAAGCAGCAGCTGTTCCTAGGATCCATCCAAGACCCTGACCACGAAGAGCTTTGCATTAACATTGCCAGTAGCAATGGCATGCTCGACAATCCCACAATTAGCATCCAAATGAGCATTTCTATTCAAAAGCCTCTCTACCTCTCACTCGCTCTGCACTCCTCTTATTGTTTGTCCTTAGAAAGATCAAAGATTATTACATGGTTTGGAGCAGAACCAGAACATCAACTTCATTTCAGGCTCCTCATTATACTAAAAGATTGGAGAAGATGTTGATACTATGGCCCTTACATATGTTAGCAGCAGAAGTTCCTTCAGTGCGAACACAGAGAAAGCAGGTGTTTAGAAGTGAGCAGTTTCTCTCTTGTGTCCACTCAAGACGATGTAGTGGCAGTACATATCAAGCCTGTTGATTGTGAATGCCAGCTATGGGGCTTACTTACATGGAAATGCATCTCAGCTCCCAACAGGTTAGGACAAACGTTATGCAGCTGAAAACCAACTGTGAGTCAAGCGATTCACAGACAAGTAAAAGAGGCTTTGTTATGTTTTTCCTTCCTTGAAACAGAATTATGTTTCATGGATGGCAAGATAGAGAAAAGCCTCTACAGAGCTCCCATGGATGCCATCCACAGAATTCTAATGTATGCTAAGTTGAATCATTAATATTCATAGATCAGTGTTACTGCCGAAAGAAATAATTTTTACAACAAATTTAGCTTATTGCATTCTGAGCTGTCAAATCTCTACAGGATTTTGAAGCTTGCAAGCTCTTTTTAAGCTCAAACTAGATCCAGAAAACAAAACCATCTTTTAACTTTAACGAACTTCCATTGTTCTACCTTTTTTCCAGACACGCTAATCTTGTGGATTCAGCTTCTCAATTGCTCCAGTTCACCATGACTTTGAAGGGGTTGGCCACTACTAAAGCCATCAGGAAATCTCCCTAGATGGTCCTTTTATATTTTGAAAGGATTTAAATAGATTTTTGGCAGACAAAACCCAGAGAGATCACTTTTAAAATACACTGGTTGGTTCACTGCACTTCATTGTTCATAAAATACTTTTTTGTTTTTTTTTTTTATTAGCAGAACTGTCCTGAACTAGATGATCACTTCAATCAAAAGACCTAAATCAGCTTTAGCCTAAGCTAGTATTTATTTATTAAGTTTTACTTTTATCTAGTGAACTGTCTTTTGAGGCTACTTTGTTCCATTGGGATACTACTGTGATTTATTAGGCTGTTGTTCAAACCTGAGCAGAGGATACCGTAACATATCACAAAGTCACATGGTGGATTCCCTATATCCCAATCATATGATTCTATCCGATAATATCAGAGTACTTCAACTCTGAAGCAGCCATACTTAACTTTTCTCCGGAAGAGAGACAAGCTGTAAAACTCCATGTTGTTCTACTGAAGGAAGAGGAAAATCAGAAAGGTAGCAGTTACCAATTACAGCTGACATCTCAAAACAGGCTGATTAAATTCTTCTTCCTTTCACTCAATGGTTTTTATACCTTAAAAATTAAGGCCTAGCTTAGATTGAAATATTGCCTTAGTATCAGAGCTAGGGGAAATTGCACTTCATGGTTATGGAAATTTGTGAAAATGTGCCTAATTTCAATCCTTGCATGCAGGTCACTTTAGAATTAGACCACGGGAAAGTTCTTTTCCAAAACCAGCAATAAATTTCAAAGAAAAACTTACATACTAATTCTCACACAAAAATAATCCTTCAAAATAACCTGACGTTCAAACACTTTGATGGCTAAAACAGAATTCGAAGATGAACAATCTTAGAGCACAGCATCCCCCTGAAAGCAGAGATCCTTTATTTGTGTTCATCGTCTGTATCAGACATCCTCGTGTGGGAGGATAAGAATGTGGCCTTGAGTCAAAGCAGCTTCACTGAGATGGCAACATTTTCATAATTGATCTGGCTGTGAAACTAAACTGGAATGCCACTGATGTATTTTCTTTGTGGGTTTACAAACCAGAGGGACAGGATTCCATGCAAGCTCATTGCCTAATTTGATTTTCAACCAAATCACAATTTGTAACAAAAGATTCTGGAGAATATCACAGGCATATTTGTGGCAGAAATTCTTACTGTTGCTAATTCATTTATTGTTTGTTTTGTAAAACAAACATAAATCAAGTAGCGTTAGGCCGTGTTAATAACACTTTAAAAACAAGTTGTGAATAGTCATCACAAAACCCCCAAGTGTGTAGACTTGCATTTGTTCACTGTTTTATACCAGAATTTCCAGCAGTGGAACTTACTCTCCAAAAGCTGCAGTGACCTTCTATCAATAATACAGCTATGTTTCTCCTAGTCAATACATACCAGATCTGTTTGCCTGGAGTTTTTTCAAAACTTCTCTTTTCACCTAAAGGTAAAACTTTGAGAAATTCAGTGTCATGCTGTCTTTTAATCATGCTATAGAAAGAAGCTTGTCATTATGTGGCAATTCCCACACTGTGCCCCATCAGCCTTGCGCCACACAGCACAGTGAAGTATATCACTGAATATTAAATTGGGCTGGAGAAAATGACTACGTTAGCACTGCACTGCATACAGGATCAATCAGCCCTGCATCACCAAAAGGGTCATGATCTCAAGTAGCACTTTGCAGTCCCAGATGTATTACCCCAGGTGCCGGAGCTGTGCCAGGGCTGGTGTGCACAGTCCTGTCTGGAAGTGACTGATAAAACCGTGACCCCTGAAGCACTCCCAGTTCTATGTCATGCTGCCTTGCCAACAGCATCCTTTCCATCAAAGTTGGAACAGTAAAGCACACTAGTTGATTTATTAGGTTTTTCTATCCCATTCTTTCAATAGAAAGAGTTTGCAAAGCACCACGTCCAGCAAAACCCTCAAGGGTGAGGGACAAGGGGCAGGGGGAAAGGACATGGGGCTAAGGCAGAAACGTCTTCAGCTAACAGAGCTGTATCTGTCTGCAAGGGAAAACGTAATGTATAGCATGAGTCCCAGTAGAGTGGCTACACTGTATGACGCAGATACATCTACATTATGTATTCTGTAGCAGTAAACTCCTATATGCAAATACACGCATCTATCTATATTATGTTCCTCAGGAATGAAATATTCTTTGCCGTTCTTTACTAAAATAGCATTAGATGAAAAAGCCAAGATTTTTACAAACATAGAAGTAATTAGCATTAATGATAATTTACTCTATTACCTGCATTCTCCTCCTGATTAGACTGTTATCTTTAATGTAAATGTCTATTTGTATTCTGCAAAAGATATTTTAATATTTGTGTTGTTTATAGCGAGAGCGAGGAAACAGTTTATGGAAAGCAATTTGTCCCATTTAGTTCTTCAGTTGCCCATGAACACACCACACTCATCATTGAATTTATTTTGCATTAAAAATCATTGCTGAAAAGTGTCGGTATATACTTCTTGGTCTGTAAATGCATTTCTAAGTGCTTCACTGCAGACAACTCATATTCCACAGTCTGGAACTATGTACAGATCACATGGCTTTACTTCTGGATATCTTTCTATGATTGTTTTGCATAATCAATCCAGCAGCTGACAAGTGAGGTTTTTACCTTACCAGAACGCATATGTGAAGTGAAAAAATTAACATTCAAACACAAACTTTTAAGAAAATTTTCTCTTAAAGGCACATAAAATTGACCAATTCTCTTGAGAAAACACTGTGTCATTTCCCACCGAACATTCAATTATTTTTTTTCATAATCTGCACACCATCACAACAAAAAAGACAGAGTGACAATCAAGATGCAGGGGCATGTCACTCAATAAATTGATCAGAGGTCAAGTTATGTTGAGTGGAAAACCTTACTTATGCATACTGTCACCCTTAATGAGAGCAGAAAGACTCCACAAATGCCTTTCAACAATAGAACATGTCTCCACTGATGGAACAATTCAGAGCTGCTCTTTGCGATAATATAGAGGGCCAAGAGTTTACACAGTATTGACTCAGTGCACAATCTTTCCTTCTTACTTTGAAGTGGCAGTGATTTCAAAAAACATATGAGCTAGAACAAATTATACATCTAAGAAGAACCAAATTCCTAAAAGCACATTAATTGTGTGAAAATACAACTGAAAACTATGCCCACAGGTAACATTATTTAGCCTAAAAGTGCATAAAATTCATAGACTATTTTTGACATATATGGGGCCTACGGAAGAGAATTTGCTGGATCAGAAATAGACAGTTACATTGCAACAGTGTAGATCTGAGGTGCTTTCTCTAGGACCTCATCATACTCTGTCACAGAGGTAAGTAGGTACTACAATGGACCCTAAAGTGAGGTGCATCTTAAAATAAATCAATTGATTTAATGCCCACTGGATGTAAGCATATAAATTCCAGACACTGTAGATAAGATGAATCTTATTGCATATTAATAAGGAAAGTTGTGGTTCTGTAAGCCTCACTCCTAAGTAGTTTTTAGCATTTCCCAGATCACTTTAAGGGGTTCTTTTTGCCCGCAAATACAAACCCACATGCCAGAGAGAAAAATAGATTATTGTTATATATTCAGATGGACTAAACAGAAAGAAGGCTTCAGATTTTTACTAGAGTGTAATCAACCCAATTAAAATTCAGAGGGACTCTTTTTAACTTCTTCCCTATTAAGCCATACAAACTTTTCCATTTATGGAAGAAGAGTTCATCTTCTAATATAAAAAAAAAAAACTGAAACAAGATGGTTTGGCGCAGACCTAATTTTGCTTGCATGCATTTCTTAACTCTGTTTCATCAAGCTTCTATTCTTTGTATAAATACCCAAGTTGCTACATAAGCAAATCTTACACAAATAATGACTGTCATTAAACTGCTCATTTAAACAGTTGATTCAAGTGAAATATCAGGGTTCTCTAGTCTGCCAGATAAGCACTTGGGAAGTGTTGCTCTGTTATTTGACATGTTTCCCTTTTTTTAAATCCTAAAGAATTCCGTGACTTGCACAATAAGCAGCTTTACATTTAAACTGGATGAGCATATATATACTAAACCAAAGAAGAAATCTATCATTGAAAGAATAAACAGCTCTTTTGATGCTTCACTGTTGACAGGTTTTCTTGAACAGAACCAAAACATTTTCTTGCTTTAGGGCACAAATAGATTTAAAATCTCACAGTGGTCAAAGCACAAAATGAAGGCAAGCTCAAGAGTCACGGAGTACCTCTGTAAAAGGAAAACCTATGAACAAAGGATATTTTGTTTCAGTACATTATTGCAAAAGAAATAAAAATCCTCACATTTCCCCCCACATGAATTCCCATCTAAGTCAATCTGCAAATACCTTTGTTACTTAATTAAATGAAAGGACACATTTCACTCATCAGGTGACAATTCAGATCTTTCCCTGCTCTGGTAGTATGACAGTGGTCATCACCTCTACCACAAAAGATGTGGACACTGCAAAGAACTGCCTATAATTTAATCAAGTCTCACCTAAAATGCATACACTGAACAAGAAATAGCATTTTGCAAGTCAGGTTTGCGGGCCTAGAGCAGAGTTTTTATGTTGCCTTTATCAGCTGGTCTCTCCGTGCCTAGACAAAATGGACTCTCATTGCCCTCTCCACTGGCGGACAGGACTCCAGCAGGCTTCCCTCGGCAGATGGGACATGGTAGCTTTGGCCCCAAGCCAGAGGCACCTCCACATCTCCCTGCTTATCCTTATAATTAATCATTACCTAGATATCCCCAATGTGATAAAAATTGTTAAATGATGGCAGGGGAAGGGAGCTGAATATGGAGAGTTTATGAGTAAACAGAACGTAATGAATGCTGCCTCTGAAGTAAGATGTTACAGTTTAGGACTGGAGGTCAGTTGTTTTCAGCACTCACATCAACAATCGAAAAATCAAGAATAGGCCTAAAAAGGAACATTTGCACAGCAACAGTACAGAGCAAGAGAAGATTCCAAAAGGATAAATTTAACAGCAGTCTAAGACTTCACAGAATGATTTGGGTTGGAACAGACCTTAAAGATCATCTAGGACCAACTCACTGCTGTGGGCAGGGACACCCTCCACAGCCCAGGCTGCCCAAGTCCCCATCCAACCCAGCCTTGGATGCTGCCAGGGAGGAGACAGCCACAGCTTCTCGGGGCAACCTGTGGCAGTGCCTCAATACCCTCACAGGAAAGAATTTATTCCTAATATCTAAATCTACACTCCTTCAGTTTAAGGTCATTACCCCTTGTCTTACTGCTCCAGGCCCTTTTAAACAGTCCCTCTTCAGCTTTCCTGTAGGCCCCTTCAGGTACTGGAAGGCTCTAAAAGGTCTATCTGGAGCCTTCTCCAGGCTGAACAAAGTTAACCTTCTCAGCCTGTATTCACAGGAGAGGCACCCCAGCCCTCTGATGATCTTCCTGGCCCTCCTCTGGACTTGCTCCAGTTAGGCCCATGTTCTTCTGTTGGGGACCCCAGAGCTGGATGCCATTCAATTACTGTTTTTCACTTGCACACTCCAGGGTCACTGTAACTGTAATCCTTTGCATATATTTACATCACCAAACAAGAGCTAAATAAGAAAGATGCCAATTTCAGCCAATTCTCAGCAAGGAATGATCTTACTCTCATTTATCTCTGACTTACACCTGCAAATTGAGGCATGAACTGCGCAAAAAAAGTTGAAGGAACTAGGCACTGCCAAATCAACACCAGGAGTCCTATGAAATACAAGCAAAACCATCCCTACTGTGGTTGCAATAGGTCACAACCAGACCTCGAAGAGAAGACAGATGCTCCTTTTGTAGCTAGAAGGGAGCATCTGTGACTCACTATACTGAGGGGAAAAAAAAAATAAAAAAGGATTTCTTAGTCCTCCACAATCCCTACTGCATCACACACTGAACATAGGGGAAAATAGTTCCTGCCCCTCCCTAATTTGTTGCAGTCTTTCTTCTCAAAATATCAACTTTTTGGAAAAAAATAGTGAGATGAAATCTTATACTTGAAAAGTATTAGTGGTGAACTAAAAAGCGGCTTGCCTGCCTCTTTGTCCCATTCCTCCTTTACAGCTTGGGCTTTCTGGCTGTACAACAGTGCCAAAGGCTGTAACATAAAGGTAACAATCTTAGGATCCTTTTGTTGGGTTTGATGGCATTTTAAACTGAAGAGTACCAGTATTATGAGGAAATATTACCTATGGTGAACCTTGCAAAGGTTTTGACCTGCAAAGTTAAAATTTCTTTTTCACCTAGTAACTAACTTGCCCAGAAGGAAAATAATAGTGACCTTTGTGTATGTTTATGAGCTCATTTAGGATAAAGGAGCTTATAGAGGAGTTTTCTATTGGCTAGTGACTATGACTTATCCATGGGTATTACCAACAGGCAAGTAACAAGCTTAAATAAAATTGTAGTGCTGTGCAGGACTTAATACCTGTGTTTTGTATCCCAAAAAAACTCTCATAAAATATACTGAAGATCCTTAAGACATTAACCAGCTTGTAGAACTGGAGGAAGACAAGTAGAAATTACTTTACATGTCTTTTATATGCAAAGTAGGACAGATGAGAAGATGCCAAGGAACACCATGTGCTTAGCATTTACATACAGAAGCAGTGCAACGTAAGCATCGTTCAACCTTCAAGTATATAATTTTAAGATCTAGTTATAATCAAGTATTGCTATTGCTTAAGCACCAAGGAAAAGATTTAGTATTCTTTCTTTGGGTTTCATGCATACAAATTTTAGAGGTCTATGCTATGAATAATCACCTGTTGTAAATCATCTGCAGAGGTAAGTAAACCCATTCTCCGAAGTAGAAAAGCTTCACAGGTTCCTTTGCATTTGGATGTGATAGACTTTTAAAGAGGATTTAAATTAATTCTTCCCCAACAGGTACTTTGTCAGAAGAATGTGGCTGATTTAATTGGTCTCACACTTGATTCTAGACAAGTTCAGGTCCAGAGTGTTTATCCAGCAGTTGCAACATATAGAGTATGTTCCAGTCTCCACCTGTTAGCTAGCCCATTTGCTTTTCATTTTGAATCAGAGATCAAATATTGTGCTAGAGCTTCAAGAAAAGCTCTTAATTAAGGCCTGGAAAGTACATGCAACCCAGGATGCCACAAACAGATAAGACCAAAATAAAGTTTACACAAAGAGGAATTGCTAAAATTGCTCAAAATCAAAATTAAAAATATTAAATAGTTGAAAAAGAGAAACAAGGCAAGATCATACTTTGCTTCTTTGTAAGTATCTCTTTTTATGAACATACTCACAAAGTACTGTATATGTTGAAACATTTCAAGACAGTAAAAATGTCATTTTTACCATTGTGCATGCACAAGTCCAAACAAAAGTCACTTTACACATCCTTGAATGCTCTGTTCAACTGGGTCAGTTACTCAGGTTAAGGGAACACAGATAGTGGAAGTTTGCTAATAGATGGTTTCAAAAAATGTATTTTAAAAAGGTTAAACAAGACTTCCATTTCTTCTTAGCAGCAAATCCCAATTATTCTGAAATTGGATAAACGCAGCATTTTAAGAGTGAGAAGTCTCTTACAGTAACTAAATAAAATCTAGGACTTAATATTGAGGATTAATGTGTAACCCTTTTCTTTGCGTATGACTTACAGAAAGTATAATTCAAGACACAACTTTATTACAGTTTACTGGTTAAATAAATCATGTTTATGAGAGTTTGTTTGAACCCCATTCTGAGTCATATATTGAGATCTAGAAGTGCTTCCATGGAGGATTACCTGCAGTATGTATGTATTCATCGTCCTGAAACATAAATTTAACAAATTATTTTTAGAAGTGCTAAAATGTAGCTCATTTACCAGTTTGAATAATGAAAAGCAGGGATGAAAAAAACCCAACAAACACCAAGCAGGCCTTGCAAATTTGCAAATAATGTAATCACAAGGAATCTGCCTGATACTGACGGTTCATACTCTTGATTCTCTTAGCAAGATTATATCCTTGTAACAGCACTTGTGAATTAGAGAAGACTGCATCTGCATGGCAGGTACTGAGACAATGCTTTTACATACAAGGATAGAATAAGGAGCTTTTACTAGGTAAGTACATCCTTGACTACAACAGAGAGTAAGGTGTGGCAATCAAAACCAAACAGCTTGTAAAGGCACACAAAGAAGGAAGCTGCAACACCACTGGAGTGTCTAGAGTTCTCCAAACTGCAATTTATTCCAAGTATAATTTGCAATCACAGACCAAGGCATCATCCATAGTTAATCAAACAAGGCAGGCAGTTCTCCATGGTTAATCATCTGTACTGGTTTTGTCTGAAATTGAATTTTCTCCATAGCAGTTCTTATGGCACTATGTGTTGGATTTGTGACCAAAACACTGATGTTTTATCTATTTCTGAACAGCACTTGCAGAGCATCAAGGCCTTTTCTGCTTCTGACTCCATCAGCAAGTAAGGTTGGGGGTGCACAAGGAGTCGGGAGAAGATGCAGCCAGGACAACTGACCGCAACTGACCAAAGGGACGTTCCACACCTTATGGCATCATGCGCAGCATATAGAGCTGGGGGAAGAATGAGGATGGGGAAAATGTTTGGAGTGATGGCAAATAACCATTAAGCATGATGGAGCCCTGCTTTTCTGGAGATGGCCAAGAGCCTACCTGTCCATCAGAAGTAGTGAATTAATTCCTTGTTTTGCCTTGCTTGCACCTGCAATTTTTGCTTTACTTATTGAACTGTCTCTATCTCAACCCAAAGAGATTTTCCCCCTCTTGCCCTTCCCATTCTCTACCCACTGTGAGCAGCAGTCAGCAAGGAGATGTGTGGGGCCTCACTCCATACCAGAGCTAAACCACATCATCTAAGACTGAAGGTGATCAGATAACTGATAAGCATTTTAAGCAAAAGGCTAATACAAATGCAATCTTTACAATGCATCTCTTCTGACATGCTTCAAAAAAGTGAACTTCTTTGAACAACTTTTATGAACTGATATCATTATAATATCTAAGCCAGAGTGGTATGAACAGCAAGATACACTTGAGAAGACTGTAAAACACAAGACAAAGGCATTCTGATTAGAAAGTTCCAGGAGGAGGAAACAATAAAAAAAAGGTAGCTGTGATGCTAGTATAGAATATGACCCCAGAATTAGCTTGTATTGTACCAGGGTCTGTATGAACTGTGCAGAAGAATTTTCCTACCTCATTTAAAACTGTCAAATGATGAAGAGAAGAAGCAAGCAGAGGAAGAAGCAAGTAAATAATACAATTACTGATGTGCAGAACATTTTTGTTACGCTAATCATGAAAGCCAAGCATGCAGATCAGTGTGGTGATTTCTAACTTGAAAATTGAAAGACCCTCTCCTCAGAGTAGGAACACTACAATAACAATACTAAAGAATCTTCTACAATCACAAAGTAACAGTGTTTCAGTACCACACCTATTACATACCAGCTTGTATTTAAAAGGTTCTGCTAAAAATGAGTTACCGATGTAAATCCCCACTCTCAGATACAGCTCTTGTTGTGTAAATATACTTCCAGATATGAGGTGTCCACAAAGGAGAAAAGAATAATTTTCAGACACAGGTAAATAAATATCAACACTTAAGAGGCAGTTAAATATACCGAAAAAATAACATCAGATTGTGAATCCAAGCACCTTTGGAAAACCTTTAGCTTCCTATAAATTTTACGAACTTTCTGACTTCTGTAGCCTTTGAGAGCCAGAGTATAAGCTATGCAAATAAACCCGACCCATATCTGCTGACTTTTCTAACTGTCCAAACTTTATTGAGTAGTACAACCAATTTTGAAGGTTGTCGTGGTTTTACCCTGGCTGAGAGCCGAGATCCATGCAGCTGCCTACTCTTTAAAGGAAAAGTGGAGGGGGAGAAGTGTGTGTTGGGGGGAGGGAAGGGAAGGTAAGGGAAAAAGGAAGGGGAAAATAACAACCCAAAACCAAGAAACCAAAAACCCGGGGGTTGGGATAAGGACAGTTTACTAGAATAGCAGAAAGATAAAATATAACAATGATAACAGGACTTTAGAGCAAAAAATATATAAAACTGTTGATACACAATGCAGTTTCTCACCGAACCACACAACTCAGGCCGTGCCACGCAGAGCCGCCCCAGAACCCAACTATCCCCCAAAAACCGCACATCCTGGAGCCACCTGCTCCTCCTCCCACCAGCCCCCCTTTATACGGAGCGCGATGTAATTGGCATGGAATACCCTCTATGGCCAGTTTGGGTCACCTGTCCTGGCTTTGTCCCCTCCTTTATCATTAATAGGGAAATACGAAGAACTGAAAAAGTCCTTGACTGATTGACCAACAACTAGAAACATCAGGGTGTTATCAGCACTGCTTCCATTTTAACACTCAAACACAGCATTCCATCCGCTGCTACAAAAGAAGTTAACTCCATCCTGACCGAAACCAGGACAAAGGTCCCTCCAGACATTCACTTATCTTCTTCTCCGCATTGTCAAGCCCCATTCCTCTGACATGGAGCCTGATGGCAGAATACTAACTCATCTAGATCATACTAACAAACAAATCAGGCTTCTAAAACAAGAAGATTGCACCCAAGACAACCTACCAGAAATGGTCCTTACCACAAGTGACCATTACACCAAACCAGGAGGCTACTAGCTATCCTGATGCAAAATAATAACAAAGACCATCTGAAAAACAGAGACAGCTGAGCGTCCACACCCACAAATATTCCCAGACATGTTTAGTTCACTGGCAACTAAGCGTGCTGTAAATTCAATACCATCTGCGGAGTCCAAGAGACTGAAGTCCCAATGGGGTTAGCACTCTGCAACCAGTCAGTGCAAGCTCAGAAGTGTCACTCTTCCAGTTTGCTGCATGCCTGTCGGGCACATCACGGCCTCACTAGTCAGGAACAGCCCACATCTCAGCAAGGCCCCCTACAAAACATGGGAACTGTTTGGGGTATCTACTATAATAGGCAGCAACGCTAGCACCTTATCTATGCTTCTGTTTCTCCAAAGAGACATGGAGGCAAAACCACTGGCAGAAAGTAAAGCAAAGTTCCTCCAAATGCTCTAAATGTGACTAGACCTCTTAGAGTTCGCTGATCAGCCTGAATACAGGAGACCATCACAAGCCTTTCTGTATTTCCAGAGGGTTGTAGCAGCAATTCTGTTGTCCTACTCTACAGGACACTGTTAAGCCAACAAGCAGGAAATGCTGCAAGAAGAAAGTATGGGAATTACAAACATGGGGGTTTGTAGGGGAACAGAGGAACCTTTTCTTTTGAAGGGAGAAGCAAGCACAAAAAATCCTGCTGCATATTCAGCCAAGCTTACTGTGGTGAGCAAGTGTTTACCATGCTCTTTCCTCCAAGTACACAGTCATCCTGCCAGCACAGCTCTAAACCGATGTTGTGTTTAACTACTACCGCAGCCTTCACTTCACCACAAGTTTACCTCATGAAAGCTTTTTCTATTAATGGGAAAAAGACCAGGTCTTACTTACGATGTAAATCCAGAAGCAGCATCATAGAAAACCATAGATACACCAAGTTTCTGTTTGTGCATGTAAATCACATACTTAATACTCACTTGTTTAGTTAAGTAAGGATTTTATGTCCATGCAAAAGGAGGGCCAATTAAAAAGTTCTCTTAAGAAAGAAAGGAAACTAGCAACACATATGTAAAATAAATTATATAGGAGCACTGCTATTAATTTGCGGAGTCAAGCTAGAGTTCAGATTTTAATGCTTATTGAAATATATATAAGATTTTTTCTGTCCCTTGTGTGCTATAAAGGACTTAAAAATAGTATGACATTTGGGATTGTAGCTTTGGTCTTGCAGCTTTTAAAATATATAAGCAAAAGTATTTGCATAGCTATTTTGGTCATTCGTTGAGAGAAGTTATTTGGATTTTCACATGGTCTGGCAACATATCTGCAATTTTATGTTAAGTAGAACACATGTTTCATGAAACATAATTCCAATTAAAGAGATGTTCTATATTTAAACTTGACCATTTGTAATTTATTTTTTTTATTAAAGGCTGGGTGTATGTGTTTAAGTTAAAAATCCTAGAACATAAGAGGATTTAAAAGTACTGGGGATAATATCATTACCACTGGTTTTGCTTTCTATAGCAGTTTTTATCCCAGGGTTGCCATGTGTTAATTAAGGCTTCTGTTCAGAAGAGCCTTCATCTCCAGGAAGGCTATTTAGCACATGCTTAGTGAGACTCTTGCATAAACTTAAATTTAAGCCCATTTTAACATGACTTCCTGAACAATGATGTGGCTTTAGCACATAGGTGAATTTTTCCTCTTTGCAATTAACTAAATTTCACACTATCCCCAGGTATTCTCATAGTCAGTCTCTTTAATGAATTTTGCTCTACTCTAGTCCTGAGAAATTAAAGACATAGATCCATATTTTCCAATCTGGTCCTTCATTTGGGGGAGATTTCCTTTTCCAGAGCAGTCTAGAATCCTAGGGATTTTTCTGAAAATGAAGACCTGTGTTAAAGGGGGAACTCAAACCTAGGCTACTCAGATTTACTAGGTTGTTCATATTTGGATCTAAATCTGCAGAAAATTAATTTGTTATAGAAACATTAGATCTCTGGTCACCATTAATGCCAATGGTAGTCATTACAATTTACATCCTCACGAAGTCAACATACACTTAAAAATTTGTAGGACAAAATAAAGCCAAATGATGCTATATTTGATCACTGTTACACATGCTTCAGGAGTTTCCTTTTAGGATATATTTATGAGTTACGTGTAGAGTGATTTAACCAAGTAACATGTCAACAGCAGACAGTTCCATTCCCAGCAGACACAAACCTGATCTCATTTACAGACCTGCAAGTACATTAATGCAACCATGAGCCTGAGTTAACGTCCTAAGTTGCATAAAAATATTACTTCTTTTCCCCTTTCAAGTTGTAACTTGAAGAGTATGGCAATGCACTATAGGAAGGTTTCAAGTCTGAGCAAAGGAAATGAGATATCCACTTTCCACTAGGTCATTGGTCTTTGCCATTGCTGAGTCCCAGCAGTGCTCACTGGACATCTCTTAGAAACCATTCTGGGATTGCCAAGCTCAGGTAATATTTTTTTTTCTCCTTTAGAATATGTCCAGCCATCAGAGGTAGGAACGATAACGACATTTTATGTGGTCTGTCTGAAGCCTTAACCTGCACCTGCTCTTCATAGATCAACTCCAGGCAGACAGATGGTTTTATAAGGTAAGAGTTAATAGACCAGTCTGTGGTCTTAAACACATCTTTGGAAGTACCACTCAGCAGCATTTGAACGCTGATGCTCTTAAGTCCCTCAAATTCCTTTAGAACTCTATGTCAGGAAGATGTCTCAAAGGAAAATCCACTCTCTTGGAAAGTTCCCACCGAGCTCACAAAATAAGCAGTGTAATAGTAACTAACCATGGCAGTTAAGCATTTTAGAATAAGTATATTTGTACATCCACTTCAAAGCAGTGAACTTTGCTATCTACTCAGAGATTGACAAGCATAGTAAGGTAAGAATCCTAAAAACAAGCTGCAGAGAGGAAAGGGATGTCTGATGAACTCTATCAATGACTCCTTCCTGCTGCAGGCACTGGGAGCTCTCGGGCAAGCACCATGAAGCATTCGCTTAGCACAAGGCCTTACGCATAAATTGCTGGAAAAACCCTAAAAAAACCCCACCACAAACACCCTAGAGGTTTTGTCATTTCAAAGTGTACCTTTTCACTGTCCCCGAATCATAAAGAGCCCATGTAAAGCAGAGCTCACAGCAGGGCACAAGGCTTATTAAGCCAACAGCTGGATTCTATCCTGACTTCAATTTCTAATTTCAGAGCTTAGCCTCAAGCGATGTGTCATTACTTGTCTCATACTGAAGTAACAGCAACAGATAATCACAACAACACAATTTTTGCAGAAAATCTCATTTCCAAAAGTAGAGCACAAGACACCTTGCCTGTTCTCTGCTGACACTTGCTGTTTGAAACTCCACCTGCTCCAGATATAATAAAACTCTGAAAACACGGACTTTCTGTGGAACTGGCAGGCACATTTCTCTACTCAAGAACTTGAACACTGAGAGTTATTTTTTTCTAAATATGGCATTCAAAGAGAGTCCTTGAGAATTACTCGCAGTTTAGGCTTATAGTTTGGTGCATTTGATGGTAAGAAGTGAACTAGAGATCAGCTCTAACTGGTTTGTCCCTGACATCTGTTGAGTGTTACAGATTTAATGCTTCCCATGAGCCAAGCACACAAGTCCACAGGCTCAGAGATGGCAACCTCTCTTCTGAAGGTCTCAAGCAGCATTGGATCTGAAGGAAAAAGTTGATACAGACCATTCTCCTCTCAATACTTTGAAAGAGACACATACCAGGACAAGCTGAAGATTAAGTCCCAAATACCAGCTGCAGAGACCTGTACTTCATCAAATCTGGGCTTTGTTGGTTTTTGTTTATCTTCCAGGTGCCCAGTGTCCTGGTAAAGTTCATTGAGATAGAGTCATAGGCACACTGAACTCCCATGTTGCCATGCAACTCATGCTACAGTGCAGATAACGCAGCTGCATACAGAAAGTCAAAAGCTGCTCCATTGTGGCACACCAGCTAAACATTACTTCGTAATAAAGCTAAAAATGGAATAATAAAAAACATTATTAATACATTAATTATAATTAAAATATCAGTTTATTCTATAGAATGCCTAGCAGTTTATGTTATTTCTTATATAACCATCAATAATAATAAAGATTTAGCATTATAAAGCTGCAACACTGGCAAAAGACACTTCCTTAAATATTTGTTTTGCTCAACATCAAAAGCAGAAAAACTGAATTGTTTCTCACCAAGAACATCCTGCAAAACCTCTTCAAGAATTGCAGCCCTCTCAGAAGTACCACACACCATCACACAACACTTATTTAAAACACTTGGAAGAATGCGAGGCTGACACCATGCATGAGATCACGCTTTCTGTCTCCCTAGCTAGATTTTTTGTATGGCATTTGCTATTTTGCCAAGACATTTACTCCACCTCTCAGACAATTAGCCATAATGAGAAGATTTATTTTATTTCTTTGAACACTGCGATCAGCACAATTTTGCAGAGTATGCATTGATCTCTAGATTTGCGTTCACAGAAGTGTCTCAAGACACTGTGAGCTAGCAGATGCTGCTCTAGGGCGACCAGGAGCTCGTCTCAAAGACTGCAACCAAATATTACATCTGATTACAACGTTGCACATGCATTTTTTTCTAAATTGGATTGAAGTCTGTTGAGATCTTTCCCAAGCCAGCCCTAAAGACAAGGCGGCCCCCAAGCTCCGCTTGGAATTCTAGCAGACCACAAAAGAAAATATGTTAAGGGCTAAATTAAATCCATCCTTTACATGGGCAGAAAAGGACAAAAAGAATACAAGAATAGTTCCTTCTTGTCATGTTCTGAGCACCATGAGCTGTAAACAGATGAGGGGAAGCAGCTCTGCAGCTCGATCCCACACTGCACTGGGAACTGCTTCAATCCTGCCAGCCCAACGGGTGGGTTATGAAAACACCAATTCTGAAGCACGACATCTCCAAAGGACTGGGGAGTGCTCAAGGGCATTGTTGCTATAAGCTTTATCCTTCCTCCCTCTCCACAAATCTGCTACTGGCCACCGCAGATCTATCATTAAGCTAGAGACACCTTCGGTCTGCTCTAGCTTGCCCTTTATAGGCTCAACCTCACACAACTTCAGGACTTTTTTAGGAGAGATCTTGTTTTCCTGAAGCATGTTTCTCTCTCTCTCTCTCTTTTTGAATAGCAGTGCTTATCACACCTACTATGTCAGCTAATTTTTTCTCTCTCCCAATGCATCAGCTCATATTCCTAACCCCAAAGCACATCAAAGTATCTGAAAAATATTTCTACATCTCATAGGCATTTCATCTTTCAAGCCTGGCTTTGTATGGTCTATAGTTTTTGAAAAACACCAGCAACTTCCTACTACAATTTGTTCCATTATTTTTAATAGAGGCTGCTTCTGCTTAATGTGCTTTTGAAATCACTCTAATTACACAGTTATCTTCCGGTACATCTGCACAGATGTGTGCAAAAAGACCTCTCCAGAAGCCTTAAGGCATATTTGCTCATCTGTTTCAGTACATAACAGGTTATTCTGGATTGGAAAACAGGCGAAGATGGTTTCAAACACTGTGGCAGCAAAGAAGCTGCATTTCCTTCCCCAGGCAGCGGAAGCCCTAAATCCCTGCAGAACTGCAGAAGCTAAACCCACCCAAGCTTTCAGTCAGAGCCCTCCTTTAGGAAGTCTTGCTCTTAGATCTTGGAAAAGGTCACATATTTAAAGGGATATGAAACAAAAATGTTGTTGCTGCCTAATTTTCAAGGCCGTGAGCAAAAGGTTTCTCAAGGGCCTTGAAGAAAATGTCAAGGTACAGAGAATGGGTTTTTTTCTTCATAAAAATCTTTCCTGCCTAGAAGAAAGTTTACTACTCTCAGCCTGCAGAGGAAACAGAGGAAAACAGAAATACTGTATATACTATAACCACCCCAAGGCACAACAAGAAAAAAATATAAAAGAAGCAGAAAGAAATAATTCACAGCAAGGTTAGGGAATCATAAGAGAAGAACTACAATAATGTAACATAACAGGTGTAAGAAAGCAAAATGAATGGATTAGATAGGGCTGGATCAACATGAGACACTAGCGCGGCTTGACCTTTAGAATAAAGATGTACAAACAGTAAATTACTGCCAAAAGCAGTTTGTGATCTACTGCCAGTAGCAGCTAATTTGCTAGAATGGAAGAGGAGGGGTGGTGTGAGATTACAGCTGCTGTTTGTGCGTGGAGGAGGACAACGCGACGCGTATTTCTGGGCAGCACTGCGCTCGCTAAACAGAGCTGGCAGGCAACATTTCAGTGCGTTCCTCTTCAGGGTTCAGGGGCATTTCAGTGGCCCAGAGGATGTCTAAGGCATGTAGGAGAAAGGAAAACAAACCCCAAAGTTGCCGCACACAGATGTGAAGACAACAGCCTGCGCTTGGAGTGGCACAAAGGTAACGACTGTGAAATGCTGAGGAAACTGATTTTTGCATGCACAGTGTATGTGGGCAAATTCCCATGGGAAAAGGGAAAAGTTCCAAGTGTCCCAACCCTTACTGTGCTTGCTATGTATTCAACTTCTGGAGAGTGACTAGGGAGCCTGACACTAACTCTAGTAGCTACCTACTGAAAATAATTCTTAAAACTTTTTGGGTTGCACTGGGGATGCACTGAAGAAGTGCTTGCGCTGTCTAGAGAAACAGTAGATGAGCCAAGGTCAGAAGATCAACAAAGATTTACTTCAGTGATGTCTGCAAGAAGGTCATTTGGAAAGAGAGCCATTATCTGCAGGTCAGGCTAAAAGACTGTGCTGTATCCCAAAGAGAAGAGAGCAAAGAGGACCCTTAAGGACATCTCAAACAGTATTCATGCTTGAGCTTTATTCATTTGGTCTGATGTCATAAATTTATGTTCCCCGTAAATGGATATCATTCCCCAGTTGGTCTTTACAGCTGCTCACGAGGTAACATGGTGACAACACTGCTCAACGTTTACATCACTGCCTCCCGAGATGGATACAAATCATAGCTATAAATGATATATTTGCATATGAGAAGGACCCTTACTCAGTCAAAACAAAGTTTTAAACATGAGGAGGCAAAACAATGCAAACATGGCTTTCCCTGTGTGTTTAACTGTTTTAAATAAACTGTGTTTCCCTATCACGAAGCTGTTGTAGCCACAAACAGTGGAAAGCCACTGTGTTTAACAGAATAAAAACTTGCTTCCCCAAAGAGCTGACAGGCAAAGTCCTCCTGCAAGTCAAGTTAGCCTAGGATAAATTTTGAATTTATCAGATGCCATAAGAGTTTGAAGTTATACTAGCAAGTAAGAATTCTCCTTGAGTTTATGATCTTAAGAACCTAATTTTAAACTGAATGCAATTATATTATAGGGTGGTGTGAGATACTCTCCAGTTACACATCAACAAAATTTCCATTACAATATTATTTCACTCTATATTCTTTGGCTTTAAAACTGATTTTTATTATAGTGGCCATATAATTTCTCTGCTACATTTAGATGTGAGACTCTAAACTGTGACAACCTATAAATATATCTGAGGGAGATAAACTTCCAGTATTTGGGTTTTACTTAATAAAGGAGAAGAAAGACGGGGGAGGGGAGGGGGAAAGAACTTTGGGGAGGTAATCTAGTTGATTCCTGGTACAAAGGAAGAGACTAGTCAAGTACATTTGACACTTAGGCCATCTTGCAATAGAATAGGAACAGAAGTCATTAAAATCTCATGTCAGTGCTTCGCAAAACCAGGTAGAAACTCACAGTAAGATGAAACCACTCATACAGCAAATACTCAATTTAGTATCACATTTTCTAATAATTCTGCCAACAATAGTTAACAGGATTTGAATATATTCTTATTAGGAGGTACCTAAGCACAGTGTTTCTGAAGGATGATACTTTCTGCTCTTCCTCTTAATTTTTTTCCACAGAAGTTGAAAATGATCCTACAAGGAGTTATTGACAAGTGCTGTTTGCTATCTAAAGTGGCTAGCAGCGGCATATCCTCCTCACAGCATGAAAGCACATTATACCGATATGCTATAGAGAGCCAGGAGCCAAATGAAAATTTTCTCCCATGGCCTATGGAACCTGACAAGGATAGTAGTTTAATTACAAAACTGAATATCAGGCTATGCTGGCTAAAAGGCTTCCCAGAGCTCACCAGCCATTCTGAGTTTGCTTCTTTTTTCTAGGAGAAGCCACAGAAATCAGAAGAAACTTGTGAGGCTGCTAAATTTTGGCCCTATGCCAAGAAAAGCTTGAAGGTACAGATTCTCATTACTGGGGAGGGTTAATCTTGGGTTTCACTCAAATCCCCCAACCCCAAACAAAATTCAGAGAAAATAGGAAGCCTCCCACAAATATCATATCCCATCTTAGCAGTTCACAAAGGAACGCTCATCCTATGACACCTCTTAAAAACTGCTCAGTAAACCTCAAAGCAGCTGCTAATTGATGGAAATTTATCTCTGCATCTTTG
This sequence comes from Gallinula chloropus, assembly GCF_964237585.1. Taxonomy (NCBI): domain Eukaryota; kingdom Metazoa; phylum Chordata; class Aves; order Gruiformes; family Rallidae; genus Gallinula; species Gallinula chloropus. Next base: position 56,578,667 of record NC_140088.1, read on the forward strand.
GATAATGGGGCCACCCAAGATGTTGTGATATTATTAAATGTATAAAAGAAGAAAGCAACTAAGCGCAAGCCAGAAGCACAGTCATGGCTGGGGACAGAAGCTTTTCTGTGAACGCTCCTTGTGAATGTCAGTTTACAGACAAGGGAAGTGGAGAGACAATTTCAAAGTGTGGAGAGGTGGGACAAAAATTACAGTAGAGTATATACACTGCACGGCTTCAGGGAAATTGTGTCTGTGGGAAGGAACTGCTCTGAGCATGGGACAGCAGTGAAGAGGGGCAGCCTCTCTGCAAGTGAAACTCACATCTGGAATACTACTTTCCAACCTTGTGGAGCCCAGGCACATCCTCCCTTCTGAGGGGGGTGCTGGCTCCCAGGATCACTAAATTCATTTGTCTGAAGTTGTTCTAGACATTTTTTTAACTTACCTATTTCCCCTCCCTACAAGACAAGTTAAATTCTTTTCCAGGCTAATATTAACAGATTATTTTTCATACCGATTGGCTTTCAGTTTCCTATAGGCAAAGAAAAGAATTCTTAGGGATGGTTTAAATCTGAAGTTAGGCTTCCTGTTCTCCATATGACCTTGTAGTAGGCTCCTGTAGTAAAAGCAGGTTTAGACATAACAGAAACTAGTGTTGTTTAGGGGTGTGTTCAGCCTTTAATAATCAGATGGGTAACTTTGTCCCTTCGGAGTGTCTGCTGTATACCTAGATAGTTATTCAGGCCAGCCTGGTGAGCACAAGAAAGCTCACCAGAACTGCAGTCAAAGGCAGAGCAGCAAATGCCTTAAATGTGGGTAAAGTTGCAGGGGAGCATAGAGACCAAGTCTTGCTGATATACTGGACTGGCCTTCTGCTATTATTCACCAGAAATTTGGAATAGATTTTCCTTTACTTCAATCTCTGCTTTATATATAGGAGTAGGGCTGGACAGTATTTACATCTTCCTGACTCTTTACAGAATCACACAGAATCACAAGGTTGGAAAACACCTTTGAAGATCATCAAGTCCAGCCATTCCCATCCTATGCTAAACCATATCCCTAGAGTACCTCATCTACCCATTTTTTAAACACATCCAGGGAAGGTGACTCAACCACATCCCTGGGCAGCCTGTTCCAGGCCCTGACAGCACTCTCAGTAAAAAATTTTTTTCTAATATCTAATCTAAACCTGCCCTGGCACAGCTTCTTGCCATTTCCCCTTGTCCTATCTCCTGTCACCTTGCTGAAGAGACCATCACCCACCGCTCTACAACCTCCCTTAAGTAGTTGTAGGTGGTGATAAGGTCTTCCTTCAGCCTCCTCTCCTCCAGGCTAAACAGCCCCATCTCCCTCAGCTGCTCCTCATAGGATTTGCCCTCTAGCCTCTTCCCCAGCCTGGTTGCCCTTCTCTGCACTTGCTCAAGGACCTCAATGTCCTTCTTATGGTGGGGAGCCCAGAACTGCACACAGTACTCAAGGTGTGACCTCACCAATGCCGAGTACAGGGGCACAATCACTTCCCTAGACCTACTGGCCACACTGTTTTTGATACAAGCCAAGATGCCATTGGCCTTCTTGGTTGCCTGGGCACACTGATGGCTCATATTCAGCCTGTAATAAACCAACACCCCCAGGTCCTTCTTTGCCTGACAGCTCTCCAGCCAGCCTCCTCCAAGCCTGTAGCGCTGCATGGGGTTATGTCCCATGTGCAGCACTCTACACTTGGCCATGCTAAACTTCATCCCATTGGTCTCAGCCCATCAGTCCAGTCTGTTCAGATCCCTCTGAAGAGCCTCCCTACCCTCAGGCAAATCAACACTTTACTCCTAGTTTAGTGTCATCTGCAAACTTACTGAGGGAGCATTCTATCCCTTTATCAAGGTCATTGATAAAGATGTTGAATAAGACTGGACCCAGGACTGAGCCCTGGGGGACTCCACTCTTGACCAACCTCCAGCTGGATTTTGTTCCATTCACCACCACCCTTTGGGCCTGTCCATCCAGACAGTTTTTAACCCAGCTGAGGGTCCACCTTGTCAAGGCCAGTGGCAGCCACTTTCTTAGTCAGAATGGTGTGAGAAACCGTGTCAAAAGCTTTACTTTTGACAGGAGACCACATCCACAGCCTTCCCCTTGTCCATTAAGCGGGTCACCTTGTCATAGAAGGTGATCAGGTTAGTTTAACAGGATCTACCATGACTAGGCCTGATCCCCTGGCCATCATGCATGTGCTGCATGATAGCTCCCAAGATGACCCTCTCCATGATCTTCCCTGGGACTGAGGTCAGATGGACAAGTCTGTAGTTCCCCAGAACTTCTGGCCGTTCTTATATATGGGTGTCACTTTTGCCAGCCTCCAGTTGAGTGGAACTTCCCCAGTCTGACAGGATTGTTGATAGATGATGGAAAGGGGTTTGGCTAGCGCATCTGACAGTTCTCTCAGCACCCTCGGGTGAACCCCATCTGGCCCCATTGACTTGTTGGTATCTAACTGGCCAAGTAGGTCGCTAATCATTTCCTCCTTAAACATGGGAATTTTGCTATTCTTCCCCTCTCTGTCAGCCTGTTCCTGAGGACAAATACTCAGGGAAGATCCATCTTTACTATTATAGACTGAGATAAAGAAGGAATTAAGGACCTCAGCCTTGTCCTCATCCCTTGTCACTAATGTTCCCTCAGCATCCAATAAGGGCTGGAGATTCTCCTTGATCCTCCTCTTACTGTTAATGCACCTATAGAAGGTCTTTTTATTATCTTTTACAGAACTGGCCAGTCTGAGTTCCAGTTCAGCTTTAGCCCTTCTGACTTTCTCCCTACATGATCTCACTAAATTCCTATAGTCAGCCCAAGAGAACTCCCTACATGATCTCACTAAAATCCTATAGTCAGCCCAAGAGAACTGCCCCTTCTTCCAAAAGAAGGGACAGTCCATGCTCCCAACACAAAAGCTTAATCCAGCAGCACATGCCTACCAAACAATACATTGGACATCCATGCACTACTGCTCTTCCTCACTCCAAATTAGCCCTACTCTGCAACAGAGACTAAGGTGGCTTTGCCCTGTGCAGATCAAGAAATCTTCTGCCTTTTCTCCAGACTGAAACTCTTAACTGAGTGTACCATAACGGAGAGCCAAGGCCAAATTGATAAGTGATAATTATTGAGATCCATTGCAGCTGGACTTGCTGAAGCACATATGGAATTAACCAGTGCAACCAGTGAAAACCTCACTGTTCATCCTGATTCCAATTATGTCATGTAATGCAATGAAAAAACATGGATTATTTTTTCCATTAAGGAGATTTGTAACGTTGCATGTTGTTCCATTAGTGGCTGAGGGATTACTCTCCCAGAGAATCTTTGGAAAGAAAGAATTCAGAGATGAAAAGTATAACAGGGTGAACAAAGGAAAAGGTGATGCAAACATCTTTTCTAAGTGTTTTTGAGCCGTACTTCACACATGCCTGTACAATTCTCCTTTCTAAGCCAACTATAATGGCTCTCTTAGCATTGTGATGATACATGCATACAGATGGAAATCTCTCCTGAGCTACCTGAATGCTTTAAAAGCCCAAGAGACTGCATTTTTAGTATTCAGCCAGAGCACTTCCCTTCAACGTATATATCACAGTGCAAATTGCCAGTATTCCAGAATATTCATGCCAGATCACATGGTACCAAAGTTAGATTAAAACTGACAGCAGCCCCACTGCCATCACACGTTTTGAAGTAACGCTTGGTCAAAACCTCGGAACTACAAGCATGCAGGGTTTTTGTGTAACCAGTCCATCATTTATTTTGTTTGTTGCCCAGCACTGAGACGTGCAAACCTATATCTAAGTTCTTCTGCAATGCAATTACTTGCTGATACTGTGCCAAGTTCAGACTAATGGTTTTCATGCATCATTAAACATATTTGGAGTGGGCATCATACAACAGGTTTCAAACTAACTTCAATAGGCTTAATTATCAAGCTTTTCATAAGAGGTCCACTTCTCGGCTTCTGGGTATGTCCTCATAAACGCTTAAAATACAGAGTTAAAATATCAGCTTCCCAGGAAGTGTCATATTTAGCTGCTGAGGTTGTTTCAAGATGAAACTGATAAAACAAGTGCCTAGTAATGTCCCTCCAAATGAGGTAAAGATGTAATTTTCTACCTTCAACATCAATATTTACTGGCTTATTTCTCCATATTGGCTCATTGTGTACATATGTATATGTGCATATGTATACATATTGGTCGTGGGGGTTTTTTTGGTCACATGAAGGAAAAGATCAACTTATTACGATTTTGTATGAGCTGTCAATAAGGAACCAAATCCAGCCTTGTTCTGCCTTCCCTCACCTCACCATTTTCTACTGCACAAAAGGAAGCAGCTCTATAATAAATGTATTTATATTTCTAACAAAGATCCCCATTATAGCTATTTAGCAAAATAAGAGGGCTTAGGAGAGATGTGACAGTACACTCCAAGAGATAGAAAGATGCCTGAGCAGAAACATGAAGCTATGACATATGTCTTTCCTGTGATGACAAAATAAAAGCCTGCATTTTTACTGTCTTCCTTGAAATTTTAAGTCCAGATTCCCCACACACAGCAGTCTCTAAGCAGCTTAAGACTAGAGTGGGGTAATGAGCTGGATGAAAGTGTGGCTTTTGAACCAATTCAGGCTCCTGCCTTCCTGCTGTTTGAGGGTTTAGAGGGAGAACCTGGGATTGAGAGCATCAGCCAGCTAATCTTTCACTTCCAAAATTTGTTTACAAATATATTTTTAGTCTTTATTTCCCAGTTGTCTCCTGGGCACTTGAGTATAATAAAAGTTGAGAAACATAACATTTAGGCACATAATCACTATATTTATTAACAAGCTAAAACAAAGTTAATATTACATTTTATTTTTCTAGGTCAGTGGAAGGTATCTTGCTGGGGGTGGTGGTGGGAAGGAGTTTATTTTTACTTCCTTTAAGCATATAAACCATAAAGTTTGGCATTTTTTTATATCAACGTAACTGCATCCACATATGGCAGTGTTAAAGAAGGTACACTTTTTTTTTTTTTTTAACCTACGCCAGGATAATCAAAAAGTTATGAACCACAGGCAGAGAAACTGGGAAAGCAGAGATATCTGGTAATAGGCTGTTTTGCATGGTTGTATTCTGCCTGGAACAAGATCCCTCCTAATCCAAAATAGCCCAGGTCCACTAGCTGCCAGGGCACATTGCAAGGCACCGGTATTTGTGCAGAGTGCAGTAGAAGATAGGTATTGCATCTGTGTGTGGGAGAAGTGTTTCAGTTTCTGGCAAAGGGCTGATTTCTGCTTGCTGCTGGGGTAAGCTGCTATTTAATTTCACGGTGAATTGTGTCAGAGCTCTGTTTCTCTTTGCAGTATAAATCCTAGTAAATTGCCAAACACAATATATGTTTGCTTTAAACAACCTATTCTCATTGTCCGTTGACGGGCAAAATTCTAACCTACTAAAATGAGTATAATCCACTAAAATCACTTTACCCCATGGAGGAAGCAGCACATCAACAGTTTACGTAAAGTAGCAACCTCTTTCTCTTTCATTCCTAAATGGTCCACATTTCTCAGTGAGTTTGAGCCAACTATCTCTATTTTTAATACACATATCACCGCATAGCCCTGTCCAGTAGAAAACGGATATAGCAATACCCATTTTAAAGATGAAAAATTCTGACATAGACAAGCTATGGGCCAAATAATCTGTGCCTAATAGGATTTCTAAGAAGTCTTCCATGCCTCTTCAGGGGCTTCAAACACTGTGACAATCTGGCTTCTCTCCACTAAGTCACTCTTCTCGTTTTCTCCTGCATATATTTCACTACCATGGGTGAAGAAGTCTGAAGGAAAGTCAAACACAGTCTTCAGACTGCATCCTTTTACACTTTAGGAAGAAGGTACCTGGTAAAAAAACATGACCAGACCAAGAACAAGTATACCAAGTCTTTAAGTCATATTTAATATATTGGTAATATTTCAAGGTTATTAAGTCAAACCAAGTTATTCACCCAAGAAGAGAAAGTACCAGATAGAAGTATAATTACACAGTAATTACAACTCGACACTAAAGTGGCTTCATCTCACCTGTCCTACCACAGATGTATATTGTATCTGCTGAGGCAGAGGAGGCTGATCCTTTTGTCATATTTTCTTCTTACTATGGCTTTTCACCACACAAGCTGTTTTTCACAATGCTATTTTTCCTATCAACTCAACAACCTTTTTCTGTAAAAACATCTAACTGACCATTTCCCCCCTCACTTCTTGCCCCAAATTTTCTGATTTCTGACTGACAGCTAATCTATCCCACTGATAATTGCTGGCACATGAACATTTCCTTAAGTGCTGGAAACACATGGTCAGCCCATCAGGCTGGATTAGGTATTTCTGGACCTCTATTACTGTCCCTTGCCAAATATTTGAAACCTTTTAATAAGGGGATAACAAGAACTATCAGCACACCCCAGCTTTAAACAGTCACCTAACTCTGCTCTGCTTTGCTCTCACTTCCACCTCTCCTCACTCTCAAGGCTGTGGCAGCAATTCTTAACTTCACTTTTTCCTGTGAAAAAAAGCTTTATATAGGAAGGCTTCCTGACTTTAGGAATATTTTTTCACGACTGGGATTGGAACACCATGGTCAGTTTGGTGCTCTAAATTGAGGATGCCATAGTCCCAACCCTTTATCTCTCTTCCAGTTTGCTTTCACAGCATACTTTCTTACTTTGTGCCAGCTCAAGTCGTTTGCAAATGTAACGTGAGCATTTCAGGGTTTTTCAGATTATCAGGGCTTTAAACCCTCTCCTTAGTAGTCAGCAGGTTAGGTTTGGAGGTGGAATTGCATCCCTAAACTGGCTCGGGACAGTCCTTTGAGACAAAGTCCAGTTTAGACTAAAATGCTTAAATGCTGAACTGACATTGCTTTCTATGACACCAAAAAACACAGTGGAAGGACTTAGTTTGTTTGGGTTTGGATTGAACAGAAAATGTGTGATCTGTTAAAAAATTATCATTTCTTTCTAAATGAAAATATCACTTGATCCTCTCCATTAGAGTACACAATGTTCACAGGCATAGGTACATCTTACATAAATTACTTATGTTCCAAACAACATATGGTTTAGTTTGAATATTTTATTCAGCTCTGTCATGGGATTTAACTTTAAGTGAAGTCTTAATTCCATCTGAAAGGCCCACAAGACTACTTCCCTAAAAACAAACCAAAAAAATCAAAGAAAGTCTTGGACTGAATCCAGGTGACCCAGTATAATTCAGAATTCAAACAGCAGTGTCACAAAGAATAATCTAAAGTCACAGGAAAGGATAGAAATAGCACAAAAAAGGTTTTTCTCACACTCTGTTTAGTGTACTTCATTTGTGTGAGAAATTGTAAGGGAAAGGGTAGACCTTAGAAATCTTCTGTGGATTAAAACAACATATGGTGTTCAAGAGTATCATCTGGAACAGTCTCTAACAGGCTTTGTCCACATTTAAGAAAGCGAAACACAATATATCATTACCATTCTCATCACAAGATATAGGAATGGATTTATCTGTTATCAAGTACTCCCTTAAAGTAGGCTGGGAGTAATAGGACATGAAAGCTCATCTACGCATTAAGCTCTTGTTTGGGTTGTGGTAGCAAAATATCTTTTGAAAATACCATATAAGTGAGCATCAGATATGAAAGTCGTCATCTACATTTCAGCTCCTGAGAGAAACTTCTCCAGCATACGTATAAATTCTTTGAAAGCCTATCCATGTTCCTCCCTGAAACAGTTAACAGAAAAACAGTTTAATATCATGCAATGATTGATATTGAGGGGTTTTTATTCTGAAGATGCACCTGAGGGAATGGCACATTGTTGAGCTACCCGATTATCACCCAGTTTGGCTGATCTTTCAATACGTACCTTTATTTATCTAACCTCGCTTTGTCCTGCCTACTGAAAACCCTCACTTTAACCAACTACTATCCTGGAGAGCAGTTAAGAACATGTCTTGCTTGAAACACAAGAGTCCCTGGCCTCTGCTACAGCAGCAACTGCCCATCCTTGGAGAGTTTACAGCTACCCAAATGTGAGGCTTAGCACTGGTGGTTTCAGCAGGCTGAGGAACAGATTCCATTTTTTGCTCTTTGCTCATCTCAGAAATTCATTTGTAAACCTATAATCATGCTCACAAGGGCTACTGACTCACGTACTGACCAAAGCCTCGTAAATCCCAAAGTTGCAATTAAGGTTCTTCTTCAAGATCTATCTTTTAAGCATGCTGCTAAGTTCTTTTTGATGTACATTTTTGTTGCTGCCACTTGTGAGCAGCCTACATTTGATTCTTTTCTTTCCCATGTTGCCTAGCAGTGGAAAATATATAGGTGCCTAATAACGAACTTAAATTAAGATTCAAATCATCTAGGCTTCATTTTTAGTTCTGCAAGCACAGGGTCTCAAAACATTCTAGTTTTGTCATTTATTTTGTATTTGTAAATCATACTCTGAGTGTAAGGGGATTATGAGAACTGCTGGGGACAAGGGAATAATAATCCCCACCAATATTTCCTTTGAAACGGAGACCTTGGGTTCCCTAACGGTAAATCTTTCCAGTGGATTAGTCACAGAAACTCACTGCAAGAACATCATATCTCTGCTCAAGTTAAAAGTCTCTTCTAAACATACTTAAAACCATTTACTTCATTTATAAAACAGCTATTTTTCAGTTAATGTTTTTCTGCTTACTGATTACTTTGAAAAGTTATTAAGTTTTCATTTAAAGACATCCAAAGTTAAGAAAACCCTTTTCTTTCATTCACTAAGTATCTGCAGGAAAACAGACTTTTCTACGTACATTTACAGTAGAATAAATACTGAATGGTTTCACTATTGAAATGACATTACAAGAGAGCTCAAGAAAAGCCTGATTTTGGACTTTTGCCCAAACTATAAAAAAAAATATGTGAGAGAAAAAAAAGCAGAACAAGATTCTTAAAATGATGATGTGAATTGGGTAAATTGGGTAACTTCATCAAACGCTTGATTTAGGTACGGTGTTAACAGGCTAAGGAACAGTGTCATAATTAGTGTCCTAGTAAGACCTATTCACTCAGTGTCCTAAAGACTGTCCTTAAAGGCTTTCTTTCTTTCAAGACCAAACCACAAATGGTCCCTTTTTGCTACTAGTTTTTTGGTTATAATAATAATAAAATCATTATATTTAGTCATTGAAACAAAGCCTAAGTCTTCTATGTATGGAGTGATTTTGGTCCAGTCCATTGTTTGTGAAAAAGAAAGCAAGGTCACTTGTGAAAAAGCAAACAAGTCTGCTTTTTATAGGATTGCATTGATTCACATGAAAAAGGTGCAAGAAACCCACTACACCTAAGTGGGAATTTTGGAGCAGGGCTGGTAGACATCATCCAGCCTCCACAAACAGCTGTCTTCCTCAAGGCTCTCCAAAATTAAAAGGACAGATTTCCCCCATCAACTACATATGAAAGCATGAGAAAGAGGAGCTATTCTGTTGCTTATCAAACCAAGGAAAAGGATTACCCCTAAACACCGATAATTCAGATACATCAATTGCAGTTTCATGAGACAAAAGAGAGAGTTAGTCCCAAAAGTAATGTTCATGTTATTTTCATCAGCTCTTGTAGCAAACCATGTGGTATAAACCCCATTGTTCAGCAACCACCTTGTTATCAAACCAACCTGATAACAAATTCTAAAAGCACTTTAATGAAACACTTTCACTGTGGAGACAGCACAGGGAACACTTGCAATCAGAAAAGTTGAAATATTATTATCATGCATAAACTGTACTATCATCGCTCCTACCTCTGATTTCTTGTGTGTTCACTGCTTTAGTTTTACAAAACTATCGTGTTCTTCCTTAATCTCACCTCCATTTATGCATACCACCAGTGAGCATCTCAAATGAGATTTTTAATTTTTGTGAGATCTATATCTACATCTCGCTTGTTTACTCCATCTCATGATTTTCAAATGAAATGGCATTAACATCCCCCTTAATAAAACCATTATCCTCAGATACAGTCTTTACAAGTCCTGCTCTAATATCGCCATGAAATTTATCTTTGAGCAAAGACACTGTGATGGCAATTTAAGAGTCAGAACACTAACTGTGCTTGAATTCCTTCCAATCCAAGTACAGTTGGCTGAGAATTGATTTTCCGTTGCGATGCGGTGTTGGCATGCCTGCACTGTATAGAGTAGGCTGCCTGCCAGCCTTACCACTGCCACGCAGGAGTAATAACATAATATTATATAGACTTACAAGCTACCACAAAAAGAACTCAAACTTTTTTCTGGACTAGGAGCAATATTGTTATTTGATTGACATTCCTTCCAAGGGAAGCTAAATCATTATAAATTCCTGGATCTGAAATAAAACTTTAATTGACTCCATAGCAGAGAAACTTTACTACAGACACTTGTGTAGTCTGATATAGGTTCTCCACAATGGTTTCTAAGGCAGGGATGGTGCATTTGCTACCTGGTCACAAATCCCAATCTGACACTTGGTCTTTATTCTAAGACAAACACTGAAATTCTGTGCTTGGTATCAGTGATCATGTTTCCGCAGTATCAGAGTCTCGTGGGTTATATACAGGGTAGATGCTGATTCAAAACAACAGTTTCAGAAGCATTTTAAGCATGGATAAGGTAGGAAATTCACTTAAAGATTTTTACTCCATTGACCTACCAGCCACTGCCCTACAACTAAAATGTTGTCTTTGAGCCATTGGAAGTGTTGAAGGTACAGTGAAGAGGATCAGAACACTCATGAGGGCTAAAGGGGAGCAATGAGCTTCCTGGATTCATTTCAGCTCCAGCCTATACTCCAAGAACTGTACTGACACAAAGAAGGGGAGTGTGAAGAAACAGAAAGGAAGAGATGGACTGCTGCTTTTGATGGTGTGCCAGCATAAATCTACCACCTAAGGGTCATTTTGATGCTTGTGCTAGCACAGATGTTTTTCGTTTCACCTTCGTTCTCAGAGCACTATTACTTCTTGTAAACCCCTTGATGGTACAGGTAATTATATTGGAGAATATATGGAAAGGAACACTTTTTTGGGGTAAGGAAGTCAATATGTACAAGACATCATGAGATCTGGTGCACGGATGAATCAGAGGGGCATAATTCAGGCCCCAGTCTGTACAGAAATTCATTGGACTTTGATTCTTGTTTTTCTCGATTCAAAGCCTTCCCTTCAACACAGTATTGAAGAACAGATCTAGAAACCTGAAAGACAAAAAGGAGGGAGAAAGCAAAAGACAGAAGAATGCTCATGGAGTTTGAGTATCAATATCCAAACTTGTAATTCTGAGAACTACTACTTAGTCCCATGTAATCTTGGGCACAGTATAGGAGAATTCTGTATCTCTTCTGTACTTTTGTCCTGGTTTCAGTCAGGATGGAGTTAACTTCATTTGTAGCAGTGGATGGAATGCTGTGTTTGAGAGTTAAAATGGAAGCACTGCTGGTAACACCCTGATGGTTTTAGTTGCTGTCAGACAGTCAAGGACTTTCTCAGCTCTTCATATTTCTCTATTCATGAGAAAGGAGGGACGAAGCCAGGACAGGTGACCCAAACTGGCCACAGAGAGTATTCCATGCCAATTCCATCATGCTCAGTATAAAGAGGGGGCTGATGGGAGGATGAGCGGGCAGCTCCAGGGCGCAAGATTTTTGGGGGGATGGTCGGGTTCCAGGACGGCTCTGGGTGGCACGGCCTGAGTTGTGTGATTCGATGAGAAACTGCATTGTGTATCAACCCTTCTCCCCCTCCTCTTTTCCTTTAAAGAGCAGGCAGCTGCGTGGATCTCGGCTCTCAGCTGGGGTAAAACCATGACAACTTTCAAGTTCAATACCTAGAGTTTTACCCTGGCTCAGTCCAGAACCATCAATCATGATAATGTCAACATATCTGAAAACACATTCTCCCAGCAAGGACAGAGAAATTCCTCTACATGAAATGCTTAAGGAGTTTCAGATTTTCTCAGGGCACAACAGGACTTTGTTCCTCAAAAAATGCACTTTAGTATCACTGTCAGGGTTCCACCTTATTTTGCATGAGTAGGTTTGGAAATTTGTTCTGTGAACTGTAGGCAGGTACAATAACATTTATTTCGCAAAGCAGGGAAACTGAAGCCCACTTCTCTTCCTCACTGGCCTCCCTGACCATCCAAATACCCTAAACAATGGGCCATGATACACAGTCAGAGTCTTTCTTGTCCTCTCTGATCACATGTTTTCTGCGAGTGATCAAATCTAACTATACATTAGTCTTTCCTGAGTTATGGCACTACCTTGGGAGGAAGAAATTGAATTCATGCCCTGAGCTCCTAGGAAAGCACTCGAAAAAACTAGGAACAACTTCATAACAAAGAACACCATGAAGATAGATTTTAAGGCACATATATGATCATTAAAATATTTAAGTACAACCGTGTTGGTATCATCTACTTGCAGCTGAATGCTGACCCATTTTGTGTGATTCCTTGCAGAGTTCATCCTATCCTGGATTTTATTTTGAGATGACAAGCTTTCTTCATATCCACTCAGAGCTTCAGGAAAAAAGAAATGTAGATTTCACTACAGTTATCAGGGGGTGATGCTCATACTGCCGATCACTGTACCTAAATTGGACTTTCTGTGCCCATGATGACTTGCGAGTTGTGAGTGGTGAGTAAAACCGAGCTATCAGAACTTCACTCTCAGTTGCAGTATTTCACAAGGGGCGAAGAAGGGAGACAAATCATGAATAAAGTTGAGTCCATGAAGGGAGGCATGGGGGGAGGTGTTTTAGGATCTGGTCACACTTCTCATTATCCTACTCTTGTTTCCCCTCTGTGTATGTAGTGTAGTGTAATAAATTAGATGCTTTTTTTCAGTCCATGTTGTGTCTGTTTTGCCCATGACGCCAACTGAGGAATGATCTCTCCTTGTCCTTATCTTGACTCCTAAACCTCTCATATATTTTCTCCCCTCTCCAGCTGAAAAGGGGAGTGATAGAGCAGCTTTGGTGGGCATCTGACCTCCAGCCATGGTCAATTCACCACAGTGAAATAAAGGGAACTGACTATCTGTATGTCTGAAATTAACTGCATGAATCTCAGAGTTATATGCAGAAATCATAGCTCAGTGTGGGTTTTCCTAATTTCAAAAATTTTAGTTTAAGTAGTTAGTTATTTTCAAAGACAGTCCAAAACTTCCCTTCATGAACATATTGCAAATAGGATCAAGGAAAAAGCTTTTTTTTTTAGTGGTGCAAGAAAATCATGTAGCATGTGATCTTTTGACTTCATCACCATGGTACCAAATAATATCTTCAGAGCTGTGCTAACATCATCTGAAGATGCTGCTGCAGGAAGATATTAAAGTACTATTTAAATAGACACTGTGGAAAAAACCCCAAAACAGTCTTACCTGGATTCTGTTACATTTAAGAGACAGTAAAACAAATCAATGTTGCCAAATGGGAAAGGATGAGATCAATAGGGAGAGAAAGTAAACTTTCACGACATTAAAAATATCTGAAAAGTAAAACCAAAAGTTTAAGTCTGAACAATTACCTGGCTGCATACTTTTAAATCAAAGTTCATGGCATTTATAGAATGCTAGACATAATACCTAGCATCCAAGTGCTTAGCATTGCAGTTTTCTGATAATGTACCTCTCAAGGCCTAGACCTTAAACAGAGCTTTGTAATCATCAGCCAAGATTTATGGAATCAGTAATTCCCCTTCTCCCTATATTTCATACCATTAAAAAGAAAGGTTGGTGTGTCAGTTGAAATGTTTTTTCTTCAGATAGATTTAAAAAGAACAGTAAAACTATAGGTGACCCACGTTTCAGCAAAGTTATTTTCTGAAGATTAGCTACTTTGACACTGAATAAAAGTCTGAGTCATCTTGAGTGTTATCCACGGCGCTTTCTCTTATTTTTCTGTACAAGCTTCCAAAAGGTACACAGAGTGATGCTGCTAGGGGAGGAAAGTATACAGAAGCTCTAGAAAGGCAGACACTTTTATAAAATACAGAGTTCAGTTATTGGCATATAGTTCTAGTTTCTATTACACCATCATGTCATATCTTAGCGGGGGCACCAACTACAAGTAAAATGAATCACAGAATACCACGTTGGAAGAGACTTCCAGGATCATCTAGTCCAACCCTTCCTAGCAAAATGGAACTGTTTGAATGCAGTAGAAGTTTTTCTTCCTGGTTAATAGACACATCAATCACAGTTTCAGGACCTACTTTCAAGTCTATTTTGGGTGCATAAGCATATAATTCTGTTTTCCTCTTAGTAAGGGTAGCCACAGCACTGAAAGCAATCGAAAAGTTCAGAGAAAACAGATGTGGTAATCCTTACAACAGAACTCATTCTCTGGTTCCCAAATGCCAGACAGACCTTTTCCATGCATCTCCATAAATGTGTGAAAGCACCTTTCTACAACTACTAAAATTTGGGATGCCACTGCAATTAACCCCTGCTCTCTTCAGAAGTTCTGTCCCACTTGGCTTGAAGCAAAAAAGTCACAGCCAAAGTTTAGTTTATCCTCTCCATCTCATATGTAAGTCAGGATCTGATTTTTACCACAGATGTGTGCAGCAGTGATATATGTGCTATGTTTCTCTTCCCCCTCTTTCCCACAGCAGGGCCAGCAGATCAGCAGCATAAAAGAAACCACCGACAGAGGAGTGAACAGTCTTCCAGCACTCAGAACAGTATCCAGCTGGATGCCAGTGGAAAAACTAGGGACTGGCTCCATTGGGCTGACTATGCTCTGTCAGCTTAACCTGGAAACAAGCTAAGTGGTGCAGTGAGCATAGCTTGAATAAATCTGCAAAAGAGTTTTGGTATGTACATGTAGCTACAACTGACATTCGTAGGAGTACATCACATATCAGGAAAAGGCAGCATAAGAAGATAGAAGGGCACGCCATGTTTCCAAGTGGAGAGTGTAATTTTACACCTTTTTACATCTGCCATATTTCCCCTGCTACAAGGCGATGTTCTTTGGATTTCATATAGGAGTTCACCCATTTTACTGACCAGTTTATATAATTATATACTGGCTTTTGAGGGTTTTTTAATGTCTGATGCACATCTACATTTATTTCACTCAAGCTTTGGCCTCTGCCTTCACATCAGCAAATTACAGCTATCATTTCTCAAACAGCCTGGCTATCCAAGTGCACAGTAGCTCAGCAAGGCAG
This sequence comes from Gallinula chloropus, assembly GCF_964237585.1. Taxonomy (NCBI): domain Eukaryota; kingdom Metazoa; phylum Chordata; class Aves; order Gruiformes; family Rallidae; genus Gallinula; species Gallinula chloropus. The sequence continues at coordinate 56,593,922 of NC_140088.1, forward strand.
GAGTTTCTATAGCTCTGTTAACCTTAGCCGTTAAGATTTTGTTTATTTTGGAGCCTTTGTCAGTTCTGTGCCTTTATTGCTATTTCTCTCAGTCATAAAGGAAGGAGAAACGTTTAACAACTGCCAGGTAATTTCCAAATCAGAGCCATCTTGCTAAGGCACACTGTAGAAATGTGAATGGAAGTAGGGGTAATGTTTTAGCAGCTGTGGACGTTAGCTTTACGGAGTCTGTTAAAACAAAGGCAAAATTATCCATACGTTTCTACATTGCTATGCCTGTGAAGCCATTCAAATGTTGCAGTAATTTTTTTCAGAACTCTCCGGTATAAAGGGAAGAAGAAAAAAGGCAGCCTGTCTGGACTTCACTGAGAATCAGTTCTTATTAGGTTTTGACAGAAGGAGAAAGCTGTCACTTCAGCAATACAGAGACAAGACAACTGATATTACAGACGTCATTGAGAGACTGAAGAGAAACACATACAGCTGATCGATTCAGAGCAAAGATTCTTCAAGTTCCTTGTTAACCACGGTCTAAAGGAGGACCTCCTTCTTCCTTCTTAATTACTCAATCTCTGCATCTCCCAGAGCACTTTCTACGTAGAAACTGAATTATGGGAAATGGTCTTCATGAACATCTTTTGACTATGCTCAATAGCCAGTAGAGAGGGGTGACCACATTCCTGTACAGTAAGCCACACTCCCTGAAACCTCATGACCCAGCCCTGTGTGAGCATTACCTGCTTGGAAACACCTGCTGAAGAATTCATGCATTATGAATTACCAGGCAGACAGGTACAACTTGCTTAAATGACAGAGCTCTGCATTCACGTTTCTTTAGATCTGATGGCAACATTAGGATTGTCACCAGAAGATAACCTGAGAACTTCTGCCAGGTAAGACTTAAGCAGCTTCACAGAACCATTAAAGACCTGAGGCAGTACTTTGGAACACATAAAGGAAGATTGTTTTTCTTTTCAAGGCTTTTAAATTGTGTTACTGTGGTTTTATGCATTATTTAATGACTTTTAAAAGAGTAAATCAAGTCTCATCCCTCCAGCCAGACAGTGCCACCATTTTTTTAATCAGTAATTGGCAGTAGAAAGCATCCTAAAAACCTTTTAAATCATGCAGTTAAAAATATAAAAACATTATTTCAAAGCCTAATGAACAAGTCTTCTTTGCTTTCATTCACCTATCCATTAAGCAACCCACCTTCTTACAACTTCTGGGCTAGCTACCACAAAAGTAAGTGGAAAACAAGAAGGGGACAAACTCGGGTTGACTTTCAGAAATCTCAGAACCAGCCAACAGCCCAGTTCTCAAAGATTTCTTTGCACAAGTCATCTACTGAGAAATTAATTCCTTGCCTTTCTGGTTGCAGTTTCCCAACCCTGTATACCTGTTCCCTGACACAGTCATTCTCCAACATGCCTATTCTAGTGTGTAGCACCTGCAGTCAGGAGGTAGATTTCAACATGCAGCCATACTGGTTTTGGTGGGTCACCAGTTAATGCGCCTTAGACTTTGCACCAGGATTTAACAGCCCACAGAGTGCAAAGAGGTGAGCAAAACAAAGTTTTTGCATATCTCCTTCAGTACTCATCTTAATCCTAATTTAAGAGGCCACAGTACCAAACTCCTCAGTGCCACTGAGTTTCCTACTCAGCAGAAGCCAGCTTCTTCTCAGAGACTGAAGGCTTTTGAAGAGCTACCCTCTCCCAGATCTTGGATCCCATTGAACTCAGAGTTGTAACATCACTTCTCCTCCTTCCTCCCAGTTAGAGTAGTACATACCGGGAAATGCAGAGCCAGCAGTATTAGCCTGGTGATAATAACGAAGGGCATGTATATGGATGGAGAAAAGCTACTATGAAAGCCATCCAAAATGAATCTTCTAGAGAAGCAGTCAGTGTTTCAGCACCAAATACTTTCCTACACATTTCTGAGATTAAAAACTACTTGCTTCAGTTAAAAGTGCAGATTGTTTTCTGAGAATTTGACAAAAGATTTTCAGACCCTGGCTATATCATGGTGTCTGTAGAAGCTTGTCTTCTAGCGCCTTTCCAACTTATGAAGTTTACAGGATTATCACATGGTTTTGAAAATGTTAAATGTACATCAGTATAAGAGTGTTCTCTTGCTCAGAGAAAGTTTTTGTACCTGTAGAAATCAGTTTTCTATCTGCAGATTATAAGAAGCAGCCAGGACTGACACAAATTTCAAATACATAAAAATAGACTACAATAAATACAATAATTATTTAAAACCAGAAACTACAAGGGAAGCATTCCATGACATGAGAGGCAAGAACGGATCTTCCTAGGGACTATCACAAGTCAAATGAAGCACATGTTTGGGAGAAGCTGGCACAGATTCACCAAGGGCAAGTTGTTCTTGACAAACAAGGTCTCTTTCAACAACAAAGTAACCTGCTCAGTTCTTGCAGGACAAGCAGTGGACACTGTCTACCTGGATTTCCCCCAAGGCCTTCAATATGGTTCTCCACAGCCTCCTCCTAAAGAAAGTGATGTGTTATGGCCTAGACAAGTAGTACATGTGGCATGGTGGGAAATGACTCTTTTTTCACACTGGCAGCATATCATAATCATAAGTGGGATCCTCAGCAGGATCCTCTGGGCCCAACAGTGTTTGCCATCTTCATAAGTGATCAGGTGTCGTGGTTTCACCCCAGCTGAGAGCCGAGATCCACACAGCTGCCTGCTCTTTAAAGGAAAAGAGGAGGGGGAGAAGGGGGAGGGAGGAGGAGGTGGGAGGAGGGAAGGGAAGGGAAAAGGAAGGGGAAAATAACAACCCAAAACCAAGAAACCAAAAACCCGGGGGTTGGGATAAAGATAGTTTACTAGAATAGCATAAAGATAAAATATAACAATGATAACAGGACTTTAGAGCAAAAAAAATATATAAAACTGGTGACACACAATGCAGTTTCTCACTGAACCACACAACTCAGGCATTGCAACCCAGAGTTGTCCCGGAACCTGACCGTCCCCCAAAAACCACCTGGTCCTCCTCCCACCAGCCCCCCTTTATACTGAGCATGATGTAGTTGACATGGAATACCCTCTTTGGCCAGTTTGGGTCACCTGTCCTGGCTTCGTCCCCTCCTTTCTCATTAATAGGGAAATATGAAGAACTGAAAAAGTCCTTGACTGATTGACAACAACTGAAAACATGAGGGTGTTATCAGCACTGCTTCCATTTTAACATCCAAACACAGCATTCCTTCCGCTGCTACAAAAGAAGTTAACTCCAACCTGACCGAAAACCAGGACATCAGGATAATGGGATCAAGTGCACCCTGAAGTTTACAGTTGATACTAATCTGAGTGTGAAAGTAGATATTTCAGGAGGGAGACCTGTCCTGCAGGAAGACCTGGATAGGCTGGAGGAGTGGGCTAATAAGAAGTTATGAAGTTCAACAAGGACAAGTGTAAGGCCTTGCACCTGGGAAAACATAATCCAGGAACGCAAAACAGATTGGGATCCACCTTACTGGAGAGCAGCTCTGTGGAAAGGGATCTGGGGTTCTGGTGAACAACAAGCTCAATGTAAATGAACAGTGTGCTGCAGTGGAAAAGAAAGTCAACATGATGTTAGGTTGCATCAACAAAAGCATCACCAGGAGAGATAAAGAAGTCATTATTCCAGGTCACACCTGGAATACTATGTTTGGTTTTTTCCCCAATGTACAAAAAAACCCCCATATGGACAGGGTGGAGGGCATCCAGAGAAATGCCACAAAGATGATCAAAGTACTGGGAAGCCTAACATGTGAGAAAAGGCTAAGAGAAATTGTTTCTTTCTGCCTTGAGAAAGAAGGCTTAGAGGAGACCTCAACACCATGTTCCAGTACTTAAAGGGTGGCCACAAAGAAGATGGAGACTCCCTTTTTACAAGGAGTCACATGGGGTAATAGGTGCAAATTGCTCATGGGGAGATTCATAGCAAGAACAATCATCAAAATAATCTCCCCAGAAAGTGGTGGGTTCCCCAACATTGGACATGTTGGGTGCTGGGCCACCTGGTCCAGATGGTGCTTTCGTCTAAACAGAGCTTTTATCAAGAAAGGTTGTGCCAGATGATCCTTGACATCCCTTCTGGTCTGCTATTCTATGAAGATATGAGTGCCACTAATTCTATTTATTATTGGCTTCTATAGATAAGATCTTTATTCACCTTTCTAACATCTGATTCTGGACAGTAACAAGAGAGACATTACAAAACATACAGATTGGAAAGAGTTAAAGAAATAGAAAACAAAGAAAAGTAAGCTTTGTGTTCTTTGTTCAATCTGTTATCTTTACCCTGTCTAAGTATATACAGTATATTCACATTCATTTCACAGCTAATTCCCTTTACTAGTCATGACACTGTAAAATTCACACAGTTCCGTATCAAGACATTGGTACCCATGAAATTCCCTGTGACTCCTTTCTTTATGCACCATACCTCAAGAATATGTACAAAGAAAGTTTTATTGTTTAATCTCCAAACTCAGATAGGCTATCCCAAACCAAAATACTGGGACATCATCAATGGAAATTTGTGAAAACTGCTATGGGAAAGCAAGACAGATAAGAACCAAAGCAACATTACTAAGAAGATCCTTTTGAAATGTTTCTACTGAAGAACATTATAAATATTTTATTGGAAGACTAGATAGAAATTTCAATTGCCCCTTGAAGTGCTATTGTGCCAAATTTAGAGATTAAATTCAACCATTAAAGTATCAAATGGAGAGATTTTACTCCTGCTTTTATTGGAAATAAAAATGCAATTTTAAACTGTGGAGCCCCTACTGATGCCTCTATAATAGAAGCATTTTGGAGCTGGACTCAAATGGTTTAGTCCATTTATTAAACTGACACTGAAAAGAAGAGATTTAGTCTTGAAATAAAATAGTAATTTTTCCAGACAAAGGGATTGCTGGCAAGATTCAGTTTTATTAGCGATACAGAAGAGGGCAGCTGTTGTCTTTGATTGTATTTACAAAGTATGAATCAGTTTTAACATACAAAGATAGCAAACCCAAATAAATTAATGCTCACCATGTAGGGACATACACAGATGATAAGAACAATCAAAGCTTCTCATTTCAATTATAATTTCAGCGTGTTTCTACTACAGATGTGTGTCAGGTTTAAGGAAACATTTTCCAAAATAAAGTTTTTAATGATAGTCTGAAGGGAGAAAAGATAGAAATAAAAGGTTTTAAACACACAGATTAATTGAAGGAGGAATCAAGTGATCCATCCCTGAAAGTATACTCTTTGCCAAATGACACTTGGGCTTTCTCCTGACAGTGAAATACGTGCAACACAAGGAAATATTCTATCCCTTACAGTGACAAATAGCTATTGCAGAAGCACTTGGGTCACAGCATTTAGATCATCCCAAGAGAACTGACATTGTATTAGTCAAGTGACCACTTTTGTAGTTGCAGATATGAACTACACATTTGGTTTAAGGTCCCAGAAAAGAAGTCTTTAAAGTCACTGCAAATAGGGAAAAAATTACTTCTCTACAGCATTAAGAGATGCTTGCAGATATTACAATATACTAAAGATTACTTGTTAGATCATCCATTTTTTCAAATGGCATATTAACTTTTAACCTCTGCTACTCCATGAAAAAAGCACATACAGCAACCCAATGTTATTCACATTTTTTTCTGGATTCATAGAATAGAAGAGGAAATTAAGACATGCTTTAAGCTGTATAGAAAGCGAGCAGTTCTAATTTGTACAGGTAAGAATAGACAGAGGTAAACACAGAAAAAGCCATTGACTTTCTGAACACATTCTGCAGGGTATGGACTTACATAATAGGAAAAAATTATAACTGCCTACTTTTCACTTGTCTACTCTAGAGACTATCACAAGAAATTCTACACAAGTCTATGAATTTCATTACAAGTTTCCAATACTGTGGTGAAGCCAAATACTGTGAAGGAGAGAGCATGGCTTTCGACATGGCTATGCACAAAATAATTTATCTATCAATTAGTAAATCGATTCATCTTGCTGCAAATTGATTCACAAGAAGCATAAATATCTAGTCCTGTTTGTCAATGAGAATAGAAAATGGGTTTTGAGAGAATATTTGGAATAGAAAGACCGACTTTGTAAGTGTCTAAATAATTCTAATCCCCTTTGTAGTAAATTGTATGGTAATACTGTATATACATAGATGCACATACACATAAGCATGTATTTCTACTATAAATATGATGTTTTCATTTGCCCTATGCAATCAGTTACCAATAAATACAAGATTAAAACTGGTGTACTGTAATCACACTCAGGATTACTTTTGCAGTGATAGAATTACAATAGATAGCATAGAGACCATGAATATTTTATGTCTGTCTATACTATTACTCGCCAAATTAAAAAATGCATATTCTGGCAATATCTGCGCCTTGCTCGCTCTCTCTGGTCTCCAACCCCAAGAAGCCAACTTTAAATAAAGGTAATTAGCTGTTTTTCCCTGCCTCAGACTGCCATACCCCAAAATGGGTTTTTTTGGTTGCCATTTCTAGCACTTAAAAACATGTAACATTTTTTGCTTACTACTTCACAGAAAATCACAAAATGTACACTGAAAAAAACAATTAGGACTGCTGCATGCAGGAAGTTCACTAGCTACTTTCACCAAAAGTGAATTCACAACTAATGGAGTCAGTACCTGGGAAGACAATGCAGAAAAAATCTCCTGCACTTTTCTGTTTGGGGGAATATTGAAGACACACTTTGTTAAAAGAACAAATCTCAAAACGTAGCAGAGTAAACTTTGCTGTGTTGGCAAATGTTTATCAGATTGTCCTGGGGATGCAACAAGAGAATGGAGACAGGAAAAAGCGAGATGTCAAATGCATTGTCCCCTGTGAGTATGCCAGCAATTCATTCAATAACTCATGTACACATTGTGCATATGAAAATATACACTAAGGTACTCTTCTTTCCTCCTCTGCTTGCTTAAGTCAAACCTCATGTTGTTACGTGGGGGTTACAGACTCTCCAGTGTACCTTTTCCTATAATGCTTTTCTCCACACCCTTGGCATTTTGTCTTCCTCTGCCCAATGTGATGTGATATGTCTATGGTTATCCTCTTCTCCCTCCTTAGCCTTCTGTTTCACCTTATTCTGTCTGTAGAAGACACCTTTCCATCTAAACCCCAAGTCACAACAGCAGCACATAACTAGGGTAAGGACAACACATCTCCAGCTACGCTGGAGCACTCACTCAGCAGGGTAAGCCAGCCAGCCGGTCCTTTGTCTCCCTCCCTGGTTGCGAGAGGTATGCTCAGATATCCTGGCCAACACACTCATTGTGCAGAACACCCAAGGGCTCTCCAGGTTTCAGTTATTTTGGATCAATTTATTATCCTTGTCAGACCCTGAAACTCATCATCACTGGTCCTAAAGGCTTCTCTGGGGACCTTGGCCAGAGGCTGTCATTCAGACAGCAGCAATTTCCTCATTACTCTCCACGTGGACTTGTTTTGGCAGCTGTCTGTAAGTGCTACATACTGGAGAGTATAACCTGATCATTTCTGAGGAAGATTTCATTCCATCTATGACTTCTGTTTCAATCTACCAAGGTGTCACTTTTATACACAGTTTCTGTGCAGAGTATACCAATATTTCATGTTTAGATTTCGGCTGCAGTCCCTTTCTTGAATAAAAAGGTGCTCCCACCCATATTATATTGAGATTCCACATAACTTAATTGTTTCCAAGGCAGCTAATTTCTCTTTGCTATCGCATAGGTTAATTAAGGAAAGACAGTCTTGTAGAAAAAAAACTTTATCATAAGTTTGTATTAAAGCAGAGTCTGTTTGCCTTTTACGTGAGGTTAAAATCAAGCTAATTAACAATAACAATACTCCATGATAGCTCATTATCTAGAAGTAAATTTAATCTCAGTACCACCATTAAGTGCCAGGGGCCAACTATGGTGATATTTATGTGAAAAATTATGAACATCAAGAGATGCAGCTCAAGTACTGTTGATGGCAAGAACGAAGCTTGGAGCATCTGGCTCTGTGTCACTACTCTAGCAGGAAGATTTGTCAGACATTGAGTGCGAAGATGTTTGCAGGCCAATTAAGCCACTGCCTTCAGGGACAAGCATGAGATAGCAATGAGAAAAAATAATACTTTTTTTCTTATGTACTCCTTGTTATGACAACTACAACATAGCACTTCATGTGGACTGGACATTTATGCTAGCATAACAAAATACTACATAAACCACTTAAGTTTAGAAAATAAGGGGAGGGGAGTGTCAAACAACATTGTCTTTCTGGTCCCCTCAGTCTGAAAAAAAAAGCTTCAATTTAAATATTTGAATAGTCTTTAAGACCAGATGGCTTTACAAATCACATATTTAATCTTAGACATATTTATATACATTGCTGAAATAAGGTATTTTGTACCCTATGTTAATAGATCGTTTAAGAATTATTTAGGTATGTGGTTCAAAGCACAAATTACTCTATCAGTAATCAAAATATATCCATTTATATATGATAATTTCCACTCTCATTCTTCTACATTCTATATTATTGTATGTATTATTAATAACTGCAATTTATCTTCTGATACAACCAAGCCATTAGAAAATACATCTATAGATTTATTCTTTAAATAAAATTAGGACATTGCTCTTATCCATTTGAGCTAATCAAAAAAATTATTTTAGCCTCTCTCCTTAACGAAGAAAAGTATATTGCAGAAACATGACCAGTGGTGCAAAGCCAGGGAAAACACAGACAAATGATAGTAGCTTTTAGACACATTACACAAATTTCATTCCAGGAAAAACACAGCCTATGAATCTAGAAAGAAATAGCCATTACATCCAGATATTTTTTTTAATTCAAGATCACATATTTAAAGTCATTTCCAAAGCAGAATGGACTTGAAAATGTAACACTTGTAAAATAGAAGGTTCTCATTAACAAAATTTATTCCAGAAAGTTGTAATCAGGATTTTAATGTTCTAATTTATAACATACCTACACTACATATAACAGTTTGGTTCATGCATAGCAAACATGTTTTCAGATAGTTTTACTGCAATCAAATCATATATGGGCTACATGTTTGAATTATCCCCTTCTAAGCATTTAATGGTTCTACCTCTCTCAATTCAGCACAGCTGAGCCGGGCAAAGCAGTTTCATGGGACATTCTTAATATGTTTACCAGGTAAAAAGATCTTAAACAAAACAAACGCAAAAACCCACACCCAAAAAACACCCCCAACTGTTTGATGATATTTCCTTGAAAGCCACAGGACAAGGGTTTCAATTCTTCTCCTAATAAATGTCCAATGAATTCCATAGAAACTAGGACAAGTGCAGAAGGATGAGAAAGAAACCCATTTCAGAATACCCCATGGTGGTTAAGCTACTCTCCCAGGTCATAAGAAATCTATTTCTTTAAACTGAGAACACAAGTGCTTTGCTGCCAGCAGAACAGGATCATCCAAAGCAGAACAATTTTTATTAAGAATGGAACCTAATGACCCTTACTAATCTCAAAGTTGTGTTCTCGGTTGGTTTCGGTTTTGTTTATTTTTTTCCTGGGGAGTTTGTTTATTTTCAGTAAATACATAGGCAGTCTATATCAAAATCTCTCTCTCCTACTCAAGATTATTCTCTAGTCTTCACTCAGATTTGAAACAGGCATCTCTTCAGCCCAAACAATGTGCTTCATCAAGAGCTACATACTTTTGTAATCCAGGCAAAGCAGATATACATTTGCCTAACTTGAACGGGATCAAGCACTTCAATAGTTGGATTCCTATGACTCTAGGAAGCTACCAGGATCATTAAACGCCAAGAATATTTTTTAATCTAGACAATAATTTAGCAAGGGGGAAAGGTGCAAGAACTCAAGGATTATAAACTCAAAATGCAAGAACTGATAAAATGCAAAGGAAAATGAAATGCATCCTAGATATCATATCTAAGCACATCATCTTTCTGACTCAAAATCCCTGAAGCTTGTAGACATTGAGGTTCTTCACATTACCTGAAGTTAAAATTAATCTTGCAGATCGTCATCTGCAATGCTCTGAGTACCACAAAATTTCTGTCACTGTCTTCCAGTACCACAGAAAAGTCTGTGGTTTTGAATGCATGTCTTAGTAAATACGGTAACCTTCCTGTGCAAGCATTTTATATCTAACATCACTGTAGCATCCTTGGCTTTCACTATAGATAAGTTTCTTAGTACTCATTTTCATCTTAACTGAGCAGCCTAAGTAAGGTATTCCCCAAGCCTGAGATGAAGGGTATCTAAATGTGATTCCATGTTCTTCTGTGTTAGCTGTGATTTGAAATGGCATCACCCTTTTGTTCCATCATAGCAAACTTTCACTTTCACATTAATCTTAGCTTGGCCCATCTACAATGCATAAATATATCAGCTTTCCCGCTTATTCTAACTCCTTTAAACTGCATATAATCAGTACTTCAAGTAATATAGCATATCTACTCAAAAATCCAATACTGATCATACACTTAACAGGAAAGCCTACAGAGCCTTTAGGGGTTTCCCCATGTTTCTTCTGTATTCTTTGTCCTAATATCCACCATTTCCTCCTTAATTTTACTGCTAATTATCACATAAAATTACAATATTCTAGACCTGAGAGAAGTTGATTTTTACATAATTCTGGAAAATATTAATAATATAAAATGGTTTTTTGTGCTATTTGATTGGGAGAGCAAGGGAAAACTTCAAAGAGCTCAAACTCCCCTAGGGTTTACATACTTTAAAATAACAGTATCTGTATTGCCAAGGGGCGGAGGTTTGGGGAGGAACACAACAGACCTTCCAATTAATATTACATTGGCAGCAGGTTTTATGGACTACTTTCAGGGCTGCGTGCTGACTCCCTGGCTTAATGAACAGCTTGATTTAAAGCTTAAAATTATTAAGTGTTCTACCAGAGTCATAAATAATGCAGTTTATAATATTCCTATCGAGCATATAAAACTACATTTGTCTTCCATTAACAACACACTTTAAGTAGCCTGACCTCTTCAGATATATAAGAACATGCAATTAGTGCAATTTGTCACAGGTCCTTTACATTTTAATAAGATGTAATTAATTGTCTGTTTAGTCTAATTAACTTTGAAACCCTGACAGTTCTTGCTCTCTGGTATAAAGCACAGCTCCTTATTTGAATTGTTAATATTGGACAGAGTGGCTCCATACAGCAAGTTTAAATCTGTGTTCCTCTTCAGACTGAGACAGTGGGCTAGCCTACCAATGTTTGCATTAACTTTTCCAAAGCCTCTTTTATCAATCTGTACCAATATATAGGAGTCAATAATACACGGGACTTGATGTGTTTGTGCAACAGCTTGAGCTACTGTACAGTACTATTAGAACTTTATTAATGATCACACAAGTGGATAATTCTGATTCAGTCATATGACTCATATGTTTCATAAAGGAGTTACAGGCTCAAGCCAACAGGGATGTAAATCCTTCACATTATTTCAAGTTAACTTGTAGCTCATGAAGAAATGTATTGAGGTATTAAACTGATGACCCTGAGAACATCGTATTGTAGTGATCAGAGAAACTCATGAGCTGCACAGAAGTAACATTGAACACAATTAACCGTTAAAAGCTCTGGAACTCAGTTTTTGGGATTTTTTTCAACTACATGAGATTACGACAATGTCTCTTAATTTTAATGCAAATTAATATTTATTTTAGTATAAAACAGATTTTATATTCTCTCCATGAAAATTTTAAGTAAGTAAAGGCTTGAATTTGCAGATGATAAATTACTCTTAACACAACTGAATAACAAATAAAGGGCAGATTCTGACATCCTGTCCTTTCCTAAATAAAATCACACTCAAAAAAATACTGCGTTAACAATCTTCAGAACTGTGGAAACAGAACATGAGAATCTGTACAGAAACGAGCATGTTGAGAAGAGAAACCATTTGGTGAAGTGCTGATTTATCTTCATAAGGACCATATATAATACATGCCATGGAAGTTTTTGTAAGTTGAAATAGTATTTTATTTTTTATCCTGAAAACAGGAATAATTTCCCAGTCTTAGTTTCTGTATATGGCCTTACAGAATGCCAAGTAAGGAGACATATAAATCGCACCTGCTACAACATATAGACACTGACAGGGACAGAATGAGCACCAAAGCAAATATGAGGCAGAAATTATTTTTTATTACTTTAGGTATTTGGGGATGTCAGATAAAAATGAGAGCATTGCTAAAAATTTTACAGAATGACAGCTGTGCCTTATGGATAACATTCTATAGTTTGATGTATGAGGCAGAAAATGTGAAAAATATTGTAAGTACCACCTTGACATGATGATGAAATACCACAGGAAGTGTGCTAACTCCAGAGGAATGTAATAGATCACTGTTAAATAAAAGGCAGCGGCTTCAGGTCCACTCAAAATAAAGAAACATCAAACACTCTTCAGAAGAAAAGTTGCAAAACTTTGTTTCTGTTTCACACAGCTGCCCAAGTTCTGATGCTCTTGTTTGAACAGGATCACCACTCAGAGTTTCAATAGGTACAGTGGATTTCACAAACGTTCCTACTCCACCTTTTACAAAACGCAGGAGAATGCAGCCTCTCCAGCGTTACTGAATTTATGGTACAAGTTATTACAACAGACTATGTATTTTTTAAAAAGCACTCAAACATAGCACATGAAGGCAGTACCTATGGGGCTGAAGCCATTTAAAATAACTGTTATAGTTTCATTTATCAAAATCTGCTCCAAACCTGACTATAAGCTGTAAAAAGTCAAAAATGAGTAAGTATCAAATTCACTTAACATTCAGTAAATGTCCACTTAACATCACAGTTATATACCATAAAATGGATTAATCTGTACATTTCATACTTTAATATTGAGTATTTTCCTGTGCTCTCGCCTTGAAGCAACGACCACATGTCAAACCCTGGTGGTCAGGCCTGTGAGCAGAAGGAGCTGCTGCATGGTACGGTAGTCATCCAACCCAGGCACCAGGTCTGGCTGGAGACGCAGAGCCCACCCGCGCCCTGCAATGATCCCGCTTACAGATCCCCATCCCCACTGTCCCGCCGTACAGGGGCAGATGCTCTGTGCTTTCAGAGCCCGTCTTTGCAAGCATGTCAGTTCCCTCAGTTAGATGAATAGAAAGTGAATAGCGATACAAGTGATGATGATGAATAGCATTAGCAGACAATGTACATAAAGGAATTAAATATATGAAAGTATTTAAGGTAGGTCAACATATTAATTCACAAGACTCCACACTCAGATGCAATCAACCTTGGTTGAAATGTATCACCTGGCATCAGACATCCCAATTTGATAAGGGCTAGTTAGAAGATCCTTAAAGAGTATCAGTAGGAATGAGGACCACAAAACCCAACTGAAGCAGAAAGGCTGAAGGAATCATTTTACCAACTTCAGCAAAAATATAAGGCCAAGTCACACATCAACAGATACCAAATACATAAAAAGTTGTTCTAAACCGATAGCATGCAATAGATCTCTGCTAGGGAAGAAAAGATTTAATCACTGTATATTTGGGAGGTGGGAAGCAACCCTTAGTTTTAAAAAAATCAATTTTCCTATTATCTAACTATAGCATTGCAAATACATCTATCAGAGACACTTTCAGTTTCTGAGCACGTAAGCAGACAAGATTATCTTCTGAAGTCCCTTCTAGCTCAACCTTTCAAAGAGTTCCTATAATAGAACAAGAAAGTTGTTCCTAATACGCAGCAACATATGAACAGAAACAAATGTGTATCAATATAGCAACTTACAGATATTCTTTAGTTTCATAAAGTATATTCGCAGTAAAATAATTTTTGTCTGCCTATGGAAAAAAAAAATCAGCAGAGCAGGAATTCTCACACAAATATATTCTAAATTAGTGTGCCAGAGGAGAAAATCACTGAAGAATTTTAGCATTCTTGACAGTAGTTGACATGCAGGTATGATTGATGTCTGCCTTCCCTCCAAGGATGAATGGAAAGCTGGCAAATGCCACATATACATAATGCGTTGAATTTTAAGCCAAATTGGTTTCCAGACATCGTACTTGACATTTCCCCTCATACTTCAAATTATTCCTTGGTACAAATTGCATGTTTATATAATGTGTTTTGCTGTACAGTCTGGTTTGATCACATCTCCTTTAGGCTTTCTCCGGGCAGCAGCAGTTATAAATAGGCCAAAAACACTGCTTGTAGTAGAGATGAAATAGAGATTAACCCTGTCAAATAAAAAGAGCCAAGGAAAAGCCAAGGCCTTTGTATTGAGCCATTAGCAATACACTGAATTTTTATTCCACTTACTCTAAACTGCCACCCAGGCTACTACTGCTTGCTTCTATTCAGAGGTGGTAAAATTATTGATAAAGGAGTACTTGGGCCTTTCTTAAGATGTTATTAAGTTAAAATAATAAAACCACAGGGAGGCATGTCACAGGGCTCGTTGGCATAGGGATGGTGCTGCTGTAGCAGTCTTACACAAGGTTCAGGGAAGACACAGCCTGTGTGGTCTCAGGAACACGGACCCCATCTCAGGACAGGAGAGATGCCAGTGGAGGCTTTACCCAGCGTCTCCTGTGACACCACCATGCTGCTGACTGATTTGTCATGCCCTGTGCCCATTACTGAACAAGATAACCTGTTCTACGCTTGAGGGTTTTCTTCGATTCCTCCTTTGGTTTCATCAAAACAGAATGAAAAACAACCCCAGAGTTTATAAGTTTGTGGGTTATATACTTATTCCCGGGAGACAGACACAAAACCTCAGGCAACAAATGTGTGAGTGATATTTGCTGTTATGATTCAGGTCTGTGACTGCAGTTCTTAAGAGTCTGTGCCGCAAGAACTTGGTGAGCTGAAGTCTAGCTATGGAGTGGAAAGCCAGAAACGGCAGCAGTATCTGGCCATCAGCAAACAGACAGTTGTTTGCTTAAACACTTTTAAGCATAGCACATTGATTTGCACTCTCCCATATTCACACATAACTAAAATAGATAAAATCTCAATTAAAGAAGGTAGAACGCCAGATATTGATCCCCAGACTCATACTGACAAGCGCAAGTTCAAAGGTAAATGCAAACAACCTAAGTTTCACCTCAAGTTAAACCTCCAGGCATGCTGAGAAAATTTGAACTGTGAAGATTTGCCTACAGGCAAAACAGTTTCCTGGAACCCTAGCACTCCATTTAGAGACAAAGATGAGCAAATAGCTGTAAAACACCCAGTGTAACTGGCCCTGATCCTCTCTTTCTCAAAAAAAAAAAAAAAAAAATAAAAAAAAAAAAATAATCAAAAACCCCCAAGCCAAACCCCAATTCCACACAAAAGTATCTATGTTAGGTTAGCATCTTCATTTCTCGACACCCTGACAGGGGAAACACTAAGACTGGTTTTGAAATGGATAGAGCCTCTTCAGAAGAATCAGCGTTCCAGAAATTATCCATTTTAATATCAAGCATGCATCAATTTGTTTGTAGTAATCAATTTTAATAGTATAAGCGAATGCTACACATAAAATTCCAGTCCCATGATCTAATTCTCCAAACGGCAATCTTTTCTCCCTGAGCATAATTTAAGTTATATTCACTGCACTGTTCCTGACGGAAGCTGAGTTTGTCCTGGAGTTATGCCTTTTACATACACACAGTAGCTGTGCTAGGAATACAAAAAGGTTGATAATGAATGAAGTTGCTCATTCCCAACTCTAGCAACTGTTGGAATCTACAAAAAAAAAAAAATATTGATGCATTGAGTCTTCATTCATTTTAGGTCTTTTTCTTCTTGTAAAGTGCTGATAGGATTGCTCCTTGTCCTAGATTCTGCATGCTAACTACTAAATGCGGGAGAAAAAAATGCAAGGAGCACTCAAGGGGGTTGAAGCTGCATCACATCAGATGGTGTGATACCATCCTGATGAAAACAAGTTAAAACAAAACTGCCCTAAGCTACAGTACCCAATCATTAAAGCTAAATCTAAGTCAACATTGAATGCTGTTAACTTTCATATCTATGTTGGCGAAGAAACACCCCGATGGGAAGCTGACACAGTTTTAGCTATTATTGCAATCTTATTACTCAAAACTGGATGAAAGCTCTAAAGGTTGAGCCTCTCATTGGATACGTTCCATGTTTTGTTACCATACTTCCCTTTCTAAAAGTGCAGCAATGGAGTCTTGATTAATACCAGAACTTGATGTATAATTTCCACATGATAGAAATCACTGAATAGCCTGCATTGAGATACCATAATAAATGCAACAAATACGTACATTCCTAGCAGTTATGTAATAATTCATCTCCTTGATCGCCATTGATCTGCCTGCATTTCACACAACCTCTTAAAACAGAGGTAGCAGGTTTTGTTGTTGGCATTCAACAACCCTGCAGTAAAACTGTATCCTGAGACCGGGCCAGAAGTCTGTCTCTCCGTCTGAGCAAGCACATCCACTGAGTGTAACTGCATCAGACTTGAGTCTGAGTGAGTGCATCTACACAAATGCAAGGTTTGTGCAAACTTCTGTTCAGTCCTATCTTGTATCAGAGCTTTAATTTTAATCTAGGACACTAGCTGACAAAATAAGCAAACCAAAAGTACCATTCAAACTGTCAGGGGTCTTAAAAGCACAATATACAGGAATTTCTTTAAGCCCCTTGCTTTTGCTGTCACCAGACTCCTGGTACATTCACTTTTATACTTTGAAAAAGATACACACCCCTGCTCTCAAAACATTCAAATTCAAAAAACAATGACATGAGAAGTGACAAGAGGAGAACTGCTTCTAACTGGTATCATAGGCTATAAAGCAACAATTTCTGCATTAAAAAATTAAATTCAATCACAAACTCAGTTAATAACCAAGTTCAAAATTGCTTCTCAACACTGAGCCTCAGTGTCTGAGGGAGATGCTCTGCATGTTTCAGTTTACACCTACCGATAAACAGTAACAAGACAACATACTTATGGGTAAAATTGTTTTCAATTCTATCCCTTCTAAAAATAGTTTCCTTTCATAAGATCTATAGGTAGATTGTGATAATTTCTTAGTTCATACATGTGTGAAGTATATGATCACATCCATCCCCTCCCTCTCAAAAAAAGCACAGCCGTTACAGACATAAAAAGCATTATTAAAACATTTACCTGCATTTCTCATAGGAGTTGCAATGGATCAGAGATGGATGGGTTTGGACTTACTTTGAATTACACACATTGAATTTTTAATACATGGAAATTTTAATATTTGCTCTCTGTAGGAGAGCTTGGCTGATGAGCAATCCAACAGTCATTTCCTTGCTCTGGGACAAAACCTAAGGCATTTACTTAGCTTTTATTTGTTCTTTATTCAGGCAGACTTGCTGACTTCAGTGGGAGTTTAGCAGAGCAAGAACTAGAAATAAAAATTGAATGAAGACATTAACATCTGTTCACCTGGAAAGAGTATCTGGATTTTTTTCTTGGTTTACTTTATATACCTGCTGCTGTATGAAACAGGCAATAGTGTAGTTATTCACAGAATATTTTAAAATGGATGTCTTTATACAATTCTCCAGAGACACCTGATTTTTTTCTGATCTATACATTTGAAATTCCATCATCAGATTGTCGCAGTCTAGCAGAGCGTAAGGTGCCTCAAAGGGGACTACACAAACATTTTTGGCATACTCAAAACCCTCATACACTGTAGAGACAAACTCATGTAAACTAGAAACTATAAGCCAAACCTCATTATATGTTGAGTTTCCTCCTAAAACCACGTTGTGAAGCTAACTTATAAGTGCCTTTTGTTTTGTGTGGACTGTGCACGGCTCATGCCATCATGCCTGCTGTCCTCCTGTAATGATAAAAATTATAGGGTTTGGCTCTATCTCCTGTACTGCAGGTTTCACTTTTGTTTTGGGTACCCAGGAGAACACTTTGGACTTATTTTTCAGGGGCATATGGTACACGTGTTCCATGGAACCTTCTACACTAAATGTCTATTTACATCAGTAGACTGTTATGATAAATGAGTCAACTAAATGACTTCGTGTCCTTATTAATCTGTTTTCTTTAGGAAAAACCCTTTATCCTTAAACACTTCAGCATCTTGGTTTCTACTCTGCCCATCTCAACTTCTTCCTTCTCACTTGAAAGGATTTTCAGGGGAAGAGTGATAAAAGCAAAAGCATAGAACGTAAAGAAGGTGTCCTTTATGATGCACTTCTGCAAAAATAGTTTTTAAAAATTTCATGAATTTAAGCTTACACACACCAGAACATATCACAACGTCAAGTCCTTGAGATCTCCAGGTGACATATTTGCACTCTTGACTGACAGAGGTAAGGACAGCCCATACAAACAGAGCACACAGCAAGCTGGCAGAAGACATCCAAGTCAAAGTATAAGCTTAAACTGATATATTTTGAGACAGAAATTCAGCACATGACAGGGATATTGTACCTTGAACTCTCAGAGGTAGCATAAGACTGATTTCTCTATAGCCAGGCCGAGCTATTTTTATATGTTTTATCAACTTGTTTTTTCCATTCTATCAAAAGCATCTACGCAGCAGAGCAACAGCCTTCTTTGCAGCACAACTTGTATTTCTTTTCTCCCCAGCTTCCATTTTGCTTTTTTGTTCATGAATGTGTCTTCTGCCATATGAAAAAAACCACCATAATTGAAAGCTTACTGGCTAATTTCAATCAGCTTCTTTGTAAAGTATTTATATTCTGTATCATGCTCCTTCCCCTGACTCTGTCCAGCAATCCACAGATGACCAATTAGTCATTTTCTCAACCATTAATTCTAGATCAGGCCTTAAATCTCTTTGAGAAATCACCAAACCCTTGAAATTTCAAAGTTTGACAACCTGAGCTTCCCAAGTCAAATGGTTATGAGCACACTTCTGTGTCTCCATGGGTTTCACAACGCTACTGCTGTGCATTCTTAATCTGAAATCACTTTCTGCCTGAGGCTGGAATGCAAACCTATCTTCCAAGCAGATGCAGAAACTAGTAGTCTTCTAACATTAAATGCCATTCAAGTTATGTTTGCATGTCTCTGGAAATTAGCTGACAGATAAGGATAAAAAAAGCACACCACATAGTACGATCAGTCTATTTATTTTAGCCAGGAAAATGGCCAATAAACAGGGATAAAACCCAGCAGAATATCTAGCTGCTAATTGCTTATGCCGCTGACAGACTCTAGTCTTGTATGATAATAATCAGCCAATACACTCCCAAACAAAAAGATAATCTCCCATGGATCAAGGAGAATATTTTATGCATTTCAGATCTGTAAGGATGATATATAATTGAAGTGGGACTCTAATGAGTTTGAATTAAACTAAATGGGAGGGAATTTGTGGATGTAAGGAGAGAATTTCAGTACAACTGTGACAATGTTTGATGTGCAGAAGTTCCTGCAAATATGCTTAGCTATCTCTTCAAACTCCACATTAATTATTTGTGAGCAAACACTTTCTGGGACATTCAATACTGAGCCAAAACGTGTAGCAGTGGTTGGCAGAGACAACACTAAATCAGTAATGTTCATGTTTAGCTCCACATTTGAGGATGTTGCATTTAGTTTCACTCATGATCTTCCTTTTTACCAGTAGAAGGAATCATTTTTCAAAGTGATCATAAGTTGCATTTCCATTACCCACTTCTACAGACGTTGAGTTCCTCCTCACTGTATATGGTCACTCCACACAGGTAGGCAGCATCTGCTACACACAACTGTACAAAAGTATGTCTGAAAGGGAGCTCAAAGGCCTTGAAACCCATCTTTACCAGCCTCTTGGTAGATTGAATAAATCCTGATATAATTTCCACATATTTGTTAACCTATCTGAAAG
The DNA here is from genome assembly GCF_964237585.1 of Gallinula chloropus. Lineage (NCBI taxonomy): Eukaryota > Metazoa > Chordata > Aves > Gruiformes > Rallidae > Gallinula > Gallinula chloropus. Next base: position 56,613,852 of record NC_140088.1, read on the forward strand.
GCAGCCAACATTAAAATAAGATTGTTTTGGCATACGTGTAGGTTTCTTGTGGAGTTTTGGTTGACTAGGTGGTGGTTAACCAGATCCTTTCAGTTAATCAAATCCCTAACAAATACAGAGGGTAGGCAGAGGTTTTAGTGACTCGCCTAAAGACATTTGCAACTACCTTGGTTTCCCCAGTCCAAGAGAAGCTACTTCAACACTACAGCAGGGTATTCTTGCCTACCTTCTCTGAACTTTAAGAATATAATCTAGCCAAGTCGGACAAAGTATATTATTTGAAGTTGGAGGCTGAATTCAAGCTCTTCTCTCTCTAATGCCCAATGCCTTTAAACAAATCTCAATCTCTGTTTGTGACACACTGACGTGATAATACAACATATTCTGTGCATAGAGGGGATCATGCAGCAGGGGTCGGAAGCTGTTGCTTGTGTCACTGCACACAGGTATGATGTCCTTACTTTAAAATTAGCACATGCTGTGGTAAACATTTGAAAGCCACTGTCTCACACTTATGATAGCAACAGGAGTCCACCACACTCCTAGGTTTAGTTTTTCACACCCTAGTCCCAGTTGAAGTCTTCACTACTAGTCTTGTTCACTTTCTTCAGTCTTCATTTTCAAAGTTAAAGGATCCCAAGAGTATTCTAATGAGTATTCAAATATTTATGTAATCTTTCACTTCAGGCCTTCCAAACTACTTAGTGAAATATTATTGTACATAAGAATTTAAGTAGTAGTAGTATTAAAAATAGAAGGCATTTTATTGGTTTGATTTTTGCCAAAAAAGCAATTGTGACACATTACCATTTCTGGCACTCTTACAGGAATTGCAGATGGAAAATATGCCAGAGTTATTTGCTTTCTGCATTAAGCAGAGACGTATTTTCAGTGCCAAATGACTTTTGACGTTTAATTTGAAACCCAAGATACCTTAAAGTTAACTATCCAGGAGTAATAACGATAGAACACCACAGCATTCAGTGTCTAGGAATGGATTTTAAGTAAATGAAAACACATCTTACAGTCAATATCTCATACTTAGAAGCTGTCTTTTCTTTAGCAAACTATTCAGTCTGTTCAAGGACTGACTTTGGGTTGAATCCTCTGAGCATTCTGCTTTTGGTTGGGGTTTTGCTTTGTTTAATGGAAAGCTAGGTAAAATATTAAGAGCTTTAGATACATATTCTGGTTACTTTAGGGATTTTTTTTTTTTCTAGCAGTGGACAAAGCCTTTGAAACAAACCTTTCCCCAAAGTATATTTCAAGCTAAAACAATTTGTGAATTTGTGCAGAATCAGACTTATTTCAGGGAAAAACCTCTAATAAAACTAATCATGCTCAAGTTCTATTTAATGCCTTAGCCCACCATTACACTGGGGATACACATGTCCAAAATTTTTGCTGTTTTCCTGGAAAGTTAAGTGTTAAATAACTGAAGTTACCTATTCCTTTAAATTCAGATATCCCATATGCATTCATATTTTATCCTGGCCTGAACCCTAAAATATTTGTGCTTGCCTTAAATAAACAATTGGCAAGATTTATAATGGGTCCACAGACCGATTCAGACAATGTTAGCCAGTCAAGATTCCGACAGCCTTACCAATGTGGTGAAGCACTTGAACCACTTTGAAAGCAAGGTACTGCTGAAGGTATTAAGAGCAGCAGAAAACAGTGCCAATTATTTGAAGGCAGTGGTAATACACGTACTGAGATACAACATTGTGTATGCATAACACTGTAGCAACTCTTAAAAAAATAGTTTTATATAAGTGCTTATATTTCTTAATGACACATTAGGCAATAAAGTAGTGTGTCAAGAAAAAAGCGTCATCATTTGAGCTACATTAGTACTGAGATCAGATGTGTGCACAAGAAACAGTCACTCTAGGAGGGGCCAAGAGAAAAAGCTGAGCACTTCGAATAAGAGACAAACACAAGTTAACTATAAAATATTTACATCAAGATTCTTCAACAACCAAGGCAATATGTGAAATTTTAAAAATATATGTTAATAATTATACCTTAAGAGAAATGTTAACAATGCCCCCTTTGCATACTACTTCAGTTGACTTTTACTGATGCCACAAAACAGATGAGATTAATTTCATGTTTTAGCAGCATAAGCACAATAACTTACAGGATGATATGTGCTTACTATATCTCACAAATTAACAGTTCTCCTTGACACTTATAGCACATGGTTATTTCACGTGAAATTTGTTCTGCAATTTACCCATCTTAGAATTTACCAGGCCTGTGCAAGAACATCGATCCAAGAACTTCCATAGATTTGCAAATAGAAACTCAGGTTCTCTCTTATGTGAGCAGCAATCCATTTTTGACCCAGTCTGTTGTGAACAATAAACAATCCATTTCTGACCCAGACTGTGCTGCTTTCTCATTGTTTTAATTAACCACCACTTTTTCAGAGTTTTAGTTGGTTTTCTAGTTTGCTCTTTATAAATCAGAGATGGCATATAGTGTAACTAACCAAACCACTGAAGCATAGGCAAAAGGAAGCAAGTATATGCGCTTATGTTAATCTCTTTAGAGACCAGGATTATTTGGATTAAAAGGAGCAGCCATTCAGATACAGTCTCTTCCTCACCCAGAGCCAACTAACAATCTGACTAGAAATCCTAGAGCATTAAAAAGAAAGCCAAAACAACTCTCTGCTAACAAAGAATGTGTTTCAACTGCATAAAATCCTTTCCCATGTGGAAAACAAATAATTTTATCAGTTTAGGGCAAGATTTAAAGCATGAGTAACAAATTAACACATGGCAAATTAGGTCAATTTTTAAATATACGTCCTCTATTCAATAAAAATTCTCCCTGCAAATGAAAGTCTGAGGAAGACAAATGAAACGTGGTTTTAAAAGTGTCAGCTAGAATGAGATATGTCAAAACTGAGTAAAATAATTTTAAAACTACCTGTAAAACATGATGTACGTGTATGTCCAAGTACTCACAATTTAAAATCACAGGTATTAAACAGAAGTGCTTCTCTTCTTATTAATGAGTAGCTAAGTTTACAAGTTTAAGTCCAACAGAAACTAAAGTGATATAAACAGCTCCTAAATGGCCACATTACAATTATAATCCTGCTTCAAGGCCAACTAATAGAGAGGGCTGGCTTTATAAAAAGAATTTGTCCTGCAAATCCAAATAATTCAGCTAATTTATATATTTTAATAGTAGGTATGGCACCCTGGTGACTCCCAGCAGCTGTAACTTTTGACTCTCCCATTTTCTCCAGTTCCTCTGTTCCAGCAAAGCTCCCAGACAGAGGATCATATTCACCCAGGGCTCCCAGCTTTTGGTCAGCCCAGCCATAAACAGTCTGGGTAAAGAACTTACAGTCCATTCAAACTGGCAGCAAACATGGAAGGCAGCAGAAAGTCAACAGTCGCCATCAAATATCTTTAAAGATTTTTTTTCTTTTTGTTTTTTTCCCCTACAGATATGTGTCTATTTTAAGTATAAAATATCACCTAAGCAAAGGGTGTTTGGTTTCCTGAGAAGTCCATATTTACCACTGGAAGAATTTTTCAGCAAAACCAATAGCTAAAGCTATTTGCCTTTGATAAACTATTATTATTACTATTTGTACCATTTCTATCATTAGTGCTTACCAGACTAAAGCAAGGTTTGGGTTTATTCCACGCCTTAGCCACTCACATGCTTCTTACCTATAACTTTCAGAACCTAATTCCAAAATTTGGATCCAAAAATGAGATGTAATATGAAGTTAGACTGTATGAATCAAGCTACAAGTTCACTGATTGAAACTGCTTGTCACAACCCCTGAATTAACAAAAAGAAAATGGAAAAATAAAATATCCTAATTTGGAATGGACCCATGGACGACTAAAATAAAACTTCCTGTTCACACTACCGTATTCCTAAGAGATACTTAAACACTATTATCACTACACCCTTCCAAGGTTGAGTAAATCCAAGTTCCATACAAAACTGGCCAAAATATTGTTTCACTCACACTTCAGCTCTTCATAATTTCAAACTCTAAATTCCAAGTCTGCAGGTTTCAAGAGATTTATATTGCTTTCTCCAATATTTCACTACATAAACTTTTGGGGTTTTTTTAATATATACGTACAAACATATGCATGTATTTACATAGTAAAAGCAGAAGATAACTATTCAGCAGCTTCCTTTCATATTAAAGGGTTTCATTTCTAACTGTATTGTCAAAATTATGATCAAGCTAGACTTAAACGTGCCAAAACACATTTAAACTAAAGAATTGGAACAGTTTTTAAGCACAAATTTGAAGTGGGAAAAACTAAGTCTAATAATATGGTTCACTTAAAATGGAAATTCGTGTTTTACACAGAACTCTGGCAAAGCAGTTTTGTGTCTGACTCAATTCAACATTTAAGACTACAATTTCCCAGTTCCTCCTTTCTGGAAAAAACCCATTCTCATAACACCAATTGTAATTTCATAATTAAGTAAACACTACGACAACAACTGTGATGCTTGTTTTCAAGATTAAATTATCCATTTCCATAGCTTTCTAAGTATCCAGTTATTCTTTGATGCTTTCTTGCATGTGAAGCCGCACACTTCTGTATTAAACTGATGAAAGGCTGAGAAGCATGAGTTTGCTTCCTGTCCAACCCATTTTACAACTGGTTCAGAAGTACTCAAGCATAGAAAAACCTTTAACTAGGGTTTGGAGGGGAACACAGCCAGATGAGCAGAAGAAATGGCTTCTTGTTGGGGGCAGGGGGGAAAGGGAAGCTGCCTCTCTGGACATTATGAAGACTGTTAAGAACGTGCATGTAGATAAGGGTAATTCCACCATTGAAATAGAAGTAGCTTACTATTTGATTTTTTAGAAGTGGTTACTATAAATATCAAATAGTAACCACTATCAATCAGATCAGTGCTATCAGAAGCCATCAGAATTAGAATCGTAGACGTATTAATATACTCAATATTAAATATATATTCCCACACAAACCAGGGGTACGTTCAAATGAGTGACAATAATACCCAGAGCACGTATCCAAGCTGACCCAAGAAGACAAGCACAAAATTACACAGGACACACTAACCAATCACACAGAACTGTGCCTTAGGTATATGTCTACAGAATAAACCTCTACAACCCTGAAAATTACCAGCACATCCTATGACTATGGCATTTGTTGTTGCATAGATGAGAAAGAATAGTATGACAGGAAAATTTTGAAATATTCTTTTCTTCCTTTTGAGTCCATTTAAAAGAACTATACTACAAAGTACAAATTCACTGGTATAATTGTTAGTGGATATAAATGTATTTCTAGGAACAATTTACCTTTTCTAATTCTTAATGCATCTTAATGCAGGAAACACCAAGGGACCTAACTACACACTTCTGCAAGTGTCTGAAATCCTGAGAAGGAACTAACCTGAGGTATTTATATCAACTACAGCTGACACATAGTTCAAACAGTTCACACTCTACTTGTATATGTGAGGCCAAAGGACAAGAGGCAAGACCTGCAAGATACAAAATAGAAAATTCCCTCTGGGCACAAAAATCTTCACTGGAGCACTGTCACTCCAAGCACTGGAATAGGGTGCCCAGAGGAGGTAGGGAGATACCAACCTTTGAGATTTTTAAAGTTTAACTGGGCAAGGCTCTTAGCAACAGTACCTAATTTCAAAGTCACCCTGTTTTGAGCAGGACATCAGACTACAAAGTTTCTTCCAACAACCACTTTCTCCATTTCCAACACAAGTTGGGTGTTCATGTAAAGAAATGCCAACAGCAGCATTCAGCACATTTTTGGTAGCTTGTTACACAGAATCACAAGGTTGGAAGACACCTTTGAAGATCATCAAGTCCAACCATTCCCATCCTATGCTAAACCATATCCCTAAGTACCTCATCTACCCATTTTTTGAACACATCTAGGGAAGGTGACTCAACCACATCCCTGGGCAGCCTGTTCCAGGCCCTGACAACTCTTTCAGTAAAAATTTTTTTTCTAATATCCAATCTAAACCTGCCCTGGCACAGCTTCATGCCACTTCCCCTTGTCCCATCTCCTGTCACCTTGCTGAAGAGAGCATCACCCACCGCTCTACAACCTCCCTTCAGGTAGTTATAGGTGGTGATAAGGTCTCCCTTCTGCCTCCTCTTCTCCAAGCTAAACATCCCCAGCTCCCTCAGCCGCTCCTCATAGGATTTGTCCTCCAGCCCCTTCACCAGCCTGATTGCCCTTCTCTGCACTCACTCGAAGACCTCAATGTCCTTATTATGGTGGGGAGCCCAGAACAAGCAGCTCAGAAAAGGGGGACGTGACTTTTCAGAATTAAAAGGAAAAAAACTCTAAACATCTGCTTCTCCAGCTGATCTGACCTAATTTACTCAAGAACTTAGCTTTCTAGTATGAGATGCCCGTTTTTTGCTGGACTAATTGTAGGAACTGCAGCAGCAGAACATTATCTTTCACCTTCTTCTTTCCCATGACCCACATATTCCTTACACAGAGCAGCTTCAGATAAGAGTTTGCTGTGGAGGGAAAAGAGAATTGACATGGAAGAGAAGGACATGTATCAGAGCTAGATGACTCCACAGCAGGTTGGCCATGAGGATATAGCAAAATGCTTAGGTTGTCACATGTACTGGCAATCACAGTGGCAAGGTGGCACCCCAGTACTACTGCAGCTTAACCCATCACAACATCTGAATATCGCATGGCATGATTTAGATTTCTCTAATTACTTGCCCCCATTGTTTGCTACCTCACAGACCTGTAAGTCGTCTGAAAATTGCGCCAGTAAGGATTTTACATCAATGTCTGGATCAATAATAAAAATACAAAGTATCCCTGGCCCCCAGGAGAGCACTGCAAAAATGGCATTTCTCATTGATCTCTCCCCATTAGCAACTTCATTTTGATACCTGTCAGTGAGCCAGTTTCTAATCCATCTGCTGTGTAGTCTGTTAATGTTACATAATGCAGTGTTTTTCAATTGAAATGTTATGTGGTACTAAATTAAATGCCTCAGAGAAATCAAAGTATCTAATATTGACACAGCTGTCTTTATCAACCAGACCTCAAACTCGACTGAAAACAAAACAAAAGCAGATTTGTCTGAGAAGAGGTTCCATACTGACAAGCTTAATTATGTTTTTAGTTTCTAATTCTTAGAGTCACAGAGTAGCTATTGCATTAATCTACCTTGTGCTAGCATCTGGCTAATGGTTTACAGTTCCACTGACTCCTTTTCAACTAGCACAACTGTTTAGCCCGTCCCTTACATCTTCTGTCAGCTTTCCAAGGAGCAAAGATAAATACTTGGGCAAGACTGGGTTCCTCAGTTCCTTACTGTCCAGCATGATATATTCCTAACACTCATGAGGTGTTTTGCCAAGCATGCTGTCATCCTCCTGAACCTTACAGAACAGTCACAGCTATGTGAAAAGTCACATTTACTAGAGCAGGGGAGGTTACTGAAAGGACTCAAAGCAATCAGTTGCCAATTCTTATAAACTGGGTAAAGCTGCTTCTTCTGCCCAGGAACCAGTTTCAAAGCTTTGAAATGATTTCTCCTCATGACTTGTCATTTGGGCTGCGCTAACAGCTCAAGTATGGAAAACTCTTCCCTGTAATCTCTGAAAGGATCCTTTCATGTTCCTGATGTACACACATTGGCTGTGCTGCCAAAATTGGTGCCAGACTTGACATGTGGGTCTCTGAGGAAGGTTGGGGTTTTTTTCCCCCTGTCTATTTTGTTCCAAGACAACGAAGGTGTTCATTCCATTTTTTCTAAAAGAATGTCAAAATTTTAAAATTCTGTACAGATGAAAATGATTATTCTCCTGATACTTCCAGAATCATTTCCAGCTTCTCTTTTGCTTAGTTCCCTGCTAATGTTTTAAAAGCATTAAAGCTCTGCTCCCAGCTTGTAAGTTATTTTGAAATTCAAATCCTGTGACTTTTGAAGTAGAATTGTTTCACAGCTGTCAGGAAGTACAGGGAGGCAGAGTTATTTTTCCCAAGTCACACAATGGCTTAGTGTCTTACCAGGAATAAATATTTATTTATAGGTCAGATCATGAACTATTTATTCTCTTTGGTACAGTAACAAGCATGTAAATAGTCATGTTTAATAGAAGAAATGCTTAACCTGAAGAACTACATAAAAATGAAGTGCTTTCAGATCCAATCAACAATAGTAATGTTCATATAAGGCAGCTTCATAGAGCCCAGTGCAGTATTCATGCTTAAAGCTTCTATTAGACTAAAAATATCCCAGTTTTCTTTGGATCCTTTATGCTTTTCAGATGCAAGGAAAAGAGACACTCAGGATGACAACAACAGAATTTAGACATTTATGCAGAAGGAAGAATGAGATTTCAGTGCTTGCTTTGCCTCAGGTACACTTCAGGGAAGCGTGCAACATAAATATGCATGTATTTGTGCAAAGAGGCATGAACCCCATGCAGCATTTCTACACCACAGCTTCCATTTAAAAGAAAAGCCAAGCAGCAAGGCAAACATCTCTTCACCGTTCCCTCTTTCTGCAGCACCACGTAGGGGATTCACTTTTAAAAGATTCTTTGATTCTTAAGGAACTGCAGCGTCCTAATTTAACTGTGCCATTGGGAGCCATCAAAAACGTGGTTTTGTCAGGCAGCTCTGTAGCTTCGCACAACCCTGCCTCTTAGTGGCAAGTAGCTCAGGTCTCCACTGACTGGCTGTGACAGCTCCTCAGCACTGCAGCTCCGGACACCTGTTTCCAAGCCCATCATGTCAAAAAACAAGGTCTGAGGTGAGAGCTCTCGCCTACTGTAAAAAAGGATGCTCAGTAGTTGGCAATGAAGCTGCTTTAGGTAGGGCTGGAGCCACACTGAGCAGGGCAGAAGAGCATACAGGAGGGTGAACGTTTCCATTGTACAGACAAAACATAGGAAATTACCCAAAGGAAACTCACAACAGAGAAGTCAGGTGGCACATGTCTGTATATCGTGACAGTGCCCCAGCGTAACTTCACATTTTCTTTCCACCACCAGCGGGAAGGAAACCTGCGCCAAAGTAGCTTCTGAAATCAGTCTTGCCCACCTTGCCCCTCATTTATGGTGCATGTAACAGGAACATAAGCACTGAGGGCATCTGTTTAGGACACCTAAGTGTGCTGAGCAGTGACTTGAGGGCAGCGGGAGACTTTGGTCTAAGCTTCACCTGCTTAAATGAGTCAGTGAGACAAGTCAGGCAAGTGTTAGAAAAATGGATTACACATACATTTTGTACATGAAATACATTTGTGCTTATATGTTTCAGGTTTTGAGAACCCGGTTCTGTGTCTACTGTATATGAGTTCAGGTTACATATTACTATATACTGCTGAATGGGATTTTTTAGTTTTATTATTCTTTAATTTTTATTATTTTAATATATCAACTGTTATATTTTGTCCCCAAAATGAAGGGATGATGTTTAAAATTTTGTACTGTTGATAAAGGTCTGGCACAGAAACACCTAATCATCACCTCTAAACACAGGTCACTGAAATCTACACTTCCAGCATCCCACCTTCAAGACCAGGCTTTGCCTGTTCTAAATGCCTACCCATTATCTCCATACTTCCTCTTGGTTTCTGTGTGTTTTGATCCAAAATTCAATCTTTGAACTGAGTAACCTCTCTTCCTGGAAGTGAAAGTTGAGATTTGACTGGCACCTGTTGGGCCAATAGTGAGTTCTGACTGCAGCTTTACCTAAAGGATTTGCAGAGCACTGCTGGCAGAACTATCTTCCAGCGACTGCTGAGTAGATCTGTGCTATGAATGTGTTACAAAATTAAACTTGATGGACACTATAAACTCATTTTTCACACTTTTCAACAAACCCACTGTTATTCCCTGCCACGGGTATAGCATCATCCTGAAGTTCAAACCATACATGGACTTAGCAGACAATCCTCATGCCCCTTCATCACCAATCTGTGTGAGACGAGATTGTGAGGTGTACAGGAATCATATAAAGTAAGTAGAGATAGATATTTTTCTTTTGGCACTTGAATTGTCCTCCTTAGTTCCTTCTGTTCATATAATTAAGAAAAGTAGTTTAAAAAAAGTCTTTCTTCTTGTCTCTACATTGAGTGGATTTTATACATACTGGTCATTTCTGAAAAACCTTAAAAATACATATACCCACAGTTCAAACATAAGTTCTTGAACGTTTGAAAGCCAGTCCAAAAATCTACTAGCCATGGAATGAATGCTATCCATTATATTCAGATCACATTTGATATACAAAAGCAACATTCTAGAAAGTTTGATTATTTTTGTTTTATCTGAGGCATGCACAAAGCTCAAGAGAGGCCAGTTCGGCAGTTTCTGAAAATTACTGCTGTGTCCAACACATCAGAACGATGCTAAAGCAAGAATTCAATGCATGTCATGGTTTAACCCAGCAGGCAGCTAAATCAATCACACAGCCGTTTGCTCACTTCTACTCCCCACACCCCCAATGTTCCCCCCACCTCCCTCCACTGGCAACTGGGACAGAATCAGAAAGAAAAACATAAAACTCGTGTTGAAATAAACACAGCTTAATGTGACAGAAAAAGGAAGAGATTCATAATAATGATAAAAGCAGTTATGCCCAGCACAATTGCTCACCACCCATAGCCAATGCTCAGCTGGTACTTGTGCCACCTTCCAGCCAACACCCCCATTATATGCTTAGCATGATGTCATATGATATGGAATATCCCCTTTGGCCAGTCGGGGCCAGCTTTCCCACTTCCCAGCTTTTTGGGCACCCCCCACCCACCTTTTCATGAGCAGTATGAGAAGATGAAGAGTCCTTGACTGTTTGACAGTAACTAAAATTTTAGTGTGCTATCAACTTTATCCTAAATCCAAGACTACCTAGCAGCTGGTATGGAAGAAAGTTAACTCTATCCCAGACAAAACCAAGGCTTTCCTTACTTTTATATTGGAATAAAATTCAACTTCACTGGTGAGAATAAAAAGAAAAGAAAAAACTCCAACTTTTTCAACCTGCTTTAACCCCTCAAAATGCTAGGGGTTTGCCAGAGAGTTACCTCTGCATTTTGAGGCTGAAGCTGCTCAGTGTTTCTTGAGGTTATAATTTAATAGACACTCCTCTCCAATACCTGTTCTCTTCTGAAACAAATGGCAACTAGAAAAAACAGTTCCACTGGGGATACAAAGAGCCACCAGAAACACAGCAGTCTGTTTTGGCTGTGAATTTAGGTTATACAAGTCAGTTCATCCCTGGTATCGTGACACTTTTTTGGAGTTATGCTATGAATAAATTTAATTTTTTTCAGCACACGTACACCAGAGACTAAACTTGATTTTTACTTTCAAATACATCATGTTACTTACTCTGTATATACTGCCTTTCAATCACATCTTAAGACTTGTTATTCTTTCATAAGAGGCAGTATAACATTTCAAATGCCATAGCTGTATACATTCGAGTTTGCTTCCTTACTAGGTTACAAAGCTCCAGTTTCTGAATCACTCATCACACATCAGGGTATTTTTTTTTTAACAAGCTTTTCCCACCAATTAAGTCCAGTCCCCTACCACAACCACATATTGCAAAAAGTATAAAACCCACCAGCTTTGCAATCTAATTTTTATGAATTTGATCATATCCCCTCCAGATTCCACAAGCAGATCCACATCTGAGTCAGTAAAACATCATATGGAGAATGTTTTGGCAGTAAAGCCAGAGACAGACAGAATAGAAGAGGAACACCATTATATTCTACTATCTGATGGTTTGGGATTCGCTTCTCAGGCCACTTTTCCGCAGGACTGCACAAGTGTGCCCCACTCTCCAATGCTTGACAGGGTGAGGGAACCCATGAGGAACACAGGACAAGCTGATTTCAAGCAGTTGCACTTGCAAACAGATACTAGTAAAAAGTAATATACTAATTTAATAAGTAATCCTTTACCTACTCATTCCCCACTATACATACACAGAGAATTTCAGCAAGGATGCCTCCTATTTAGGAGTTTTTGTATCTCAAAGTCTACAAAAAACGTCACCAATCCAAACCAAATTCATACACTTTCCATGCTGGAATTTAGGTACTCCCTCAAAACACTAAATCACTGGAGAATTCTGCACTTCAGAGCACAGAACTGTTGCAAGATGCTGCTCTTGGAAATAAATTTTAACAGGAAAATCATTCTGCAACGGTAAAATGGTCTCACTGTCCCCTTTCCACTGGCCTTATTTAAATACATATGCCATGTATTTTCCTGATTTTAGCTGATATAGAGCTTCTTACTATTGTCTCAGTCCCATCTGGACAAGTAAGGCAAGTTCTATTATAATTTATGAAGATTTAAAGAGATTTCAACCTTAAGTCAGAAGAACTGATTTGATATTGCTGGACTAAGCCTAAAGTAATCTAAGAATTCAGAAGTTATGACACAGGAATTTTATTAAACTCCCTAGACTTCCTTCAGTATCTTAGCTATCATAATTTTAGATAGCCTTCTTTCTAAACTCCAGTGCTCTTTCAAAAGCTCTATAACTCAGTTTCTTCAGATGCTGGAATTTCCTTTGTTCTTCAAATTTAGGTTTCTTCAGTATGTTATTTTAATCATTAGAAAGCAAGTATTAAATTTAGTGTGCATCTCTGCTTCATTTTTCTTACCATTCACAAAACAACATTTCCAAATCATATTTAGTCAATACTAAGGACCTTGTTCTGAGACCTTCTCTGCTGCTGATAGAGTCACTTTTTCCTCCAAAGAATCCTTAACTCCATATTCTGAACATATAGCATGTCAAATAAAATAGAGAAGAGCAACAGTACAGCTTTCCTCCAAGTGTCAGAACCACTATAAGGGGATCAAGCACGCATGCATGATGGTCAGAAAGTTTATTTTTAAATTCTGTAAAAAAGAAAAAAATATATTGATATGACTGTTTTGTTTCTTTCTCTGAAGAGAGATTATTTCTTCTGAAGGCATTGTGCATCAGTCCTACTGTCTATCTAGTAAATGATCTCCTGCAGTTCTTCAATACTTCTACACAGAGCCAGAGAAAGACACATTTAATTGGACAGCAGATGTCTCTTTGGATCATACAGACCATGCTCCTCAAAGGCAGATCTGGCTGTAGAGCCAAGAGGTAAAACTGATATTCAAGTCCAAAGTGTTGGCAAAACCAGTGCCATTAGATCCCAGTAAAAATATTTAGATCAGTTGCTGGATGACCAGCAAGACACTACTACAGTTCTCTAAACACTTATTTCAATTACTAGAGATCTGAGTGCAAAATGTTTCTAGGTAAAACCATTACTTCTTCCTGCAATTCTGTTACCTCTCCTTTAACAACCATTCATTCCTTTTTTAGAATAACTGCCTTCAACTTTTTTTTTTTTAATTGGTCTAACCAATTTATTGCTAGTGATGTAGTAGTATTGTCCCTTCCCCCGACACTATCACAAGACAGCATTAACTCAAGACCCAGACACATACATAACCTTCTCTAGTCACATTCTGGATTTTGTGGGAAGAAATCCAGTTATGAAGACAGAATAAAAAGCTGTCAGTCGCTCCAGCAGAACAACTGGATGACCAAGACGTGGTGAGACAAATCTGTCAATACGTTTAATGCAAACGTTTATACACGTAACCCTTTGCCAAGAAATAGTGAGGACAACGTAATTTTTACAGAAGTATTTTGCAGAGAAGGAATGACTGATACAGCATTTGTGAACTCCAACTAGATGTCAATAGATGACATGTCAGTGCAGAGGCACATGTACTGGAACATTACAAGATCTGGACACAACCACAGTAATAATTAACAAAGCTATATACGACAGTAAAGATCACCCTGGATATCTGAGCACTTACAGGTATATTGCAGGTTACTTTTTACTCATATTAACCCTAGTTTCATAACCTGATTTGTGCTCATCCCCTTAGCTAGCTGTCTACCAACCTTGTTTACTATTTAAGCATAGTTGGCACAAACCTAAGATTTCCACAATTTTCCAGCAACCCCAAGACTAATCTTTAGTTGCTTGAAACAAACTTTTAAAATTATTTTATTACAGAGCAAAAGAATTATGTTCCTGAATATTGTTTTTAACTTTCACTAACCACACTTTTTGCCTGGAAAGATCTATTGGCTTTTCCTTCGTTAATTTTTTTCCTTGATACTTTGAGTCAAGCTTTGGAAATCAGCAAGCTCCAGAAAACTATAAATGCTGAAGAGCCTTAGAGACCTTGTGGCACAGTAGCATTTATCAGTGTTTCTCAGCTGAATATTTATTCTCTTTTCACAGAGCAATGAGGGTGGTTGAAGCCACTGTGAATCTGGTAGCAATTTATCTGATAAGGAACTGGATGGTATTACTTCTTACATGCCACTGAAGCCTCTTATTTTACTTGTTACAGCTGTACAGTTCAACTCTGCCCTTTGTATTCATTATACCACATTGTTGTAAAGGTATTTGCGTCTCAGGTGTATGTGGCGCAACCATAGGCTTCCCTAAGGTGGTCATAACCTCATGGATGATGAAATTAATAGGCATTTTCATATATACTTCAGTGAGGCTTAAATTCAGAAGATGAAGCCTTTCCTATATTTTTAGTCAATTTCCCAGCAGAAAATATTCTTTTCCTGTAGACTTTTCACTAAGAACTTAGAAGGAAAAAAATAAATGGACTCTCAGCAGAGCAGGGTGATATCAACTTTCAGGACTGGATGTTGTATTGAGGGACATGGTTTAGTGGGAGCTAGTAGTAATAGGTGAATGGTTGGACTGGATGATCTTTTAGGTCTTTTCCAACCTTTCTGTGATTCTGTGATTCTGTGACTGTCTATATTTTTTCCTATGATATTGTGTAATATTTGCATTATTTCTGCCAAAAGTTCTTATCTGTAAATCCATTAGATAATCTGAAAGAGTTTTGAGCTTTTTTCTACCTATGTGGAAGATAGAAATGTTCATTTCTACCTTTTGTAAGGACTTTAATGAAGTCTACCTTCCTCCTAATAGTTTTGTGCAAGTTGACAAGAGAAGGAAGAAGTTGGGATTGTTTTTATTTTGAGTTTGGATTATTTTTTCCCTAACTAAATTTGAGATTTTACTCCAGGGAGACACACTAGCTTTCAAGTTAAGTTTCCTCACACACCCCTCCTACATTTTTCAGTGAAGGGCTCAATGTATTCTCCAGGTCAGTAGGCAAAGAGCAGACTTTGTTGGAGTTACACAGTTAAAAGGGTAACAGTTTTGATTGGTCCATCAGAGAGCAAGCAGCTCCATCAGAGAGCCACAGTCTTAGCACAGACAGGAGTGCATGTACAGCTCTACTATAGTACTTATGATTAAGGCTCAAACAGGTAATAGCCAACTCATGCATCATGTCCTAAAGCCTTTTTTCTTCCACCACAGACCTGACAGGGTTAACATACAGAGGATAAAGATGGGTTAGTTAGCAATAGAATGCTATTTGCTAATCCTTCATACTACATAGGCCTGTGCCATGTATTTGCCTAGTAAACTTCCCATCCACTTGAAAGTTAATTCAGTTTAAATCTGGTAAGATAAAGGTATAGACTGTTTAAATCACATTTATTCCTTCTGTATAAATAGATCACAGATTCTACCTGCATGACCTTTTACCTACCAAATTTCCTAATTTGCATCTGATCACTACAAAGCTTGTAGAAATGCAGATGCATCCATACATCATTTTTACTAACTGACCCAAACTCCAGCTTATTAGACCTTTATTAACAGTAAACCCAGACATTTTCTGATAAGGCTAAAACATTCCTTTTGCTCATACCATAACTCAAGAATAGTTGTCTGTCGTCACAGAAAGAAAACAGAAGCTATCCAAAAATATACCTGCAATAAATATGAGTCATTGTAGAAGCATAATGTATATAATAGTAAATTACTTTTACAAAAATTCCATTAGGAGCTGAGTACAGAAAATATATATTTTTTTAAACACGGAATGCCTTTTATTACCTTACATCAAGGAAAAGAATAACCCTCTTAGGAAGGAGGGGGTTCTGCTACAGACAAGAGAAAACAGGAAGGTGGCTTATGACTGACAGCTTCCATTTTATTTTGAAATACATCCATGTTTTTATATAGCAAGTGCAAATAACCCTTTCTAAGAAAACACACCCAAATAACAAAACCTGTATGGGTCAGTAAAGCAATATATCTTTATAAAGTTATTTTTAAAAGACTAAAGTATATGGAAATTTGGAATGCTAAATTACTATAAATGCCTGCCTCCTCCTTACTATCTGGAGTTACACTGGACCAAGCTAGTAGTATTATTGTCACATAAAAGAGCAAGCAATAACATTCTGAAAATTACTATATCCTTTGTCCTACCACAAATGCCAGTTATTTTTCCCCACAGAGCCTCTGTGTAAGCATACATGAGCTCAGCTTGAAGCTGCCCATTAGACTTCAGCATGGCAAGATGCTTCATTCCAACATGTCCTAGAAGGAACTCTGCAGACTGCTTTTAAATGTGCCAGGGACAATACATTAAGCATACTTGTTTTAGTGAAGGTTATTTTTCTCTGTTATGAATAAATATTATATGATAGGTTACAAAAAGCTGTGAAAATTAAGCCACATATGGCTGTTGGAGATACAGTGTTTAAATTGCTGTGTAGATTGGATATTCTCTAGTGATAGCTGAAGTGTTTTTGCCCTGCTGAAATCCTTAAAATAGAATCTAGCCCTTTAAACTGGTAATGATTATCAAATGCCCAAATTGCTTTTTTGATTAATGACTAATTTCAATACTCTGGGGTAAACTCCCCAAGCACTTTGTGTTAAAAAAAATTGTATTCTCCATGCAGTTCTTCTCTAATGAAGTAGTTTAGGAATTTGCCCCCTAGCATTCAGGGGTATGCAGAACTTGGCTTGGAACAGACAAGGAAGCCTAATGATTTTGCTACCAACAACATTTCCTAGGAAAAGTAAAGGAACTTTTGATTTTGTTTTTTTCCGAAATAAACAAAAACAAACAACACACCAAGTACTGAATTACCGAGGTTTACTTAATCATGGACTCCAAATAAATACATACTGAACAGATTTCTTGATTCTCAAGATATTTTTATTCAACACTCTGCTCTTAAGCAGAAAAAAATCAGAAAACATTGCAGGATTGGTTAACAATGTTAGTACAGGAGCACTCCTGGGGAATCTCCTTGTCTTTTCAGTATAGGTATTAACAATTACAAGAGTATTGGTCAAGCAACACTATGAGCATCAAACACACTTGCCCTGGATGTCCGTTATGGATGCACCCCTCTGTGCATGCAGGTGGCTGGTTTGGCCCTGTATGCAGTTTTAATTCATGTATTCTTCTGTTTCAGATCATGGGTTTAGCTCTGAGATTCCAAGAGTGTTCCTGTGATGCAGATCCCCGTTCCCACCATCCTCACAGTGCTGAGAGGCTGTTACCCAGTTGCCTTTGCTGCCAGCTTTACAGATTCACCACTGAAAGGTTTGGTGTTTCTTGCCAGTCTAGAATTATAGAATCACTTGGTTGGAAGAGACCTTTAAGAACGAGTCCAACCACAGCCTAACTCTGTCAAGTCCACCAAAGACCATGTCCTCAAGAACTTAATCTACACACCTTTTAAATACCTCCAGGGATGGTGACTCCACCACTTCCCTAGACAGCCATTTCCAGTACTTAACTACCCTTTTGTGGAAAGTGCTAAGAAATGTTGCTTTTGCAAACTGAAAAATGTTATTGTATTATTTACTGGCTTAAAGGATTTAGGAAAATAAGGGGGAATATTGTTCTCAAGGGTTCAATTTGAGTACATAGCTCTGCTAAAAGATGCAGATGATCCTGGACAATGAGATAAGGGGTTAAATCGTGACTGAGGACATGGGCTGGAATTTAAGGAAATCAGGCTCAACGAACAGGCTTCAATCATGTTGATTGTACATCAAGTCAAACAGGAAAAACGATGTGGGGTCTCGATAAATCTAATAATTTTGATCAGGAGAGAACAAACCTTTCACAAAATTAACATGTGCAATCTGAAACCTGTATGGAGCTTTGACTTCCTTCAGCCCTAGGCCATGTCAGTTGCCGGGAAAGTTAAGATAAAGACAACTACTTGCCAGTAAGCAGTTGTCCCAGACAAAAGGACTCATACATTTTAATTTACTTCACCAATGGAAGTGGGAATGTCCCAGACATGCCATGTGTATTATACTGTGTACTGCTGTGGATGGGGCGCCTGGGTTGAGCCTGTAAAATCCATAGTCAAACAGAGGAAGGAGGTGAAAGGTTCAACCTGAGGAAGACTCGGAGCCTTCATCGCTGAGACCCCCGACGACCACTACCACAGGACAATGCGCAGACGCAATTGGGAGGAGTTTATGGAAACCACCTCTTTGAACTCATCTTAATACGAAGCGGGACAGGTGATGAATATGTATAGATGTATGGTATAAAAAGGCTGCAGGCACTGACCAAAAGTGTGCCTGCTTTGTTAGGTCACCCGGTCTTGCAAGAATGTATAATAAATTACTGCTTCACTACTTGTCTACCTTAAGTCCTGTTTTTAGGACCTTTTGTCATTTCTAACACCTTTCAGTATAGAAATTCTTTCTGATATCTAACCTAAATCTCTCCAATGCAATTTCTAGCCATTCCCTCTCGTCCTATCACTTGTTACCAGAGAGAAGAGACCCAACCCTCAACTCCCTAAACCCTCCTTGCAGGTAGTTGTAGGGAGTGATAAGGTCTCTCCATCTATCTTCTTCACAATTTGAGGTGTTCCAAATAATTCTTGACAATGCACTGTCAAAGCACGAATCACCCAGCATCACATCATGTGCCCTTAAACTTTATTGGAAGCATAATTGAAAACTTCTGACCATTTATTCTGGCTTGTCTGGAAATGAAGCACTTTTAAGAGCAAATCAACTTGCTCAGGGTTATGCTATAGTTGAAAAAAGGCTTTTCCAAGTCTAAACCAGACACACTTTATTAGTACAAAACAAAGGCTTTCTTCAGGTGCTACAGGTCTTTGAAAACTGCCAGAGTCAGAGACAAATCTGTTCAAGCCAGAAGTGGGAGAAAGTGTCTGAAATTCCTGCTAAGGTTCTGCTAACTGATCAGCTGCAGTGGTGAAATGACTATAGGGAGGTGATTGAATTCTTTACTTTACCTCTCCTATCAATCACAGCAGCTGATGGAACTCCCTCAGTTGGCCACCTCATCTTGCTCAGTCTGCTTACAAGAGCACAGGCCCTGGGCTTGGCTGGCTCTCTGCGCAAGGATACCTCGGAAAAGTTTTACTAGAATAACTCTTACAGCTGAGCCTTACTGCATATGGGTTTACATGCACTGGGCTATGATACTAATAAAATCAGTTACCACTGGAAAAAGTGATGTATTTCTTTAAACATACATCCACTAAAAAACCAAACCAAATGTGAGCAGAAAGAGCTCTTCAATAATCCCACAAAAGAAAAATCCAAAAACAAAGAGAGGAGATTAACAACTCCATGTGAAACTACACTCCCAATAATAGGAGACTGCAACAGCAAACAAGGTCAGCTGTTTTTCTCAGCAGCATTAAGTATCAGCAAATTACCATCATCAGCAGCAAGGAGAGAAGTAAATCATATTCTAGTCCTGAACATGAATTTCCACACCCACTGCTTCTCACTGCCATTCCTTGGCTTTGGCTAGAGAACAACCTAAAGCATGCTTAAAAAAGAGGGACAATACTGACACGAGATTTGGAGTTCTTGAATACATTGAACATCAGTGACCTTGTAACAAGTAGTAGTGGCTGCACTTGAAGACAACCATAGATCATTTTTTCCTCTTGCAATCTAAAGTAAAAGGCCCCTTTTCTTTTTTGCACTGATTTCTGTAAAAAATTAAATTATTTATGAAAACAATTTACTAGCAAAAATAAGTTACTCTGAAGAGAATAGGTTCAAATGAGCCCTCTCAACACAAGTTCACCATAAACATCCTGGTTAGGTTGGCAATGATACGCTGTTCATTGTAAAAACACATCCGGGTTTAAACTTTTAAGTCCACGCTAATTCTAAGCTACCTGCTTGCTAATTTTGCTATGGTATGTTGCAACACAAAAAGTTACTTTATTAAGAATATGGCCTATTTTACCTTTCCATATCTTTTCCCTTCTGGCGTAGCAGTATTGCATTCATTATGTTCCCTTCCACTGAATTTCAACACACCTTGTACGTCCATGTGTGTCATTCAGAGCTTAATACCACGCCTTCTCCATCTTGCCAAGAATGATTTTCAAAAACTTCTTAAACCCTAAACCAAAACAATTTGGTAACTTCAATTTCATAAGCTTGTTTAGGCTTATGTGCTTCCATCAACTTCAACAGCTGGTCACCAAAATCACTTCTGTTTTGAAAAATTCAGTTACCATAAATTTACAAATTTATGTTTGCGTAATTGCCTCTTCTACTAATCCCAGAGGAATGAGGAGTGGTCCATAGATTCTAAAGAAAAGATTCTGGTGGGTGGTTTAATTTTACCTCCTACTATCACATGCAAAATTCACCAACCATTGAACATGGAAATACTAATTAAGTAGTAATGTAGCTTATTTATGACCTTGACTTGCTGGTTGGTCGTTGCTTTCTTATGTGGAAACTAAATCTTCCCAATATTTGCATACAAGCACCAGCAGCAGAGGGTTAGGTTTTATCTGCAGTTTGGCAGATTTACTACAAAGTGTAACAGGCTCAAATACCACTTTGTAGCTCTGTAGTATCAATAGGAATTTTATGCTAAGTAAATAAGATGCATTGTTGCCTCTATGAAATGGATTGCAGAGATCGGATGAAATGCATTAACTATGAAAACATTAAATATATAACATTTTAGATACCAGATGCTAATCCCAGTGGTCCCAAATCATAAGCTCCTTAGTACATTAAGGAACAGTCAATTTTATGTTCAAGGTTTGTGAACCGAGCCATAAACTCTTAAGCCAGTGAACCGTAAATACCATACCTATGAAAATGAACACAATGCACCATTTATAACATTGCAGTCAAACTACTCAGCTTGTTTTTAATCCCCTCGGACAGAAGAGGAGGGAGCCAAGCTTGAGAGAGAAAAAATAGCAGAAGGGATTGTTTACTTCACAAAGCATTCTTAAACATAAAGATAGTTTGAGAAGTACCTTTTTTGAGCATTTTGTCACTTTCTTAGATCTTGGGGTTTTCAGAAGTCTTGCAAGCCTGTCTCGTTATTAATAGTGTCATAATGTATACCTAGTGACAGAGCTGCCATAAAGGCAGCCCGGTAACCATATGGGCAGAGAACATCCCTAATAAGGTCATCCTAAGCCTCCATGATGGGACTAGTTGGCAAGACAAAGAAACCTTGATGGGTGCAGGACAAAGACACTGACAACGACATTGCCCCACGGCAAAACAGGAGTCAGCAACAACTATTCCCTGAACTGATATCCAATACCCACTTATGGATCTTACTCCAGAGGAGTGTAAAAAGTAACTCAGTAGGTACCCAAAAGGAGCCTTTCTGCATGAGGTCTCCCAGACAAACCAGACCCTGGAAGGGATGCCTGCCTGATTCCAGCCTTTGAGTTGTACAGTGATTTTTCTGTCATCAATCAGCAGTTTGATGTTTTGCTGGCAACGCCTCATATAATATATTTATAGCTGCACACAAGTAAAGCTGCATAAATTTATATGCTTTATATATACTTCTGTAGTTGGAATTCTGTAATATGCATACATTTGCTTCGCTACTGCTACATGTATACTTGCTTTCCTAATGGTAATTTTCTAGCAACTTGTAGTGTTTATACATCTGTATCCACACATATATAAAGTGTTTAGTTTCACTGAAACCCAGGACTAAATCTCACAACACCAACGCAGTGTTAAAAGGTAAGCATTCTGTTATTGTACCACTGGATGCATGGGGGATAGCTCCACCTAACATGCACACCACAAGATCAACAAATCGTATAGGATCAAAATTCACATATTTGTTCCGTGTCTTGGAAAAGGCAGTCTTATGATAATGATTTCTTGGAAGTTATCTGCATATTCTCCTTCCTACTATGTATGTGACTTGAGTCAGTGGTCGTCAAGGGTCTCTGGTGGCCATCAGTGGTCATACACCTGTGTTCATGGACATGTGCAATATCATCAACTTCACATAATGCAATTCACCTATTCAGAACGACCTGCTTCATGATCAACATTCCTTGACCTATTGTCAAGATGGGGTAGGACATCTGTTCAAGAAGTGCAGCAGCATTGTTCATTGCCATAGTCAGCTATCTTCACCACCCATTGCATCAACTAATCTATTAATCATCTACTAACTTGTTTACAAAATTACACACCAAACAAGCTAATTTTGATTGCTTTGCTTACATTAGGAATAGCAGTTTTGTAGTAGCTTGTAATGAAGAAGTTGCCAGAAATGCAGATGCATGTACTGCGGAATCCTGAGAACACTGTGGTGGTGATCCTTACACATGTGCAGGTTGGGGGAGCCTCATAGGTCACGACTGCTACACACAGCCTGTGGGGAAAGTACAGCTTGTGTCATGCACCCCAGTGCTGTGACTAAGATGATCCAGACCAAGTAAGCTGCCAAAGTTGACAGATCCTTTCCTACTGCTGGAGCCAGTAGAAAAAAGCATCACACTGTCTCATTATTTAGCTGTAACTGACACCTAGTCAGGGACCAAAAACCCATGGTAGCTGATACCAGAAAACATTACCAACCTATAATATGCTTGCTTAATCAAAAATGTGTTTCTAGTCAGAAAACTGAAGTGAAACACAGGCAGCAGATGTGCCTCCCATAAACCCTGTCAAACTTGCTTATTACACAATACAAGTCTGATGATTCTGCTATGTCACACACTTTCTTGGTCAATGTCCCTATTTTATGGAACCACTATCTGTAAGGGTTAGGGTTCAACAATTTTGAGTCGTTTTGGTATTGGATTATACCAAGGTGTTAGAACTTTGCTAACAATTACACACAAACAGCTAAAATGTTTGAGACCACACCTAAATCAGCTCAGAGCCCTCTGTTTTAACACCACCTTCCCTGCTCAGTCCAACAGACTTTAAAGGTCAAGGGACCTTCAGTGGGCTTTTCCATGAACAAGGAAGGAAGATCTGGCCTTTACTTTATATTCTTCTGTCTTCTTTTAATTAACCTTTAAACAGTTCAGAGTCATCACTTCATTTTTGCAGTCAAGTGTAGCAATGACAAAAGCCACTTGTGCAATCAGGAAAGCATCACCATTACCTTTCTAGAGAAACAAAGTAGGTCTTACATCTCTGATTCATTATTATCCAGTTTATTTATAGGTCAGTCCAGCAGTTAACCTGGTCTACTGTTTGCCACCATTCATGCATAGGTATGCTGTGACAGATAACCACAGCACATCATGCCTAACAGTTACTGTGATTTAATATTATTACTTCTGTAAATATTTTTCAAGTCTCTTCAGACTAATATTTAGTAGAAAAACAATGAAAAAAAATAATGTTAAGAAAAAAAAACAAGGAAACCATCTAGGAGGGCACAGAATGCACCTACCCACTGAGGTAAAGTGGCTCCAGACCTGGCCTGGTAGGGTTCTGGGACACCAGGGTTTCCTCAGGTTGGAAGGGACACACTGACATCCAGCAGTTCTCATGAGAGATGCTAATGGGACGCAGGCATTTCCAAGCTGTCAGCCTTTCTGTACATAAAGAGGGTCTGTAAAAAGAAAAAAAAAAAAAAAAAAAAAGATGGGGACAGACATTTTAATACAGCCTGTTGCAATAGGACAAAAGTAATGGGTTTAAGCTAAAGGAGACTAGATTTAAGTTGAACATAAGGATTTTTATGAGGATGGAGGTGAAACACTGGAACAGGTTGCCCAGAGAGGTGGTAAGTGCCCCATTCCTGGAAACATTCACAGTCAGGTTGGACACGGCTCTAAAGAGTCCAATTCAGTTGAAGATGTCCCTGATCATTGTAGGGATGCTGGACTAGATGACCTGTAAAGGTCCTTTCCAACCCAAACTGCTCTATGATTCTCACATGACCAGAAACAACGTTTTAGTTTGCATAATGCAATTTATTGCTTTTCTAACTTCAGGTCAAACATTTTGTATAATACTAGCTCAGTTCTGTAGAACACTTCAAGTCAGCAGGCAATGACTTCAACAGAAGAGTCCCATCTGCTTCAGATTAGGTATGAAATAAAAAGCTTGCAGAATCAAAGCCAAAATAGCTGCATAGGTAAGGTCCTTAAGAATGGAATAATTACCTTGTCCCCCTGGCCTGGGTCACGTTTACCAGCTTACTTTATAAAGTTAGGATCTAATTTATTTAGAATTAAGCATATGTATTGTACTTGGAAGGAATGTAGGTCTCCAGTAACATATACCAGACATTTCAAGTGAGGGAGAAATCCTACTTCTGCAGACTTCCAATGACCAAACCGACTCCAAGGGGCACAAAATTTCATCTGAATTCTTGGATATCAAATTGCTTTCCCAGGCTCAGGGTAATTGACTCTGCTACTTCTACTTTCTTTTCTCATCTGAAAGACATTTCCTTTTATACTCTTTCACTAAGAGCATCTTGCAAATTCTCTGTGTAAAACACACTTTTCTCCCATGTATTTTTTTTTTATTTTTCAGTGCTTTTGCTCCACATCCTGTGCCTTCCCTCACTTTGGATTCATTGTTTATCTGATAAGGTTCCCAGAGTGACCTTAAAGGGCTCAGATGCAACTTCCTCATCCCCCAGTAGCCTTGTTCCCTTCCCCCAACACGTAGGCTCTTCACTATTCAACATCCCTATCTCCATCTCCTCCTGCTGAAGACAGAAAGATGCTTTCACAGGAGGGGGAAGTAAAACGCAGGCACAAAACAGCATGCCATAGTAGCTTCAAGTGCAACTTGTCTCACATAATTGGGGTCATCTTAATCAGCATTTAGTGAGAGATCTGTACATTAAAAGGAAATAGGAATTTGCAACAGACTATTTGTTCCACCTAATGTTTAGGTGAGGTCACTTGGATATCTCTACCTTTGTTCACCAGCTACTGCAGGACCTCAGACTAGTGATTTAAACTAGGAATCAAACCTTTACATAGATGGTTGTGATGCCAGTAGTATCTATACTTTGAGGGCCCAGGCTAAAGGGAATGTATTTAGAGAGAGGTGCAGGTGACAAGTTTACCGCGTTTCATTTTCAGCAGCTGCTGGTGCACGCATTCCTCCCTGCCAAAATAAAGCACACCCCATGTCCCTGGCAGGGATAGAACTACCACCAAATTCTGGCATTCTTAACCGCAAATTAACCCTTTAATTACATTCCTGTCTCTCCTCCTTTCAATTTTTTATTTTACATACTCCCTGTTCATATTTCAGGCCCAGGAAAAAAGGCATTTTTCCCCTTGGCCCTCCCCTGGATAATTGCACATCCTTAACTTCTGTCCCTCAAAATAGAAACCCACCTGAAAATCTAAGAAATCTTATGAAGTCTTCTGGATGCATGCTGACAGAATCTCTCTGGTTGCTAAAAAGAGTCTGAAGTTATTTAATCCAATATATTTGCAACACTGCATAGCATGCAAGTATGGATGACATGCAGACAGCTTCCTCTCAGGAGACAGCAGAGAAAGCGATAATCCCCCTTTGTGGTGCTGGCATACACAATACATAAAGAGACAACATGGCTTTCCTACTGGCTTTTCCATTTCATTCCAATTTCAATTACACTCATCCTAGAGATTTAAATTGCTCCAAAGACCAGAGCTGAAAATTAGTACTGCCCCATCTGTAACCTAGAGTTAAATAATACAAATAGTAAAGTGTGAGAAAATGAACAAGTGAACAAGCTAGATTAACCTTCTCACATGACAGAAATAGTACAGTCCCCATCATATTTCCCATTGAAGATGAAAGGCTGAATATGCTCCAACATATTGGATTTCTCCCTCCCATTTCAGCTTTCCCACTTGGAAACATTAGACTTTGCTTCCTCAGTATGGGACTGAAAAAACATTGCTACATGCAGATCCAGAGACCTGTAATATTCCAACATGCCTACTAGGGATGGAAGAAGATAAGTTGTAACACAAAGGTATTATTAGAAAGGGAGTTAAGCAGCCTTACTGGAAAAATACATTGGTGGCATCAGCCTGAATTAAGGGGTTTTTTCCTGGTACTAGCAGGGGTTTACCCGAGACAAGCTCTCAGATTCTTACTTTGCCTTACAATCTGTCCTCACATCTGACCTCATTCTTAGTAGTCCTAGAAGACTTCTTTAGCTCCTTGCCACAGGCTAAGCCCTCTCCACAGACCAGGCTGACCCTCTATCGCAGGCATCCATCTCTTCTCCCTGACACACACACAGCCTGAGAGCACTCCCAACACCACCTATCCAGGGAGCAGCCATCCTTCTGTTTCTCCACATGCCTTTTTTTCACCTAGGGCTCCAGGTTCCCAGTGAAACAGCACCAAGTCTATTGGCTTTAAAGGATACCTTCACACATCCTTTGCTTTCAAAGGCTGGCTGAACAGTGGAGAGAGGTATTTCAACAAGGGAAGAGAATGAAGAATTAGCATGCTCTGTTTTAATACTATGGAAGCTACGGTTATAGCTGTTCCCCACTTAAAAAATAAGCTTCAAAATACACCCCTGCTGTAGTTAAATGAATGCTAGCTTAGAGAATGGACACAGGACATCAGCATTCGGAATGAGAAAAAATCAGTAGAGGTTTTATAGCTAAAAGGTCAACAACACTTACAAAGAGATTCAATCTTTAAAGCCCTGCAGAATTTAATTTAAAAAATAAAACGCCACAAGAAAAAAAGCCTCTGAAAGTAAGAACCTGCGAGTAGTGTCTCACTGCATGGCCCAGCGCTAGAGATGCTGTTGCATAGTGAATGCTCACTGCCACCTACAGACTGAGACAAGCGCACACGGACCCGGTGCGGGGAGAATCACACGGAATCACAGAATCCTTAGGGCTGGAAGAGACTCCCGAGATCATGTGGTCCAACCGTCCCCCTATCACCTATATTAACTAAGCCATGTTCTTAAGTGCTTCATCTAATCTCTCCTTGAGCACCCTGAGGGATGGTGACTCCACACCCTACCCTCCATCCCTACTTGGCACCCCATTCCAATGCTCAACCACTCCTGAAAAGAAATTTCTCCTAATTTCTAACCTGAACATCCCCTGGCACAACTTGCAGCCATTCCCTCTTGTCCTATCTCTAGCTATCTGAGAAGAGGCTGACCCCCAGCTCACCACAACCTCCTTTCAGGTAGTTGTAGAGAGTGATAAGGCCTTCCCTGAGCCTCCACTTCTCCAGGCTAAACAGTCCAAGTTTTCTCAGCTGCTCCTCATAATACTTGTGTTCCAGACAACCAGCTTTGTTGCCCTTCTCTGGACACACTCCAGGGTCTCAATGTCTGCCCTGTTGTGAGAGGCCCAAAACTGAACACAGTATTCGAGGTGTGACTTCACCTAAACCCAGGATGCTGTGATTTCCACCCATGAGCCACTCAGCAGTCCAAGAAACGTGCTAGCTCAGCTCTTGTGCTAGAAGGCTGCAAAGACTTTCAGAAATGCTACACACATTCAAGATCTCCTTGCCACTTTTGTCACAGGGAAACATAAGAGACAACAATAGTGTTGCATTTAATGTGTCTACTGGGAGCCAACAATAGGACAAAAGAAAATCAGATCCTTTTAAAATACACTCTAGTTTTGAAAAACAGCAGTTCTTATATGCACACATACCGTAATCGTGTTTATGTTTGGTGAAAACTGATAGCAGTCTCTAAAACATCATTGTGGGAGACAGAGACAAGGATCATAAGTGGAGGGAACTGAAAACAGAATCAGTTCCTACAGGCATGGTCTTCTCTTTTCTTTCTACAGAGACATTAAGTACAACTGCATGCAGTGCAGCCAGCAGACTCATAAAATACTCCCATTGTCTTCCCTTCAAAGCAACACATTTGATAGCACGATCAAGTTCCATCCAACTTACGAAAAAGTCTAAGAAATTAGTTTATGATGAATTAAGGAAGTCCTAATTACAAAAAAATACTTGGGGAAGACAATGATTTAGAGTTCAGTCTCCAGATGTCAAGAACAGCTTTGAAAAACAAATAGAAATCACAATTGTAAAACCATTCCAGCATTATAATTTTCCCCAGTTAGAAATAAGATTGGGCTGAAGTTTCAGACAAAGTTTTCTCACATTTTTAATGAGCATTTCAAACACTCTTTGTAGAATGTACCCTTTTGTTTTCAGGTGTAAGTACTTCAAGGTTTTTTCTTCCCCCAACAAGTGACAAGCAGCACTTGAATTTTCATTTTCATTAGGTTAAAATATGTCAATTTAATGAGATTTTGCATAGATCAGAGAAATAAAGGCAACAACATTGAGTAGGTGTAGATCCTTTAAAGGAGTGCGATTATTGTCAAGATCTTACAGCAAGAACATTCTCAAGAGCAGGCCTTAACAGGAGTATTACACACATTGAAATAGATTAATATACACACAGGGTTTTTTTTAGAGACTGGTGGAGCATTTGGCTTAATTTTATTTCAAGGAAAGGCCACACCTACATTTTTTTTAATAGAATGGGACTATTACAAATTAGTTGAAGACCTCCTATTTCCTTGGAAGAATCATACTTATGGAAGACAACAGTCCTCACTACTGTTCGCTTCGCACTACTGAAAACATGGGCTACCACATCTGCAGGACTGGTTTGCCACAGAGATCCAACAAATCCTGACAGAGGTCCTTGAAAGCGATGGATCTCCTCCAGACAGGCTGAGTGCTGTGCTTGTGTAGCAACAGCATGAGAAAAATAGTGGCCAGACCTGAAACTGCCACAGTTGCTCCTCCTGAACCTTTTTCAGTTGCAAACTTCCACACACAGTTTGGTAAGGCTGCATGTCAATCAACTCTGTCAAAGTACTGATAGCTATATTACTCACTCATACAATGCTCATCTAAATAGGTTAACAAAATTTTAATAACATCCTTAAAATAATACTTTAGGATAATTCACCTTCCACGCCCTTAGTCCTGAAAGGAGTACCCCCCACCTCCCCACACACACACACACACACACAAAAGCTTTGCTGCAAACATAGAATATGTGAACACATATAGCCGAGTTCACAAGTTCAAGTTACACCATCCACAATGCACCAGAAACCACTAAACTCGTTTCCCTTACATAGCAGTTCCTAAAGGGACAGATTGGGAAGAATCAGCATGGCATGGTGCTTCAAGCCATTTGATTTCTGACTATACCCCGATGTGTACAGGCAGGTGAAAGCTCCCATCAGATTGAGCTTATAGGAAGTTTGAACTCCTGTCACAGTGGAGCCCCTACTCCATTTCAGTTTGAGAAGCACATCCTTTATAAGAGGCAACTATCTTAATACCCATGTTGAGAAGATCTACCTTAGATTTTGGCAGGCTTCCTGTGAGCAGAGACAGGCTGCAATTAAAGTGGAGGCTCATCTAGGCAAGAATCCCTCGGGTTTATGCCCCAGGTAAAGCAACATAAACAAACCTGAATCTAGGAGGACCAGTCCTCATCAGTCATGAGAGGGTACTTAGATTTTTCCCTCCTCTTTTCACAAACTCTAGCATGTGGTAATATAGCCGTTATTTTAAAAACAGGTATAGCTCTGATACATTCTTCTTAATTCATACCCACAAGAACCACCATGCTGAATGCTGTGGGAGTATGGCTGGGGAGACATGCCCAAAAGCAGATGGGAGGTGCAATGGGCAAGGTGCAGTGGGGACAGACCCAAGATCACCAAATATGTCTTCAATCTTGCAAAATGCACCTGAAGCCCAAGAAAACTCCTGAAAGCAAGGAGCAACTTCACACATACTGACATAACTTGCACAGCACCCAGCTCAGACTAGAAAAAAAAACCCAGTTATAAGATAACATTCTCCTGAATAGAGGGGACTGTATTTTATGGAAGACGACTGAAAGCACATCAGTCTTTTCTCATATGCTTCTAGTTACTGTCTTTACTGTGTAATAAAACTGTCAAGTTTTTTTGGCTATAGAGAATTCTCTGCCTCTCCTGTCAACCACTATAACCTATAAATACTTCAAAATACACCCTATTTATCTCTGTTCCTCTTTAAACTGTACAGGAGTATGGAGAAGCACTTAAAATCACATACTATTTTGTATCTCCAGTGAGCTGCAAAGCATCGAAAGCATATGCATACACATCAACTCCATCATCCTCCTTGAGTCTTAAAAACACTCCTTTATTGAAGAAAATTAAAAATACAGAGTTCACTGAGATACACTTAAAATTGAAGCATGATAATTAATATGGAGGCAGCTTCTTGCTAAACCGATTGTGGTGCTCCCAGAATCTAATCCACTGTCTCCCAATTACTGAACACAACACAGACTTGACAGCTCAGCCCTGCATCTTCAACATTATGCTGACAGCCCAGAAGATGCACACACATACAGCTCGACTATAAATCAAAACCTTTGCTTCCCAAAAAGATTGTGCTAGTAATCATCTTTACCACGATCAAATACCGTGCACCTCCTTCTCTTCCCCACCCCCCAACAACAGAGGCAAATAGTTGTGTTATAATGGACAAGATGCTGCATTAACACAGGGGCAACGTTGAAAAGATGTTTAGTTTCTTCATCCCCTGTTTGTCCAGACAACTTGGGAGCCTTTTTTATTTAGAAAAAGAAGTTCATCACACCGGCATTCTGGGAAGGCACTACACACTGCCAGGCAACCTTAACACTTCGTTATTGTCATTTTTGGCTTTGAACTTGTTGCTTTTTCTGCAGTCTTTCACAGAGGAACTGTCAAATCAAACTTTTGTCACAGAGTATTTCTTTTAGCCATCCCCTGTCCAAAGGGCTCAAAGAAAAGATCATGTAGTATATTATTTTTTGAGATGTCGGTTATCCTTTTTTTAGTCTTTTGAAAGGCAAACAAGGACTGTGTACTGAAATAAAGCCCATGACCCAGCAAGTATGCTGTGCATTGATATTTGAGACAACTCTGGCACATCTCCACTGATTACCCAGTGTTTTTGTAGTAGATAACATTCATTAAGTACTCCATATTTTATATAAAGAGGAATCCAGCATTCACAAATAAAGGGGTTTTGTTTGTTCTTGCTGTATAGCCATTTCCTCAAGAAGTCCCATGGCACTTAATTCATGTTCCTTCTTCAGCTTTCTGGCCATAAATCATTAAATAGGCAATACTCCCCTAAAAATCCACTTCTCTGAGGTGCAAAATACAAAGTACAAAGCTTTCCATTGCGAATCCAAGTTTACAATTCTTAGCCAGAAACTGAGATTAGCAAACACCAGCTGTGAAATTACTTTATTTCTAAACTATCAATATGTAATAGATTATTAAGCTATCATAACATGTTTTCTTGTAGCATAAAAACAATCACTTGAAATGAGCTGTGTAAAGGAAACCAGTTCACAACTACAAGTTCACACAAGGGTAGAAGGAACTCTGGCAAGAAAAGGAAAATTTGCAAATTTGTCAATTAAGAACAGTCCCAATTAATTCAGAGTAAAACACAAGCTACATGCTAGAGGCAAAGAGAAATGGCATTTTAAGTGCTTTTTGTTACTAAGGCTTGGGATAGAAAACTTTAAGTGGCAACACAGCCTTAATTTCTGAAGGACTTTGAATACAAACTGTGCTTATTCATAATAACGATGTATTTTACATAAAATGGCTCGTGAGCATATTTCACACTAAATGAATTGCAGGCAATTATGTCAAAACAGTGAAGTCTAACCAGAAACCTCATTAAAGTCCTTACAACCGTATTTGAGGAGAGTCAGATTGTCTTTCATGAGAATGACTCTTGTCATCCTCAGAAGAGTCTGGAGGAAAAAAGTCACCTTCCCAGATTAAAAGCATCAGATTAGAATTGATGATACGTACTTTACTGAGAAAAACAATGTAGGCCTATTTTCAGGCAAGTAGAGGAAATTCAGATATTGACCCCAATCTCAGACTTTTCTACACTGACATTTTCCAGTTCCCATAGGACAGCCTTTTATTCTACACTTGTGGATTCTTAGCGGAAAGGTGAACTAGCTCTGCAAAAGGCAAGGTGATGAGAGCTTGCACCATCCTCTTTGGGACACAGAGGGTCACAAACTGTTTTAGAAATTTGTGACCACATTATATAACTGAGATGCTCTGGATCAACTTCGAAAACCTCCAAAACACAGCATTCCACACAGATGTTATATACGCTGATTCCAATGAAAAACTGTGGTTTGGATTAGACATACACACAGGTCCTCCTCATCTACAGTGTCTCCAAGGAGTGCTGCTCTATTGTCACTTACCATCTAGTTTGTGCGCTTTTCCCAGATACCTGCCTCCCATGCAGCAAAATTGCATGACCTCCAGAGGAGCCCACCCATGGGATGAAAAGTGTGTTAGAAAATCCATGTCATTTTGACCCTTAGGGACCAGGAGACCTTTTCAGGGTAGGATTTTAGAAGACATTAAAGAGAGCAGGTAGCTTTTCATGCCATTTTTCAAAATGTGGATGTTTTAGAAACTTGAGTTCTCACAGCCAAACAAAGAAAAATTTACGCCGTCTCTGCTTAGCTCTTTTTAGCTGTACAGCTGCACACTGCATAGTTTCTTGCTCTCTAGACATTTTTCCCCTGTCTCCTTGACTTTACCTTCTTCCTTATCTGATTACCTCAACTCATGCCAACAGTAGAAGAAAGCACATTGTGCCAGAATGCTCATTGTGATGCCAAAGAATTCAAGTGAGAGATTTGGATTCCTGTTACCATGAAAACTTGACACCAGACCAGACTGTCTATGGTAGGAATAAATGTTGGACTTTGGACCCTTGGTGGTAAGGAGGAGAATACAGGGGACAAAAGGGACATGATGAGGCACATGCAGATGGAAAGATGAGGGAGTGTATTATAACCTCTTCCTTTTTATAGTTAATTGCTGGAAACCATCTTTATCCTTACAATTTATGTAAAAGCGTTTTATAAGGAGAGAACCCAGCAGTTTATGTTAGGTTATCTGATTTTAGAGTTATTAAAAACACTCAGCTGTGATGTACAAACTGCATGGTCTGCCCTTTTAAGGCCTTTCTAGATTCTATCGCAGGCCTTGGTCACCACAGTTATGCAGAAACAGAGATGCTAAGTACAGACCTGAACACAAAGTTTAAAAGTTGAACGATCAAGCTTGTGGTGGTCTTTGTCACTCAGGAAGTAGAAACCCTGTCCACCTGCACTTTTCCTGCTGGAGGTCCCAGGGCACAAGCAGGCTTCTTCAGACCCTGGGGCATGGAGTAGGGAAAGAAAAAAGTAGCACACTGCAGCCTTTTGATGCTCACAAGACTCCTAGAGCTTGGATGTTGACTTTGCTCCTGGATTCAGAGAAGAAAACTAGTGAAAAGCCAGAATGGTTTTAACAATTTTTCATAACTAAAACAGAGAAGACCTGGGTTGTTCTGCAATCATTTCCTTCTTGATCTTGAGCATCCTCATTGCATGCATCAAGACCGTTCTTAACACAAATTCACAAAAGAAACGTTCTAATAGAGGCTTGAAGAGAGACTCCATAAAGACAAAGGAGAACTACAGTAACAGCAGATGATGGCCAGACTCCTTGCATTAAGCTACTGCATTTCAAATTGCTTGCTGATTTCCACATGCTCATGGATGGTAGTCTGTACATGGGTTGTGATAGTGAGATGTGATTATTTACTACTTTCCTACATGGGAAGTTACAGAACATGAAGGAACAGGTGCATAAATTAACGTTGGTAAAGTTGTTCCCAAAGACTATGGCTTCCAGATGGAACGAAGTCGAGACAGCATATTTGTCAGCCAATATACCACATTAGTAATCATACATTAGTATTTATCACGCTAATTCACACTTCAGGAGACCAGAAACATCATATTAGCTGATATGAGTACTTTCAATTCCTGCATATAATCAAGTATTTATGAACAGAAAGGCAGTTCCAACATTGTATAGGAAATTCCTGATGCAGGAATTACAGACCTGAGGAAAAAGCTTAGCTTAATGGCTGTTACAGAATCACAGAATTGTAGGGGTTGGAAGGGACCTCCAGAGATCATCGGGTCCAACCCCCCTGCCAGAGCAGGCTCCCTTGCTCCTATTGCACAGATAGGCATCCAGACGAGTCTTGAATATCTCCAGAGATGGAGACTTCACAACCTCCCTGGGCAGCCTGTCCCAGGGCTCTGTCACCCTCACTGTAAAAAAGTTCTTCTGCTTGTTGGTGTGGAACTTCCTGTGCTCTAACTTGCAGCCATTGCCCCTTGTCCTGTCTCCACAGACCACTGAAAGGGGGCTGGCCAATTTCCCCTGCATTCCATGCTTAAGATACTTACAGACATAAATTAGATCCCCCCCTTAGTCTTCTCTTCTCAAGACTGAACAGCCCCAGGTTATTCAGCCTGTCCTCATAGGGGAGATGCTCCAGGCCCCTAATCATCTTTGTAGCCCTTCTTTGGACTCTCTCAAGGAAGGAGATCCCTGTCCTTTTTATACCAGGGAGCCCAGAACTGGACACAATACTCCATGTGAGGACTGACCAGGGCAGAGTAGAGGGGGAGGATCACCTCCTTTGACCTGCTGACCACACTCTTCCTGATACACCCCAGGATCCCATTGGCTCTCAGCCACCAGGGCACACTGTTGGCTCATGGCCAACCTGTCATCTACCAGGACCCCCAGGTCCTTCTCCACAGAGCTCTTCTGCAGCAGGTCATCCCCCAGACTGTACTGATACAAGCGGTTATTCCTTCCCATGTGCAAGATTCTACACTTGCTTTTGTTGAATCTCATCTGGTTTCTCCCTGCCCAGCTCTCCAGCCTGTCCAGGTCTCGCTGGATGGCAGCACATTGTTCCTGTGTGTCAGCCACTCCTCCCTTCTTTGTGTCATAGGCATACTTGCTGAGGGTGGATGCTATTCCCTCATCAAGGTTGTCAATTAAGATACTAAACAGGACTGGACCCAACACCGAGCTTTGGAAAACACCGCTAGTCACAGGTCTCCAAGCCAGACTGCTCCACTGATCACCACCCCTCGGAACTTGGCCCGACAGCCAGTTCTCAACCCACCTCACTGTCCACTCATCTATCCCATACTTTCTCAGCTTTGCTATCAGGATGTCATGGGTGACAGTATCAAAGGCCCTGCTGAAGTCAAGGTAGATGACATCCAGGGCTCTCCCTCCATCTACCCAGCCAGTGATGAGATCGTAGAAGGCTATGAGATCTTCCCTTGGTGAATCCATGCTGACTGCTCCTCATGACCTTCTTCTCATCCAATTGCTTGGAGATGGCATCCAGAACAAGCTGTTCCATTACCTTTCTGGGGACAGAGATGAGGCTGACTGGCCTATAGTTGCCTGGATCCTCCTTCTTGACCTATTTAAAGACCAGAGTGACATTGGCTATCCTCCAGTCTTCAGGCACTTCTCCTGTTCTCCAAGACCTATCAAAGATGATAGAGAGCGGCTCAGCAATCACTTCCACCAGCTCCCTCAGGACACGTGGATGCATCCCATCCGGACCCATGGATTTGTGTACATTAACCCCTTTGAGACGCTCCTGGACCACCCCCACCTCAACCAGAGGGAAGCTCTTCATTTCCCAAACATTACTTCTTTCATCCAGTGTCTGTGGGTCCCAAGGGGCCTTTGAATTGAAGATGGAAGCAAAGGCAGCATTCAGTATCTCCACCTTCTCATCATCCCCCATTACCAGGACACCCGCCTCGTTCAGCAAGGGACCTACATTATCCCTGGTCATCCTCTTACTATTCACATATCTAAAAAAACCCCTTTTTGTTATCCTTTATGTCCCTTGCCAGCTTCATTTCCAAGTGGGCTTTAGCCTTCCTAGTCGCATCCCTACAGGCCCTGCCAACTTTCCTGTATTCTTCCCAGGTGCTCAGACCCTTTTTTCTACAGCTCATAGACCTTCTATTTTGAGTTTACTCATCAGCTCCTTGCTCATCCACACAGGTCTTCTGCCTCTCTTTTCCAATTTCTTGCTCAGAGGGATGCATCGTTCCTGTGCTTGGAAGAAACACTGTTTGAATGCTACCCAGCTCTCACAGGCTCCCTTTCCTTTAAAGGGCATAGCCCACGGGATAGCTCCTATTAGATTTCAGAGGAGATCAAAGTTTGCTCTTCCAAAATTCAGGGTAGCTATCCTACTTTCTGGCTTGCTTCTTCCACCCAGGATCTTGAACTCGACCATTTCATGGTCGCTTCGTCCTAAGCTGCCCCCAACCTTCACTTCCCTAACGAGCCCATCCTTGTTAGTAAAAACAAGGTTCAGCACCCACCCTCCCCTTGTAGGTGCCTGTAGCAGGAAATTGTCTTCAACATACTGCAGAAATTGTCTGGACTGCATACAACTGGCCCTGTTGCTTGCCCAGCAAATATCTGGGTAATTGAAGTCCCCCATAAGGACCAGCGCCTGGTATCTTGAGGCTACTTCTAACTGCTTATAGAATGCACTATCAACCCATTCCTCTTGACCAGGGGGCCTAAAGTACACACCCACAACAATGTCACACGTACTAGCCTGCCCCTTGATTCTTACCCACAAGCACTTGACAGATGGTTCATCCTTCCCCAGGTGGAGTTCAATACATTCTAGGTGCTCTCTAACGTAAAGAGCGATTCCTCCACCTCGCCTCCCCAGCCTGTCTTTCCTAAAAAGCATGTAGCCATCCATGACAGTGTGCCAGTCCTCCAGGCTGTCCCACCACATCTCTGACTGCAATATGATCGTGGCCCTGTGACCGCACAAAGATCTCTAATTCTTCTTGTTTGTTCACCATGTTGCTATCCTTCTGCTCAAGGAATGTTGATGGTTATACAAAACATTGTTTAAATGTGGTATTCAGTTCCAAGCGGTCAAAAAGAAGCTACTAGATAAATGCTGCTGACAGAATAATAGACTAATGCAAGTTATTTTTTGTAACTCTTCTAACGGCAAGTTACTTTTTGTAACTCTTCTAATGGCTTCAAGAGTCTGCTGCTTTATTCCATGTAGATGAAAGCCTGAAAGCATGTAAGTTTTCTTAGACACCTACAGTTAGCTTAGGTTTTGGGGGTTTTTTTTTGGCCAAATACCAAGAAAATAGAAGCCATACTGTAGCAAGGAGTTTATCCAATACATTGCACAGACAGGTGATAAAGTCATTGTGTAGTTTTCATTCATGGTTCAGCCTATGGTGTTTCACCTACCTGTCCAAATATATTGTGTTCATACTAACAAATGGTTGCATGACCTCCAGCTAAGCCCAGGACCTCAGAGTAATGAGCATGCAGAGAAAGGTTTTGCCTTATTGAGTACAATGACAAGAATAGAATTCTGTTGGCAACACTCTCAGGTAGTTAGGAATCACCTGCCACATGTACAAGCCCTCTTACTTTTTACTGTTCCTTAGGTACTGTGCCTGCCAATTCCAGTGCTGCATGAAAGAAAAAAAGCAAGGCTCAGAGGGTCAGGTACGCTAAAAGAATACATCAGATTATAAGAATAAGCTCCTATGCAATGTAACAGCCAGGCTTATACATAAGGCTTGTGAGTCTGGCTCAAGGAAGACTCTGCGCTGTAATGTGTATGGAAAAAAATAGCAATGAGCCATGGTCTAGCTAGACAGCTGTATGCTTTCCCTCTGTCTGGATTTTCTTCTTGTCAGGTTGATTAATGGAATGTCTTCGCATTTATCTGCTTTTAGATATCTTAAATCTCAACAAGTCCATTTCATGTTCTTGCCACCAACATTTCCAGTAGATTTCTTCTAGCATGTCAGAATGACAGATAAGTTCCTGCAGCCAACCTTGTAGAGAGCTCATTATTGTTTCAGACTTGTGTACTCACCCTGGAGGTCCTCTGTACAAAGGCCTCCAGAGTTTTAGGTCATTTTAAAAATCTATGTTGAATAAAGGTGTCATTTCTCTACTAGAGAAAGCTTTGGAGCAGAGGTCAAGATCACTTTCTGAATTTTATACTGGTTTATATCATCAGTCCACATACTAAGTAATAAAAGAAATAACTGCAATATACACTAAGTAACCCAATGCAACACACTCTTGATCTATTTTATTTATTTATATGGTTGTCTGCTCTATGTTGAGGTGCTGTAAAGTTACTTATGAGATAGTTTTACTAGGTTTTTTTCCCCAAATGTTTCAAGCTCTCAGTGGCAGCACAGCAACATTATCAGTACAGATTTTTAATCCGCTTGGTTTGAAGCTACAAGCAGTAATCACTTTCAATGTTTAAAGAGATAATTTTGGACAAAAAAAAAGCACAACTAAAATACCTTGTACTAATTCCAAATAAATCGATTCTTTCCCTCAATATGGATCATCATCTGCAATGGTGAGCTCAAATCAGGCTCTGATATAGCTGTGTCAGTAATTGTGCTTTATTATGATTGTCATTGCTTTCACATCGAATGAGTGAATTTATGAGTGAACAATGGGGTGGCAGATTAACCACACAGAAGGGATCATACCCTCATTCCATTCCACACCATACAATTTTTCTTTGCTGCACAGCAGAAGGACCAATTCTGCCTTGCAAGGTGTTTTTAATGTCACAGCATAATTATTTGATATTAGAATCAGGGATATATTTTTAATTGTCCCTTTTTCCTCCTCCCCTAGCAACCAATATTCTCCAAGCTAAATTTTGGTATTGTGCCACAACTCTGTACCAGGGAGCTATTTGCTGTTTTGCCTTGAGGAGGCTTAAAGGAAAGTATACTCATGGAGACACAAGTGACTCATGCTCTGGGGAAGCAGGTATGGAATTTCCTTGGAAAAAGACCATGCACCTCTGCTGCTCCTACACATTAAAAACAGTCATAGTTCATATTCCTAAACCTGAGGTCCTGGTCTGCAAATACAGTAACAGGGCTTAAGAAGAAACCAAATACCCTCTATTTGAGTTCCAGGGTATGGAGGTAGGCCTTAAGTAGGAAGTTTCCTGTATTATTTGCTTTTGTGACTTTTCAATACAAAAACCACCCTCTTTTTTTCACCCCATAAGAACTGAAGGTGACTTTCCCCTGAGCCTGCTACTGACAGAAAAATTAATTTTAAACCACACAGATTTTTCCAAGTAAGTAGATCTAGGCAGAAGCCCAAAATGAGATCAAATCAATAATTACTAACAAAGTTGATATTATCAGCAAACACAGCACTAAGTTAAAGCTACCTTAATGAGTTGCATGGTCAGCTCCACATATGTATCTATAAATTACCACAGCATTTAAATCCCACCTACTGACTAAGATCCATGCAATGGAATTTAAGGCACCTGTCAATCACACACAGAACCAATGTCATTGATGTACAAGTGAAGACATCAGCTTTGTTTGTATCCAAATATTCAAATGTATGTATTGACAAAACCAAGTATTTCTCATTCTTCACCCAATCTGAGAAGGGTCACCTGTTCATAAGCTGTAGCTACCAGCCAGATACCAGAGACATTTGGGAAAAGACTCCTTCCCTCTAGAGCAAGGGAAGTCTGCCCTGCACTTCAGTGAGGGCCATCTACTTCGCTGTTTCCTTGTCAGGATGATTTTACAGTACAAATCTGAACTTTGGACATAGTGAAGGGCAGTTCTTTCCAGCTGAGATCAGAAAGGCTCTTCCGAAGATTATCTAGTTCAAATCACATCCTTGTCCTTGCCTGTTTTGCTGCACTGGTTTATGATCTCCTGACCAATGCCTTTCAGCCCATGCAATTAAAATTCCTGATAAAATATTAAGGGGCTCAGAGCATGCTTCTATGTTAGCATATTAATATCTTCTATTTACTAAATGGTTTAGTTCCATTCACCTCCCAAAGCTATCTGACTGTGCTTTATCATGATTAACTAATTGTTTATTTTGAGAAGGCAACTTTGTCAGATCTACCTTTCAGTGGTATGGGCAAGCAGCTACAAGTCTAATGATAATGATGCTAGTCAAGTCTTTTTTTAATGGAATTTTTAGAAGGCAACACACCCTTTAAAATTAAAGCAAAAAAATACTAATAAATTTAAATTAGAAACTTGAAAGCCAGAAACAGGTCAAAAACTTAAATTTCAGATATTAATTCAACCTTTATCAAATATGAAACTGATCAGTATTAACATCAATCTTTTATTGGTGTAAATAAATCCTTAGTTATCAGTTCACAGTTTTATAGTATTAAAGCATAACACTGCTTACAAGTTCAAGGGACAAATACCTGAATTCAATTAAAAATTTGAATTTACTCTAAATTTTATATATCTGGTTGCACACATTTCTTCCTCAAACTCTCCAGAAAGCAAAGAGAAGTTATTTACAGAAGGTCAACACTCCAACAAAAACACCTTGCCATGACTGAGAAGGAAAATATTTAATAGCTTTCATTCCAAAGAGTGGTTACCACTTTCCACAGTGACTTTTTTCTCATCTACTTGACAGCGCGCGGAACACAAACAAAAGCATCTGCAGCATTCTTTCAATAGTCTGGGGGAAGCATGAAAAGCAATATGTTAGGGTAAGAGTATAAGCAATGGGGATTCTCTCTGCAACTCAGCCAAAAGATGCAGCATGTAAGCATCTTTAATTTTTAAAAATGATTTTTTTTAGAATTCTTTAAAAAAAACAGCTGTTGCTATCATATCTCTGCTTCCAAACCCTTTGAGTTTAGCCTTTGGAAGCTGACATATTTATTCCATTAATTTAGATGTCTCTGAGCATTTCCCATAGAATAATTGTGCTGCATAATGCATGACAGTTCATTCTCCGGTAATGCAACTTGAAAAAGGAATGAGCTGAGGAGGGCAACAGGCAATTTCTTGGAATTTTTTTTTTCTTTTCTTTGCATCAGGGTGCAAATGTTACACTTGGAATGTCTGAGTCAAGTTGGAATGTCAGTGTTGCTTTACTAGAACTTAAGTTAATGTGTTCCTGCCTAGATGTCTGATTAGTGTTCCCTTCTAGGTTACATTACCCATAGCATCCCATCTTCTTATAGTCTGGGTCTGATTGCTTCCAAATTTTAGATGTCTTAAAAACATACACCAAACTAGTATCTGAACCATGAACTGGTAAATCTGCCTAACTATCATTAACTTCCTCAGGGAACTCTGTTTCCAGAGCAAAAGGTA
Organism: Gallinula chloropus; assembly: GCF_964237585.1. Classification (NCBI taxonomy): domain Eukaryota; kingdom Metazoa; phylum Chordata; class Aves; order Gruiformes; family Rallidae; genus Gallinula; species Gallinula chloropus. The sequence continues at coordinate 56,655,184 of NC_140088.1, forward strand.
AATCGGAAAACACAGCTTACTAAGTACATTTGCTTTTGGTACTCAAAACAGAAGAAAGTTTTATGGAAAAAAACACCTTCTGGATATTAATCTCATCTCAGCCTGTTGTCTCTCAACTTCCCTTCTGGATCTGTTAAAGAAATGGCTTTCCTAGGACACTGTAAGACCCTGGAGAGTGGGATCCCCAAAAGAGGTTGTCATTTGCAGAATGAGGCGCTCTCAGGCCAAGAGACTTCCAGTCCCCTCTCCTCAACCCCCCAGGTATGGCTGTAAGCACTCAAACTAGCCATGTTCCAGCAGAACTTCCAGAACACTGCACTGCATCCTTCATCTATCAGAGTAGCTTCTCTTCAGTGTCCCAGCTGAAGGATTTACTTTGTTTTATCCAACTAGGTGTTTTACCTTGACTGACCCAAAAAATCAAATAACATCTTACGGCCCTGCATCAACACTGGCATTTCCTATGGCTCTCAACACAGATGTGACACCAATGGGAACATCAAACTCTTCTGTTCAGAGACATCTCCTGGGTGCTGTCAGTTCAAGAACAACCTGTTTCTACAATGGACTTCATGAATACTGCCAAGCTAGAAGTAAATTAACTGAATGAAATTTTTATTAGAGTAATACTTTCGTAACTGAAGCAGAATAAAAGTACTACTAACAGGAGCACAGAAGTTGAAAGTGACAAGAGTGAAAGGTATCAAGGTTTAGGAGTGAAAGATTGACCTGTTCTATTTCAGAAGATCGTAAATTTTATTAAAACCATCCTTTTCTGCCAGGGAACTGTATACTTTATAACAGCAAAATCCATACTACTTTTCAAAAAACCTTTGGAAGCTGCTTTACCAACTCAAACACTCAACTTCTCATCCCATACAGGGAGTTGCCACTTGTCTTTATCTTTAATCATAGCATAAGGCCATAAGGAGAGTCACTCAGACTGATTTGCCCCATGAGTCAAATTTGGCCAGGCTGACATGAACACTCTGATCTATCCATTAGCTTTAAAAGTATGTAGTCAGGGGCTACAAGTTTCACTAATAGCAGAAAAAAATTAATGAGAAAAACTTGAATAGACACTGTATAAAATTGAGGTGAACACAGGTGGCAAAAAAAAGAAAGTTAAAGATGTAATGAAAGTGAATGAAAAAATAGCAATTCTCATACAAGCTGCTTTAAAGCCTCCAAAAACTAAAAAAAAAATCTGTACTGGCTCTTGTTTACATGTAGGTTTGTTGATTTCTTTATTTAAATGGAGATGGCAAGGAAACTTTGAAGAATTAGAGACCTATCAGCTCTTAGTCCACACTCAAAGTACAAAATAATTGATCCTATACAACATTCAGCAGCTGTAACAGACTCCCCTTTGAGGGCAACAATAACAAGTATGAATTTAAGCACTATAGATAACCACCCTGCTCTTGATAATTAAATGTGAAAACAAACAGGCACCAGAAGAGCCATAAGAAACAGTCACGAGCTGAAGTCAAACTGAGGTAACAGCAGGAATAAAAGGACCACACTGTATGAAATGAAAATAAACTGGGCTGCTCAAGAATGAAGAAACATACTGCAAATATATGATGCTGTGGATTTAACGCAGAAACTCTGTGGCGAAAGCAGGGCACTGGTAACCACAAACTAATCACATGCTTATCACATGCACAAAGGGAAGATCGTTACAGAGAGAAATGGCTACATGGGGAACACAGCACTGAAAATCTCAGGAGAGAAAAGTCAAAGGAGAGAGAAGATAGCAGATAGAGTGCAGCGTGTACTCAAAGGAAATGGAAAACGTCTCCAAGAGCAGTTTTAAACGCATTCCCAAGGTCAGAAAGTTTACAGATATACCTTTTCATCAAGAATAACCAATGCAAGGAAAAAATTAAACGCTTCCCTTTATTCCACAACTTCAGTATTTCTCATTATTATCATTACCTGCAGGAGGTTACATAGCATTGCTGATAATCTTCACAACACGTGTGGATTTGGGGACTTTCATATTTTCCCTTTCCACTTTGGACACTTTTCTCTAAAGCCTTTTCCATTCATAGAGGAACCATAAAGGAAATCGTTCCTTCGGAATTACTCGCATTTTTGTGCTAGTACAGGGTTTTTTTCCTGTTGCATATGAGCAGAAGTGTTTAGTTTTGTGTATCAATAGATAAAAGTGCTTTAAGTATTGAATACTGATGTCTGCCTGAATGATATCAAAAAAGAAAGGCAATTTTCATGGTTTATTCCACGTGACATTCAACACTTCCTTCCCGAGACTAGAACACCCTAGATAGGCTTTTAATTCTTTATTTTTTAAAATCAACGTTGTAATTATTCTCAGAGTTCCTCTGTTAAAACTGATTCACAGTCCATGTTTATCACCAAATTAATTATATTTACTGGGAAAATGGATTAGTTATTCTCCAGAGTGAGTTTGTTTTCATTTTAAGATGTTGGTAACCAGGATTAGAAACCTATCATTTCCTCCTCTAAGTTTACTAATTGTATTCATCACTATGAGACAGGTATCATATAGATTTATTTCAAGTCAAGAGATGAACATCAGAAAAAACCTTAAGTGGATGTCAGGGATTTTATTGTTGTTTTAAATAAAGCTATAAAGAAAAAAAAAAAGGCACAAATCTAATTTCAGGTCACATGTCAGCCTACCCACCTGACATAATTACCTACTGGTTGAGAGAAAGAACCAAACATTTGATCAACAAATTCTCCCCCCAAAGTTTGCACACAAAGCAGCACCCAAATACTCAGTAAGGATGCAAAGACAGCCTGCCTTTATACTTACCACCAACAGCAAGGTCAGCAAGACTCCATTTTCAGGGATATTTCCTCACACAAGAAGAGAGACTCTGAACTAGATCATGGATTTCAGACACCCCTTGAAGTAGATTGGGACTCTGCCTTCAACTTCAGAGGGGCCACTCTAACCTGAGTCTCAGAAGCTTGGCTGTCAGTGTACTAGCCACAAATCTTTCTGCAGTTTCAACATAAGTTGCAGTAAGGAAGTCTGTTTGCTACCCCAGGATTCCTGTATTCTAAGAGTACTAAAAACTGATGCAAGCCTAACATGCAAGTGACATTTAAAGCATCAATAAATAAAATATATTTTAAACTCCATCAATTCTACCAGAAGAGTGAATCCAAGCAGTGCATGCAGGGCCCTGAAACAGTCTAGACAGGTTACCTTTATGTAATGAGTCAATTAACTCCTGTCTAATGATTTCAGAGTGTAAGGACTAAAAGGTTTGGATAACTAAGACTATTTTGGGCAACTAGACCATGGGTGCACATGCAGTGTGAGCCACCCCTGACCTGTTCTCATCAGCTGCTTCTGGCTTAGGCAGATTTTTCCTATCTGTTTGCTCCTAGCCTACGTGGACCTGGGCATCTACTATTGCACGCACCACTGAGACCAAGGTCTACCTCTCCCTAGTAGGCTGCCTGTCTTTTGACCCTAAAGCTATAAAGAGTTTTGAAACCATTGGCTCTGGATACTGTAGCTCAAGCTCAGGATATGCTGTCAGATAAAACAGGGCACAAGACCAAACTTGGGCCCAGGCTAAGTGCTTTGACTTCATCCCAGTAAAGCGAAGTTTCAACTATAGATTGAAGTAAACATATCCGACTCTACCTGGAAGTAGAGACAGTTCTGTACTCCATCTTACTCAAAACATCCTACACCAAGTACATCCTATTTATGGAAGTGATTCCTGACTAAAACAGGGAAGGAGATTAAAAAAATAGGTCATTAGGAAAATAATTAATAAAGCTACCCTACCCTAGTAGAACACTTAAGAGAAACACATCTGAACTAATGCTGTGCGTGGATACAATATATCTTCGAAAATATTTCACAGAGTCAGAGATCAAACTTTCCCTTTCGAACAGTGATATTCGTTCTTCAGGACATTTTTTTAACAGTCAAGGTCACATTTGCAGATGTGGAACACACACAAGTGATGGGAGCATTCTATGCGAGAGCACAGCACACCCAAGCAGAACTACAGCTAGCTGACTGGCTGCAGACCTGACGCACCACAGCAATTTTAGTCCAATGGCCTTCACAAGGTAAAAAAACATTTAATACATCTTCTCAGAGTGACAAAGCATGAAAGAGACACTGCACAGTAAATTTTCTCACCAACATCGGAATTGCCCCTTTTCCACAGGCATTCACTTGGAGCACAAATACATGCAGATGATGGACATGACCTATGCAATCCTCTCAATTCTGGCTTTATCCTAGCAAAGGAAGACTGGCATTGGTTCCCTTATGTAAGGCAGCTATAAGAGAATTGGACTGTCCTTTAAAATAAAGGATAAAGCTGCTTTTTTTCCCCCCACTGGGGTGGAATAGGTGATTCTTTGACTCTGGGCTTCAAAAGGCCTTTTTGACCAGTGGGCCTTTTTGAACCTGAATTTAAATGCTTTCTGAGGAAACAAAAGTGATTTTAGTAGACTTCTCACACTTCAGACTCTGCAGTCAGACCGTGATAACCTTCATAGGAATTCATTGAAAGATGCAGATACTGCAATGAGAGTGACAAAAATGGGTAGGAATATCTTTTCCACAGTGCTATTGTCCAATTTTTCAATCGCTAGCCATGGCTATTAGCCTTTCCTATTTATACGTTCTTCATTTCTGAATATTTCCTGTGAGCCAAATTTTTCAGAAGCTAGGTTCTGGTCTTCGTAGGGCCAAACAAAACAGAGAAAGTTCAAATGCCATAATAAAAGGCACTGGTTTTGCAATATTAAAAGACAGAATGAGTTATTAAGCTTCTGGTTCTGTGTCATTATCAAATGCAAACACTACGAATTCTGTACAATTTCTGAAGTAATGACCATGGCACCAAACCTGCTATTTATAAGATTTCCCAAACACCACATAGACCTAAGATATAGGTGACATTGTATGTAAGTATCCGTGAATAGTGATAAAAAAGCTACTGCTCCTGTATATCACTGTTTTCTTCCTCATATTTGGAAAAGTGTCAAGTGTATCAAATTTAATTCCTGGCTCTTTGTATGCACAGTAAAAATTTAGATAACCGATATAGTTTAAATCTGCAATATGTGGGCACTCATCTGCAGCCTCTTTATAAATCACGCAGTAAGATTCATCTCGTTCATGCTATAAATCTAAGATAGAAACCCCAAAGAGCAGACAAGCAATTCACTCAAACACAGGCCAACTGGGAGCCATAGAAGATGTCTTTGCAAATACATGCTTTAAAAGAAAAATAAAAACAAATTTGCAAATTATTTTGCTCAAGTACAAGAGAACCCGGGGTTTTGGGAGCAGGACAGTCCACACTTACAGGACTTCAGTATTTTCCTACTCAGCACTGCTAAATCCTTCATAGTCCATAATCTAGTTCTGAAATGGAGCCAGCTTCCAAGATTCTGTACACAGAATAAGGAAGAATCTGTGCCCATACTGCACTTCAGCTGAGATTTCCATGGTTGATATACCTCCAGCATAAGCCTCAAGCGACTATCACAGCTGAGAAAACATCTATACCAAACACTCTCACCCGAGAGTCAAAGCAAAGTGAAAGGCAACAACTTCTTCAAAATCACCCAGTGCAATTTGCAAAAGTTCATTTATCAGAGGCCCCAGATTTTTGACATGGGGGCCCTCCCAGGGGAGATGAGGTCTTCTTGCATTACTTCTTGGCAATTTAGGCTTCAAACAGCACGAGAGTATTTCAGATTTCCAGGAATTTTGTTTTTTTAAGCCGGTCCCACCTGTATAAAGCTACTTATTGTGACTGGCTATGTTTCACATGCAGAATAATAATAAAAGTATCCTACCATAACACAAAAATAATACAGTTCTGAGTTTAAGGCATCTTGCTTCTTGATAATGACAAGGAATTACAAGTACAGCAAAATTAACTAGTAGGCCGGCTAAAGTTAGAGAAGAAAGAACCTTCAGTAATTTTTTGAAGGATAGATGATGCAAGGGAAGTATTTTAGGCTCCAACAGTATATTGTAAGGATGTGTGTATTATTTCCCTATCATACAGAACTTAAAACTAAATGCATCACTGCCCCACAACTGAGACTGAAAAGCAAACACTGAAAAGCACCAGACCAGAAGATTTGCAACATGAGAACTTAGAAAGCCATTTCCAATTTTTCCCCCTAAGGATGTAGAAACCAAAACAAAGCAGAAATTAAAATCATATTTTGTAATTTTCTGTAAGACACTCCTATTTGTGTGCCTCACACCATCCACATCTAGAGAGGCCAACTTTGATGTCTCAGCCCTGCTATACTCCACCTTCAAAGTCATCACTTTTAAATAGTGGGCTTTGACATTCTTATATCTTAATTAGCAAGTAATAAACTTGACAAGTGATCAGGTCACAGAACCATATGCATTTTTACTCAAGGAATGCAGGATTGAGGCTTGCCAACACCAACTGTTGAGTAGAGATTAAAGTAGCAGTGACATGGCATATGCTTGCACCGTAGTTTAACATCAGCCGTAAGTCTGTTCCCTTCCAAGATTCACAGTTAGGAGTTGTTCAGAATACATTTTTTTGGTAACTCATTTGGCTTATGAATTTGAAGCAACTTTTCTGCCTTAGCAACATGAACATAGGATAAATTAACAATGGAAGGCTATGAGCAGGCAAAGCTGTGCATAAACCAAAGAAAACAGCTTATATGCAAGCATGGCTTCATCCACCTAAATCAGAGAAAGCACTGCAAGAAATAAGACACAACTGGGGTTTTTAATTTTTTGGTGTTTTCTTTTAAATGAAAGTTTAGCATCTTAAGAAAATTGAATAAGAACTATTTTGATGCTTGCTTTGACACATGACGTCACAAGGCTGAAAGCAAGCATTCCAAATTAGAAGACAATTGGGTTAGATTCAGAGCAGCTAGGCAAAAAGTTATTTCCTTAAAAAGTAAGGTAGGTGCAGTCGACTTCTCTCTATATATTTCTACTGAGACGTGTGCTAAGGGCTTGTTTGCATAGGTGCACTTCGCATTTCATTGCTTCTCATTTTCTTATACACTGTGATTCTGCATTGCCAAAAATGGCTTTATAGTTGAGGGGAGTTTTTTTAATCCCCTAATTTAAGCGAAACATATAGAGAGCTCAGCTAACTCCAGGACTAGCTCATGATTTATTTTACAAGCAGTTTCACACAGCTCTTTACTAAACAGACATTCTTTGTGCTTTATTACAAGTTTGCTCCATTGAGTCATGCTCTCTGTGGGATGCTGTGTCTATATTTTATTTCACTCTAGCCATTAATTACCTTGTGGGCCTGTATCATGTCTCTCTGTCTCATTTATTATAACGGCGCCTGCTAGTGTTGCTCAAGTTAAGAGGCTGTCAGTATTTCCATTAGAAAACCCATCTCAGGGGTTTATAAGTCAGCTGTAAAACTTTACTCCTGGCTGATGGTTGGCGTACATGGCCACAGCCAGAAGGGTTCTTTCTTTTCTTAACATTAAAAAAACCTCTCCATGTTTTAAAGTCAAAGAATCAGACGTGAGTTCTGACACTGTTTTTGAAACCCAAGCAGCTTAATTTCTTTAAACCAAGTTTTGCAGGCTGTCTGCTGATGACACAAGTCAGCACCTGTGAATTTACATGTGGGGTGTGTTGTCAGGTTCAGGTTGTGGTTTTTTATTTTTAAGGATGCAAGCCATTCTTCCACCTTCTTTTTTATTGTTGAATTTCCATCCTCAACACCTTGCCTCCAAACTAACAAGTCCAGGGTTTGTTCCTCAGTAGCTGCTTCTGCCTGAAAGCTTTTGAGTATTCTTTCATACCTTTGCCCCTCCACTTAAGTTCAACAAACGACTCTCTTCTGCCTGTATCTCCACAATCACCATGTTCACTTGCATTTAACAACTTCATGTCTCCATTTTGGATCAGAACTGTGAGGAGACAACCCATAAAACACTTCCATACACCACCACCACCACATTTCTCTGCAGTTTAGTATCAAATTGGTCCACATGTCTAGAAAACCCTTTCTGGACTCTACCACAACTTTATAGAAATCAGACCTACAGAACAAGTTGACTGACAACTCAGTCCCTTGATGAAAAAACACTCCAACATTAAATTTAAAGCCAGTTCTTAATGGTTTATTACAATAAGTCAAAGAAGGATTTTAGTGTAAGCTTTCAGTGTCAGACACTGTCCAAAAAGAGACCTTAGAAGCTAAGCTGTGTGAACAGACCATTTCATAAAGAGTATGAGGCTCAAACTAGTGACGTATTTGAGCTCTGTGATCTCACCCTGGGAAAGCATCTTTACAGCATAGGAAAGGTATGTATTCACAGCTATATACCATAGTAGTACAAGCCAATCAGAAGGCTTAGCATGGTCTTGACTAAATAATACATGAAGATTTAGCCTAGGTCACTTCCTTGCAAATAGTCTGCTGAACTTATAGCACAACTGGTTTTCACATGCTACATAGAAGGGCTTTATGGAAAATAAGCCTAAGGTATTTACTATTGGCATGCTGATTGTAAGGCAGTAACTATAACCTACTGTTAGATGTGATAGAAGTAGTTCACATTCAAACAACACTTACTTGTGAGAATGATTTGTAGTCCTATTGAAAAACCTTAGAGAAAATCCCAATTTGACCCAAACTGATGATTTCACTTAAAGTTTTAAGAGACCACGATATTTTTGCTTTTGCTTCAGAGCTTAGACAAAACACCAAGGAAGTAATCTCTAGAGTGTTTCTTAATCATCTAAACCAGCAGCAAGGAGATGCACAATACCCTTAAAGAATACCATGTTAAATCCCTATATGCCGTTCAGATGTGCCCACACTGCCCATCCCCTCAAAAGACAGCAGGGTGTAATAAAGCAACCTATCAAAGCAATTATACAAAGGAAACAAGTCACAGCAGACTATGCAAAGTCTTAATTAATTTGCATTTTATACACCAATTGACTGCATAATGGTGGAGAATAAGCCAGCCATCAACTACAGAGAATTGAGAATTAAATTACTGCATTTATGAGCTACAGGTAGGATGAAATTGAACACTGCTTTAGCAGTGAGGTTGATAGAGACCTGGGCACTACTAAATCAGCTGAAAAAAAAATTAGTTCGTCAAAAAGGACTAATACCCCTAAAAGTCAGCCCTTGCCTTTAAGCTTCATTTGTCTTGAATTCCCTTAGGATGCATCCTGGTTAAACAAACTCCTTGGGTAGATGCTGGGTTGCTTAATTCTATGTTCTAAGTGAGACAGCATTATTTCTGGAGGTTAATTATCCTTATTACTGTATTTTAACTGGTCAGAATACTCTATTTTTGTCGTCTAAAGAGAATACAACTTCCAATCTCACCACATTTCTATTTTGTACTGTTAGTCAGGAAGAATACCTATGTATTATGTGGAATGGAAGATGAGGTACAGAGACAAGAGGACAATAAATCTATAGAAAGTAATCTACTTTATCCAGCTGAAAGAACATATTAGACTTAGGGAAAAGGAAAATATCACGTGGAAAAAAGTGTCCTTGAAACACAAACCTAGAATTTTGTCTAAAAATATACAATCACATTAGATTAGGAAATTAATCTTACAGGGTTAGAACCTAACTGAATCAAGCTTGTGTGACCCCCCCTCCTCTGTATATTTATAGCCACAGCCTCTCATTCAGAGAAAAATATTCTCTCTCTAGTTAAAAGTGTAGACAGTTAGGACATTTTATATCACATTAAATGTAGGGAAGATTTGTAGCTGCAGAATCTGAACTAAACGTCATGAAACTGGCCATCAGTTCGAAAGACAGATCAGGAAGTTCTTATGTTTATGCTGTTTCAGGATTTGGATTTGTTTTTTAATTGCTGCCTTTATCAGTGGCTCAAGTATGCATGTTCCTAGAGAATCCTCAAGAAACTGAAAAAGATCGTACCTTCCCAGGTAAGGATCTGTATTGACTCAAGTAGCAAGCTAGCAGACAGCTAGTTGTTGCACTTGCTCCAAGCCCAAATACATCATCATACACAGAAAATGAATACTCCTTGAGGATTTTTAATTAAATACTACACAAAAAATAGATAAAAAGTTTGAGTTAACCACTGGCAAACTCCTAGAATGCATGAACAAAAGATCTCCAAGTCGTTCTAAGAAGTGTTAGGGACTTAATACCTTGATAGCTTCATATTGGAGTTCACATATTAAGAGTGATTCCTCTGACTAAGATATCAGAGGAATCACTCAAGTCACACCTGAAATTCACAAATAAGTTTGGTTCCATTTTTTGTAAAGTTTTCAGGTTTTTTGGCTGTGCTACCTTCACAAAATGACCCTGTTTATATAGATTTGCAATCCATTCTCTTTGCCTCTCTTTGATTTCAAAGACAAAAATAAGTCTTTATGCAAGAACAACACAGCACAAGAGTGCAACTTTTATTCCCAGCTTTAGGTACATTGTACATTTCTACTCTCAGCTCTTACTTGCTGGCATTCTAGTGCTTACTTTTTTCTGCAAAGTTTACACTAGCATTAAAGACTCACTTCAAACAAGAAGTGGTAGCTCTTATTTAAGATCCATGTTCATTTATACAATCCACAACAAGCTTACTGCCCATAAATCAAACTGGTATTTCTCCATAACTCCTCTCAAGTTATTCTGCTCTCTTTTCTAATCCAAAGAGGAACTGTCAGTCATGTTTATGGGTCAGTTTTCAGTTTATTACTTTGGTTGACTAACAGGCTTCCTTGCTAGATCTGACCTATACTTGTTTTTGTAAAATAATTAGAAGTGATGCTTCAAAGAATTAACTGCTGTGGGTTTATTAAAATTAATTTTTGCTCTGGAAAAGCAACAACATGCCTGGCTGAAGACAAAAACCTTCAGGGAGAAAAGAGACTTCCCCAGCTACAGATAGCTATGCCTATAGTCACTGTTCTGCAAATTCATGTCTGTTACTACACAATAAAAAAAGAGCATGCAAAAGTCACTTGGGCCAAAGGAATCCCAGACATAGATACAGACTGGGAGAAGAGCTCCTTGAAAGTAGCCCTGCTGAGGAGGTCTTGGGGATTCTGGTAGATGAGAAACTTAACATGAGCCAGCAGTGTGCTCCTGCAGCTCGCAAGGCCAATGGTATCCTGGGCTCCATCAGAAGAGGGGTAGCCAGCAGGGACAGGGAGGTGATTGTTCCTCTCTACTCTGCCCTCATAAGGCTCCATATGGAGTACTGCATCCAGGTCTGGGGCCCACAATACAGGAAAGATGCGGAACTGTTGGAGAGGATTCAGAGGAGGGCCACAAAGATGTTTAGAGGGCTGGAACACCTGCCCTACGAAGAGGGAGCTGGGCTTGTTCAGCCTAGAGAAGAGAAGGCTGTGGGGCTTTGTATGCTCCCTTCAGGTACTGGAAGGCTGCAATCAAACAGGAGGGGAATCAACTTTTTAAAAGGGTAGGCAATGGCAGGACAAGGGGGGATGAATTGAAGCTAAAGGAGGGAAGGTTTAGATGAGATATTAGGAGGAAGTTCTTTATAGAGAGTGTGGTGGGGTGCTGGAACAGGCTGCCCAGAGAGGTGGTAGATGCTCCATCCATGGAAGTGTTCAATGCCAGGTTGGCTGGGGCCTTGGGCAACCCTGCCTGGGTCATGCTGGGAGGGTGGTGTCCCTGCCTGCAGCGGGAGGGTTGGAGCTCTATGATCCTTGTGGTCCCTTCCAACCCAGACCATTCAATGATTCTATTATTTATATTGTTGTCTCTGTTTTCAGTCCTTCCATGAAATTCAGGAAGCAAATTGACAAGTGATGTAAATGTCTGATATGCCAATATTCAGGATTAGTTGCACTGGCCACTACTAGGGTAACACACAACTCTCAAACCATTGCCAGAAAAATACTACATTATCAACATGTTTTTACATTTGTGCATCTCTCATCGCCCTCCAAGTAGCTACAGAAAAGGTGGTAGCATGTTATTCTTCCTAGGAGTGAAACCTGTGAGGAAGTTTGCAAAACTCATTCAGTTAAGTCTCCCAGATAAGCTCACTGTGCGACAGAAAAATAAGGTAACAGAAGTGAACATCTTGAAAGTTTTGAAAAAATGGTCTCAAATGGAAGATGGTATAATGCACTGCTCAGAAGCCTGAAATAGAGAGCTCAAACATGGGATTACTTATCAGGGATACAGTAAGAGCATATTAAGTGTAACAGAAGCCTGCTTGTTTACTATCAGAACCATTTTTAAAAAGTGACATAGTTTAGAAGGATGAGAAGCTCTTGAGCCCATAGCAAATCTCAAACACTTTCATAGGAAAGCATACATTTGGTGAAAGAACAATATTCCTGTACCTGACGCTTTGCTTTTAAAAACCACAACAACCTGTTAGACAGGACGTATAGAGCTCTAGAGGTCGGCTCTAGAGATAGGTTTCTCCGGGATGCATTGGATGGAGTTTGAGGTGGTTTCAACCTGGTTAGCAGTGACTGCAGAGCCATTCTTTGCACTGCTTTGGGATTTCACTGAGGTGTATCACATGGAAACATAGCTGTCATCTCTGAAGCACTCCTTAGAAGGCATAGTGATAAATATGTATCTAAGGCGCTATTTGGCCGTTGCTAATAGGTGAACCGGTAGTCTGCAGGGCTGAAAGTTAAATGCAGTAGAAAAGACAGTCTGAACTTCTGCCACAGAGAAGAGAAAATGATCGATACAGAGGTGAGTGGGGGGACCCAAAGGTACTCAAAAAAATTCAGAGCTATTTTTCTTCCCATGCAGTAACAGACCAATAGCTTTTGGCTCAAAGGGGTTTGACTCAATTTTAGACCTTTAATTTCACACGTATGTGACAAGTGATAGCCAGGTGCTGCCATGGGTCACAGCAAGGTGGGCAGACAGCCTTTTGACGTGGCACTAAGTTATCGTCCACAGGGAAGAGAAGTCACTTGGTTGAGCATAATTTCATAGTCCTGCAAAGATACGTTCAGTTCAAAGTCTGGGAGTAATCCTCAGACCTCTGCAAAGGGACCTAAGTTTTTCCACCTTTTCCACATTTCAAGCACACAAGCTAGATGGGTAACCACCTTTATTGCCTAGTCATGATCAATGAATTAAATCCAGCAAACTGATTACATTTAAACACCTTTAGACATAGCCACTAAGTAAATCTGTAAATAATCCTTTACACATAGGTATTGCACCACAAGGAACAGCACTAAAATTCCTGCAGCAGTGAGCCTTTTTAATGCAGCTTCTGACACGGTATAGGCTAGTACCCAAGGTTCAGCTTCTACGGATCTTAGGTACACTGTGGGCCCATGGGACCAGCTGTGGTCCAAACTGGACTGTGGACTCCAGCAGGTCTCCCAGCTTTGCCACGGGACTAGGGCTGGCAGCGATGGGTGGCAGAGTCAAGGAGGGTTATACATACCAAACCTACTGACCCCCAAATACAGACGCACCCAAGTCTCATGCCACTAGCTTTCTGGTCTTCAGGAGGGAGCACAATAGTGCCCAGCAGCTAATTTTTTCCAAAGACCTATTCCACAGACAAGCATACAAATACGGTCTTCACTCATCTAGTCCTTTTGGCAGTACCAGAGAGCATGGGAAAGCGCAGTCCCGCCATGGGTAACAACTGCAGGGTTCAACCCCACACACAAGCTATTTTATGGGAGTATGGGGATTGAAGAGCAGAGCATTCGACTGCTAAAATATGAGATTTCATTAAATGAGTGCATGAAAAAATTCTTCGCTCAGACATTGGCAGAAAGTGAACTAAAATGGCAGAATGGTTGAATTAATTTCTCTTGAAATTCCCTACAAGCCTTACCCAGTGGGGTACATTACTCAAATTATGTACATGAAGTAAGAACATGATAAAAAGCTTTTCTTCTGATTTTTATACACTGATCAAATGCACTGGAAGGACGACCTCATTCTTTGTTGTTTTCAAAACCACTATACTGTAATAAATATGTAAATGCTGACTCTAATGAATTACAATTCAAGCTGCAGAAAAGCTGTTGCTTTTTAGGTATTGTATTGATTGAATTTTCTGTGTCTTTTTTTTGTTTTGTTTTAAGTGCACCATTATCCTCCAGCAAAATGTTTGATTTATGATACAGATACTGTGGAAGTTTTAAGTTTTATCCCCAGATGCCTCATAAAAAAATAAAGACAAAGCAAGCCTCTAACTAGGAATGACACCAAATGTCAACATCCCAGCAGTTTATACAAGAAACATGCTCTCACATGGGCAGTGCTGCAGAGGACCAGGGTAAAACAAACTAGATGGGTCATCCACAGGGGGAAGAGGCCACTTAAGGAAGATTATATAATACTTTTTTTTGTGGAACGTTAGTCATTCACACACAGCTTTCTCCAACCAAAATCAACACTTCCTTTCCCCCTCCCCCTTTGATTTGACCTTGCTCCCCAGCACACAGCATCCCTGATAAGCAGTTCTAAGACAGCGATGCAAGTTTCATTACTACCTACAGTTTTCAACAAGGCAAGATAAATGCACAGCTCAAATCCATACTACAGACTCTTGTAAGCTGCAACAGTCCTTCTGAGGGGCTTGGAGGTAAAGCAGTGTGATTTGGAGCATCACAATTTACATAGTTAATTTAGAACCAGTGGAAGCCTGAACTTCCACAGCATCACATCAGAGCTGACAGACACAGCAATGCTGCTATCTTAACCTTAAAGTAAACAGCATGGTACTTGAAGTCACTTTAGTCAGTGGCCAAGAAACTTTGCCTGGTTACTCAAAAAAGCCTATCTGGCCACACTGTCCCATCCACTTCCCAGCAAACAGAAGCCTGTTGTGCATGGCAAAGCAATCCTAGCAGACAAGATGCATACAGCTGCTGAAAAGCCCCCTGCACAAAGCCACCAGCACTATCTTTCAGCCCCACTGCCATACACACACTAGCACATGCTGTGCTGGGCATATCAGAGATGTCACAGCACAAACACACCAGGAAAATAAGCTGCATCTTCACCACCATAATTCTTATGGGGGAAACTACACAGCCTCTGTAGAGCAGCCTCTGTGGTGTTCAGGGTGTTATTTAAACACCAATGAGAAAAATCTATTAGACTGCCTGCTGATTTTACAGCAGATAAATATCTAGAAGCTCTCTAAAGGGTAAGTTTAGACTCTTCAATAAAATCTTTTTTTAATTTGCATAGAAATGCACAAAAAATTAATCTTCAATGGATCTGACATATATTCTTTTCAGATATCAATGTGAGGAAAGAAGCAACAGAGGCAGAATATGGAAAGCTGGTTGAAGGAAAAAAATAGTCATAACTTACCAGTGCCCTGTAAAACTTAAGTGAGACTTGGCCAAATCCATATTTTTGAGACAATCAAGATGAAGACGACACCAATGTTCTAGTAATCTCATAAAAGTCTGTATTGACATTTTTACAACAAGCATCTCGATATTTCCCAACTATTTGTACAAAAATAAATTATTAAAAAATAAGACAATTGTAAAAGGAAATAATTCCTATGCCAAATTTGCTTCTGCATTGGACTTGGAGAACTTCAAACTCTGTGATCTTGTTTTAAAATAGGAATGTTGCATCCTTTGCGATGCATTCTAATCATACAATCAAGTTTCAATAATAGAGCTTAGCAACTGTCAAAAAGCAAGCCAGCAGAAAAAATATCTCCCATTAAATTGCATGGGACAGTTGCTGTGGTGCAGATCCCTGTCTGACAGCAGATGATAACCGCAAGTCCCAGTCTCAGCACCGGGCTTAACAGGGTCTCAGAGATTCACCATGTTTACCAAGTGGGGGGAATGTCCCCCACAGCAGACCTCCAGAGTTCAGGTGCCTATTCTTTCTCTATGTAGTCTAACACTTGAAATCTGTCCTTACTTAGGCCTTTACCAAGCTTCTGACCAAAGCCAACTTCTCAGCAGAGCGCTTATCACCCCACACCAACCTACAGAGCTAGGCAGGAGAGGATGCTCAGTGCTCTACTGCTCTACCAGAGTAGCAGCTTGTGGCATCAGTCACAGCCCCAATCAGCAAGTGACACTAGAAGTGACATTAGATGCAGGGTGGCATCTAAAAGGGGGAAAAACCCTTATACAGTGAGGCTCAGAGGAAGCAAGTGGTGTAAAGTGGATTTTTTTTGGCAAAGGGATGAAGCTTGCTCTTGCCACTGCTGCTTATCCAAAGGCAAAGCTCTGCAGAACAGAGGCTGACTAAGCCTCCCAAATTCTCTCTGTGACTACAGGCAAGCTTTTTTTTTTTGGACTGGATTAAGAGTCTGAACACATGGCTGTGATCGGACACCATGCAGAGGGAGTATTTGTGCCTTAGGCAGCCCAGTGTTCTTCGGGTGAACAAAGAGCAAAGAAGCCTCTGTCTCCATGCTTCAAATGGTACAAAATATGTCCCCACTAACACTTACTCATTCTGGTCCTGGGGCTAGTGGCAGAGACTGCTTTTTCTACTTTTTGTGATCTTTGGAGAGGCTTGTGCCACTGACGACTTCGGGCTTCACGTTTAGATTATCCAGAGATTGAGTGTGTACTCAAATAATGCAGCAATAGGTGCAGATGTTAAGTAGCAGTGATTGCTCTGCTGTGACCAGAAAACCTGTCTTTAATCTGAGTGCAAACACTTGGTTTTATCAGTAATTCAGTTTAGCTAGTCCCTTCCCACTCAGAGATAACTTTTTTGAAAGAGAAAGAATCCTTACAATTCGTAACAGAAGTATTGTTCTTTTATCCAGCTTGATCCCAGGTTCCCACCTACCAGAATAAATCAGGAATTAGCCAGGCCCATTGAAAAAGAGGTCAAAAAGCAAATCTCTGCCTGCTTGCATTACTGCCATGCAAAAAACCCACTATAATTAGGTTTCTATATACACACATACCAAAAGGGTGTCATTATATCTGCTCCTCCCAAGAAGCCTTGGTACTATTCACTGGTTAATTGTCCATTTCTGCCTTCCCAAAAAATAAAGTGGTGGTTATAACAAGTATTTATCGTTCACCCACGGCTGCTTGACAAGGATTACTCAGTGCTTGAAAACGCAAGTTGAAGAGAATTAACAGTTGAACACCTTTTTTAATTATTATTTTTCATGTTGAAATGCCTTTAGGAGGCCCAATCTTTTCAGACTAGCCAGATGCTGCTTCTTTACAGTGCCTCAGACTTTCACTAAGCAACTTGAGGGGGCAAGAGTGAAGGAATGAGAACTGCCCACGCAGTAGGGGAGCATGAGCAATTTAATTTCTACTTGCAGACACAAGCTTCTATCTCCTCTGCTAAATACTAACTTTTACTGTAGAGAGGCAGCGAGCCACATCTATTCTTAAAGGACTTGTTTTGTGGTGGGCAGATGCAGGCTTTAACTTTAAAGAGAGAGAAAGTAATAAATATTTAAAAGCACCCACAGGTAGTTTGTGAATAGTGGTTAACGTCTGTTCAAGCTACAGAGGATGCTTCAGAGAGAAAAGACCATAGGCAGTTTGCCCTTCACCACTTGCACAACTTTCACTTCAAACACAAGATATTTCACTTATCTTCCCGCAGTTACATCTGCCAATATAATTTGTCTGTTTGGAATAGAGAAACAGCCCATCATCAATGCCTCATTAAATATTAAGAGCTGAAACTTCTGGCATGAGCCATTTAAAATGCAATTCCTCCTACTCTTGCAATAAGATTTAGGTCTACAAATTTGAGGTCTGAAGATATTAAAGATTTACTAACTAATACTACACAGGAACACACCCAAACTAAACCAAGCCCAAGCCTTTGACATATTCTAAGTGGCACACCCTTTCAAATTTACCTTATGGCCCAATCTCTATTCCAGGGGACTGCAAAAAAGCAAGTTAAACATGGGTGAAAATGAGCGGGAGAGCATCACATCAAGTGCTCAGTTGGTTTATTTAACTTTTTTTAGAGGCAGGAGAAATGGTTCTTATCTGTAGGTCCTGGAATCTTAACAGTGAAATGTCTGAGATTTGGATGTCATCTTGTGACTCTGGAAATTGATGCCTGACAATTGAAGGTCTGCCAGGCATAAGTGAGCTCCTAATAAAAATTCTCTCAGTTGGATTTGGATGCTTAAATAGTTTGGGAATATGAGTTCGAGATGAGGCTTTAACCTGCACTTGCTCAAGAGACCAAGTAAAGCAAGAAATGTTGCAAATTTTCACCAAAACACCACCCAGCCCTTAGAACTAGCTGAATGTCAAGTGAAAGGGAAGGGACACACAAAAGAGTAGCACTGAGGGAAGCTGTAATGCTTTCAGCAACTATCACAGCACAGTTGCAAGCAGTAGTTTGCGGTCCCGCCATACAGTTTGCCTGCTGCCCAGGACCCAAACACAAGGTAGCTACAAGAGCTACTGGGAAGGAAGAAACTAGTCAGTGGACTTAGCACCTCTGACTTGAAAGCTTGTCTGTACGGCAACATGTAAAATTTTGTTTAGATATAAACCATTGCTGATGGGTTTTATATGCACAGTGAGCTTCCTCGGGGTCGTTTAGAGAGCAACAGAATTTTTATGCGTGATTTGACCCCAGTAACATCCACAGACTAGAAATATGTGTACAGAATATACTATAGTGTATAGAAATAAAAGGCTTGGTGAAAAAAAAGGAGTTGCTGATGAGGTTGGCTACGTATGACCTTGCTTCCAGACATTGCAAAGCAGGAACAATGCTTAAATCAGAATCCACGAAGCCAGGCATTCATATGAAGAAAATGAGAGAGGCAGTTCTGATAAAAGAAGCTCTGCCATGACACATGCATGAAAGACCAGCTGATCATGCACATGCCCTTCCTGACCAGGTGAGACCAGAGGCACACTGCAAGTTTGCCATGTCTTCCCTCAGGATTGGATCTCCACCTGCTCCTGCAGCTATACTTTCTTCTTTGCAGGACCCCAACATGCATTTGAACTTCCAGCTTCCCTCTCACCAACTTGTCATGAAGCCTACTAGTCCCAGACCAAATATTTACAGTAGGAAAGTTCTCTGCAGCCTGGTCCCAGCCTACAAAACCAGATTAAAACAAGAGAGAGAAAAGCTTCTAATCTGGAGTCCCCTAACAAAAGACAGCCATTGCACAGAGCCCCCCCATCACATCTCTGGGCAGCGCACTGTGGGAGGCACTGGTCCAAGCTGTTATTGTGATTGATGCAAGAAAGTCTTTCCTGTTCCTCCAGTAGCGGCACGTCACCACTCCCAAAGAGGTTTTCCTGTGTTCACTTGGCACTGGATGTTTCATAACTAAGACACAAGCAATCTAAAAGACTGCTGTTTAGGTGATGCAAAACACAGCACAGATTTTGAGCTGGTGAACAGCACACTTTACCTATCACATTGTTGTCGCATCATAGATCCACCTTTCTGGCAGACTAATAATAAAACATTTACACAGTGCTTAGAAAATATAAAACAAGAAGCTACCATTATTCTGATAATGTGTTTCATACATGTTGAAAGCCTCTTTCAAAAACATTGCTATTTTGCCCATGGAATGCAAGAGTCTTTTTCCAGTGAAGCAAATGAAGACTGAGGGCTACTCTGGAACTAGTTCCCCCCCAAAATACGTCAACCCACATACCTAGTAGATGTACCCCTTCACTTTGAATAAAATGATTTCTGTGTTATCCTACTACTAAAAAAAGCCCAAAGATGAGGATTCAGTGATTGAACAGTTCGTTTATTCTTCCAAGTCATCTCAAGAGTGAAGGAAACTATTCAATGGATAAATTTGTCAGTGTGTGTCTAAGCTTACTGTATCATCTGCTTTTGGTTAGAATCTCATACCCAAACCATCTGGTCACCGAGATATAAGGCACAGCAAGGAAAGATAACCATGGACGCCAGAAGAGAGTGTCCTGTGAGTATACAGAGATCAGGTGGATAATGCAGTACTGAGCATTGTAGAACAGAAGTCAACACAGCGTTTTCCAAAACTTTTCCTTCTAGCTTGTTGGAGATTATAGGAGAGAAATACAACAGTTAATGTTTGTCACCTGTATTTCAACATTTTGCTCTGAAATAACAGTGTGACATATTTCAGAAACTTCAAGCTCTGCAATAGCTTGCTAGAATCACGTGGGAAAATACTTCTAAGGCTTTTTTCCAGGTTATCATATTTCATTTATTACAACAAATATGCTTCTCCATTTTCAGAATACTGATTGTGAGAAAATGAAGGGAAAAGGAGGCAGGAGAAGAGAAAAAGCAACTGTGAGTTCACCATAGTCACCAAATGCAGAAAACCTCAAGTGTTTTTAATCTAATGACAGCTTGCAGTGTAATTGCTTCTTCCACATTGACGGCTCACCACAATGACAGTAAGTGATGCTGACACAAGATCATAATCCACAGCAAAAGCAACTAACAAAAACAGAAAGAAAACCCTGGAAAAAGTGTAATTATTATAGTTCATTTTAATTGAGACACTGGAGTTGTCTTTAGATGGATATCCATCCTTTCACCAGGACACTCTGTCTTTTCTAATTAATTTTCATCCCCTTTGGTCTTTCACTTGCTGTGAGCACAGTGAAACGCAGACTAAAGAGCTCCACCAGGAGCTGGATGTATCTCGCAAGCTTCAGACCTGCTGACATTACCTCAGACAATTGCTGCAAAAAGAGGGCTGCACAGCATTAGAGCTCTGCCAGGGATCCCATATGCAGATGTTCAGTCAGGACACCTGCCTCCCCATGAGGCCATCAGCACTCACAGCACACGTCTCCACCTCACTGTGACAAGAACGAGGACAAGGACTCCTTTGATGAACCCAAGAACTCAGCAGAGCTGTGGGCATTTGTTTGTTGTCATTCTATTATTGATACTAATGACAAAAGCATAGTGGGGTTTGTGCTTTAAACTACGAATGTCAAAATGAGATGCAAAACCCCAAGTTCAGGTCTTCAAAGACATTCAACCATATAATTCCTAATGAATCCTGAGGCAGGACACTTGATTTTGAGGAACTGAACCAGTAAGGCTTTCACCTGAAGTTCGAGACTAAATCCTTAAGATGTCAGTGTAGCTGAAAAGTCAAGACTTGTACAAAAAAGAGGTACCATAAAAAAAAAAAAAACCAACAAAAATCCCCAAGCAACACAAGAAAATACCAGAGGAAAAGGGACACACTAAAACTCTGAACTACTGCACTTCTAATAGGACCTGTTATCCAGAAGTACTTGAAAAGTTATTTAGTACACACTTCTTCCAAAGAACAGTTTTACACGAAACAGCAATACAGAATTAAGAGGAGAATTTTGGTTGTAAAAGGTCTTTCCTCAAGCATAAACTGTGCAGTCTTCAGAGTCTAGAGCTAAATAATCCCTTAACACTGAAAGATGGTCAGTAATGATTTCAAACAACATTTATTTTACCTTTTGCCTAAAATCTCATATCCCCCAGAGCAAAAAGGTTCCCCATGGCTGAAAGCCTTGTTCGGTGCTCTAAATCAGGGACCTAGCAACATTTGTTCCTCTATCCTTGCCTTTGAAGTCTCCCACCCAAGCACAGATCTAGGCAAGCCATGATTACAATAGCTTGTGAAACCTGTCAGATCACAGAACAGGTGGGAATGAAGGCTGCAGATTTTCCTGACATGAAAAAAAAACCCCAACTGAGGGCATTAAAGGACATTTCTGGGGTTCCTGGGAACTCCCACAAGGACAAAGAGAATCTGCATGGGGACTAGGGCTCAATATCTCCTGGCAGGTAAGTGTTATATAAAATACAAACCTGACAAAAAAAAGAACCACCCCAAAAGCAAACCCAGCTCTAACGCATACTTGGAGTAAAAATTAGCAGCACTCATACAGCAGCCAAAGAGCTGAAAAAAAAAATTCAGATTGAGATAAAGATGCCAAGTTTCCCCACTAGTACCCTATGAGTTAGTATACCAAAATGTAATTAAATGATTTAGACAAACACCAAGTCCAATTTCTACTTCTTTCTTGGCAGATTAGAGAAATCGAACTCAAAGCAGCTTGTTAAGCAGTAAGTAACATTTAAAAAAAGGCATTTAACAATCTGTTCCTTATACAACTCCTTTCCAGCCAAATTGCACCCATAAAGTTCTACTGTAACTGCTTTAGAATGAAAAATGAGTTACATATTTTTATTACACACAAGGTAATTAGTGTATTACAATTCAATTAGCACATATATACATAGTTTTCTTTCAGTGCATTTGAAAACCTTTTTATATGTTTACAGTATGAAATTACATTTCAGTTTGGTATGCCTAATGTCAGGGAATTGACGTGCAGAGAATCATGAGTTTTACAGATTCACAGAATCGTAGGGGTTGGATGGGACCTCCAGAGACCATTGGGTCCAACTCCCCTGCCAAAGCAGGTTCACTAGGACAGGTCACATGGTAGGCATCCAGATGCATCTTGAATATCTCCAGAGAAGACTGCACAACTACCTGGGCAGCCTGTTCCAGTGAAGCTTTGCTCACCATCTTTGGACTGTTCTGTTCATTTAACCTTCCCACAGGTTTCTGGATACCCATTTTTTAAAATTAGGTTTCTGTTTTGAACTATTTTTTACCATGAAAAGCTGGTGTTTTCCAAAGCAGTGTCACTCACCCAGTTCTACATGCTGAGGGCAGGCTGAGCTTTACCACAGCATCACCTGCCAGCTGAATGCACACAGTCCCAGTGGCCAAACACAAAGGCAGAAGGCATTGCAGCAAGCTCTTCCCCTCCAGTGCTCTTGTTGGCCTGGGAAGAGCAGTAATGACCAGAGGAGCAGGGCTTGCAGCAGCTCTGCTGTTTAGTCCCATGGTCAAGTACACAGGCAGCACTAAGTTACACATTCGTTAACACTTTGCATTGTTGTTAAGACTAACCATTGCTGGCTCTTTCTTTCATAAAGGGTGACTGGTACCAGTGTAGTGCAGAGTCTGCCTCATGAGTAACCAAACTTCAGTTCCGTGCTTCTGCAGGCAATGCTCACAAAGGACAAGCAAATAATTCTTCCCTTCCTGAGATTTTTCAAAACAGTTTTGAGTAAACTTCCAATTGGATCCTTCATTCCAGTAGGAAACAATTTTTATTTGTGTTTAGGTGGCCATGTAGTTTTGCTTACTCACTTCAGGAGAGTGGTTGGAGAACAACCAGACTAAATCAGACTGTTAAAATCAAAGCAATCTTTGCATTATTGAAGCTTGTTGCCGTGCTTGTATCATCCAGCATAAATTATGAATTGACATTGTTGAAGCATTGGGTCACTGTTCTCATTTGCCCCCTAAATTAACTTGCAAGATAATCCTGAATGATCTGAAGACATCAGACATGCTCTTCCTCATGACCTTGTCTGTCCCTATCACTCAGTATGTGACAGCACAGCTGTTTTCAAAAGTTAAGTAGAAAGAACATACAGCTGTGTGGACAGAAGCACAGGCACCATCTTCCTGGACAAGTATAACGTGTACTGGATCTTTTGCCTTCGTAGCAGCAACAGCCTTGCAAAGCAAGCACCAGCAATGGCTTTCTTCCCAAACCCAAAGAATCAAATTGTTATGAAAACATATAAGCAGGAATAAAACACTAGTCCTTGTCTGAAACTTAAGGACACACTCTAAAGCAAAGAAAACTTCTCTACTCTTAAACTGCATGTGTAAAAGGCTTAGGGAATTACAGGATATGCAGGATCACAAAGCAGCTGTATTAGGGCTCCTCATTAAGTCAAGTTATTATTCAGCCCCCTTCAGCTAGGAACACGGGCCTGACAGACAGGTGCTCCAGGCATCAGAGATACCTGGCTGTTGAACACAGAAACACAGTCAGCCTCATAAGTGTATCCAGTCTAGGTCAAGTTTGGTTTCCCGGCGGTGAGGAGTGGGGTTCGGAGGCAAAAGAACTTAAGTACTTGAAAAAAATAAACAGGATATAAGGAAAAGTCTGGGCTGCTTTGCTAAACTGCTTTTTCCTCTGTCTATCTGAAAGATAATTTGTAATTTCAATCTTTTGACCTGCCAATTTAGGTACAATCGCTCTAATATTAATTCATCATAATTAGCAACACTCATCCTATTGGTATGTCTGTTGACTAACAAGTAACAGGAGTCAGCTTATTACTCACCTTGCTATTAAAAAGAAAGATCCAAGTGTTACAGCAGAAGTCTGAGCATCAAAATTTCACTGTTCCACTCATTTCTGTGGTAACGCAGACAGCATGGGTCATAAACCCAACCCCTTCCCCCCACGCCCCCCAGGGGAAGGGACACAATAGCTCTAAGGCAAAGTATTTCTGTACATTTTTGAGCCACTCTGAGTTTCACATCAATGATAAGCATGGTAAATATTATTACATGTAATTGTGGGTTTCCCAATCACCAGTCAGAAACCAGTTAACTCAGTTACAAACTTATTTTTATTAATTTAGCAGGTGGCAAATAAGCTTAGGCAGCGCTGCGCGGCCGGAGCATCTCAGCTCTACCAATGGCACGCAAGGTCCCCGTCCAAATTTAGGTTTTTATAGTCTTTTAGTTCCGGGTCCCAATTGTTTCACTGAGGCTTCTTCTGCACATGTGCCAGTTGTTGTTAGGGGGTTGTCTTCTACCTCCTGGTGGTCGACGGGATGAAGTTGCTCCTCTTCCTCACTTGTCCCTTAGTTAACCCCTCTCCCATATTTGGTCATCTTTAACAGCAATCTCATTCATTGGCTACTTAATTTCTATGGTTTCTACTTCTAAGTTACCTATAACTCAATTCTGTGCTTCGTTAGCAACTTACAATATACATTGCACAATCATTCTTACAAAATCAGAATGTTACAACCTGTTTCAAGGTACATGCGGTTTACTGAACAAAGGCTCATCTTTCACATCACATATCACTGGACATTTGCTTAGAGGAGCAACCAGCGTGTGTATATCACAGGTGAATTTCCAAGTAGGCAGTACTATGAAATTGCAATTTTGGATGTCTTATTATAAATACAAAATTACTAATCCAGCTTTCTGTAGTTTAGGCCAGGCAATGTCTTCTGAGCTGGCCTACCATGCAGAATTAGAATCTGGAGCAAGCTCCATGGGAGGGTACTGTACATTTTTAGCTGGGCTGATGTGAAACACTGGTGCCAGCCAGGGTGACACTGAAATAGCAGCAAAAAGAAAAAAGCAGCAAGCTTGTTAAACTTCAGGAAGATAGAGACTGACAGAAAGCCTATCAACCTGACATATATGTAAATGCCACTGGGCAATGTTTTTTCAAAGTTCTTACTTTATTTGAGAGAGAGTTTAAGATTCACACATATAGTATAATAAGTGTTAATTTGTTAGTGCTCGTCATCAGATTTTTGACGTTTATTATATTTATGATACTTGTAAGTATTTCATTGTTTTAGCCGAAAGCAGAAGCTAAGATAAAGGTGTGCAAAGAGGATAATTTGAACAAAATCCCCATTATAAAAAAGAACCAGCTCCTTTTCTCCCTGGGGCAGGGAAAGAAGACAAAAAAAATTCTGCCAGGAAGCCAGTCATTGTGCCCAAGAAGCAAACAGAAGTTCTTCATTCTCAGGCTGATGTTTCCCTAAGACTGGATACATGGCAAACGTCTCCAGCATAATTTTTCCTCTGGACTCCCATTTTAGGTTCCCTTTCCTTTACATCTCAGTATCTGACACATGGAAAAATCCAAAGTCTCATGAGATAAGAAAACAGCAGACACTGTTCCCTGATCTAGCATTGTGCATCCCTGCAGATGACATCAGGATGATTCATTTCTTGCTCGCTCAATAACAGGGGTGGAGTTTTCAGTACTCCATTATTTGACAGTGCTGCTTTACACTGTTCCTCCTGCATGAAGTTTCCCCAGCTTCACCGCCTGCAAGTCTGAGAATAGGTATTATGCCCAAAAATAGTCAGATATAATAATACATTTCCCTTGGTTCAGAACGCAAGGATGATGCTATGGACTGCATCAGTGTCCTCCCATTCTGCTCTATGCCCTACAAGAATGGCCATCACATTCATATGAAAAAGCCCTCAAACAAGAACAGAGAGAAGCAGAACTTAAAGAAATGTAACCATGTGCCTCAGTATTGTCATTGCACCCCGTTTCCAAGCAATGTCCTAATTCATCTGGAGATTGAGCACATAGTCAAGAACACGCCTACACGTCTTAATGCTTAAATGCATGCTTAAACACTGCAAAGTGACATTCAGATGAAGTTTAATTATATGATAACGCCATTTCATCACTGGTCAGAACTATAATAATTCATAACCTATATAACTTTATACTAGCATCTTCCAAACACTCCTAAGCCTTGATCCTCCAAAAGATCACTACCTTGATTCTCCAAGAGGTTAAAAAAGACAAAGGTCACATACAGATTAACACTGTTGTCTGAAAGTCTATATTAAGCCCAAGATAAGAGCAGTTCAACAGAATGCAACTACTTAAGTGAGCACCAGTTCTCTTTTAAATCAATACTCAATTAAATATTTCCTGCAGACTTAGCCATTAATCGCTTCACAGGAGAACAATTAACATTTTAACTACCTGTAGGCTGGTAACAAAACCCCACTTCCTTATTTTGTAACTTTCTTTTCCCGGCACCCTCACACTCCTTCCTTGCTCCTATCTAAACACATTGAAGGAATGAAAGAATGATATGATAACATATATAGAGATAGAAGATACACCTATACATTTTTCCTGGTTGAAAGATGTAAGTAATAAGTAGGAAAGGAGTGTCTGAGAAAGTGATAACTAATCAAAATAGCTCTTTTTTGTTGTGATTGTTGTTCTTTATCTGCAAAAGCATTGCAATCTGGCTTTCCTCCAAATTTGGGGGAAAATTATTTAGCTTTCATAACCATATTTTTTTGAACTATCGAAACTTCTTTTTATCTGGTTTGTAACTAATCTAGGGGTGATACCAGTAATATTAACTTCAAAACATTAGAGAGAGGTGGCTGGTGATGGGTGGTCACTATTCCAAAAGAAATACTTTGCATCCAAAGTTTCAAGTGCCCAAATCAGGGAAGAAGTTTGAAGTTGGCATCTTACTCCCCCAACTCACAGAAGTCAATATGCAGTGCTGGACTTTATTCACCTCCTATGAAAAGCATTAAAACATCTGTTCTGCCTGATACAGAAGGACTCTCTTTTTCCTTTAGAAAAATTTACATGTTCTCTGTGTCATAACACCACCTGTACAAACCTCTGCTTTTGGTTCTGCAGAAAGCTCTTGTGGAGGCTTTGGTTTCCCCTTTCCAGGAGCAGTTAAATACCCTCCTCTGGCTTCCACTGTTGCCATGTGCCACTCAGGCTTCAGAAACACATGGGCTAAAGCCATCAAACAGCTCCATTGCACCCTCCTTTGTTGAGATTAGTTTACTCCATGTTGTAAAGCCTGAGCAGATTTTTCGCAAGGACATCAGCTTCTGTACTTAATCCCTTCCCTCTCTGAAAATCAGCGCTCAGGGCCTTCTGCAGCCCTTATCTAGAATAACCTCTCCACAGTTCTCCACCTGACTTCATTACAGTAATAAATGAGTTGCAAACTACATTTAAAAGGACCACTCACGCTACTGCTGTTTCTTCTCTTATCCATAAAACAGGAATTAGGTTAGAACTGATGGCTTGATTTGACATTACAAAGGGTAACTAGCCCTGATAATACAGTATGCTGTTTAAATCCATTTTATTAAGAGCAGTGATAAACCGTAGAACTGATTCATAGAGCAAAGCTGCAACCTTACTCTAATGCTCAAGACTGGGCAAACTGTGACTGATGTTCCCCAGGTTTCAATGAAGACTGAGAAACCTGAAACCACCATTTATCCTACTTTAACTGATAAAGTTAGATTACAATTCATCACACTGTGTTGCAAGTGCAAGCTGCAGCACATGTGAAATTCGTATTTCTTCAAGTCTTCCTAATTAGGACTTTTTAAAGTTTCCCTGCAGCTGACATTCTTAAAAAAATAAAGTTCTACCTACTTATAAAATATTCTTGAATTAGTAATCACCAGGTAACTTCTGCACAAACACATAATGAAAATCCACTGAGCCTGCTTTCAGTGGGATGAGCTAACACAACTTTTTCCGGACTAACCTAACTTGCTTAAACTGATTGTTGCACAGTTTTCACTCCTGCCAGGTGCCGCAGCCTCAATCACATCCAAGATGAGAAAGGAAAGTTTCACATCAAAGCGCTCTTGTTGGGAACACAGAACTTATTCTGTAACTGAGGAAAGTCTGAGGTTCCAATTTAAATTTGAATTCTATTTTCTCACACTTTAAGACCATAATCAAGCATCCTCTTTAAACCTACTGATCTGTAAAACACTGGTAACTTCATAACTCTTATCCCTGGGCAGCTTTCAAAATACTTAGAACTGAAATGTTATAGAACTATTTCCATTCTCTGAAATGGCATAAAAACTGTTTTTAAATTATCATTATAAGCACATCACACAGTACACCATTTAAAGTACAAGTGACATGCTGCTATATAGCAAAAATTAAGTATAATACTTTACACAAAGTTCACACGAGCTGTTTTACAAGCAGCTAGAAGTAGGTACTTTGCAAAAATATTTTACCCTTTTGATTTTAGGGCTATTTTCCAATTATTGTGCGTA
This sequence comes from Gallinula chloropus, assembly GCF_964237585.1. Taxonomy (NCBI): domain Eukaryota; kingdom Metazoa; phylum Chordata; class Aves; order Gruiformes; family Rallidae; genus Gallinula; species Gallinula chloropus. The sequence goes on from NC_140088.1 coordinate 56,683,816, forward strand.
AAAAATATACACATTTTAAAGTTATTTTCATGTACAGGTTGTAAAATAAGAATAATTACAGTAAAACTGGGAAGAGGCTTCCATCTAAAGTAATCACAAAGTAGACAGCATAGCACCTGGAACGCTTAAAAGAAAAAGCAATGGCTTTAACAGAACTTCATTGTTTCTAGTGAATGCATCCTTGTGTAAAATTTAACTGGACAGACGCTGAGAGTAGAGCTCTCTGAAACCAAGAGGTAGGTACAGCTTGAGCAGCAAAAGCTTCCCATCAGCTCAACTCAGGCTCCTCTCAGGAAAGCACAATGTGTCATATAGGCTGATCTCTTAAGGCCAAAACAGAGGGGCAGATGCTTCTTTCCTCTAGATCAAAAATGCTTACACAAACAGTTCAGCTTCAAGTGCATTAGAAGTTTGTTTTGATAATATAATTCCAGATTAATTCCCCCAAAGATCCTCAAAACTTATTAAAAAAGGATTCTAAGCAAGCTGTTAGGATCAAAACCACATTTATAACTGTCCTCTATGAAATTTGCTTTGATGACTGTTTAAAAAAACCCAAACCCATAAAACAGTACATGATTTTGTAGCTACCTGGCTATGCTACTGAGAGAAAGTTTGAGTCACTGTATTCCAGTGAGCTTAAAGGAACACCTCTGACACAAGAAAGCAACAGCCTAGCTGTACTGAAAAGAAACTTACACGCTGAGGGGTTGTTTTGCGGTTTTTTACATGAAACAAAGTCTAAAAATGCGGAAATTAGAGAGGAAAAAAGGCATTGCAGTCTAAACAGGCAGCTTAATTTTCAGTGGCAAAGCACATCCTTTCAATGCAAGTTGTCACAGAAAGCTTTATTTCAGTACTTTCCACATTTTTGGGGCACAGCAGTACCTCGAGGAGCTGTGGGCTGGAAGTCCCACTCTTCAGCATGAGCAAGGCTTTTTGCTCACACCACATCTCCCACAAAACATTTTCTACTTCACAGCCCCCACGAAGAAAGAGTTTCCCACCAAGGGGGTAGTCACAAAAAAGGGTTCGGCTCAGATGGGAGACACTTCTTATTACACCCCGGTGTTAGCATACACCCTATCCAGACATCACAGGGTACCAGTTTCACACTGGTTTGCAGACTTACCTTCCTGAGGGTAAAAACCCACCCCACATTCAGAGTGAAAACTGCCCAGCAAATTTCTTACTACAAACACACTTTTGTTGGCTGAAAACAGTTGCCATGGTGCCACCTGTACTGCACTAATGCGCTGGTCCCTTGGGATAAATATGCCCATGGCTTGGGCCTCATAGCCAGGTTGTAAGGAAGAGTTATACAAGTGAAAATATTTCATCATAAAGTAATTTCACTAGTGGTGTTTTAAGATTAGAAAAAAAATTCTTATTAAACTGTACACATCACACTCGTAGGCCCAAGAACTGCCCAGGAGACAGTCTAGGTAACTGTAAGTCATCTACAATCTGAGGTGGAAAGATTTCTTAAGAATCTTTGTCCCATTACTTTTCTCCAGACCTGTGCAGGAAGATGAGTTACAATTCCTTAACATAAAGCTTACTGGATATCTGTTGGCATCTTGTCCACTCCTTCTAGTCTCTCAGATGCCCTGTGAAAACTGCAGAGATGAGCTGTCTCCACACATTGCTGCTTTTGCCAGCAAACTGACCACATGAAGCTAAAGTATTTATATTTTCTAAGAACTGGGCTCATCACTTCCTGCCCTACTCACCTACTGTTTGCAGAGCACGTCCATCCCACCTCCCAGCACTTTCTGCTCAGTGGTGAGATGTCTGTCAGTAGTGATTAGTTACATGCTGAATATTTAGACAAGGGCCTCATAGCTGCAATGGAATGTATTATCCTCACACAACACAATGGCTTTTACTGCCAGGATGGAATGCTGATTTATCACAAAAGTTTCTCCGGCCCACCACAAGTGCCCAGCCCCCAGGACTCTGTTCTGCAACAAGAGTGAGAGAGCTTTGCTGTGTGCCAGGTACATCACCTCACACCTGTTTCATGGGTGTGATTGAGGGACAATGCCCTCTGACACGCTCCTGATCGAGGACCTGGCTTACTAGCATTTTACAACTTGTGTTCACAGATAAAGGGGTACCTGGATAAAGAACAACCAGACCCCAGGGGCAGGTTTCTAATGAAAAATCCCTATGTCTGTAAAACATTTTTACAATATGTTTTACCGTGTCAGAACAAAGGGACAATAAGAAAAGTCAGGACAGATTTGCCATCCACACTAAGAACAGGATATAAAATTTTTCGATGAAAAATTTAGAGTCGATAGCTTAAAAAACAGTGTTTACACAGACTGCAAGGATTTCTATCGAAATAACCATCGGACCAATTACCACTCCAGCTTCAAAAGCAACAGTATATTCCTACCATGTGCATTTACACAACATGCTACTCATCGAGATAAACTCATTAGAGAGAAACACCTCCAGTAGTTTTCTGCAGGGTCCCACAAGGGTCAACAGTCACACAATGTTAATACAGAGTCTGTCCATGAAACACATGCAGCAGCATACACAAGGCTTGATCTAAAAAAGCCAAACAATACTTAGAGGTCAATATTCATGCTGTCTTTGCATTGACAGGTCTTGCAAGTCCCTCAGACCAGACAATTCTTCCTCATGCTCAACCTCAAAAAAACCTCATGCTCAACCTCAAAGCCTGCCAACCATAATCAGCTTGGGCTATGGACATTGTATAAGTTGACTATATCAAAAGAAGGTCATAATCACCTCCCCACTTCATAGAGTCTAATAGAAACAGATAAGTTACACAACATATTAAAGCAATTGAAACCAGCAAGGATACCAGCTACAAAACCCTGCCCAAGCTTGATACAAACCCCAGCTTTAAAGCATCACCAGCAGCTGTACTTCTAAATGGTAGCAGGTAAAGGCTTTTCAGCCATAAGCACTCTGGGGACCAGTGGCTGTGTTTTACCAGCCCCAGTTTGACACCTTACCTGGTGACCTTCCAATAACTTGGAAAGTCTTTCCCTAAAGTTTTTCTTTCATTGAGCAAGTATTAAAACAAACTTAATAACCTAGTGATCTTCCCCTCCTGCTAGCAACATTAGTGAAATCTAACCCATAATACTACTGACCTCTCTCCATCATCTTGCCATGGGGCCTGGAAATGAGAATCCAGAGGTCCCTGATATTACTCCTCCTGTCTGGAACAAGGACACACCACTTTCGGGGGGGGGGGGGGGGGGGGGGGGGGGGGGGGGGGACGGACACGGGACAGGACGGGACGGGGGGACGGGACAACACAGACAGCTTTCCTGTGAAGCTTTAAGAACTCCTTCATTTACACCCACAGCCAGAAACCACCAGCCCCATTTGCTGCTTATTTCACCTAGCCAATTAAAAAGCAGAGAACATGTACCCTTTAATTACTTAAAGCTGTATCAGGCTAGACTTGATCCCCACTTAAGCCATAGATGGGAAAGGATAATTGGTCTGCAGCTGATCAGCAGATTCCATTACTGCTGCTGGAGAGCACACAGGAATGTTTCACTTAGTTTAATTACACTAGGAATTGTACCACTGATGGAAAGGTTTTAATGAAACTTTAAAAAAAAAAGAGAGAAAAATTCCACTATGAACTTCTGAAGTCACCTGTGTGCCTGCTTTTCAAATATAAAAACATTCAACCAAAGTGTTAAAACACAAAGTCACTAATTCCAGTCCTCTGTGTCACTGTTCATCCTCACATCTCCATTACAGTTCTGATCAAAACCATACAGGAAAACAGCATTTAGCCTGTTGCTTTTTCTGGGAAGGGAAACACAGAGGAACTGACCTCCCAGGCTGCCTTTAGAGTCATTACCCCTTAAAGCTCATAAGCTTCAGAACACATTAGCTCCTTCTGGAGTGACAGACAAGCTCTGTTAGGCTGTTGACACCTCGATGTTGCCCACAAATACCCCAGTTTCTGGCTGTGGTGGGTATTTGCTGGCTGTCATCCTGAAGTTGTTCGGAGGGGATACTTGATTTGGATGCTCTTCTTAGTAACCTCTCACGGGCACATTGACAATTAGTCTTTAAGGAGGACAGTGGCATCTGCTCCTCACAGAAAGAAAGGGTAGATTGAGCAAAGCTGTAAATACTTAGCAATTTTTTCTTCACCAATTGCTAATACAAATTGTTTTAAAAGGCAATTTAAAGGTAATGGGAACCAGAAAACCTCTTAAAAACAAATCCAGCTTCACCTTTTCCATTAACTCATGTTTTTTATGTAGCTAAACCTCAGGTCACGTGCATAAGGGTAGTTAAGTAACATCAGTGAGCTGTTGGCAGAAGTGTGTCTTGCTCTTGACTGGAGAATGCAAAAATTTCAAGACTTCTTTTGGTTTTGGAGCATTGATAAGACATTGATTGCTTTCTCTTCACCTAATCTGGGAAAAATCCATCTTTGTTTTGTAGACAATGTGAAGGGAAATAAGACTTTTCTCTTTTCTAAATAATTCACCTGATGATAAGAAGCAGCCTCCAAATATTTATTTTTTTCCGCATGGAAAGTCTTCTGAGGACATTACGATGTTCTTTCTTCTAGATGCCCTATTTGTTCCATTTTGGATGGAAACCACCAGGAAAGTGCTTTGAATCCAGCCAGTACTGAACTTTGTTTACCCACAAATGTGGGAGAATAAATTCTGTATATATAATCTAGACTGTATGGTGACAAAAAGCACTCAGCATGGATTAGTTAAGAGCAAATAGGTCCAAATAAAGGTTACAGTAAGTTTTTGCTTCCGAAGAAGCTGCAGACAGCAAATAATAAATGTATCTGGTAGGCTGAAAATAAATAAATCTGAGTGGAAGATAATGGGAAGGAAGGTTTCCTACAGACAGCCTGAGAAATGCTAGTGTCAATAAATAGTAACATAATTCCGTTCCATAATGTCTATTAATACTCCTCCAGGAAGTAAGTCATGATAAATTAACATTCCCCTTTTCTAGAAAACTCTGAGAGAAATTGGTAAAATCCGTTGCCTTTTGTTGCACAGTTCCTGTTTGAATGAAGATAAAAAACCTGATACCTAAGTCAAGACTTTTACTAAATGTATTGATATTTTCTGTAGGTTTTTAGGTCTCATGAAAGGCCAATTTCTGAGAAAAAAATATAAAACCAGCCTAAACCTATGGTGTTCTGTGGTGAAAAGGAACCAAGCAAACCAAACCACAATAAATACAATGCAACAAATCAACAGTAAATCCAACCCGAAGTTACATCACTCTTCATAATGAAAAAGAGTTTCTCTAGAATAAAATGTAACTGTCTACCTTGACCATCTATTGATTAGTTTGGGTAATTGCATGCTGCCTCACTGTAGCCCCTAATATCTGTGTTCACTAGATGGCCATTCACTTTTGTATCAAAGAGTTGTCATGTTTTATCCTGCAGAATTCCTCACTTCAAGAGGGATGAACAGCACTTGTAGCGTGTGCAAATCTTTCCAAGTTTTTAAAGCTTCACAGGGCTACCTGCTCATTTGTTCCTTATAAAAGACACAAGGAAAATATATATAAAGGAAGATATACCTTCTTTGCTCAGGGATCATGTGGAAAATGCCCACTCTGCCACAATGACTGTTGCTGTATAATGTTAAAGTAACAGGTTGGTTATTCGTTCTTCCGTAGGACTGATAGTAAAGCTCCCAAGTAAACCCTAAAATGCCTCCAAATGGAAAAGATTCTGAAACTGTTCTATGTTATTTTGGATTTTTGAAACATTTCATCAACAACCTTCCCAATATAGCTTGTGGTAAATTAAATAAAATAGCCTTAGGTTTCCTGTAGTTTCATAACAGTCCCCGCCATGTCAGATCACTTGCAGCAAGAGCAAACACACGATCGTGATTTTCTTTTTTAAATAAGCCCTGACTGTTCAACAACAAAGACAGAAAAATATTTTCTATCTTATGTTTTGCAAAAAGACCAGGTTCTGATGCTTTGGCTCCTGCTAAGAACTCCTTCCTGCACAAACATTTAGTCTGACTTACATGTGGCTATGCAAACCCTTAAACTGGCAGGCAAACCTGAACTCTGGCATGTAAAGAAACCCCACTCAAGAAAATTGCCACTCTTAAATGTAAACATAGGCATAAATTTCTTGTTGATTTTTGCTTAAGATGATAGTAAGAACTGAAGAAATTAATTAGAATTGTATTTGAAGAATGTAACCCTCCAAAAGAAAAAAACACCCTTACTGTTTGTGTTTAAGATTAATAACTTGCTATCCAAAGACAATGAACCTGCATCTGGTGCTGACAAAATACTGCAATATAGATGTGAAACTTACTCTCTCTCTTAACTATCCTTTAAGAACATTGTAATTCTGAATTTAAATATTGGCACAAAGTTCTACAACATAATCCTTCTCCTAAGAACATAACTCTGGAGGGGCATGGTGGGTGTTTGGCCTCCAACCAGGGTCAAACCACCACAGGGCAAAACCATAAAATAAAAATTTATGGAGTTTTCCAAAGACTGTTAAGTGTAAGTAAACACAACCTGAGCAATGCATTGGTCATATGTAATAATTAGTAAAACTCAGAAAAAGTACATGACAGTAGACACAGTCTTTCTATTAAAGGCTATTGAACATGAGAGGTAAAAACCCTACAGTTGGGCATTAGCAGAATTTCCCTGTGGTCCATATTTCCCTTACAAATATAAGGCAGAACTAGTATTTTTGTGGCACATTGTCCCTTTCAGATGGGTGGAATGGAGAGGTACTCCCATCACAGCAGCCATCAGGCCACTGCAGAATGCGAAGGCAGCCTCAGGCCATGTTCTCCTGACCAACCTTGGGCTGAAGGAGCAAGTCTAAAAACACTTTCAAGGTGGTAGGTCTACATTTGTAAAAAAATCAGAAAGAATAATGCAATGGGCAACAAGAACAGTCAATATTCTAATAAGCCAATGTTCTTTTGCTAGCATGATATTTAGAATTTTTTAATATTTTTTTTTTTTGAGGAAAACCCTTGCTTTTCTGCCCCAGCAGTGTGGTCACTAAATCTAGTCCCTCCAAAGAGATTCACAAGCACAAGTCTTGCTCGCCTTGCTCAGCACAGAATAGCCTCTGCCAAATGCTGCCATAGGGGATGTAGCAGAGAAATCACAGGCTTGGGGACCACTTGCAGTGTCCCAGGGCAAGAGAAAATCTACCCCAGACTCTCTGATTAAGGCCCAAAAGAGGCACTTCTAATTCCTGCAATTTTTAAAATGAAACTATTCTGCCCTCTGGTCCTGAGACCTAACACAATGCTTTTCCCTTCTCTGCAGTCAGAGCACCCTGCTTCTTATCCCTTTAATGCTCTCCTCCCTGCCTCCCTCCCCCCCCCCCCCCCCCCCCCCCCCCCCCCATCCCTGGCACACAGCATATACCAAAGGATCCTTAATTTCCACGATGTCTGCACTAGCAGGAGTACCAGACCAAGGCTGACAGCATATGTATTTCGTTTCTGAGTCACATTCCGTTTCTCTCCCTGAGTTTTGACCTTCAAGCTCTCCATTAAAACTGTTGCTTTTGGCAGAAGCAAAAGCTCTTCACCACAAAGTAAGAAGGAGGAGGGAGCAGTGATGAAATGGAAAAAATAAGGCATCTGACCGGAATCTAGACTGTTGGGAGAATAACATTCCCAAGTTATTTTTCCCACCAGAAATGAGGGAAAGAAAGGCCACAGTAGCTTTTGATACTGTAAGCTGGAGGAATGGTGGGATTTGTGGTTTGAAAACAAAAAAGGAAACAGCAGTACTCGTACTTTGTCCAATGCTCCCTAAACTTTGCATGAAATGGAGAAGGGTTCACATTCCCCTAGGGATGCTCAGGAGATGAAGCAGTATCACAAACCAAGTCTGCCTGGTGATATTCTTTCATGCCTTCCCCTTCCCCACCTCATCCTGCCACCCTCCTTCTGTCCTCGTGGTAGCCAGGTGAGCACCTCCAAACATTGCAGCACCAGCCCAGGTCCCCTACCCCCTGCAAGGCACCTTCCCTGCTCACCAGGTATTCCCCCAGCAGGAGGGATGCTTTCAGGGAGTAAAATACATAGCTCTAGGCAATGCCTTATCCCAGCCTTGTCATTTCCTGACAGCAGATTCACCAAGAAGAGTCTTATGGGGGACATCAGCCAATGCCTCATTACGGTCAAATGGGTTTATCTCTGCGGGGAGAAAGTCAAGAAAGAGGAAAGGAAGGAGATCATACAAGCATGATTTTAAAAGATCACAGTCATCAGCCTGTCTCGCCAACCTCCTTTGACTTGTGCTGCTGTGGTCTTGCAGGCAGTTCTGCTCTGATCGTACCCTGCAGCGCTCACCGACTACTAAGGGTGGGGGGTGTGGACGTACCCATGTGCGTGTGGTTTCACCTTTTCAGGTGGCATGGAGCTGGTATACACACACCCCCCACACTCCCCCCCCCCAAAAAATATCCCACCCAAACAAAGCTACCAGCTAAGGAGGAACATCAGAAATAACAGCTTGGGAAAGGAACAGGCCACGCACTACTTTGAGTCTGAAACTGCCTGAAGTTAACAGCTCGCATAAGAAGAATAAACTGGCGGTGCTGTAATTGAATTTTTATGGAAATAAACAGGTGGCAGATTTACTGTGGCTGTGGGGATAGCAGGGGGTGAAACGCTGCAGTCACATTAACCTGTTTAATTTAATAGCCTCTCTACTCCAAGAGAAAAAAAAATAAAATTAAAAAAAAGATACTGTGCAGTTAGTTCAGTCAGCTGGATGCCAAATGTAAATAACTACAATTACCCTACTATGCCTATGTGCTGGATGGGAAAGGGACTGTGTGCCAACAACCACTTAGTTGTCATGTTTATTAATTAAGCTCCAGGAAGTTTCAAAAAAAAAAGCCCAAAAATTTTCATGAAAAATCAAGATGCACAGGAGAACATGCATCTGGCAGCAAACACAGGATTTACCTGGATCTTCTCTGCAGCATTTGCTCCTTAAACCCAGCACCGCAGCCTTACAGGCAGAGAGATCTGTGTTGATAGCTTCATGCCAGGCTACTACTACCTGCTGGGCTGTTGAAAACTGGTCAGCATTTAATAGCAACCTGTAATGCTCACAGAGAACCTGCATCAGGTTATCACTGGGAATCCAAAACCATTATGTGTTTATAATCAAGGTAATTGTATGGGGAGGGCTGGAAATATTAGATTTAGCTTCTTTCCCCTTAATTGCTGATGTGAAACAAAAATAGGCTGAGGCATTAGTGAAGCTATATTTGCATCCTGGCATGTTAGAAGTATACGAAAGAAATGCCACTATAATATTTGAAGAGGGCTCCAGGGCAGCCCTATAAAATTGCACATTAAGGGAACGGTGAAGCTGCACGGTTAGGCAGCTGCCAGCCAAAAATGGGTTCCAGGGCTCTGCCCCTTGTGCATATGGATGATGATGCAGTCTTTAAGTATATAATCAGCCTTTAATGGTGAAATATAGTAACAACACATTTCCTGGTGCACTGCTCTCAGTAAGTTTGTGTAACCCTCTACACACATGGATAAGTAGCCATTAAAATACTTCATACATAGTACTTCTTATAATTCCAGGAAATGAATGTACTTCTCCTGAAAACTGCTCTGTTCAAGAAAGGGAATCACGTTTTCTGTTAGTGTATACTGGCATTGGCTTTAATAAAGCTACAGCAATTTACAGGCATCAATGATCTGGTCCAAGTGATAACGTAATTAAAGTCTGCAGTGCAATTGCACCTCATTAGTATGGCTGAGATAAAGCTTTAATTTTGTCACTACCTGCATTGTGAGCAAAATATCTGGGTTTTTAACATACTCTCACTGTTAGTCCTTTTGCAATTTCCCAGCTGTCTTCAGAAGACTATGGCTGAAACCAAGAAGATCCTGTCATTTGAAACACTTCTTCAAGACACGACTGGAAAAAAGTGCACTTAGACCCATGTCTCATCAGATTTAGCTCTGTGCACTGTACAGACCACACAGCCAAGAATCTTTCCTTATTCCTTACTAATCTTCAGTAAATTATTGCCTTTTCTCATTTGTTCACGGACAAAACCCCTGCTTCCGCCCCTGAACATTTAACAGTTGACAGTCAGCTTACCAGGCAGCTTCAAAACCCTTCTCATAGCAGTGTTTTGCTACACCTGCCACTCTAAATTACCTAAAAGGGGCAGGAGGACAGCGAGAATGGGAAGGAGCTTTTAATGGAAAATGTCTTTTAAAACACAACATGTACCATTGGGCTTGGGAAACTGAAGCCCACATTTCTGTTCTTCTGGGCATCCTATAGATCCAAAGGAGAAAAGCAGGAGCTCCGTTTTAAAACTGTACTTTCTGGCAGAATACTGCTTTGGAGTAGTTGGGGTAAGAGAAGTATAAAACAAATGCAGAAGGGGGTTGGGGGGGAGGTTTTTTTGTCCCAAATAGGGACAAACCTTCACCTGAGTGAAGGTTGTGGATTGCAAACTGTAACTGCTGAAACACAGCTCGGTCTCAGACACTGGTGACCTTCCTCCTAGCTGTCATTCATCTTACACGTTGCAACACGCAATTAGGCTACGCAAAAGACAGAAGGTAATGAATCTGCCAGTAAATATCATTTTTAAAAATCTATGTTACAGAGATCATTCTTATTTCTCCTCTCAACATCCTGATTGGCATGCAGAAAGCCACCACGGCCACATCCCTCGCCCCGCGAGTCAGTCCAACCCCAAACCCCCAGTAAACGCCAGTGTGACCCTTCATGGTGCACACACCCCACACCACCCCCCTTCCTAGAAAGCACGGCAGAAGGAAGGAACCCCGACTCCTTCCTCACAAAAAGGCAAATCGTGACCACAGCGACATTTTGAAGACACACCGGGAGATGCCCACGGGAGAGCTGGAGTTCGCAGCTGGGAGGATGCTCCCACCTAGTGGGTATTGCTGGGAGAGCGGGACCGGGGCGGGGGCAGCTCCGCGAGCCCAGCTGAGCAGCAGCCCATCCCTACAAGCCTGCCAGTTGTCTGACACCACGGGGAAGAGGGTTAAATTAAAAGTGGGGGAAAGATACAGATTAGCATTCTTCTGGTGCTTGGTCCTTCTCAGGCAGGTCTTCAGCCCAGCGGTAAGACTTGCTGGAAAATGTTTTCTTTGAGCAAAAGGCTCTTTAAAAGCAGTCAGGGCTCTGGCGTGTTCTGATAGCAAAGGGTGATCTGTAGTTCTGTGTCTTTGGACTACAAGAAACAGCCTCCGGTCTGCAACCTGACAGGATCAGGATTCCTTGGCAATGAATGGCATCTCTGTGATCACGAACCTTTATCGCTGCGACCACAGACTCCGCCAGCTCATTTCTATTCCCATCAAACCTGAATTTTTAATTTTAGAAAAATTAAAAAGTGGTTTTGTTTTGTGTTTTTGTTGGGAGTTTTGTTTGTTTGTTTGTTTGTTTTGTTGGGTTTTTTTAACCCCTGAAGTTCTGCTGAGCTTCAGGAGAGTTGGTGTTCTGGAAGAAATATCTCCAGGCTCCCCAGTCCCTCACAGCACTAGGATTTAGCATGCAGGGAGAAGACATTTTTATAGGCAACGTTATGCAAAATATTGCATTGATAGGGACCTTCCTCCTGTGAAACCTGTGTCTAAACTGGCCACTACAAGCCATAAATGCGGGAAAATTATGTTACTTCTCACAGTGGTATAGGATAATGGAAGTGTTGAAGCTAGAAAAATATGATACAGGTATATATACACGTCTTGGGACTCTGAAGAAATCATAAACCACTCATGCTTTTCTCTTTTTACTATCAGAACCCCATAATGCCTACACAGTGTTTTATCACCAGTTTTTCCTCAGTTTCAGTTGGTTCTTTATATGCAATGGACACAAGTAACTCTCATAGGTGGTGGTGTAGTGTTCAGCTACGTAGTACTGGTAACCAAAATACTCATATTTTATTTCTTCTCAGGGAAAATGGTTGGGGGCTTTTTTTTGTTGTTGTTGCATTGTCATTGTTGCTGCTGCTGTGTGTTTTTAGTCCAGGTTACTCTTTGGTACACATGCATGAGAAATTAATATCCCTTTGAATGAACAAAAAATTTTAAAGTAAACCAAATAGCTTCTAAAATAATGTTGGAAAGACTCGCCGTTGACAGGATGATAAATACTGCAAAGAACCCAGCTCTACATACGTACAGGAATTATACAGTGTTCTGACATGCATTCAACAACGTAAACATAAAAAAACCCCACCACTGCAAAAACAAAAGCCAAAGGATCGTTTTTCGTTTGTGTGTATATCTATCAAATTCCTCAAATCTTTTTGCATCTTTTGTGCTGTTTTCTTGTCTTTTTCTCACTAGCTTTTTTGCTGTTGTTTCTGTGTTTTGTTATCGTCATGACAGCATCCAGGTCAAAGGAGGTGATCCTCCCCCTCTACTCTGCCCTGGTCAGGCCCCACCTGGAGTATTGTGTCCAGTTCTGGGCTCCTTGGTATAAAAAGGAGAGGAATCTCCTGGAGACAGTCCAGAGAATGGCTACAAAGATGATTAAGGGCCTGGAACATCTCCCCTATGAGGAAAGGCTGAGTGAGCTGAGACTGTTCAGTCTTGAGAAGAGAAGACTAAGGGGGGACCTAATTAATGTTTATAAATATCTTAAGCATGGGATGCAGGGGGAATTGGCCAGCCCCTTTTCAGTGGTCTGTGGAGACAGAACAAGGGGCAATGGCTGCAAGTTGGAGCACAGGAAATTCCACACCAACATGTGGAAGAACTTTTTCACAGTGAGGGTGGCAGAGCCCTGGGACAGGCTGCCCAGGGAGGTGGTGGAGTCTCCTTCTCTGGAGATATTCAAGGCCCGTCTGGACGCCTATCTGTGCAATATGAGCTAGGGAGCTGCTTTGGCAGGGGGGTTGGACCCGATGATCTCTCAAGGTCCCTTCCAACCCCTATGATTCTATGATTCTATGATCCTATGTTTATTTCCCAGAGCAGTATTTTCAGTCCAGGAAAATGTATGCAACTTATATTTAGATCTTTCGATATTGATTCTTCCTTCCTTTAGGTGGTTTTAATTTTTATTTTCTTACTTCCACAATGGCCTTTTTATAGGATTATGCTTCAAAACATGCTGCAATCTCACTTTCAGGAATACATCACCTTGCTTACATTTTTATGGGTGCACGAGGTCCATAGAATATTCTTCATTCTATCATTGTAGGAGCACTAAAAAGCTTGTGCATTTGGTTTAAGAGAGTTTTGTGTTGGTTTCACAGGGTTTTATGTAAAATGTTCTTTCAACTCTTATCTGCGTAAATGTGATATCCTTCAATCCCAAGCACATAAAGGATCTTATCCTAGTGAGATTCTGTATGAACTTGAGTCTAATCTGAATTCACACCACCTCGATCCAGAATCTTCACCCCTTCCCCCTCTCCCTGATATAGTAGTCCAAATTTTAAACCAGCTGAAACTCAACTTACACCCAACCCAACATCAGTACACAGTCACCTGAAACGTTTGGAAAACCCTTACAATGCTGAAGCAAGCATAACTTTATTTGTGGCTGTAAGCTCTATGACAACTTGAACAACAGACCACAATAAGTCCCATGGCTCTGGAACTTACTTCACAGCCTGAGTCTGGACCATCCCAACTGAAGCACTGCTGGAATTTCCATGCTTCCATTTGTTTGCAAATATATCCCACTGCTTTCCTTTTAAACCAACCCAGGTGTGTGAATGTAGGGCGTTAACTCCAAGGGCCAAGACTCCCTGCTTATCAAAATCTGTTGATGTTAGTTAAATTACACCATTAAACCGTCTGTCCCTCTGGCATTTTCTATCAACTACAGCTATAACAGCAGCTGAGTAGCTAAGCATAAAGTAATGGAGAGTGAATGCATGCAAAACAGTTGTACATTTTTATAATTAGAAAGTAAGAAATAGGTTTTCCAGGTAAAGCTCAGCTCTCTGGCACTAAAAGTGCCTTCACCTGAAACTTAGATGCTGAAAACACTGAGCTGCAATCTGCCTGTTGGCAGTAGAGAGGCCTATTGCAGGCTGGACACCCATAGACCTGCTCTGCACCCATGGCATGGCAAATCTCCTGGAGCATTCCTCATCAGACGCTTCCCTCAGCACCTAGGGACATCCTGAATTCCTCCTGCTGAAGGGATTCCACTCACAAAAATCGATTCAGTATTAAACCGATGAGGAACCGATGAGCAATCTGCGCAGAGAGTCAGCATCTCTCTTTTTCACAGCGGTGACAGAAATCCCCCGAGCCCTCAGAGAGCTCAGAGTGACACTGGTGGCCTCTCCAATGCTCATTTGACTTCTCTGTTTGGAGAGGGAGGCATTGAGCAGCCTTTGCCCCCGCCTCCTAGCCAGCCTTCACAGCTCTGAACCTTGAACGTACCTTTCCTCCCTGATTTCTGCATGAGGCATCTAAACCCTTCTTTTCATTTCTGCTGGTCAGGCTAAACAGCTCCCTGCTCAACAAGTTAGGGTTTATGAACCCCCCAGTCTTACATCTTTAGGGTGTATCCACAAAGCCGTGTGGTGATAGTCAAGTCAGCATGGGTATCAGAAAAGCTACGGCTCTGTTAGCACAGCACCCTCTGATAACTGGGCTGGGTAGTGTGTGCCCATGGAGGTTGTTGATTTAACACAACCCTGCTTCCTCTGGTACTCCATCCAGCTATCTGAGCAATGCAAACTGCCTCTCCCACTGCATCACCCCCGAGGCCTGCAAGTTTGATACAGCAGCACTAAGCCCACTGGGGAATCTAATCTTGGTTTTTTTGCAGCTGGAACAGGCTTATTGGCCTGTTGATGTGGCAGTAAGAAAACTGGTATTTTTTTGTTCTCTTTTGGGGACCTCAACCTAGACCTAAAAATCTTCCTCATGCTCCTGTCACCCCCTAAAATCTGTTCCACATATCCGCTGAAGCTGTTAGTCCCTGCTTCAGCAATGACACCAAAATACTGCCATCATCACCCAAAAGCCAGTCACTGCCGCCTTCTCAGTAGGGGAATAAAAAAGGGATCATTGATCTGAGCTAGTTATTCATCCTGCCCCACACGTACTACTACTGCTAAAAAACATAACACACCGGAGGGAGACTGCACTGTACTTCATGAGCATTCATTGCTGGCACTAAGGGACATGCATCCATCTGTTATTTGCTCTCAGCTTTGCTTACTGATAAAACAGGAAAGACAGCTTGCTGATGGGCTCTTTGAAGCAAAAGGCGTCCCTCTCTTTTTACAATTAAAGTCTATAAATTATTTTTTCAGTAGGCAGTATGCAGCCTACCCCAAATCAAAATTACTTCTATTAAAGTAAAATTAAGTATTTGGTACCTTTTGCATTTTGTTTTTTGTTTTTATTATGTGACTTTGAGTGATGGAAGCTTACAGCAGTGTAATGCTCCTTAAAATATATCGAATTGGACTTTTTCCCAGCACAACCTAGCTTTGTGTTGTCTGGGTTTCAAACATACGCTCTGGTATGTTTTTCAGCTATGCTCTCTCATAAAAACGTGCTTTCTGGCTCAGGGACCCAAGAAGGGATGAAGGGCAGAGGGCAGGCAGGAGGACGTAGCTGCTTGTAGGATTGAGGCTGTGACAGGGCTGTGTCCTCACAGAGGTTCTCTCTGCTTATTTTCTTGGACATTTCAGATCCCAAGAACATCCTGGTACTGAAGGCAGACAGGCTACTAACACATTGGGAGTGACCTTAGCTGTCGAACACGCCACACAAATCCCCTTCCAGGGATTACTGCATTCAGCAGACTATTGGAAGTTGTCTTCTATTTTGGACTCTCTTGACACAGCCAGGGACACCGGGGTATAGGAGGCCCTGTCATAGCAGGTTCATGAAGGTCCATGGGTCTTGCCATGATGAGCAGGCACCCCTGTCAGTTCATTTCTTTGCTTCTTGCTCACCATTCCCATGGCAAGTTTCTGCTCATGAAGGAACTGATCTCTACTGTGCAGAGAACAAACATAAAGGCATAAAACTGACACCACGAATGCACCTCCCAAAATACCACCATAAAAAACACCCTTTATTTTGTCATGCTTTGACTCTGCACATGCTCAGACACTTGAGTTACCTCAGGCTTTTTTCAGAAAGGCAGTATCTGAAAATTTCAGCACTTGAACAGGGATGGTTGTCACCTCCAGGAAAATGTAACCAGGGATAAAGCACAGTTGATGCACACGGGAATTCCATTTTCACAGTGAGACCCGGTCACTTCTCTTTGTTACTCATAATAATCACCACAGTGCCAACCACCATAAATCAGTGCATCAGCTCAGATTTAACACCCAAAACTATTATAAGTCCCCTAGAAAGCATCCAGTCTTTCCAAGCCAACACATAACCTGGCAGTGACCCATCTATCATGCGACACCCATGCCACCCTTCAGGTCCTGTCAATGGACTGCTGGCTGGGGACTGGTTCCTCTTTATTTGACACAGGAACATTTGGCAGTGACAGTGGTGAGGAACAGGAGCTGCTCAATGGAAAGGAACACCAGTGACAGATGAGATACAGTTTCTTTTGATATATAGTTCAAAGCAACATTTAAAGCTGTGTGTTGGAAAGTTAATTTTCTGACCGTATAAAGCCCACTGGTTTTCTACAACCAGGAGGCACAGAAAGAGCAATCCTCTGTGATTCACAGACAACATGCTCTGAGATTTCCAGATTTAGATGCGCCATCTAATGAAGTGCAACAGTTAGCAGCGTACTCTGTGCACTTCTCAAGATATTTGAGAACAACTAATTGTTCTGACAAGGTCAGTTCTACTGCTTGGACCAATTAAATGACTTAAAGATTAAAAAACAGACTGCCTGTTAGCACAAAAAAATGAGCTGTAGATTCAAGATATTTCAAAGTGCCTTAATAGTTCAGGATAAATAACCTTAAAATACTGGAACAAATTTGCTAACACAAACTTTTCTGCACAACCATATTAATTTTGTTAAATGGGATGACTATACAGAACGCCTGTAACAGAGTCCTGTTCAGCATCCACACATGAGATTCCCACATAACTAGACCAGCGATCATTCCCCATTCCCATTTCCCATGTATCTCCCCATTGTTCATAGCAACCTACAACACAGGAGCAGAATCCGAGGAGTGTTGACTGGTGAATTCCCGTTGCTTTGGGAGGTTGGAGGTCTGCACAAGCTGAGTCACTGTGCCACAGGTGTTGTCTTCACATATCCTAGGAAAACATTCAGGGAAGGACACCAATGCTTTCTGGTTGTATTGCTACTCTACCTTTCCTACACTGACAAGCCCTCAGAGAAGGCTGATAGAATCACAGGATTGTAGGGGCTGGAAGGGACCTCCAGAGATCATAAAGACCAACCTCCCTCCCCGCCAAAGCAGGTTCCCTAGAACAGGTCGCACAGGTAGGTATCCAGATGGGTCTTGAGTATCTCTAGAGAAGGAGACTCTACAACTCCCCGGGCAGCCTGTCCCAGTTCTCTGTCATCCTCACTGTGAAAAAGTTCTTCCACATATTGGTGTGGAACCTCCTATGCTCCACCTTAAGGCCATTGCCCCTTGTTGTATCCCCACAGACCACTGAGAAGAGGCTGGCCATTTCCCTCTGTCTCCCATGCTTCAGATATTTGTAAACATTAATCAGATCCCCTCTCAGTCTTCTTTTCTCAAGGCTGAACAACCTGACAAGCACTAAGTCACTAACACCTGTGAAGTGTTTGGAGATTCCCAATGGAAAGCATTGTTGTAGTGCACATCTCACAAGCAGCAGCAGGTTTGAGTCACCAGAGGCTGGCCACCAGAGCAGCTGAGCCAGCGCAGCCCCATAGTAACTGGAGTCTGCTGAGGACCTTTGCTGTGTTTCATGGAGGGGCAGGTGTCACAGCTGTGGGGGACAGGTTCTCCTGGTTCATGCTTACAAGCTGACTTGAGATGAGAGACATATGCAGGCAAACGCCATGCCAAGTGCAGTCACCCTGTTGTGTCCCTCCGGCTACAAGGAATTGGTTTGTCTAAACACACGGTACCAGTGGGTTACCTGGGATCAGCTGGACTTTGGGGTATAGATCAGTAGGTACAAAGTCAGGATAACCTCACCATGGGAAAAACTCAGCTGTGTTACTGCTTTGCCTGCAGCGATCGTTGTTATCTCTTCTGTAAGTGCATCTGTCACTGCTGCAGCAGAACATAATTACAGCAGCAATTTGTCTATGCTTGGAAAAAAAAAAAGGTGTAGTTTGCAATGGTGTGACCCGGCCATCGCAGACTGTCTTGGCTCTGTTGTTCTCCACACAGCATCTTTGTCACTTGCTTTTTGTTGTTGTTGGGTTTTTTTTTTCCCCTCTCAGGCAGAATAAACGGAGCCAGCACATAACAAAGTCTCAGAACAGGCCCGAGGATCTCCATCTTTACTCATGCAAACATGCCTTTGAAGCTCAACTGATGTGTGCCTGTGTTGAGAGGGACCAGTCGGAAAGGGCAGGCTGGTTTCTCCCTTCAGGGACTTCCCTGTTCAGGCCAGCCTGGGACACAGGCCTTCCTCTGGGAGCACTGGAAAAACAGTATGGGTATGCTCAGTAGTTACGGAGACAACCATCACCACTAAGCAGGAGGTCTCTGGATGTCCATCACCACTGAGTAGGTCTCTCTTAATGTTGCGGGTAACAGTGACCTTCCTCTTGAGACATTTTGAGGCCTCAGAAAACTGTTCCTCTCCCCAGAGGCAGAAAGGACAGCACCTCTCTCTCACAGTCCCACAGCATTTCCCAGGCACCAGCACAGAAAAAGGGTTTAGGTTGTGTCATGTCACGAAACCTCACATCATGTAGGAAGGGTGGCCTGCTATGTCCTTTTCTTCACTTAAGAAAATTAAAGGAGGGAAAGAAGGAAAGACAGACAGACATGCATACACACACAAAAAGTTTTTTTAAAAAAGTAGATTTAAAAAATAGGCAGAAATTCTTATACTTGTGCATTATTAATGACAGATTAACAAATGCTTCTCATCTGTAGCCATCTAAAACATGAAATAGACCCATCTTTTAGTAGGACCTGTAGTGATAGGACAAGGGGTAATGGTTTTAAACCAAAAAAGGGTGGACTTAGATTGGACACAAGGAAGACATTTTCTATCATGAGGGAGGTGAAACACTGGAACAGGTTGCCCAGAGAGGTGGTAGATGCCCCATCGCTGGAAACATTCAAGGTCAAGTTGGATGGGGCTCTGAGCAACCTGATTGAGTTGAAGATGTCCCTGCTCACTGAAGTGAGTTTGGACTAGATGACCTTTAAAGGTCCCTGCCAACCCAACCAAACTCTTTTAGGATTCTGTGATTGTTCTATGTATGTGTACACACACACACACACATATATTTTAGATATCTCTTGGTATAGCAAGTTCATTTGTTAGCCTGTTTTTATGCTGTTGAGAGCCTTCTGGAAGAAATACTAGGGATTTCAAAGATAGTTTGAACTTTTCATTCCTTCCTTTCAAACAAGGTCTATGGATTATTTATCCATTCCCTTCAAGTGTGAACACATTCTGTCGTACATTATTACCTGAAGCTACTTAGGGACTATATAATGCAATTAGATCCACTTCTGTCACCTTCTCTCTAGGCCTGGAGATATTGTACTCTCCAACACTCTTCTCATACATAACGCATTATTTAATTCCCTGTGGTACACATTTTGCCCTTCTCTGCGCTCCTTGCAGCATTTAAGTGCCACCTTCAAATTTTGGTTATGAGACTAGCCAACAAAACAGCACACAGGAATTAGTTTGATTTTTGGAGATGTAGAGGTTATTTTATTTTTCTTTGACTCACAGCACCGCTCTTCCTCGTCTTCTGGGAGCAAAATCCTTTGAGGAAAGGAACCTCAAAAGTATGCCATTTCTGAAAGAAAGCTACAGCTTGCTGCTTTCTTTGGTGCACTCCAGTCATTTTCAGGGCTGTACAGAGTACTCTAAGTTATACAATTTCCTTTTGCTGAAGCATGTCATCAGCATCTCGATTCTGTTCTGGTAGCGTTACAGTCAGCATACAAACAGTGCAGGCAATGAATTTCAAAATAGATATGCTGGAAGCTAAAGGGCATTTTCTTAGTTTTCAAAGTGTTGACATGAAGCACTAAAACCTTGAATACCTATCAGAAAGAATGAAACATCTGCTTATGAAAGCAAGGTTATAATTTGTAACAGTGAGAGTTCCTACTCTAAAAAAAATAATTTAAAAATAAATAAATAAAACTGAGGGAACAAAATCTCAATCCCCCATCAAACAACCCTCTGGAGAAATCAGCTATCTCCTTACAAGCAATACCACTTACAAGTGAAGCATTCTCCACTTTTCCTTCTCAAATGAATTTTGTGCTCAATAAAAGCATGAACGTGTGATTACATTATGCTCCTTACAGTTGCCAGTGCCTGACTATATTTAGTCTGCTTCTCATCCCTGTCAAGTTACATTTTTCCCATTGTTAAGTAGACTATTTTGTGCAGTTTGCGTCTTCTGCACAATAACGAGCGGACTGGTATGTGTCACTGCCATACCATTGTTAACAGCGGCCTGGAACAAGGCCATACATTGCTGGAGCAAAGCCAGACCACAAAAGTATCTTAATAAACACCAAAGCTTGTCTGGGAGAATACCCCAACCAGGGCGAGCCAGAAAATTTCCAGCACAATCAGTTTTCATTGAGATGCGTCAGGTCCCACAAACACAAAACCCTAAATAGGAACCTGCTGATTTCAGTGAGAGGGGCCCTGAGGAGTATGGCTGCTTTCCAGCCAGGTGGAGCAACCCTCTGGACCTCAGGGTCTGTCCTGGAAGCACCTTCGCTGTCCAGAGCTCAGCAGTTATTCCATGATTCGTAGCCCAGGAGCAGATCCCACTTGCAGGCTGCCACAAGTAAGTGTTTCCATTAATTTCTCAGAGGGGTTTTTTTCCTCAGGTTTTTTTTCCATTGGAAGTTTCACACACATACTTCTTTTTCTCCTAAAAAGTGAAAAAGTAAAAATACCCAGAGCTTCTGGCTTCTGACTACATCAGGACCATGAAAAGAAATCCACTAGCTCTGTTCTCCAACAATGACTTCTTCAGAGAGCTCATAATATGAAGTCCAGGCCTACACAATGCAACACTTGGGGAAATCCTATGCTTTAAATGTGTTTTCCCTACAGGCAGAGGAAAACCACAGTGATAGTGATGCAGTGCTGCTATATTTTCTATTTTTCACTCGAGTCACCAGAAACACCGTGCAGCCGCATAGGATGGGAAGTAGGCTCCTCAAAGAGTCAGCTTTGATTTAATGGTGGGTTTAATGGTCTAGCTAGTCTGCTCCTTTTCTTAATCTGAGTCTCATTAAGACTCGCCTGTGCGAAACGACATGAAGATCCAAACCAGAAGAATCAGTACTACTGCTGCAAAATGAGTTTAGCATTGAACTCTGGTCTTCTCACTAGTGTAGTGCAGCACGAGTGTAGGGATGAGTTATGAGGCAATTCCTCTGTATTAATTTAGATGACATGCTTTCCCCCTCAAAAATATCTTAGGCAGTCTTCTGCCCATGCTGCAAGTAGATTTTGCTGAGCCAGCGTTTAGCTAGCTCTTTATTTCAATACCATAAATTTCAACAACTGGTGATAAAATACATACGTTTTGTTGCTTGGGAGCACCAGAAGTTTAAGGTCTACGTTTCTCTAACTTTGTAGATGGGTTTGGTCATTACAGTGGTGCTGTAATTAACTGTTCCTGACCAACACTTTTCCATAAGAACAACTCACCATTTGTAGATATGAACGTACATGTGCCTGTGCCAGAAAAAAAAATGCTCTTAAACCAAAAACTGAAGAGATCTGAAAATTTGCCTTATAGTTAGGGGCAGGGGCGTGGTGCTGACAGCCATACTTACAAATGAAATTATACTTTCTTTTGGCTTTCATAGCCAAACTTGCCTTAACTGTTCTATTAGCAGTAGCATCTACATTTTGGGGTTTTTTTTAAGAATATCACTTATACATGCCAAGTTCCACAAGTAAGGTTTGATTTCACCACTACCCCAAGTCTTAGAGGGGTATGGGTTGCTATTTCTGCCATTTCAATCCTCTTATTTGCTGGCCACATTTGCCTGGCATGTGTGGCATCATGCTGTGCAGGGAGAGGGGCTTGCTTTCCTGGGAGGGTTGCAAACACCAGTTCACAGGCTCTTACTGGCAATAATTTCTAATGTCTTCAGTTCCCTGTCCTACTCACACACTCAGCATCAGCCTGTCAGCCAGATTTCAAGTCTAGACAGATTTTTATATCCTGTTGGCTTGGCAAGGACTAAAGGCAAGGGCTTTAGCTCTCTGTTCCATGGAGCACAGAGTGATCCCTGGGCTCGGATGGGCATTCAATCCTGTCAAAATGCTGTGCTGAAGGGACTGAGGACTCTGGTTTCTATGTACACATACCCACACACACATCTATAGGACCTCACTTCAGACTTTCTCTGTTCTCGTCTCTGGGTTCTCTCCAGTGCCACTTCCTGTGGTTCAATTATTGTTACTGCCTTTGATTCGCTTACCACAAGTCTTGTGTTGATTGCTGGGTAACAGAATGATTTGTGACCTGTGGCGGCTGGTGACAAGTAGAATAGATGTTTTTCAGACCCTTCTAAACTGGACACCAATAGCAGAGTTTTCTGTGATAGTGATCAGATGACTCCTGAAGTTCTAACACACTTGAGCAAATGCTAAATGCATCCTGCTCCTTCCTGCCCTTTGTTTTTTCTTCTTAAAACGTCATTTGTGAAGTTAGGCCTGTAATACAGAAAAATACCTGATTTATGGCTAGATTTGCCTTTGCTCATGAATATCTACCCTGCAGAGGAAAGGACTGTAGCACCTTGGAGGAAACACTGTAGTGAGTGTCCGAGGAAACAGTGAGAATCAAAACACACATGTTGAAGAAAATACATACCCAGTTTCACAAAAAACATCTGTCTGGATGGGTATGTTGAACTTTGCATTTAACTTAACGGGGAGAGCTTATTTTTGTTTTGCCTGTACATAGGAGGGACAGAGCCCAAAGGCACTGTCTCAGCTCATGGGTTGCAGATGTCCCTCTATTCTGTATCTCAGGCCTTGTAAGTAGGGTTGCTTGCTTGTTCCAAACCCCACTGCTGGAAATATCCCCCAGCATAGAAGTCTATAGTTAGTGTCTAAAGTTAATCTTTACAGCTATTCCAGTTTCAGCCTAAACTAGAAGCTTCAAATGATTGCAGACAACTGAAATTCAGATGTTGTACTGGAAACCATTCCTTCATTCAGAATTACGTTTCTTCCTCTCCAGTAGTTCAAATTTCATTTATCTCTGAAGTATTTGCTTCTCTTCCAATGTGATCTACCATTTTGGTCCTGTGGTCACGAAGACTGACAATAAGCTGGTCTGCACTGATAAGACTGGAGGCAGCAACTCAAGGTAGTGAGTCACTTCCTTCCCTATGGCCCTTCTGAGACTGCATCTCGAGTAGTGTGACCAATTTTGGGCTCCTTGATACCAGCAGGACACAGACATATTGGACCAAATCCAGCAAAGAGGTGTGAAGATAGTTGGGGGATCTGTGAGGAGAAGGCAAGGAAGCCACTCAGTGTGAAGAAGTTAAGAAGTCCTCAGATCTCCAGTGGGTGGTTTTACAGATGAGAAAACCACACGCTGCCTGGAGGGAGAACAGGGAAGAGACAAGAAGCGAAAGACACCAGCTGAGCCCAGGAATAGAATTTCACAACAAGGGCAGTCCAACGCTGACACAGACTGCCCAGAAAGGCTCTGCTATCTCCATCATTAGAGATCCTCACATCAAAACTCATCTCAGCAGGGTCCTGAACATCCTAGTCCAGCATAGAAGTTGTCCAGCTTCCAAAATGAGGCTGGACCAAATGTAGAGGTCCCTTCCAACCCAAATTTTTCTGTGATTCCAGTCTTCAAATCTAAAAGTCCTACACAGAAATGGAGCAACATGAGAATCAACAGGCAGAGGCCTGAAGAGAGGAAACCAGGGCAATTTTAATCCTGAGCTGAAGTCCTCTGACATTTGAGATGGTAAATAATTTCATAAACAAAACTAGGAAAGTGTCCAGTTCCCGAGGCCCGTTTATAAAATGCACTGACATTGAAAGAAGTCTTCCAGAACAGCATCCTTCCCCTCTCACAAAATGTGCTTGGATTTTTGATGACATTTCGCAGAGGGACTGCCAGCCCTTAGAGAGCTGATTAATTCCACTCCCTGTTCACCAGGGGTAGGTTAAAAGCTGGATTGCAGGCATCTAGCCTAGCAATACCAATTATAATAGTAAGATGACTAATGAGATGAGTAATGGAGGATATCATGGCTTAAAATTTCACCTTTCCCAGAGATGAAAGGTTGAGGAAGATAGTTGCATTTATACTCTAATTCCTCCCATATAGGGACCAGATGGCTTTTAGAACTGATTCCATTGATTTTCTTTTCTTTTTTTTTTTTCTCTTTTTTTATTTGACATTCTAGCAAGAGACCTCTTTCATAGCAGCTGTGTGACTTATCTTTGCATAGTCCAACAGCATTTCTTTCTTCCCCTTTCTTTTCCTAATCTGTGCTCTTTTTTTCCCCCTTTTTTTAAACCCAAAAAGCCAATTTTTCGAAGTTTAAACATAGCAGCAGTGCAGGACACATTACTCTTTTCTGGTTATTAACATGGTTTGTCACTTCTGCTAAACAAAAACTATGCCCTCAGAAAAAAGGTTCCAAGCAAGAGAGATAAATGCTGGCTTACTGTAGAGCAGGTTAAAATGTTTTGCCTTCGACTAGGCCCACACTCTGTCAAATATTGTGTGTCTAAGTCGCACCTGGAAAAGCACTTAAGAGCATACCTATTTATAGGTGGCAGAGGTGTTTTGCTAGCAAGGAATGGACTGCTCAGCTGGGGACTGCATTTGCAAATTGCACATTTATCAGCAAACCTGAGTGCGTATTGTAAGAGGAACCATCTGAATAGCGTGCATAGAGCGCAGAAATTGCCGTACCACCAGAGAGGAAATACACAGAGTGGTAATGATAATCACTATTATTAGTATTTTAATCAATGCAAATGATGAGTAACTCATAATAATGTACCACAGTGTTTTGATTTGAAAGGGTTTTTTGGTTGGGTTTTTTTTTCCTGAGATTAGGAGTTTCTCAAAAGTTTGCACTATAAAGGGCAATATTTCAAGGAAGAAGGCAGGCTCAGCGCCATGTTTGAGAGCCCCAGCTTGCCTGAGCATGATTTTGCAGGGCGTCACGAGGTGGCACTGCTAGACTCCATGCCAAGGAGGTCTCCTGCTCCCTGTGAATCTGTGACCAGTACTGACTGTGCTAAGGTCTATTGCTACTAAGGGTCTCTCCAAGGAGGATGAGGGTGTAGGAAAAGCAGGATATTTCACACTCTGCTTTATGTTCTTTGTCTATTGACGGCTACTGAGGTGAATAAGTAGCTTCCAAGGAATTTAGCATCTGCGTCAGCATCAGGCACTCCTGAAAAGCAAGGTTTCCCTACACTGTTTTACAAGCTTTGCAGCCCAGGCCTTAGCAATAAACAAGTTTGTTTCACAAGGAAACTCTGGCCTTTATATCCCCAACTTCCCTCTGATGAGAAGACAGCTTGCAAGATCTAAACATCTGCTGCCTCTTAGAAACAGGATGATGATATTGTCAGCCGTATTGCACAGGCAGAACACTCACATCCATGAAAATGCTGACAGCTGACCTCAGGGAGTTCACTGACCTCCTAGGACACTTAAACACTTTTGAGAGTCTTTCCCATCAGGTCAGATCCACCATTGCTCCCAGTCAGCTTTTTCCTCAGTGGAAAGCATGACAAATGTGTTCATAGTTTTTACTTCACAAAATGAGACAGTACACGGGCAGTACCAATTGTCTTTGGCAGGTGACTCAGAGCCTTAAAATTTCTGGTCAAGAGGTCTATCTTTCAATTTAGAAGGGTTATTTTATGTTTTCAATTTATTACTCTGAGTTACTCTCAGTTGAATGGAGATACTCAATTTAATGATTTGAATTTATAGGCCTTCTGCTAATAACTTCATCTGACTATGGAGTGCAAACAATAATGGTAGAGGCACAGAGTAGTCTTATAGCAAAATAGCTTTTGAAAAATTGAAGCCGAATTTATGCTAATATAGCTATAAATAAATGGAACTAGTCTATGACATCTCTACAGAGAAAAATATCGCAGCAGGGGTACTTCTAACAGCCTTTTGCACACCTCTTTTTGTGATTAGTCAATGACTTCAACTTCACGCACTTCAGAGCAGAAGTGCAGCCATGCCTAGTTCCCATGGCAGTACTAAAAAACTATTTCAAATTAACCAGGAGTGTAGTCTCCTGCCTGTGCACTTTTTTCTCCTGTTATTGGTGGCCACAAGAGGTACAGTCCTGATCCATGCAATGTTGATAGAAAATGTGTGAGTACGAGACATGAACCCTCACGTGTTTGGGTTGGGAGGGGCCAATACAGGTCATCTAGTCCAAACCCCCTGCAGTGAGCAGGGACATTTTCAACTCAGTCAGGCTGCTTGGAGCCCCATCCAACCTGACCTTGAGTGTATCCTGGGATGGGGCATCTACCACCTCTCTGGATATCCTGTTCCAGTGTTTCACCTCCCTCATCATAAAAAACTTCTTCCTTATCTCCAGTCCTTGTCTGAAAAAACCCAGCATGCTCAGCCTGTCCTCCCAGGAGAGATGCCCTAGCCCTTTTTCTATAGATCATTTTTAGTACAAAAAAGAAGGAATCATCCTCCTTCCTGACAGCAATGACTTTAACTTGCTCTTGATGTTTCTCCAGAGCTTAGAGCTACCTGTCCCCTTCTCCAGCCACCCTCTGCTCTCTTTTGGAAACATAAGGCCTTTAACATGTACAGCCCTTTCTGACTTGCAAATGGAGATTTCTCTGCAGTTGCAGTTAGAAAAGCTTCTGTTACTCAATTAACTTTTTCCTTCCATATCTATACTGCAGTTCAGCCACCAAAGTCTGATCCGACTGCAGTATCGGGAACTGAAGAAGCAAGAGGGAAAATTCATCGTGCAGGCATCTCCACTACATAAATATGCATGTGTGCATGCCCCTGTGCGCATCTGAGAGAGTGCACGAATGCACACACACCCCAATTGCTAAATTACACTTTTTTCATAACTCCAGTCTGAGACAAATGAGATCGCCTCCCCCTCACCCCCCAAAAAATAATGAAAGCCAAATTGATCTCCTAAGTGGATCAATAGAAGCTTAACTGAAATAGATAGGGGAGTTTATCAGACCTGATGTAGTAAAACACTAATAAGATCACTTCCAATTCACACATATAGGACTAAATTTTCAGCACAAATTGATCTCATCACCAAGGATGAATGGGAACCTTTAGTAACGGATTAGGCTGTAAAGCATTCTTTTTCCATACAAACAGTAGATTTTCCTCTTAACCTTACTGATTGCATGTTTTTAATGCTGCCTTTGTTCTGCACAAACCAGCAGATTTCTCTCTGAAATACGTATTTATTTCAGAAAACAAACTACCAGGTCATTGTCTGCACCTTTTTGCACTGAATATTACCCGAGAGTAAGAGTGTGGGAGTAAAAACTATCTGTGGCCATGAATGTAAAAGTGTTCCTCTCAGAACTCTTGGTGCTAGTCCTGCCTTCGGTGACCATGGAAAGATGATGTGGAGCCACCGTGGGAGAAGGGACAGGAAGAGTCCCCAACAGCACTGCAGAAGAGGGAAAGTCTGAGTGGCGCTGACCACTGGATATTTGGCACCTTCTCCTTTAAATACTTGGGTCTGATGTCTGCAAGAAAGAAAAAAACCCACCCTACTTTGACTATGAAATCTGCAGAAGGCAGTTCGCTCCCTGTGCCCCAGTGATGGGCACCCAGCCACCTTTTGGAGTGGGGCTGAAGTACCCCCTTCTCTGTATTCCCTGCGGCTAGTGAGATGCTCTCCTCCCACAGCACATTATCCTGGCCGCTTGCCCAGGCATACGTACCACTCGCTGGATGGATAATCTCATTGGGTTTATCACTACTACTTCAAAGAGTGGGATTTACCTCATCTATTTCCAGCTGCTCTAAAGCCCAAAGTGTAGCTTATGTTCTTCCATAGCCTAAGGCTATTCTCCATGGTCAATGGGGAAAAGCCAGGCTCCTTCAGAAGGAGCGATGAGAAAACCCACCGTACTCAAATGGCTGCTAGCTGAGACGTGTCAAAGAGTATTGGTGTGAAAGGCAGCAAAGTCCAACAGTACTGGAGACACAAGATAGTAAAACTTCACTAAAAGCAGAAGTCAGTCAGATGGAAATTCATCCTGCATAGACCAGAACAGCTCACATCACCTTCTGGAAGGGCCAGTTTCTCTCCAGTGAGATCTTCAACACTTGCACTGACTAAACACTTAGTGTTCTGACGGTTAGAGGCAAGTGAAATGAATATGGCTTTGAAGATCTGGCATCTACAGCTGTGAAGTTAGCTCTTCATCTGACCCTGTTTTTTAAATTATTTTCTGGAAGCCTGCTCTTGCAGCTAGAATATAATTTATTTGTAGCAAGTTGATCCATTTAAAGGAGAAGAGGAAAAAAAATTAAAAAGTAAAAGAGGAGCAGGAGTAAGCACTCCCCTTACCATTTTTAGCTATAGATATGTAAATAAACATATTCATGAAAGAGGTATCCCTTGCACAGCTTTACCTTTCTCTGTCAGGCTCCTAAAGTATAAAGAGAGAAAATAAAAGGAATTGCCAAGAGAGATCTTGTGCTACAGGACATGAATAAAAAGGTTTTTAAAAAGACAGAATAAAGTATGTAGATAAAAAAACAAACCTGAGCTTTGACTATGCAAAGGTTTGGTAATATTAAGAGCTTCTCTCTGCACCAGCAATTTCTGCCCCACTGCATATAGGAAACAGAGTTTTGTTGTACCACAGTCTGAAGCTAGAGTACAGACTCCAAAATGATACCTATCATTTTGGTACAGAGACATTCGGTAAGGAGCTTGGTATTCTCTGGAATTAGAGGATGCAGAAGACTTTCTGCACCACAGCGGGAAGATGGCTGAAAATTAATATCACCAGGTGACTCATTTAAGACAACTTCTAGGAAAAATACAGATGGAATTTTAACAGAGTGTAATAAGAGGCCTCTCCTCATTTTAAAAATAAAACTACATTTAACAAGACTATTTGTTCTTTTGAGTTGCAGAACCAGCTCTGTATCATTATGAAAACTGAATTAATAGATATTCACATTTATAAAGGTATTTTCCTGAGGCAATAATCGCTTTGTAAAGAAACCCTGAGGCAGCTTACAAGAGTATACACTGTCTACCAAGGAAATCAGAACAATACTAAAGATATCAGACAGTAAGACAACTGGGGACCAAATGCAGGACTGTCAGCATTACCAAATGCCACAAACAAACTTAAGGAGAACCAGGTAGAACTGAAGAAAGATAAGATTTCCTGGACCAGAACTCCTGAACATGAATTGCTGTCTGAAAGAAGCACATTGAATATGGCATATTATAATAGATGGGAAAACCAACTAAAGGGGAGTTACAATCAATTTTTGAAATAGCAGAAACATAAATAAAAGAGCAGCTGTATCATGATACCCATCGGACCTGCATTTTGTTAATGAGGAATAAAGGATTTCTGCAAAATAGGCTGTTAATGTAAAATCCATAGCTATGCCTAGACTTCAGATAGCAGTCTCTGGAGTGATAGCTCCTGGTCTGCATTGCCAAGAATGTAACAATATAAACTGCATCCAGATCGCAGACAAAAAAATGCCAAAACCTTTTTTTTTTTCAATGAAGAATATATTTTAGCAATGGACTTGAATTGCAGGCAAAAAATTCAAAAGACTTTTAGAATTCAATGAGTGATATGCACACTGTTCAGAGCAAAAAAATTAATCCAAATAGAGTCCACAACTTCTAAGTTAAGGCCATGGAATTTCCTCTTAAGCCTAAAAATCAAGCTCAGAAACTTAGCAAATTTGATGGTTCAAAAGAGAGACAACCAAAATTTCTTGTTGTCTTTTAATACTTTTTCTTATTACTTCGATTACTTTCATCCCTGGAGGTGTTCAAGGCCAGGTTGGATGGGGCCCTGGGCAGCCTTGTTTAGATCCAGGACGGGAGGTTGGTGGCCCTGCCTGTGGCAGGTGGATTGGAACTCCATGATCCTTGGGGTCCCTTCCAACCCAGACCATTCTGTGATTCTATGATTCTATGATCACATAATTGCAACTGAAGCACATTGTGAATGCCTTTTCCGTTATCACTTGAACATAGATGTCCTGGCAGAACAGAAATAATACTATGTGCCTGTCTTAACTAACCACAGCCATTTTATGGTTATAATTCCTTAACTGGAGAATAAAGAATTCAAAACAATATTTCTCAAATAGACCTAATGACTCTCAGGGAACCACAACTTGTTAATTGATACAATATTAGCAGAAAAACACAGCTATCAAAATAGTAATTAAAAAAATATATATCATCCATGTATTAGGAAGAAACCACATCAAGCACTTAATTTGCATTAGATATGTGCACATTGAAGGCAGGACGGAGAGCCACAGATTTTACCAGCTTAAATTACCATGGTGAAGACAGGCAGGACAGAGGCAATTTACTCACCCAGGGTAGGCAGTGCACTTGTAAAAGTGAAGAGAGAGGTGACTTGCAGACCATTTCCAAAGCACCTGCAGAGGAATATGGTGGGTGCCTGATCGACGAACATCCCATCTTGGGCCAAGTGTCACCTTTGTCATCTGAATTAAGTGTGTCTTGTGTGAGTACCTGCAGACAGTTCATGTCCACCCATGAGAGCACCCCTTCCTTCTTCATCTCCTACTGGAACATTTCATGTGGTAGAGTGACCAACTCTGGACAAGTGGTGGTCACTGTGGCAGACAGAGCAACCCGCCACGGACAGGCATTTTGTGAGGGCTGTCTCAGCCATTTCAGAGTCTGAAGAGGAACCTTTTAGTGAGAATGTTTCAGTGGGTTCTCATTAACACTCCATCACTTCATTAAAACCCTTTGTGTATGGCACAGGAATCTGTTAGGTGTCTCTCCTTTAACCAGAGTCAAAGTAGCATCTATTACACAACGTGTTAAAAGGTGCTGCTGCTCTCATGAAACTTGGCAACATGTGGTTTGTCCTAGTGATTAGTTCTGACTGGGAAGAAAATTAAAGCAAATCAAACAAACAAACAAACAAACAAAAAACCAACCTAAAAAACCAACCCAAACTCCCAATCTATTATTCTTTGTACTACACAGTAAAAGCACAAACAAAAAAAAAGGCTTTATAACTTTCTTCCTAGATGGAATCACAGAATGTTAGGGGTTGGAAGGGACCTTGAAAGATTTTCTAGTCCAACCCCTCTGCCAGAGCAGGATCACCTAGATTAGGTCATACAAGAACATGTCCAGGCATCTTTGGAATAGGTTATAAAATGTGAGCATGCTTATTTTTTGAGGCCATGTTCCTCACAGCTATTAAACACCCTAGTCCAGATTTAGTCCCTGGTTCAGAGAGTCCTTTCCCACTCCTCCCACCCCCTCCCACCGCCATTGGGAAGTAAGTCAGGCAGGAGATGTCTGTCCCAGAAAGTCTGATACTTTTTCTTCTCAGAAGAAAAGCCACAGGCAGGGAAAGGACACTAGATTATACGTACCTTTGCTCTCAGCCTATTCAGCATCTCTTATATTCACAAACCTGTATCAACCACTTGCCTTATTTAGGCAAAAAAAGGAAAAAGAGAAAAGGTTAGATTGCACAGAGTACACAAACCACCTCCTGGGTGTCAATTTCTTGGCTGTTTTGCTCAGTGCCTGGGGGCTCTTGGGATACACATAAAGCAGAACCAGGCTTCGCAGTAGAGTCACCCAAAGTCAAATACATTTCTTGCCTGAATATAAATAAGGGCAAAAATAGAGAAAGCAAATCAGAGAACTTGAAAGGTCTATTTGAACGTTCACTCCGTAGTCACACAAATTTACGCCATACCACTCTGGGCCGCTTTTCAGCTCAGTCCCAGTCAATATAACTTGTCCCAGGCATGCCTCTTACCTGCCCTCAGGTCATTGGTTTTCTCTGGCAAGGAGAGAGAGGTCGGTCTCTGCCACCCTCCTTCAGGAGGACTTCAAGCCTGTAGTCACCTCTTCAAGCCACCCTAACTTGTAATTCACAGGGACAAAGCTCTGCCCTCCCCTCTGCATGGGCAGTGACTTTGTCAGTGTGCTGCCCTGATCACCAGTTTAGCCTGTCTCCTCCCTGCTGTAACTTTTCTCTTGAAATAAGACAGTCTTCGCAAATGGAAATTAAGATGCTTTTTTTTTTTTTTAATAGCTGTTCTTACCTCTCCAGGGAGCTTAATTAATTATTCCCTAAGAAGCAGGAACCCAAAAACACGCACAGCACTGGTAGCACTGATAAGTTTGATTTGGAGGCCTATTTCTTTTATTCAGCCTGTTGTAGCTAGGTATAAAAGACCTGATGGTCTGTAAGCTTCCAGTATCCTTCATTTGTCCCAGCCAGTTTCTGGGTGGGCTCTCCAAAGCCATCTGCTTTTTTCCCTACACCTCGCTCTTATTAAACTCAACAGTCCCCCTGGGTGTGGCAAGATCAGGAACCAAGCGGCATGGGTCATGCACCATCCATCCTGGGGCTGATGGCACAGTGATGATCTGCAGCTCCTGCTGATGTTCCGCAGCTCCTGCTGATGTTCTGCAGCTCCTACCTCCCATTGCCTGCACCCAGCTGGGGAAAAAAAACCCGCTTCATCCAAATTTCTTCATGGTGTCAGGACCTGGAATCACTCAGGAGGAAAGGTGTGAATATTGGAGTGCTGTCTCAAAATTGCGGCAGCACAACTCTCTCACTGCAGCATTCATTCCTTCCCCTCAGCATTAGTACACAGGGCATGGCTCTTCCATGCTGCTTCTTCCCGTAATGCCTTATTCCCTCTCTCACACACACCCTTCCCCCATCCACTTTCATTAGATTAAAAAGGTTTTATATAAGTCTGGAGGGTTGGCTTTTATTTTTAAAATGTTTGCAGTTGTACTTCTGAAGCGTCCCTATCATCTGGCAAAAAAAGGAAATGTAATGCAAAACCATATTTCAGTTGCTCTGCTAATGCTGCTGCTTCTCCAACAGAAATTGTTTTATTGAATCTGATCTTTTTGAAATGAATTCAGTATTCATGAAGAAGCTTGGACTGATAGCTTGGAAAGCACTGGTCATATTTCCAGGCAGAGCCCAGGTAGCAAAACTGATTTCAGACCCACTGCAATCTCTGTTTGAAGCAGCTCTGGTTTGAAAGGGATTTGGTTCAGCTGGGGTTTTGGTTCTGACCCGCAGAGAAACATTTCACCCATGTGCACAGCATCATGCATGGCAGCATTCCCATTGACACCCAGGCTTTGTCCCAGGCTCATTTTAATGGCCTGTCCCCAGATTCAGGCTCTGTCAAAGAGCTAGCTCCCACACACACACACACTTTGGTGCTTTGGGAAGCAGCATAATGACAGACAGTGGGCAATAATATGGTCAAACAGTGATTCGAACAACTGATCCAACATCAAAAAGCTGATTTATTACCTGACAGACTCAATCTTCTCTTTCATCAGTTTAGTTAGAAAGAAAGGAAATGGGTGTATTTTAAGAGTGATGTTGAAAAATATGGTACGGATGAAATCAGAAGTAGAAAACTTTTTCTTTCTTAGAGTATCGGAGGAGATGACCCAAGCCCTTACACCAGTGGTTGCATTCTCCAAAGGACTTCAAAGTTTGCAGCAGCTTTTATATCTGTCCAAGTTCACATGACCCGACAGGCACAGCCACTTTGATATCAGCAAACACAGGTGCATATTTGCATCAATCAAAAAAGAAAAAATAATCTGTGTTACGTTTTTCCAGTAGCTCCCTTTTATTATCTTCTCCATTTCCATCTAGCTTTGTTCCAAGTTCAAAATAACAAGCCTTCACCTCATGCACAGTTGCAGCATTTGGCAAACCAGGGGCTGGCGTCATAACTTACGAATAAAGATGCTCCCCTTGTAAGGAAAAGAGAGTCCATTGTGTTCAGTGTCACTTATACTGGGCAAAACCAGATCCTAAAGTACTGTAGATTTATTATGGAGAGCTTGAAAGAGCCTCCTAATTATTATTCGCCGCTTTATAGATCACTGTTAGAAGTGTTAATTTCAATTATCTAAATGTTTTTCTGGCTTGTATGTCATTTGCAGTAAAATTACTAGGGCCAGATTTACTGGTGTAACACCATTTGCCGTGTGCGGTTCCAGCCTCGGGTTTACGACTGCTTTGTGTTGCTGGAGTGGTGCGCTGAGCTTTCTAATGATCCTGGCTTATTGCCTTTTCCCCGCACATTCCATATCAATTTATTATTCCATGGTGGATGGTTATGTGCTTTCTGCAATTTACTTTAGAAATTGTATTAAAAATGAAGTTGACATGCATTAAATAATACTTTATTGATTTTTCTTAAACTTGCGACACAGGAACGCACCTCTGCATCACTGGCTCCAACCCGTATATACATACGTATATACATACCGAAACCTACATCTACCATATAAGAGACAGCCAGATGAAAGCCATACAAGTTGAACCTAAATAGATCTCAGATGGCATCTTGAAAAATTGTGAGAAAAAAGCAACACTGTACAGCACAAACCTGTGTTTTGTATGCAGGCACATTTGTAACACAAAGGAAATACAATTTCTCCGTGGGTGCAGCTTTCCGAAGGAGCCACATTGTTACAGTGGCTGCACAAATCACTCACCAGCAAGCCCAGGAAGGGGAGACAGCCACATACCACTCCCTCTTTCCCCCCTCTGCCCAGGGAAGTCATTGGGTTTCAGACAATATCTCAAGTACAGAGTTTTGGAGCAGACATCCATCGTCAATAGCCAAACGGGAACAAATCAAATCCAAATCTGTAGGACTAGGCTGTTTCTGTACTTGGTTAGACAGGGTTTTCTATAGCAGGAGTGTTTGGGTGACCACCTAACCTTTAGACTAACACATAACGACTTCATTTCCAAAGGCAGCGACTCCAAGTGAGCATGAATACTTGGCGTTTTATTACCACATGTGTCTGCTTTAGATAAAGGCTTTACATAGCCTTTTTGGAAAGGATTTTGAAAACAATTTTTGTTTAAAATATGGGTAAAGGAATAAAAATGGGTCAAGGTGTACTCAACACAAGAGATAATTATTAACATGAGCTACAGCCTGAAGCATTTTAGAGTACACATGCCACTAGATAAATATGATGCTGGTGCAGCACTGTATGCTATCTTCTAAGCTAGCATGCTTTTCATCATCCAGATGCCTTTGTATGATCTAAAGTAGAGCTGCATGAGACCCGCAGTCAAATGCGGTGCTGTCAGAAAGGTATGATCAATCATCTCTGCCAAGCTGACAGTATAGGATCTGATTTATCCTGCCTCTGACTCGTATATTTATCATAAAATCAAAGGTAGCTAGAGTTTAGCATCAGTACGAAGTGCTGGAGTTTTGTTCTACAGTGAGCTGGTGCCTGTGGAACAAGGATCAAATCTCCTGGCATTCAATGATTCATTTTAAATATATCTGGCACATGAATTAGCAAACAGAGCTGTGAAATCCTAACAGCAGCCAAAAGTAATTTATGAATATTGAATCGCACTGTGCAGTATGTCAAGTAAAAATACAGCAAGAACTCCCTTAAAAGCTTCTTTGCGTGTCCCAGCTTCCTGGTAATCAGAACATGCAAGAACTGGGCTGAATGTGATGCTCCAAATTAAAACAAAATTTTAAAAGGGGGGAAAATAAAGGAAAGTAAACAAACCCAGGAAACCTGAAATGTCCCCCTAGAAACTGATAGCAGATATTTTGTAATGAAGCTGCTGCTAATTGAAAATATGCAAGTAATTAAGTATACAGAGATAGCTAATCATAAATTTCACCACTGCGCACACAGTCTTTCAGTTTATCCCAACCTATTGATGTCCCCATGGAGTTTTGGTAGCCTCTAGCAGGACTTGTAATCTGTCCAAATTTTCTAACACAAGTTGGTCATGTCAGGACCTCTAATGGGGTGTTGGAGTGGAAGTGCAAGGATTCTATTGAAACACCGCAGAGCATCCGGGATATCCCAGAGGAGCTGCGTATTTGGCACGATAAGCTTTAAGATCCTCTGGCTGCAATCCGCAAACAAAACTATGCGAGCTTGTAAGGGAGGAGCTGCTCGGAAAGGCTTTACATCCTTACGTGACCGTAACTCGTGATCATGTTACTTCTTAAGAGTATTGTTACAGCCTGGAAAACTGGTTTAACTATGACATGACACTTTTCAGATGAGGAAAAATAGGAGACCTAAAAAAAAAAAAAAAAGAAGTAAAAATGGAAAGTGGATGGGCAAGAATAGCACCCAGTTTACAATGAAACACAGATGTCTCAAAAGGCTGGCTTGCAGAGGAGACGCTGAGAGGAAATGCTTTCAGTGAAAAGTTATTTGTAACCTTCAGTCAGGGCGAATGTAGGAGACAGCACTGGGTAAAGAAGCAGCATCTGCCCAGGACTTCATATATATCCCTTACAATTTTCCTCGTTTTCTCCCAGGAATTTGCCAAGGGCAGCAGAACAGACGCACTGACATGGGCCAAAACACCTTGGCTTTGCATACACCATTTCCCAGGCTGTGTCACAAGCCCTTTGGAAAGCCCCCAACCACTTTAAGCTGGATATCGTGCCTTGATGCTTTTAAACAGCTTGAAATGTAGGTACCGCATAAGCTCACGTTCTTGTGAAGACTTGTTCAGCCGTACCAGTCTCCCTAATATGGTATGCATATTCATTGATTAGTATCCTTAGAAATCAGCTGGATGTCATAATTAAGACAAGCCAGCATTGCTAGCAGCAAATTATACATGTACTTTAGGTCCAATTACACTGTAATGACTGAGAGGCAGAGAGATATTGGCAGCTAAAACTGCATCAAATGGCTTTCTTGAGGCAGAGCCAACAGTATGGGGTCAAAAGAGAAAACTACCCCATAATGTTTAAACTTCTCGTAACAAACAGAGATGGGGTGGGAGGGGGTAATAGGGGGGTGGGCAGGAAACACCACCAAAATTCCTAGGTAGCAGTTCTGAAAAGATTGTAAGATTATAAGTGCAAGAACAGGGGAGTAATTGCAAAAGTTACCTGCTTTATGAAACCCACGACTCCAGCTACCCCTGAAGACAACAAGCTCTGGGCTCAGCCTGCAGCTCCGGTCACTTGTTAACATCCAAAGCACCAACTCAAGCTGGTGAGCTGCACCCCAAAGGAAGGGATTGTGCTTCCCTTTGAAAGGAGAATTCCAGTGGAATTCCTGGAAGCAGAAAAGGACCCTCAGGAAAGCTTAGCAGTGGGAAAGTTTTGTAGCTTGCGCTTTGAGAAAAGAACGAGCTACAGAAGCATAAACCCCCATTGTAGGCACAGCACTTTTATAACCATGTTGGATCACCATCAATACAGTATTTAGAAAATATCAAAGCCTTGGTGTAGATCACAACAACGTAGCTGTTCCTGTTACAGGGAACGTAAAAAGGATCCAAACTCACTCTTGATAAAGTCAAGCCTTTGTTGAAAAAGGTGTTTTATCCATTTGGGTCTCTGCGCTTCAAGCAAAAAAAAAATCATTACAAAAATTCCTTTGAATAAAAAGGAAACAAGAAAGCAAACGTAAACAGAATTGGTGTGTCAATTGTAGACATGCTTCCCAGCAGCTCCTTGGCAAAAAGACAATAACAGAAAACAAATTAAACATGGACTAACATGCAAGAAAAACACACAGGCTTCTGAAGACAAGCAGGAAATTCCACATCAGTTTGCCAAGTCTCAACGTGTCAGCAGTAGGTGTTTAAGGCAAGGAGACTTTTCCCAAGGTACTCCAGGCTCATCCCTGCAGAAAACGGGATAAAGGAGTGTGTGTGTCAGGGGGTGCAGGGGGGAGGCGGGGAGGGTGTCCATCTTCTGCAAATAGGAGCTCCTATCTGGGCACAGGGAAATCAATCCTGCCAGCTCCCTTTGGCAGCACCAGCCTTTTCATCCTGCCAGGGGGAGAGCGCCGGGCTGAGTGGGGAGTCTGCAGCACCTTAGGTGGGACACAGGCTGGGCACAAGGACAGTCTCTTAGGACTGTTATCCTCTCTACTGTTATGAGGCTTACACAAAAACCCCCACCTTTATAGGCCATAAAATAGAGTGTGAGTAAGTTTAAGAGTGTAGGTAGGTCAGTTCCAGTGTCTCAAGGTCCAGCAGTATTCCTGAAGCAGAGTTTGTTCCCAGCCTTACCTGTGCCAGCAGCTGTACGGATGCTGCAGGAAAGACCCAAGTCTCTGGAAGCAGCCCTATAACTGGACAGTGGTCATCACATGTTGTCCTGCATATCCCCTTGACCACTTCCTCCTAGGTTCCAAATGCCAGACTGCCATCTGCACCCTTCTCAGGCATAAATACAGCCTTTGTGCTGGATTTAAGCATGTTCCCTGCTCCAGGCTCTGTTATACGAGCCATCTGTGCTCTGCTGGTCATTAAACACAATGCTTGATAGGTATGTGGGAAAAATGAAATATCTGCTTCCTCCCACAGAAAGACCAACACTCATTTTTCTAAGACTTATACTGATTAAAATCTGTCTGGATCCTGATATATCTCTAATGCTTGAACCAAAATTCTAGAGGTATTGAGCATTATGAAAAGTCCTTTTCATCTTCTTGTTTCAACACAATTAGCTACCTACCTTGTGGATAACTTCTATCTTTTTCTCTACAGAGAATGTTTGAAATATATTCTTAAATTGAAGGCTGATTTTCCTCTAAAAATAAGCAGGAGCATACACATTCAGCCAAAAAGTCATATTTTTATATATATATATAGTCAAAGGCAGATTAACATCTTTCTTGTAAGCAAAGTGTCTGGTCTTGTTTTAATTCAAATTGGAAAAATCTGGAAAAAGTAATGTGTTCTACTCAAAGGAAATCTCTATTGCAATTTGAATTGAAAATAAGTAATTCTTAGGGGGTGATTATGATCCCCAGTATTAATCAGTTTAGAAGTTAAGGGCTTCTAGTAATTTCATTATACTGGCTGCAGTAACTTAGGGTTCATTTCACTCCTGCTCAGCTAACATGTTAAATGTGCCTAAAGCAGTCATCCCGTCTCCTCCTCCAAGGAAAACACAGCTGTGAGCAATTCCAGAGATGAATTCATCTCACCTACCTTAAATGCTTGCCTTAGCATGGGATGCATCACCTCCTGGGGCAGCTTGGTTTTCTCAGGCTTGACTTTCTCTAACCCAGCTTGGCCCTTAGTTTGTGATAGAATCGGATGTATATATATATCAAATCAGATTAATCGCCTTTGTTACCATACACTAGCATTAAAGGACAACTCTTGAAATGTGCACGTGAGCGTAAAATTAAGCAACAATTCCCATATCAAGTAAAAAATATCTCCAAAATTTAAAAAAGTGGCATAAAAGTTGACATAAAAGTGGCATATGACAGGTGCTTCACTTTAAACAGCTTTTCCAAAAGTATTTTTTTCTTATAAAGACATAACTTGAACAGGTCATGGCAATATATACATACACACACTCTCCTACGAGATATTAGACCTTCAGCTGCTCAAGCAGAGGCTCAGAGCTACCTACCTCTCTCCACTGTGGAGAGGCTCCTAAAACACTGTGATAGATGGCGCAGTATTTTAAGGCAGACCAGAATCAATGGAGGTTAACTTAAAACACCACACGGCAAACTGCAGCAGCCCGGGAGCTGACTGACAAGGCAGGGAGCTGGGGACAGGCATTGCGCCAAAACATCTGTGCCCCTCGGCCGCAGCTGGAAGCCACGATGTCCCTGGGAGGCTTGCTGCCCGTCATGTTTGCACTACTGCTTCGCAAACCCCACAGCACCAAGACAAACAGCACCCCTAAAAGTTTGCAGCTGCTGGTCATGTCAGAGACTTCAGTGTATTTTGTCTTGTACTGAAAATTTTCCCATGCACGATGACACAACAAAGAATAGTCCTTATGAAAAGCTCTATAGGGTGGATCTGGAAGTATTCCACATGACACGCACGGTTCAGGTTTTATCAGACCATGAGCTCCTTCCTTAAAAATGACATTTCTTTCTCAACTGCCTTGATTCCTGTGTGTCAAAGAGACCATCTGGAGTGGCAGAAGCAAATCATAAAAACTCTAGGTCCAGACAAGGAATGTGTTGCTGATGTAGGGAAGGAAGAGGGGACCCTCTGACTGCCATCCGACAGCCCCTCAGAAGCCACAGCAGACTCCTGGGCTGGAAGGGGGCAGCAGGGACAAACCCGCAGCACATGCCACCAGAGAAAATGTCTGTGCCCATGCAGAGCTGGGAGCAGGTTGCGGAAATCAGGACGTGCCCCTCTGATAAAATTATGCCTCAGGCCACATAACAGTCCAGATGAGGAGGTGCAAAGATAGGCCAGCATCTTCAGAGGCCTCAGGTGCTCAGCTGTTTCTCCAAGAGGTGTTGCACTAAACCTCATTGGTATTTGCTACTCATGTAAAATGTTCATTCCTGTTGCCTTTGGTGACACTTCTGCCTATAGCCCAGGAAAGAAATAAACTCAAAGAAGAATAACAGCAGTATCCACCTAAACAACAACAACAAAAAAATTAAAATGATTTGACAGAGTCTGGTTGACAAAAAGATGAAAAAGGCAACCAAAAAAAAAAAATTAAGGATCCCTAAAGTTCTCCAGAGAAGTAGTTTCATTGGCCTGATCACCTCAAGCTCTAATAAAAATATTTATATATCAAGTTTATCCTTTATTCTAGAATTTCCTTTATGACTCTGAAGACTATATGCTTAAAAAACCCCAAACAACTTGATGCTTAAAAAATAATGTTGTAACCTGTTTTTCCTCCATTTGTTCAGATATGCTTCATTTCCAGGTGTAATACAAGTCCTTAATACTGACTTTTATAACACACTGGAAACCCAATTACAATATTTTGTACCTGCTACAGAAGCTAAACCTGAAATTAGAATCTTCATGTATTTTCAAAAAAAAAAAACAAAAGTTTTTTGTTCTGCAGGTAATGTGTTTTTCTTCCTAAAATATATAGTTCTACAATCACTGAGTCAGGATTTCTCTTGGGACAGGATTTCTCTTGGGACAAATTAACCCCTTACATGATACAAACCTTGTAAAATGTGGTCATTGAATCAGGCTTCAGAAACATTCTAAACTTAAAAGTCCACAACGGGGAAATAAAGCAACATTCAGTTGTATTTACAGAGCCCATTTATTTCTACAAGTTAACACTGCCTACATTAAACATTCAAGTAACATGGCACAACAGGAGTGGATACATGGAATGAAACAGTGCTGAAAACTCAGCATCCCCACTTTGGACTAGCTCCAGTGGGATCAACATAAAAAACTCTCTCAGTATGTGTGCCTAAAAAAGTTTCAAATAGCACTTTTAAGTTACTGTGAACAGAAAACATTTAAAGGAAAAAAAAAATATTTGTTTGCAAAATGTTTTCTGTGTCTTAAATTACCTCTCTTCTCCAAAATCAGTTACCCCCTTTTCCCTACTTCTACAGAATTCCACCACAGAAACACAAGAAAGGAAAAGCATGTCTAATTTTAACACATTTTGCTGTACATCCTTAAACCAGTAGATATTCTGGATATATACAACATATATACAATACACAGTCTCCCTTTACTGTAGTGGTCTGGCTACTAGTTGTGCTTTTCTCCCAAATTTAGGAAGTTTAACGTTGCTTAGCTCCATAAAAGTTTTCAAGAAAACATATGACTTGCAAACAGCTCAAAAAGTAGTGCATTCAATATTTTAGCATTGTATTCTTAACAGAGTGATAACAAACCTTAATCTTAAGGTTGAGTAGTCTTCGACTAACAATATAAAACTGAATTTCTAAGCATTAAAAAATGTCTTTATCTACAGCCATCTTTAAAAAAGGGCAAAACTTCAGCTCATATTTGAGCTAAATCTCAGCTCAAACATCATTCTGAAAATGAATTCCATTCGACTTTATCAGGTTTGATGG
Source organism: Gallinula chloropus (assembly GCF_964237585.1). Taxonomy (NCBI): domain Eukaryota; kingdom Metazoa; phylum Chordata; class Aves; order Gruiformes; family Rallidae; genus Gallinula; species Gallinula chloropus. Next base: position 56,726,069 of record NC_140088.1, read on the forward strand.
CCTTTCTCTGTTTCTGCTGAGATTAAATACTGGGAAGAAGACACTGGCAGAGCTCCTGTTCATTGGTGTTTCAAGGCACAGTTAATTGGAGTGTGCTTGAATGAAAAGCCCACAGATTAGGTCCATATCTTACTGAAATCAGCAAACCACTGTAGCTTGCCTTACACCTTGTTCATAAAAAAGGCACTGCATTTATTGCTGTGTCTATACAGTATTCTCACCAGTGACTATTATTTATTTCTACCTGCTGAGAGTGAGTCAGTTTGCCTGACCGATAACTGCCAGGTCCATACACTTCTGGACATACAGCAGCAGAGGAAGTCTCTTTCAAACTCTTTGACTCAGTTGAAGGTGATTACTCAGCCTCTGTATCTCCTATATGTACGTACACCAAGAAACATTCATAAAAACAATAATAATTTCCAGACTGGAAGAAACTTTAACTTCCTGCCCTGCTGGGAGAAATATTAACCCTCAGAAGATGTTCCTATCAGCTGTGGATATCTTCTGGAATGAAGAAACTCTGAACGCGCCACCACAAATATGCGGAAACAGCTGTGCTTCTGCATCAGTGTGCTGGTGTTCCCAGACAGTCAGAAGTCGTCAAAAAACAGGCTGCCAAACGGAGTGACGGGAAGAACGTTAGTAAGTGAAAGTCAGCAGCTTTCTCTCACCCTTCCCCTGGTGAGAGTTGGGCTCTTCAGAGACAGAAAGCAGGGTACGTCCTTCACAGTACACCCGACTAGTAACGTACACACTGCTTAAACCTATTTTCAGTGACAACACAACCAAAAATCTTACTTAGACAAACCTACAGTTTGTTAAAATATGACACTGCAACAAAAGAAATAGTGAAGAGATGAGTACCCTCAAAGTACAAGTTCTTTCTTTCTATATATAAACCAACCACACTAAAAAAACCAAATAGTAAAATTGCGACATGTTAAAATAACAGTTCTGGAAACTGACTTGCTCGGTATCCATCTCAGCTGTGATTTGTTCTTCCAGTTGGCAGAAGGTTAGGAAGGGGAAGAAGTCTCCCTGCCCTCTTCCTCAGGTTGAAATGAAGCACCAAGCCAAAAGCTGTACGTGAAGATCATGATTCCTGGTCTTCCTCTGGTGGGACAACTTCCAAGAGGATTTGCAATGCTATAGTTAACTTGTCTGCAAAGACAAAAAGCATACACATGGGAAATTGTGGTGGGAATGGAGAAGGCAGAAGCAGCCAGGAAAAATGGTCTTAGCAGCTATACAGCCTATTTGCACATATAGATTCCCAGCGGTCACATATGCCAGGAATATCAGTACATGTCTGATCATTTTTATTTATTATTTTTCTTTTTGATTATGTTTTCTTTTCCTCTGATCCAACCCTATGCGTACACAACAATATTGTGAGGGTCTGGAGGAATTAACTTTCAATAAAGGTCTGCATGCATTTAAAGGCTGCCTTAAAGCTTGGCTACTCTGCACAACTGCTTAGTTCTAATAAAGTTGCAATGTCAAAATAAAATTCTGAAAGAGTTCAAACAAGTTAATTCAGCTATGCCAAGACCTGTGGAAAAAGGAAAGAGGAGGAAACAACAATTACAAAGCTTCACAGGTCTTAGAAAGTCACACATCCACAGCAAATTCACACTGTCTTTTCTTCACTCTGGACATTTATTTCCTCCTGGTGTTCTCAGAGGTGTTTGGGGTTTTTTTTGGGGGGTGGGTACTGATTCATAAATGGCACAGTTAATTTACACATAGAATAATAAAAGAACATTAGGCTTTTTTTGCAACCCATTTTAAACAAGCAAGGGTTGTTGCAAGAGAAAGTTCTGATCTTCCTTGTCTAGCATGATGTTGACAGGCATTTACACTAATGTAGAGCAAGGAGGGTAAACCAGCGCAACTCACAGCAGAGGTGAACCAAAGCTACTTGCCTGCTCCCCCATCTAAGGCAGACTCTACCGGCTTTGCTCTTCTCTCTAGAGGTCACCAGTTCTGTGCAAAGTCATGTTGCCCTCAGACTATAAACTGACAGGGTCAGAGGGGCTGAGAGTCAACAGAGACTGTATTTTCCTCTCATCTTCCCCCCCTCCCCGTAGTGGGGGTTTCAGAGCTGGGCTGAGCACGGCCAGGGCGAAGGGCAGGAAAAACACTAGCAGCTGGAAGCCGGCATGACTTCACCCCTGATGTCCCACCCCTTCTACGTTGGAGGCTGAGCAAAGCCAGAACAAAAACAGATTTTCTGTCAAGTTGAGCTATGGTTTAACAGCTCTTGGAAAAGGGCACAGCAGCAGAGGGGAAGCCTGGGCATCTCTCAAGCTGGCTGTGATTTTAAAGTCCTGTTTGACAAACTGGACAGAGCCACCCTGCAGCAAAAGCAGGTCCTCAGTGGGGCAGGAGGCAGCTGCCACTCCTCCAATTCCACAGGGCAGTTTTGGTCTGTGCTGGGATGAAGCAGTGGAAGAGCAATCAGACGAATTTGGTGGCTGGAGTGCTTGCTTGGGTTTTCTCGGTTGCAATATATGTAAGACAGTCTGAGGAGTATTTTCTTCCCCAAAATGTTCCAGTCTGTCTCCTGTCAGGATCTCTACATTGCCTGCTTTGAGCAGTACCCGGAGTTACAGGACTAGCTCCACATTCATAACAAGACAACACATCATGACAGTAAAGATGGCTTCCCCATACACACACTTTAAACCCCAGTTTTCCCTTTCCAGAGGATTCACTGTCTGGGGGGACAATCTTCATAAAAAACCCAGACCCAGTACCTAGATAAGCACCATATCAAGCATAGGTGAAGAAAGAAATATATATATATGACTGGACACAAAATCTGTGACAGCAAAATGCTGAGATGATTTCCCACAGATCCCAACATCTCAAACCGAAGTAAACTGAACATGTAACACTGTATCCTGAGTGACCAAGGGTCATCTCTGCTGTTTGTAAATAACCCCAAAAGATACATTTTGCTGTATAAACAGATCTCTCTTCCAACATTGGCTGACTATGAAGAAAGCAGGATTCAGCCTGTAAGCCTCTTGCAATTCAATCCACTGGAAACAAACAGATGTTCTAAATATGAGTCTAAGGTCGGGATTTCAGCTGAGGCAGAGCAAGTGGAAGCATTCTGGTGCTGGTGCAACATGCTTTTACACACCAGTTTGATTCATAGGATTTACTAGGCTTATTTTTTTTCATTTTCACATTAGTTCTACACAAAAAGCAAGAAAGCGGAGGTCAAGTGAAGCCTGTACTAGCTGAAAATTATTTTCTCCTAGCACATCTGGTGCTACAGCAAAATTTCTTTGAAAAAGGAGAGAACAAAACATTATGCTCACCTCAAAATACCACACAGGCCCTACTAACCCCACAAACTGCAAAGTTACCCTTTGTTCAATCCAGCAGCTGGGTGAGGAGAATGGGCAATGCAAATGCCATTACAGACAGTCAAAACAAATAGAACAAAGATGTTCAGAACCCAACAGGATTCTTAGGTGATCCATTCCAGGATTTCAGGTAACCACTCTTGTTCAGGTGCCAAGCTGCACAGATGACGCAGCCTGGGAACAGCCTCATTAGCATTGTGCTATGTTCAGACTAACAGGCTTTGACTCCTCCTATGGTACTACATGAAATGTTTTGTAGAAGCCCAAATAGATTGGATCTATCATGTCCTCCTTGCCTAGAAAAATCAGTTAGCTCCCCCAATAAAGTTGCCCAGTTAATCCGACAAAAACCTACCTCTTAAATGACAATCCCATTTTTTCATGTTGTCCATTTACCTTGTGGCTGGACTTGCTCTTTCATGCCTTTGCACATCTAGTACATATTGTTTCAAGGTTAGAGTATCAAGCCTACAGCTGCCCAATGACTTTTCTGTTCTATATCTCGCAGAGGTACCTTAAGTGAATTTATCTCATTCAATGCCTTTTGAAAATACTCTCAGGCTCACACAATGGCGCTCCCTTAACACTCACAAAATAATGCCAGTTTAATGACTCCATGCAGAAGGTTTATTTCTTCTCCTGAGGGAAAAAAAATCTCTTTTTTTTTTTTTGTAACAGGTAAATCTACACTCTGCTCCACCCCAAAACTGTCGGCATCAGGTTTTCGTCATTACTGTTGGTATTTCAGGAACAGTAATTGCAAAGCAAACAAGCTGTTTTCACCTACTGACTGGCTTCCGCTGCTTCCCCCTCGGAGCCAGTACACTGTGTCCATCCATAGGTATTACACAGGCACCATGCTTTATTTCTAGGAGGAGAATTTTGTGTTAACTGAAAAGCTAGAAGATTCACCTTCATTGTCACAGCTGGCAGAAAAAGCCTCACATCTACCCGGTCTACCTTAAAGAGAATATTTTTTCCTCTCACCCAAGTAACGCAGTTCAACACTGGCATCCTGTGGCCAGAGATTCAAGTAACTCTATTCCAAAACCTCTGAGACTTCACAGAAAATGACAAAAACCTCCTGGGTTTGATAAGGAAAAATTTCCTAGACCCTAAACATCAAGGCTGAGAAATTATAAACAGACAATACCCCCAACCATTTAACAGAATGCCCTTTTGCATACAACCATTTTCATTTGCACCAGAGGTCTCTACACATTCCCAGGACACTGCAAGTGATGTATAACTTTATGGATATAAAATTAAGACAGACAGAGGGTGCTAGCCTTAAACTAACATTTTTTTCTGTAAATAGGTTTTGCCCTGTTGCTTCAAATAACCCTTCTCCAACACACCAGAATTTCCACAAATGCTTTCAAGAACTTTCGGTATGAAAACGATTCCTGGTGTATTTCAGGTGTGAAATACTACAGCCCAGTCACACAGATGTCCTTTTTCATGAAGCACAGAAACATAAGATGTGTCAGGCATGATATATTTTGCTATATTTTGCTATTATTTCATCTAGAGCCACCACTACGGACAACCGAGCCTGGTCAAACCTGGCCCATTCCAAATACTACTCAGTGGTCCAGAGATGTACAGTCTCAGCAGAGAGCGCCAAGCCCATCCTGTCATCACAACTGTGATAAGTTTCCAAAAAGATTCTCCTACAAGCGTAATGCTGCCTCTATTGGCGTAGGCCAACAGCCCCAGGGAGGGAGATGGATGATTAAAAAGGAATCAGATGTATTCCCTCCATCAGGGGATGGAGGGAATACAAGGCAGGCAGAGGGAGAGGCATCCAGTTATTTAAAGTCAATAGCTAGCTGAAGAATAGGCTTGCTGTAAGCGTATCTCATTAGTTAACGGACATTGATTGTAACCGGCAGAGCAATTCTGTAGCACGCGCCAAAAAGAAACTTGCATTGTCATCCCCAGCTCAGAGCAGCCGAGAGGATCGATCGGAAAGGATCTCACAACTCAGGGAGCCCTGAGAAATTCCCGGAGTCAGCACGAAGGAGAGGAGTCCCACCGGGACTTACCGAGGAGCTTTCTGAACCACTTTGGCTTGTTGTCCCACACAATAAAGAGGTAGTAGGCAGGAACTCCAGTCAGGGTTATTGCAAATCCAATCCCCGTATTCACCGGATCAGAGTAAAGTGACAGTGCAACCATGAAGAGGCAGGTGAAGGAAAACAAGGCTGGAATAAATAGAGGCACCTGAAACACAATTGCACAAAGAACCATTACTTTACATTGACCTTGTTACTGAATGGCCATGGCATTTAATGTTCCATGAAGTGTAAATTGGACAAAACCCAGCGGTACAGGAAAGTTCTCGGAAAATATCAGTATCTAGAACGTGTACGCAAAATGTCATAGACCGCAGAAACCAAGCCGTGCAGAGTGCTACGCAGCACCTCCCATAGGAGTCTTTTAATTACACACTGAAACACTACAGTGTTTTACGTCCTTTAAAACGTAAGGGCTGTAAATAAGTTATATTGCGAAAGTCCTTTCTCTAATCTCCCAGCAGATAAGTAAGGCGCACTAACTGCAGTAAAGATTTCCTCTTTGATAATTACCTATTAGAAAACATTTTAAAACACAACCAGGAGCTCAAGTCACCTTTTAGAACTATTAAGAACATATTGATTTTCTTCCTAAGGTAAAAATCAAAATCTAGCAGGAAGAGAACAAATTAAACACCAATTTGAGTAGTGATAAAGATATTTGATAGCATTATGCAACTGATAGCCCCTGAAAAAGCACTTTCTGACTGTATGACTGATAGCATTATCAGTGTCACTGTTGAAAGTACAGAAAATAATAACAGTGGATTAATTCTCTCAATTTTCAGGAGCACCACTGCAATCACCGCGCTAGGACCTCTCTCAAAGAAACGCCTACAGGCATGGCTTGTGAGATATTTGGTCTAAAAGAGAATTGGAAAATTCCTTGGAGATTATTCTCTTCCTTTCATGCCTTGAAGCAATTCTGTTCCTTTTTTGTGCACTGTCAAAGCATTTTTACTTTTTTTAATCAAAGCAAAATAGGTTCTGCTGTTGACCTTCTTATTTACAGATGTACCAACAAGAATGCAACGGCACATGTTCTTAGTTGTTCACAAAATAGGCTTCCTGGCAATATATAAATAGGAATAGATGCCTCCATTTCTTTATCTTTCCAGATACACAATGGGACAACTTACTTTGTAAGATGTTACTTAAAACAAGGAAGAATGGCAGAACCAAGGCCAAAACATGTACTGCTAATTGGGCCAGACAATGAGCATTTTCATTCTGAGTTCACAATAACTGGGTCTGCAAATCCATTCCAAGTCCCAAATATCATAACAGAGCTAGCAACATACCTGCACATCAAATTGGCATGTTTGATACTGGATATGAAATAAGTGTTTAATATTAACGCTTGTGTATGACATGAATTAATCAGGCCTTTATCAAAGGAGACATTAAATTGAGAACTGGCTCTAAAATCAGGTTGGGATGTATAACGTGTAACCCCAATGTTTGTAGTTTGAACCCTGTGTGACTACACAAGACTAGAGGTATTTTCACACAGCTTGCATCGTGCTGCCTCAACACAGCAGACAGGCAAAACTGAGCAAAATACCTTTTGCTTTGGCACAGCAGGCTCAGACACTGCCCCCCAAGCACAAGGGGAAAGGCAAGTATTACCTTTCAGAAGGGGACACAGCTGGGGTAACGCCGGGGAGCTTGCAGGAAAACACTTGGAGACCCTTCAGTGCAAAAGACTATTTTCTACTAACTCTGTTTTTCTCAACAAAGAGGTTAGCTTTCTACATCAGAAAATGCTCCTTTACTGTCTGGCTGCACAATAGATGGTAGGGAGAAGGATTCATTTAAAACAGCAGAGAGCGGAGGTTACCTTGAAAGGACGAGGCATATCAGGACGTTTATATCTGAGATAAATCAGCCCAGCAACTACTAGTCCAATAAAAAGCCACCTGGCAAAACTGAGGAAATTCAGGAGGCTGTAGAGATCCCCGTTGAATAACATTATCATTGTGAGAGGATGCTGCAAAAGAAATTCAGAGCGTAAGAGGGGTTTAGTGGATTGATCTCTATTATTTTACAGCAGTGATGTCAAATTTCTCCACAGGGACAAGCAGCGCAGCCTTTCGCAGACACCTGAGAGCCACAGATGCCAGGCTTGCCTTTGTCATGCAATCAGGTGTGTGATTGATACCTAGCTGTCCCCTGAGACCACATTCGATCAATATATATTTGTCTCGGGTGGCCGCACATGACCAATACATATCTGGCCCCTCTGACCCAGACAAATACACAGCCCACACTGAAAGAGTTGAGCATCCTGGGCACCGTTCTCGCGGGACCCGACAAATTTATTAACCCACTGCAGTTTTACTTGCTCATCAAGGATGCAAATAACAAGAGCAGCTAAATTTTGGTTGCATCTGATCATATGAAAGTGGATGTTTCTAGATGTCGTGTGGAAGGAAAAAGCCTTGTGGTTCCAGCAGAGGAACCCAGCAAAGAGGGCAGGGTAAGGGCTAGCTACACACTGTGGGATGCCAGCTGGGCACACCAGGATGCCACCAGCCTGGTTGTATGGTACGCCTTTCAAGCTTCCAGGGTGTAGGCTTATTACACATCAGAAATGCAAATATTTCCAAGGAGAGAGAAGCATTTAGATGTCACTCACATGGCTACGGCACAGCAAGGAGGAGAGGGGATGTTAGAATAAATACATTTCCTCCTTAAAAAGCTGGTCTGAGATTTAAAGCTTCTGTGAGGCTGGCAAAAGCTGATACGTAGAGTGTTACACCTTGGGTTAGATGATTAGCATGGGCTACAGGGATCTATTGTAGGGAGATCTCCAGACAAACGCAGAATATTTGTATCTTGGATCAACTCTGCAGGGTAGTCCCATGTGCAAGCCTATGCCCACAATGACACACTCCTTGCATTCAGGGATGCAGGAACAAGTTGACTTCATTGCAGCCCTTATTGTTCAGTGAGGGAGAAGATTCTGGCAGCAACAGCCTCTCTAGCTCTGTAACAAGGCAACAGGTGAAATCAGCTGCAGACACGGTATAACACTGGGCTAAGGAAAACTGACTTTTATTAGTTATCGAGACAACTTCGCGCTCTCTTTTCTCTTTTCCTAAAGCAGCAAAGACAGCACGGATTTGAACCAGAAGGATCAATATTTCATATATGGGTCTGTGGCTTCCAGCCTCTAATGACTTACAAAGTGCTTGGCTCTTTACACACCAATATTAAGCAAACTCCTTCTCTGTAAAGGTCAAAGGAAATTTTACCACTGAATTATATTCAGCAAAATTTCTTCTATATAGACTCAGCCCCTAAAAGTTTAAAACCCCTGTTACGAGCATGAGAATGCAAGAAAAGGCCACAGACACTGAAGGGGAGCTATCAAGAAACAAAATCAAGTAGCATTGCAATCAGATCACATGATTTCTTGGAGTTGCTACACAGATGTCTGTCAAACAACAGGGCATACATATCAGTTTGCTTAATTGCTAAAAATGCTTTTTATTTAACAAGCCTCAAACATGGAACATGCTCATTTTCCCTTTCTCCTCAAGAGCACTTTCCTTCCCTACAGCATGTAGACCTTGTCGGAAAATGTTAAAGCACGAGCTACTGATGCAGAATATATCCTATAACAAGTCTAGCTGCAATAAAATAAAATAAAATAAAATAAAATAAAATAAAATAAAATAATAAAAAATAAAAAATAAAAAAATAAAATAAAATAATAAAATAAAATAAAATAAAATAAAATAAAATAAAATAAAATAAAATAAAATAAAATATATATAAAAATATTTGTGGTCTTTGGAGGAAAGCCATCTTCTTATGAAAATCAGACCTTTTCAATGGAAATCAAAGCACTGGTGTAACAGGACCAAATGCAATAGCAGAAAACATTTTTCAGGAAAAAAATTAATCAATTTTGCTAATTTCATTCCACAGAAAACAGCCAACGCAATTTTCAAAATGTGGATGCATATGTGTGTGCACATATAGAACTCACCACCTCAGCTGACGCTTCAGAAGCGAGTTTATAGGCATCTGTAGCAAAAACCGATCAAATTCCAGTACAAGCATCTGATCCCACTAGTGCACACTCCTAGATGCTCACACATCTTCTGCTGTGACTTGAACTCCCCACCGCAGCAGAGGTCTGTCCAGATACATTACAGCCACTGGTCCCAAAAAAGGGGCTTAGCACCCCCACTAATGAAGACTGCAAGTTAAGTGGAAATCTCCTTGGCGCTATGCAACCTGAGGTTTGAGGTTGGTGTTTTGACATTTTGTCCTAACATTTTACCATACAAATTAGTCTGCAATGCAAACACAGTCAACATTTAGCTCTGCTGCGATCTTAGAAGTCAGTAATAGGATTTCCACTAGAATACTGGTGGTTTTCCTTAGACAATTCACAGACTATTGCCCAGGCTCACGTTCTCTCATTTTTTTAATCACCGCTACACTGCACTGCTGAGGGTTCCCCTTCCATTATCTTAGTGCATAATCGTTTGCATTTTTCACTATAAGGTGGTATAATGAGCCTTGAGGGTGCTCCCAGATGCTGGTGTTTAGCTGCACTTTCAGTTAAATGAATCCCTTTCTTTCTTTGTTTGTTTAACTAGAATTTGTTTCTCTGAAAGGGAACCAGCTCGTCACTAGCAGGCCCTTAGAAATAAAGGGCAATAAGACATGAATTCGGCTGCAGAGATTGGCAGTCAAGTGCGACTGACAAGACAGCAAGGAGACAACAGAATAAGAACAACTCCCAAATCTCTTTCCTCTCTTCACTGTCCTCTGCCCTGCCCAAAGCCCACGTACACATTAATAAATGAGACTCAAGCAGTGCCCAAATTCTGTTTGAATCCTCCAGAGCAAGACTGTAATACGAATTCTTGTGCAGGAACATTTGTTTGTATGATTTACCAAAACAATGACAGCTGGCAGAGGAGTGTGCTTGCGGACATGAATCATGGAGAGAATTTCCGGAAGGTGACCCTCGCGGGATGCAACGAAGAACATCCTGGTGGGAAATAAATGTGGACAGACTTTAAATGTGCTCATTACTGTGACTAGGCAAAGTGGCTCATGAAAGTCACAGAGCACAGCGGCACTTCTTAGGCTTGTTTGAGGTATTCTGAGTGAAAAGACTAGGAAAACAAGCCCATATGCAGAAATTAAAGTCATCTCTGAAGGTGTCCCCTCCTTAGCTTACACTATGCTTGGTGTTTGGAATTAGTTAATGTTTTCCCTCCAATTTCCCTCCTTCCCATGAAACAAAGCAGCCATTAATTAAGCACTAGGCTCGTAAAGATCCATTTCCAAACCATTCAAAGGGGTTTAACAATAAGATACTAAACTCAAGAGGAGTGAGGTGAGAAAAAGCCCCACACCTGGTGAACATTGCAGGCTTTTATCTTCTCCTGCTAGGAATGAATGCTATATTCTCCCTTCCCCTTGCTTCCTCACTTTTGGTGCATACCCCATCCCCTTCACCCCCTGTAATATTAGCAGTGCTTACCTGGAGACTGCAAAAATGCCACCATTCATAGATCCAAAGCAGGAGAGAGCAACAAACACTGGCACAGCTAAAGAAAAGTTGCCCATTAGTCGTTCAGCAAAGGTCTGTTAGAAGAGAGACAAACACAGTGATTTTTTCAGAAAACACAATGGTAGTTTTACTCTATTAACAGTTTAATTAATAAGCATGGTGACATTTATTTGTACCCCTTTTCTGCATCCCGCACTGCAAGTTGCACTGCACACTTGTTGCCTCTTATTTTGTGACACCAAAGCTACCACAGATGAGGTCTCCCCTTCCCTTACTCCTGTCCGCATGCGGAAGATCACCAGTCAAGGGAAAGCTGTGGAGGTGGAACCAGGCCCTGATTTCAGTCAATTTAGACCACTATGGCTCAAAAAAAAAAAGAAAAAAAAGATGACCCAGTCTGAATGGATCAAGCTCTGCTCTGCATACCTAATATTTTTTACAGACTTCATTTTACTTAGCTGATGCTACCCAGCAGTATAGTCCTCCATCCATTCACACTTGATTGGTCCAGGTTACCAGAAAAGCTTTAATTGGAGTTTTGGGCACCACAGGAGACATGTGCAGTTTTCTTCAGGTTTGCAAAATGTTTTGTATCTAAATCTCCCAAGAGCTAGGGATTTTGGTGATTTTTTAAAATGGAAAATGAATGAAATTTTTATTTCCTCATTGTGAGTCAGATACCACAAATATTAAAATCAGCGGCATCACCACAATTCAGCAGAGGTATTTCCAACCCAGGTTGCCTTGCAACTTGTTCCCAAATGATCTCCAGTATTTTCAGCAACCCCTTTCCAAAGTACTCAAGAAACACGGTGTGTAGAGGCAGTGTTACCACTTCTTGCTACAAAGAACAGTTCAGAGCCTCCACCTCCACAAATATCTATGTTTCCCACTTCCTGGGAGTTCAGCCTACAATTTAACACAGAATTTTTCAAGCATGGACTCTGCTTTTAAGTCCTATTGACTTTGTTACACCAGGTAAATAAACACAGTCTAACAGTACATTTCAAATGCTATCAATCCCACTTGTCAGACAAAAATCAGACCAAGTTCACCAGGATGTTAATATGTGGTGTGAAAGAGGAGTCATAGAAAAGCCTGGTTGGACATGTCCCACCATTTTTTTTTTACCCTACAAATAAGAATATATCAACAAACAGAACTGCAGCAGGGATACAGCTTTGTATTTTTCTTCCATAACTTACCACTGCTACAGCTTTTGAAAGCAGCAATTCCCCAGCACTGATTGTAGTGAAATAAGCCACGTTTGTTAACACATAGCCAACTGTGACGATAATCATTGAAATGCATATTGCGAGGGGTATGTTTCTGAAATACACAAGGTAGCTCATTATTTTGCAATCTGCTTGCTATTCCCTGAACATGAAACAAATAACATAAGAAGCAGCCACTAATGATGGTGAATGCACATTTGGTGATCCCAAAATATTGCAATTAGAAGCCACCAGTAAAAAATAATATATCTAAGCAAAACCATCCAGACAAAGCAAATAGGTTTATAATGAAGAGGTGAGAAACCATTTGAGGAACAGAGTCCGTTGGGAGTACCAAGAGGTTGTAGTGCCTTCACTTCCCCTATGAGAAGTATGGCCCATTTGAGCTGCCTGCCCGTGTTGACTCTCAAGCTAAGCCCAACAGGAGGGCAGCAGGTACCAGTGCTTGAACCAGCAATAAGGCAGATGACAGATGCAGGTGATTCAGCTCTTGATCTATCAGGAGAGCAATCACAGTGGCATCTCCACCGTACCCACCGGCACTCAATGACTGCCCTCCTGGAGGCAGCTCGGTATCTTCCCCTGGATGCCAGAATGTCTAGCACGTGAAACACTGTCTTCTCCTCCTCTGTGCAATTCTTCTCTCACACACCTTACCGCATCCCAATTATCTTGCTCGCTATTCAGGGGTACATGAGGGCAGAATATGACACAGAAATAGGAACAGCACAAACCTGTACTTTTAGCACAGCACAAATAGCACTGAGCAGTACAAAACCCCTGTCATCTCAGGTTAAAGGCAGAACAATAACACGCAAATAAATAGCAACACTGAACTTGCATGTAGCATGTCCTCCCAGTCAGCAAAGCAGAAAAGCAAAATTATTTCTATTTTGAAGAGGAACAGAGGCACAGCGAATTCATCCCAAGCCACACTGCAGCCAAATGTTGGAGTTAGGAATGAAACTCAGATACTTCAAGCATTACTTTAGTCTCTTTCCACTTGATATCATTGCTTGATATCATTGATATCTGCATCGCACCAAGAAGAGACTCGGCTGTGACACCAATGTTTGGTTGGACCTTTAAAGCTGAGAGCTGCAGTTGGAAAGTCGCAGCATGTATGCTCCCTCTGAAGAGAGCCAGGAGGTCCTGCTTCAAGGTTGGTGCCCTCCAGCTGCCTACATTCAGATTGCTTTTGAAGAGATGCAAAGGTTACCACATTGAGAGAACTTTGCGGTGAAGGTCACACCCTGTCAGGTGGGAGGAAAGAAACACACAATGTGGAATTCTGGTGTCCCAGAAGACACCGCAAGCACAGTCCTAAAGGAGTATTGCAGTTACTTCTAATGAGGAAAAAAAAACCCAAAAAACCCAGATCCCTCATTTCCTGATTTATGTATTTATTTATTTTCCTCAAAGAAACACAGCTGGGACAGAATTTAAGGATCCTCTTCAGTACCAATTCTTATTTCTCAAAGAAAGCCTTGACGTCCCTCTGCCTGTACAGAGCTGAAAACACTCTGAACTGAGACTAAATAAATAAAGCAGGTCAGTATCGCTGCTACACATCTTGTCTACCTCAGAAACCATGGTGTCAAAGACCATTGTTAACCCAGACTCACAGGTAGGTAAGAGGATCATGCCATATCACAGCACCAAATCCAGGGAGATGCAATGATACCGCATTAACCTACTGCTACCTACCACACACATCTCAAGGAAAGAAGCTGGAAGGAGGGGAGTCAGTCAGCTTGTGGGATGTGCTTGGCAGTGTATCGCTGGAAAAACCACGGAACTACCCACTCAAGAAATACAGCAGAACTACGTGTTGATAATATGCCCATGCAAAAAGTGGGTTTGTAGGTCAGTTCCCAGTTATTTTTAAGCCTAAAATTTGGTTAAGTTTCTTACCTGACCTAGGTGCAAATTGTGTATGATCCCCTTAGCATCTTATTCAAAGTAGGGATACGTGGTTTCAAAGGCTCTCAGAACAGAGATTTTCAATATTATCTTCTGTATTACAGATAAAAACTTCAACCTGCAAGCTACTGTATAAATCAGCACTTACTCCACCCTTTAAAAAATGGTCTACAGCCAAAAGATAGCAAATCTGTACTATTTTCACAAATACCATTTGAACAAAACCACATCATTAAACTGCCTTTGTCCATTCTCTTACCAAACACCTGCCTGCTGTATTCGCTTCTAACTTAAATCTCTGTCTAATTTCCTCTAAAACAAATTGGCATTTCAAAACTAAGCGGGGGGGGGGGGGGAAATATCTCGTGCTTCCAAACATGATGATTTCCCTAGCACAGCAGGTCCTGCCCTGTAATGCTGAAGAGTGCTAACACCCTTGGATTGTAATACTAACAACAAACAATCAGGAGAAGGAAAAAAAACCACAAAACCCCAAACAAAAAAAAAGGAAAAGCCAGAACTGGTCAGCAAAAATTATTCATTAAAAAGTCTGCTGATCATAAGTCCCACCTGGAGTGGCACGAGGGCTGCTGAGGCTTCTAAGCTCCTGAACACCCATCTTCTGACCAAAGCAAGCGCTCCTTTTGTCTCCAGGCAGGAGCAGGCCTTCAGAGGGCTGCCAGGCCTTCAGAGGGCTGCCAGGCCTGCAGAGGGCTGCCAGGCCTTCGCAAAGAGCCCCGCCAGGTGCTGTTTGTTAGGCACTGCTTTCAATGTGACAGATTTAGACAGAAATGAAAGGCCAGTTTCGAGATTCCAGGGATGGGCAATACGTAACAGTTCATTTTTGTCACTGAAACCTCAGTGCAGATTTACACTCCTTCCTTGAATCACGTGAAAGCACAGACTGGTGCGAAACCCTATGTAGAACCACTAAGTGAGATCTTTAATCATGTCTTTCCTATCCATCCAATGTAAGAGGCAGTTCCAAATTTGCAGCAGTGTCCCATTATCAAACCATGAACTACAGTTACCGCACTGGAATAAAAACTGTAATGCCAGTACCAATAAAGTTGACCTCATCTCCTTGGAGGATCACTGTACCAATTTTCCTGTATTTCAGATACTCTCCTAGACTCCCAGATCTTCTCTCCAAATCAGGAAAAAAGCATACCTAAGTTCTATTCTGTGATTAAATTGCCTCTATTGATGAAGATTCCACCTTTCCATTTCTGCATCCTGCATATCGAACACAACACAGGGTGTCAGCACGTTGATGAGCCATATGTCTGATATAATGCAAATTTGCAACCGCCACACAACTACCTGGGAGTTTTGGACTAGAGACTAGTTTTGGAGTCAGAAAATTCAAGAAAAAACCCACATTTTTCTCTTGAAGATTTTGATTGACTGAAGCTAAAACTTCTGATGGAAATCTCGATTACTACAGCATAACACTTCTTAGGAAACAAACGTCAGAACCAAGGCAGAAAAATTGTCCAGCCAGTAAAGACCTCAGGACAGCCAGTGGCTGAAAACCCATAGTGTTGTGCTCAAATACCGGAAATCGCAATATTTTATTCACTTAAAGCAGGCCCATGGCTTGAACCTTTATTGAGGTTTCTACTGTCTACTGTAGGGCTGTGCTTTCCTTTTGCACTTTATCTCATTGGATTTCAAAAATCAAGGAAAACTCTTTTCAGATCAGCTGCTTTTCTGAGCAGACCTTGAGGTGTCGATGTTTGCCCCAAACCTGTACAGCGATTTGGAAGTGTCTCGTGCATTATTGCCAAGGTGATATTCTAATAGGCTGCTCCTTGGGCAGAAGAGGAACTGACTGCAAAGAAGGTGTTGTATAATATTCCTCTCTTCTCTCAGAACTTCGAATAAAATGAGTATCCAAAGGGAAAAAAAAATTATGTGAGACCTAAATCAGGAAAATATTGACAATATAATTAAAATGTCTTTATAAAATCAGCTGAGAGGCAGTTAAGGTACCTTCTAAGCATCCGAATGCTGATGAAAATTGAATTGAATCTTCACGCATTTTAAGATTTACCCACCCCTAGCTACTGTTCCAAGCCAAATCTTCTCTTTCTGTCCTATATACAAAGCAATAGCAATGAAGAATCAGAACAGCTTCAACGAAAAGCACATCTACCTTGCGCTTCCAGAAAAAGAGCGACTGAGGATTCTGCCATCACAGAGAAACTCAGCATAAGGGATACAGCTAGTCCATCCTGTGGCTACACAGGGCTGCAATGCCTTGCCAAGCTATGCTCTATATGGCTTGGAAGCAGATTTTCTCCTTCTAGAGCCTGTAAAGGGACCCAGAGCCAGGGCACAGGGTTCAGTTAATCAGGACATCCGCTGGGTTTTGAATTTGACCTTCGGTGTTGCAGAATCATAGATCTTCTGATAATCTGCTCTTGTACTGCTCTACCTCCTACAAATATTTCTGAGAGAAAAAGCGCTGAGTAGACTGAGTAAGAGAAGGCGGAGGGAGGGGAGGGAGGAAAAAGAGAAATAAAGCCAGAGCAAGAACCTGGGGATAAGAACAATATCAATAAATCAGCTGAGGAACATTCCCAGAAGTCTACAGCTCATATCCCAGCTTAATGACAACTTTTATAACAACAAACAGCAAGTGCTAAGAGCTGTGACCACTGCAGGCTGCTCTTCCTACAAAACAACAAGCACACAGTCAAATAATGCCCCATGGAGCCAGCAGAGTTCACAAGCACAAATCTCCTTGCCACCACATCCTCTGCTTTTACAAGCCATGCCAAAATAATTTCCTTGTGTCCGTGTCAGTTCCAGATTTTGGAAATGCTCAAAGTCAGCTGTCCTGGAAAAAGTTGCGCTGGTGGGACCCAGCTGAGAAACATAAATAAGAAGGTCTAAACAAATTAATTACTGGTAAAGTTAGGTGAGCTAAACCACATCTTTACTGTGCTATGGAAATTGTAAAAAATACTGTTACATTTAAAGTAACTTTTAAAAAAGGAAAAAGGTAAAAAGGATAAATGGAAAGTCCTAATTCCTTCACAAGGCTTACAGGCAAGAATTTGTTTGGTTTTTGTGTGCAAGAGCCTGTGCATGCTATCTTTCTTTAGCTGAAAATGTACCACTACAGGAGTTTCAAGATCCTTTGCAAAAGTTCCCTTGTGCAATAATTTATTCGCCATTTGCAATCTGTTAAGTGATTTTACAACTGAACTGTTTCCAGAGTTTGGCACTGTCTAAAAAAATCTAATCATCAATTGCACTGCCCATAGGGCCAAAGCTTGGCAGGAGAAGTCACAAGTGCAAATTTATCCAAATAACCTGATGTTGGAAAAATTAACCAAACACAATATAGAAAGCTGCAAGAGACCCCATGCCATTTAATATTCCCAGGAGTTCAGTGCAAGATCAGATGATGTATAGGCTTGGCTTAGCAAGCATGGCATT
Source organism: Gallinula chloropus (assembly GCF_964237585.1). Taxonomy (NCBI): domain Eukaryota; kingdom Metazoa; phylum Chordata; class Aves; order Gruiformes; family Rallidae; genus Gallinula; species Gallinula chloropus. Next base: position 56,743,680 of record NC_140088.1, read on the forward strand.
CCAGAGCCTAGCCTATATTTCTCGCTGTTCCCAGGCAGTCATTCTGCAAGCTGTGGCAATTCCAAGCCCTGCACAGCAAAGCAGTACATTTTGATGTAAACTTACTTATCTGATGCATGTTTTTCATGCAAAACGCAGCCTACAAGACAGCTCATTACACTGAAGGGATCAAAAGTTTTTCATCATATCAAGGTGTGAAAAAAAAATGATGATCTCACCCATCTGTCAGGAGAAAAGGAAGACACAAAACTTTAAAGGAGGCCACCTCCCAGGCCAAAATCAAAGCCAGGCATAGAGAGACAAAAGGGATGGAAATCATCACAGCACCTCTCAGATGCATGCATTTGTAAATGCTAATAGGGGTCTTGGCAATGACTGAATTTAGCAAAGAGCTGTTACTGTTTATCATGGTGAAGGTTCTCCTCAGCATACCACCACTTCTCCCCCTCCACTGCCTCCCAATATGTTCCAGCCTTATGTTCCAGCCCAGAGATGCTGTTTGCGGGCTTGCAGCTTAGACACTATTAAATTGCGTGACTTCTCTTCATCTTCTTTTGATTGTGATTTTCCAGGAGAGAAACAAAAAAAAAAAAAAGGGTGAGGGAAGACTAGCTATGAAGCTGTGATCTCATTTACACCAACACATGCTCCACTGATTTTACTGACAGAGTGAACATTAAAGAGCTCCCTTTGCCATTCTGATGCATTGGTTCTTGACATCTGCAGAGACACAGCACCACAACAATGGGACAAACAGAGGGAAGAATCAGGCCGCAGCCTGCATTTAAAAACCTTCTTGCTGTCTCTCCCCTAGCAAGAGAAGAAAAGAGCTTCTACTCTGTGCCTAATTACTTGCTTTCTTCCTAGCGTTTGACTTCACTGGTTTGGATTATAATTGGTTACAGTTCATAAAAGGGGTCTTCTAGGACCAACTGACCTTAAAAGGTGCTACAAGTGGGCTGGGAAAGGCAGCAGGTTTTATTACTTCTCAAGTGGTTTTGAATAGCCTTTCCAGCAGGCTTTCCTAAAAAGTGAATTAGCAAGAATTCTCTCTTGGCTAAAACTTAAGCCCTAGGAAGAATCACAGAATCACAGAATTGTAGGGGTTGGAAGGGACCTCAAGTGATCACCGAGCCCAACTCCTAAAGACACCAGTTGCACTGGTTAACACTTCTCCATAACATCTCCTGCAGCTGAACCCTAGCAGGAAATTCCAAGCAGAAGCAGATCTTTCAACAAGCCTGGAGAGACTAAGGCTATTTGTTTCACTTGCAAGGTGATTTGCTTCATTCTCACAGAGATCTGAAACTGGCTGCAGTCACATTGTGTACCAAGTCAGGTCAGCAAGCTGGATCTCACCAGTGCACCATATTCATTTACATCACAGCCCAAGCCCTGACTTGTCAAGCCAATGCTTTTTATGAAACACTTTTCTTTGAAGAGCGCAATGGATTGCTCCAAAACTTGGACAACCCAGCTAAAGAGAGCCATCATGCTCAAGAAGGATCCTGAATCTTTTTGTGTTTATTGGATAGCATTCCTGGCATTCCCAAAGAAAACAAAGCTCAGACAGCAGATATTAAAGATGATAGATTAAATCCACAAAGGACTTTTGAGGTTACAACATTTAATATTAGTCACACTCTCTCTGCTTAGCCATGCGTGTTTCTTGTACAGCAAGTGTGTGAGCTCTGTTAGGAGCCAGAAAGGGAGCAGCAGACGCAGTATGCAAAGCTGCTGAAATAATATGAAATGCAAGTAAAAAGGGGAGCTTAATTTTTAAAAATATCTCTTTAGGAAATAGAACACAGGCTTGAAACATAAGATACAGATCATCCCTTGTGACTCCCAAGTCAACTCTTCGATAAACTATTTCCAGACATCCATCAAGTACCAGTATCCAATGTCCTCCTTACTTCACTTGCAAACTTATTGTACTTAGTTTATGAATGTTTCCAAGTGATGCATGAATAACGAGACCTGACTTCTATTTTCCACTGTAACTTGACCCCAAGTCATACCCCTCCCGAGGAACTCAAGGTCCCCAGGACTTAAACTGGCTTTTGTTTCCTGCTGCAATGGTGAGGCCTAGCCGCTGCTGCACAGAGTTAGGCTTGCCCTGGAAACTCAAGTGTGCTTGTCCTCAAAGAGCCTGGGAGGCTTCCCTGGAGAAAAGCCAGGTGCCTGAAAACCTGGGCAGCAGCTAAGCAGGATGTCTAGCAAAGAACGTGCAGTAACCACTTCAGCATCTAAAAGTGACAGTGAAATTACCTGGGTGAAGATATTGCAACTAAGGTGTGGTTTAGGTTGGACCTGGAATTAAAACACTGTCTGACACACTCTTTCACAAAAGCTTACCTTTTAAAAAGCAATGTAGTCTAAATTCAGAGGGTTCAGATTCAAATATATCATCACTCCTGTGTCTGATGAATCACTTTCAAGCTTCAACCTCACATCAGCGTTGTGACATCCTCCCAGTATTTAATTTGTGGGAAATTTTCATATATATTCTAGGAAGTTTGTGACCTTTTCCACCAGACAGACAAAAACTCAGATTTGACTTTTACTGCCCGGCTCCTGTTCGACCAGGAGATGAAGGGAGCACCTCTGCTCTTTCACAAGCTCCAGCATTTTATTTTCTTCTGAGGCCTATTTGCTGGAAGTGCTCACAGCACTGCCAGTAGCGTAGATTACGGTGAGAAGCAACAGTAAATCATGATGCTTGCTTGGGGGCAGGGAAGCTACAACCGCAAACTTGACATGGGGCTGTAAAAACAAAACACCTGCCTGCACCAAACTGGCATAGGGAAATGAGGGGGAGTGGGACAGAGGCCTGATTCAAAGCACTTCCTTCAGGCTGCCCTATTTAGCACAGGATCACAGGGTAAATTCCTCTTAACTGCTCTGAGCAGACACATACCTCACTGCCAGATATAAAGCAAGTGTAAAAAGGTTACGAAGAAATTGTGTATTAATAGTATTTTTTTTTTTATTATGTTAGGGTCTCCTGGGAATTCAAAATTATTAGTTCCCTGAACCCCATTTATCAACAGCGTGTACTTTCCCCAGGCAGAATCGCTTTTCGTAGGAAAGACGCTGTCCCCTGAAGCTCCCCACAGACATACAAGCCGGCAGAGCTGCTGTCCTGAATGGCCACTTTCCTGCAAAGCACAAAGACAGTAGCCAGCAGAGCACTGGCAGAAGTTGGGGGCAGTATTTAGTTGAGGGGCCTGAGGTGGGAATGAGCAGGTCAGGCCTTGTAGCTGGGAAACCTAAGCCAGCAGACAGCAGCTACCACACAACAATAAAGTCACAGCCAGGGAAAGAGATTACAGTGCTTGCAAAAGGAATCCCCCAAAAAGCCACACTGCCTGTCACAGCACCCTTCCATACCACTGCAGGACCCGGAGCGTTTGCGGGCAGCAGGGCTGGGGTGGGAGCAGAGCCGTGCCTTGATCGGTATGTATTTCTATTGTCTATACCGAGGACGTATGTTTCTGATTTATGACACGGCAAACAGCAAAGCGACACTTTGAGTAATGCAAGGGAGCAGGCTGGCGAGGCTGCTATCATTCCCAAAATGAGCTGCTTGAGTTCAGAGGCAGGCAACAAGCCACCTGAATACAAAACACCCTGCTCAGCTCCAGCTGAGGGTACAGGAGGGAACGCCACCCCCTCAGCCCCACAGCTGAACTTTTTAGGAAGCATCACTGGTAGCATATTAATGAGTCCTTACTGTCACACAGGAAGATGAATGCTTAGGTGCAGAGAGGGATGGAGGGAGGAGCATGTATCTCTGTGTGTGTGTGCGCATAAAAGGAGCCAGATTTTTTATACTTGTTAAATTCCTTGACATTTAATTCTGAGCAGGAGAGTTTCCACAATGCCAAGGATCATAAAGGAACAATTTGCTGCTGTACGTTACCATTGATATTTCGGCATGAATGAAAATTGCAGCATTCGGTGATGAAAAGAGCAGCTACTTGTAATAAGAAGCACCATGGAAACTGAAATATCATTTACCAAGCAAGGTTCTTCTGAAGGAATTCAAAATGAGAAAAACGGTAACTTGCAGGTGCATTGAAGCATTAGCATTTTAAAAGACGTAAAAGGGTTTAAATGGAATTAAAAGGAGATGTCTTAACAATACTGCACTGCTGTGAAGGGGGCTGTCTGGCAAATAAATAGTTTTCCCTGCAGAAAGCCAGGAATGGAGGCTCTTGCTAAGGACAGCCCAGCAGTCTGGCTACAGACATGGGACAGCCCACACAGCACGCTGAAATCACTCCATAAGAAATACTAAGTACCGACACCGAAGAGAAATGCAGAAAACTCCAAGTGTGAGCTGAAATATGCCTTTGTAGTGTGCAGTAACTGGAGGCACTTGAATAGAGTTCAAATGGGAATATCAACTTTTTCTTCTTTATTACCTTCAGTGCTTCAAGAAAGGAAGTATCACTAACCTGAAATTCTCTCTCACTAAAACTTCATGATACCTGAACTACAATCACATGCATAGGAGAAAAGCATTTTTTTTTCCTTTTTCTTTTTTTATGAAGCGATGAAGTGATGTTGTGAAGAGAAATACACAAAATTTTCAAATTCACCAGTAAGGCTGGATTTTCCTTTTTCTCTGTCCAAGCTGAGAAATCTTCAACATAACCCTTCCACAAATCAAGTTCTTTCCAGTTTGGATAGTAACATGAAATAGCCAGAATTATTAAACTTTTTCAATAATCTTGGGCAGTATGGCCAATGAGACTTGGGATTTTAAGGCTGATTCCCCTTTGCAATCGCATACTGTTCAGTGTATTCTCTGTCTATGACTTACTACTTTTTCATGCCAAAATCTTAAAATGAAAGCGGTAATGAGGGTTCATACAGAATTTTCCACAATATCTCTTATTCTGACTCAAAATCAACCTATTAAAAGCCACACACTGGTGCCACCAAAAAGCCCTGCAGCCTGGCACTCCACAGCACACTGCCCAGCATTAGCCTCCCTGACCTGCGCCTGAAAGTAAGCCTGGATAAAACACCAACTCTGTGGAGCAGGACAAATTTGTATCCTAGTTCAGCAAAAGTGCTTGCAAGACTTGTTTCATTAATAAAAATAAGCACAAAGAAGGTGGCAGGGTTCGGGTCATTGCGGGGCAAAGTATTTTCTTAGGAGCAGAGAAAATACATAATTTGGGGATTGGACTTGATGATTTATGGAGGTCCCCTCCAACCCCTACAATTCTGTGAATCTGTAATTCATTACATCCCAGAGTAGTTCCTCTCAGACAGCATTCTGACTCTGACAACACCATGCCCAGATGGCCTACAGTTGGGACCTACTTGTGCCCAGGATGGCCCACAACTAAAAAAGAGACTCTCCTCATGACCTTTGCAAGCACAAAACAAGAATCCTAAAGTGATTTTGTTTCTTTTTCACATCTACAGAAACATTTTATTCTTAGACCCACAAGAAGCTCATCCTCTAGTGAAGTTCAGCCCAAGGAAAAGGGATTTCATGGTCTTCTGTGCTCTTTGTGTATAAACCTTTACTTTTATCTGGTTTTGCTTAGCAGCTGCTTTTTTCCTGTAACAAACAGATCTGAAAAAGTAGAGGCACCTGTCATTCCTTCACTGCAGGATGAATCTAATTCTTCTGCTCTCTAAAATAACCCCACGCAGAAGTTAAATCTCCTGTCAGACCAGAATGCTCCTATTCTCTATCCATTCTCATGATCTATGGAGGAGGTGTCTCCATTACTGTTAGATCTTTTCAAATGATGACATCAAAAATACTCCTCTCAGGGACATTTCATTCCATCATACTTCAAAAAATTAAATACTGTTATTATATGGTCCAAGTTTCACAATGAACAAAACATAATAACAAGGCAAAGATGCAAATCACAGTACTTGCTCAACAAGTGCTACAAGTGAATGAGGATTGACAGAATAGACCACAGCAGTGCGACTTGTAAAATGCAGATCACTCACTTCACAGCTCCTCTGGAGCTGTTATAATCTTATATATATCCTCCTAGTTTATAGCCCATAGATATAGGCTCTACTGTAATTTAAATGACTGAAAACCTTTATGGGTTCAATAGTTAACAATATTCTTTTCTTAAATAAAATATCACTGCCACTCTGTATTTAAAATTCCAGCACACTGACAGCCTAAAGTGTAAGCTACTCTGTAAGCAACCCACTCCCAGAACATCAGTAAACCCAGAAGCGGACACGTAAAGCAGCTACCCTTAGCTGTTGGAGGGGCTGTGCAGGGGAGTAGGAGTCTCAGCACTCACTGGCTGAGGACCGGCAGCCTCCTCTGATAGAAGTACAGTGACCACATGGAAGGGGATATACTCAGCAAGGAAAGATGCACTAAACAAAACTGTCTTGATTAGAAATGACTCTCACACATCTTAAAAACAAGTCAGCAATTTCACTACTTATTGAAGCCATACAATCAAATAAGATGACTCCACTGGATTCCTCATCCAAAAAGACTGTGTCAAAGTTGAGTAAGTTATTCTGCCAGCTGAACCGAGCAGAATCTATTCCTTCTCTTGTGTATAATAATATCATTACTATTGATATTTCAACCATCCTGTTCTAAAGGATAAGTACTTTTGATGACATGTCAGGTGTTAATAACTGTTTTTTCTGTTATAAAGCCCCAATCTGATGCACATGAGTACAATAAAGAACCTACTACCCTTGCAATTTCAGGAGCCCGTTCCTTTATTTGTATTTTATTCTCCCATTTTGTATTTCATACCAGTAAACAATGCTCTCTCACCTTCTCGATCAGTTAGTTGCCAGTGCCAGCCTACACAAGTTTTAGATGGTGCCCTAAGAAAAGGTTACTGTTAATGGCACACAGGATCCTGCAACGGCTCTTGGTACAACACTGCGCCCACCTAACACCAGACTAGCACTCTGCACATCGTCATTTCTGAGGCTCAGCTTTAAAGGGAAAAGGAAATAAAAGGGGCACAAAGAGGCTCATCCTGTTCTGCAGCCAGGGCAGGATGCGCCATGGCACAGATCAGAACATCGCACTGTGAACCGACCTAGCAGGCTCTGCCATATATAAAAACCCATGGATAGTGGGGGTTGGCTTGTTTTTCCAAGCAGCAGGAAAAACAACTGTGAGACTCACCTGTTTTCTACACACAAGATGCAACCAACATTGACAGTACCCTGAGCAAAGACTGCTCTACACCTATGCAACTTTGTAAGGAATTTCTTGGCTTCTTCTGGGTTTTTCAGTGAGATTTCCATGTTATGTGAAACCCAGATTTAAATCTCAGACTGAGACATTAAGGTGAGTGCTCAGAATCGCCTCCATCACAGCTAATGCTGTCGGTAAATAAGGAAATAAAAGCACCAGCATCAGAAGAAACCAAGCTCCTGTTTTAAAGTGGGAAGGGGAAAACCCAGGAGAGGCTTACCTATGCTGCTGAGCAGCATCAGCACCAAAAGCTGTGTAAACCACACAAGCTCTCTTTCACAAAGAGGTTAACTCCCACAGGGCCCAGGGTGATAAACATGGAGGTCTGTGGGGATGCCGCAGTGACTGTGTATCAAAAGGCAGGCTCTAAGCCACCTTACCTGGACACAGCTTTGTCACCTCATCCAGCTGTTAGCCCAAGGCACAGGCTGATAGCGGTTATCAGGCCAGTGCAATCGGGGGTTTCGGGCACTGTGTTAGCGCACAAAGAACCGACACATCATAGTTACATGAAAAAACTGCTTCTCGAGCCAGTAATACTTACGTAGAAAAAACATTTGCTGATTTGGCAGGGTATGCTTGGCACAAAGCACTCGGTGCCATGGGTGGCAGTGTAAGTATATAGCTACAACTTTATCTCATCCCTACTTGGGCGATTTTTTAATTATTCTTTATTTATTTTACCTCATCTGTTTCTAACTGACCTGGTGAGCCTACTGACTTCTCTATCTACCACCAATGCCCGGCTGTCTCACCTCTTCTACAGTAAATTCAGTCAGGCTACCTGCTTATGAACTACTGAAAAAGAACAAAAATACCTAACAATAGCCTGGGACCTTTGCTGCAGCTGAGAGAGGAGCTAGCTTAGCCCTGGGAGACCCATGATCTCGCCAGAAACATACAGTATGTTTTACAGCTCTGGGCCTTCAGCAGTACATCAGTCTTGCAAGAGCTTTTTTATTCCTGCAACGTATATTCTGCTGAGCAGCTCAGGGTTCCCATAAAGAGGATACCGTCATCCTTCTGTACAGGCACTGCCACGTCCCTCAGTGCAAGAGGAATGGATGTCAGAGCAGTCTCGCATGTATTTCAGGTGGCATAACGAAGGAGAACTCAAGAAGCTTCAAAGGTTACATTGGTTTGTTGTTACATTACATTAGCCTACTGGTAAAGCAGATTAGGCTTTTGCCAACTATCCAGGGAGGCTGTGAGTAAGTGTTTGTTTTACTTCCTTAACAGGACTGATTCATAGTAACAACGATTCACGTAAACAAACAGAAAAAAAGAGAAAGAAAAAAAAAAGAATAGGGAAAGCAAACACGCCTTGCACTCAGCAGGTTATCACATCAGTAAGCAAACCAAGCCACAAGGGCTGGGAGGGAGCAACTTGCTCTGTGGCAATGTGATGCTGTGTGAGGGAAACAAAACAGCCACAGCAGTGACAGTCAGGCAGCCATTACCCTGAGCCGCAGCCAGCACGTAGGTCTTATCATACACTTACACCGCAGAGCCATCAAAGCTCTGTCAAACCCTGAGCCAGAGGTGCTGCAAGACTCTCAGTGACAGCCAGCCAGATCCCACAAACCTGCAGGATGCGTGGTACCCTTGGGAGCCACCTCCACCACTATGGAAGAGGAGGGAGGGTGGGAAGCTCCAGCTGAGTTCATTGAACTTTGCCTCCTCAAAAGAGGGGCCATGGGCTTGGCCGAGGATGAGATACCTGTCTGGGGGTTTTTGCCTCTTAGGCATCTGCTTCCATGCAGACATTTGACTCATCTGTGTATGCTCCAGGAAATAACCCGTACCTGGGCACAGCATCTTACATCACCAGCATTAAAATGACAAAGGCAGTTACTTATAAAAACCAAAATGTTGAAATACCCACATCCCCCGCAGAAGAGATCAGTCCAGATCCCTTCCCTCCACTACTCTTGATCAGCAAAAACATGGCTAAACATCACGGCAGCTTATGTGCCTGCTTGTCCGCCTTCCCCAATGGTCAGCCCCAGGAAGTTCTCTTGCTCCAGCAGAGCTCTCCGAGGTGTCTGCTGGAGCTGAGAGCTTCCTGGGAGCCTGCCCAAACGGTGCATTTTCAGAGCTACAAGTAAACTTCAAAAAAGTCTCAAGCGCTTCCAGAATTCCGAGAGATTTTTGTTCATTTTCATTTCAAGTTGGGCCTTTTATCTTAAACCACAGAGCCCTCCGTAAACAGAAACAAACATATCAAAGCGATGGCTTCTGAAGTGTTGCCTTAATGGAGGGAGAGCATCATGCGGGCAGGCTGCCTTACCCTCATCCCTCCTGGCAGCTCGGACAGGAACAGAACTACTGCTAACCCCGCGCCCCTGCATATATCAGCAGGGTATAATGGCCTCTGCCTTTGCTATTTATCTTTCCCCCCCTCTCTTTTTCCCCTCCATCCTCCAGCTATGTCTGTTGAATATCTTTGATTTTTCAGGCAGCTGACTACCTTCCAGATTTCTGTGCTAACGTCCTTGCAATGTCTCTATTAAATTCTTGAGGCATAAAAGGAATCGGGATCGGATCCTATGTCAGACAATAGGAGAAAAAGAATAGTGATAGCGTTATCACTTGCAATACACTTCTCCACTGTTAAAGCCCACCACAGCAATACCGGTTTCACCCTGCACCCACGGCATTCATTTTTGTTCTTCCTTAAACACCAGTCCCAGGCATGTGCTCAAAGTTGACTTTGATCATATGAAATATTAAATAATACTACAAAAATCAAATAGAACAAATTAATAAAGACAACTACGCTTTTTTTTTCTCCTCCCAGTGTTCCCTCAAAGCTGGAATCTGTATTTCCTAGTCCTGAATATTTCCCTGTTCATCAGCTCAACTTTTGTGTAAGTAGGACCTTTTTATACAAGGAATATAAATGTTTGAACAGGTAATTATGTAAGTGACCTTGCCTTTCTTCATTCAAAACTGAATTACTAGTCTCCTCAACTGTAATTTTATGAGACATCCTTATTGTCTTAATTAATGATCAAGGTACAGCTTTGAAACTTTTGCAGACACTATAGATTCCACCAGTCTCCTTTCTAATTTACACATATTGACTGGCATATCGCTTTAAACCCTGTCACAGGTAGCTCTTCACTGCAGCCAACTGCTAAATATAACATAGCAATTTTTTTAACATTAAAATAAAAGGATAATAAAGGGGAAGCAAGAGGTAGAAAGAAGTCAGCAGAGCGAATACAAATGCTAAATTGGTGTTTAGAAAGCAGCAGTGAATGACAAAGTTGCTGGTGCCTGACAACTGCACCAGTGGATCACCTCTCTCTCTCTCGTGGTGTGGAATTGCATCACGGACTCAGAGCTGATATAAGCAGCAGAAAATATTGGGGTGGGGGGGAGGGCAGAGTGGAAAGAAAGAAACTGCACAGGGGAGAAAAAAGAAATAGTAACATGCTGAATGTGTCAGATACAGATTCCTGAACATTTTAGACCGTGATACCATCCACCAGGCCAGTCCCTAACTAAATGCACAAGGAAAATGCAGCCGCTGGAAAGTGGTCTGCACCCGCAGCAGCTGCCTCTGACCGTCTGCTGAGGTAAGGAAGAGGGATAGCGCCCAGTGAGATCTGCAGCCTTTTTGTTATCCCTGCTGCTGCATCCCTTGCTCTATACTCCAGATGACAGGTGAATTAATGTGGCGAGAGTCATCTTCCCAGCCCCTCTGCTGTTGGCATATACTGCTCTGATGGATTCAAAGCACAGCTCAGACACAAACCACACATGTCAAAGACAAGGCGGGGGATTCAGGCTCACAGAGTGACTTTCTGTGCACGTCTGGATCACGGAACACATTTTTTTCCAGCTGTGCTCTGTTTCCTCTCCCTTATGACACAATGCTGCTGTTGAGGAGGACCTGCTGTGCCCATGGGGTGAGGGACATCCCGGTGTGGTGGGAGAATTTTGTGCTCAACAGCCTAGAGTGGGGAAATAAGAACTAAACAACTGAATCTGCATCCTCGTGTGATACCAGTTATAGGTAGTGTGCTGGAACTCTCACCATGTGTGGTGACAAAGGAAAGTCTGCACTGCAAGAGTCCAGGGTAACCCACATTATCCAAGCCAATATGCTAGTTTACTGTAACTGACGTTTTTAAAAAAAAGGAGGGGGTGAGAAGAACCCAATTACTTGGGCTTTAATTTGGGTTACCAATTCAACTCCAATTCTTCTCCCTGTTTTAACTCAAGCTGCTAAGACTCTTAGAATCACAGTTTCCCCTGTTCCCCCTGTTCCCTCTACCTGGTTGGAAATAAGTTGTGGATTCAGTGACCCTCACCAAATTCCATCACAGACAGACTCCTAGGTATGACTCCACAAGCACATTGCAGCCCTCAAAAGGTTTGCAAGTCTCACATGTGGCTCCATCCTTGGCAGAACCAAGAGATTATCAGTGTCAGGGCGTAGACTGCACATCTCACGAGGAGTGGGATGGAGAGGGGAGAAAGAAGGAGAAGCTGGAGCCAGAACTCGGCTGAACCTGCCACAGCTTCTGCTGATCCAACATGGACTTTTCCCTCACAATCCTTTAGCTTGTGACTCTCAGAGTTCCACTCACTGACAAGCAGGGCAGCACAGCCACCAAAGCATTAAGTCCTGAAGGAAGTTCAGCAGCTTTTTACAAAAGCTTATTATTCCTTATTGATTTACTGGCATGCCCATTAGGAATTTGGGTTTGTAATCCAAGCTGCCCAAAACTATCATCAAACATTAGCCGAGATCAGATGCAAAATTAAGTAATAATTACTCCTTCCTATCAGCAAGTTGTATTTACAAAGCATATCATATCACAGCTGATGACAACATTGCCTCCCATATGCAACTTTGTCAAGCAATTCTCAGCCTGATGTCATACCCATAGTCTTTGAATGACATGGCTGGGGAAACCACAGTGTACCAAACTGTAGGACAATTAAAATCTGCCAAACCAGGAGTTTTAGTGTTAAAAAGATTATAAATAACAACAAAGCAACTCAGAACATTTGGATGCCACTCTTACGATATTTTCCATCTTGTAGCAAGACAAGAAGCGGCATCCTTTAGTTATTTTTTTCCCCATGAAATGCAAAAAATTAGTGCCTATAACTGAGATTTCAGAAAACCGAACCCACCAAAAAAAAAAATGCATCTGAGACCGAAACACTTTGTTTCATAAGTGAATTATCTATCAGTCCTTTATGAAAACTATAACGAGTGAACTGGCAGTGTGAGGCATGCAAAGCAGTAAGCAGCCAGCAAGGTTAGTGAGACAGCAACAGTGAAGGGAAGTTCATTTTATTGAGAACACTCCCAGGCTGGTGAGCCAGCTCCCCTGCGAGCTAGAAATTGTGTCAGAGGGAGAAGTAGACACACAGATACTACCGAACTGCATTCCCAACAAAACGCTTTTTCACATGATTTACAAACAGCAAAACCCCAGCTTGGTTTGTTTAACCATATTTGGTCGAGTGAATTAATTTGTTTTCTTTATTTGGCAGATTCAGCTGCCCATTAAAGGATTTTATTGTTCTGAAGACATGATTGTGAATCTATCATTTTATCCCTCACACAGGGCACAATTAAACAGTGGAAAGTGATGTTGGATTCACCAGTGTTTGGACACCTCATCTTCTGGGATGCATAGCAGGTATCTGAGGTAGCCTGTTGCAATGTTAGATACAGCAAAATTTAGAAAGAATAAGATTTCTATTGAGGGGACGGATTAAAATAGCTTTTAGGAGGGTAATTAGAACATCCTCATTCTACAGTGGTAAATAGACAAATAGAAAAAAAACCCAAGAAATAAGTAGTACCTTGAATAAGAAATGGAAATACTCACTTTACTGACCCAACTTTCCCTTTAATGTAACCTGCTGAATCCACATGAGCAAATTGGCTTTAAATATTTGAGAGATTAGCATTCGTCTCTTTTGGTTATCTTCAGATAAAATATCACAAGATAATCCCATAATTTCTTTACTGAGTATTTGGCACTGTAGCCTCACATGAAGAAAATGAATTGGTGTTAAGGGTATCTTTTACCAGTAAGTGGAACAGAAAAACTCAAGGAAGGTTTCCAATTCTGCTTTTTAGCTAGACAGGACACTCACATCCAGTGTCAGGCTTGAAAGTTGGGAGCTGCATAGACGCCCAGCTACTTTGTGAAAAAGGCTTGTCCAACATTTATTTAAAAATAAGGTTGTTTCCCCATGGGGAGCACCCGCAGGGACCTACACAGGCATCCTTGTTCCATGGAGACTTTACTGGGACCTACAGAAGCCGCATTCAGGATTTAATAAATCTGCTAAAGCCTTCAGTTCAAGGAATAGGGGCTTATATTTTTAAATCCAAATAGAATTTTTGTTCCTCGTAGCCTCTGGCTTACCCTCAACCTTGGAAGGACATAAATACTCAAAAAAAAATGAAACCATGAGGTGATACCTCCCACTCCAGAAAGTGGATAGGAAAAAGAAGGGGATGAGAGAAAGGAGGGAATCAGGAGGAGAAGAGATGAAGTAAACCAGCCTCTACCCTCACAGCAAGCTTGTGCCTGGGCCAGATCTCTTGAGTCCCGGTTCAGTGCTCCAACTACACCATCTGTCTTTCCTGAATAAAAGCAGTGATGAGGTGCGTTTGACGTGACAGACAGCATAGCCGCAGGGAGATGAACTCCCAACTTCATTCGTTTTCAGATGCCTAAGATAATCAATATCAATATTAATACTCCTCTTCAGAGTAAAGCCTGCCATTAAATCATAAAATCACAAAAATGAACAGAGAACCAGAGAGGCAGAGGTGGCAAAGGAAGGCTTGCATCCTCTCAATTAACATTAAAATATTTGTCATTGTTCTGATCACTAGAAATAATTAGTCAGGCTCTAGATCGGTGGTGAGCAGCAGTACAACTCAAGTTTCTGATTGGTTTTTGGAAGGGTGGGGTGCATCCTCATTTGAAGTGCCAAAAATCAGATGGCTGCAAACACCTGGGGAGATGGAAGTTTTACTGTCTAAGCCACCAGTCCCCTCCATCTACATCTCGATGCTGCTTGGACACCCTGAAAAAGCCTGACCTAATGCCGCATTTCTCTCGCTCAGTCTTCATAGAGGCCAAGTGTGATTTTAAGCATTAATTAATACAAATGGGCCGTACATATTAGATTAATTAGACATGGGACTTGCAATATTTAAACCCAATATAAACCAGATTAAATCAAACATTGTGATATCCTGATTTTACAAAGCATCTGACGACACCAGGCATTGGCGGCTCGCTATACATCTACTGCTTCTCGGTTCCTTAGAAAAGGAGGAATAAATGAAGTGAGAAGAACACTGGAAAAATCTAATAGATGAACTGACTAATCTCAGACCCCAAGGTCATAGCAAAGCAATTCATTTCTCGGCTTTTCAACAGAACAAGACATGATTTATCAATCTGAGACCAGGCTTATAAACACTATACATCTCAATAATATGTTCTTTGCACTGTGTAACTTTTTAAACAAAGACAGATTGCCTGGGCTGGGCCAAAGTTATTTTACAAACAGAAACAGAATATTTGCAAATGAAATGGCCCAAGGGGGGGGGGGGGGAAGAGGAGGGGGAGGAGGGTGAAAAAGGAATAAGAAGAAAGGATTATGCCAAACAGCAGCTATACTTAACTGTAACTGCAAAGGAATCTAACTTTGTGCCGTAAAATATTTCCAGAATCCACACCTTTTAAAAATCCCCTATCGATTTATAGAGCTAAAACTGAAGAGCACTGAAGGAAAAAATATTTCATAAACTCAACAACACAAACTAAAACTTACACTGCCAAAGAACCAATATGATTTTGAGTTAAAGGAGGCCTGTGAACCTAGAGTGCTGATCCTGGACTCTGCTCTGCCTGGGAAGGGGGGAGGGAAGTGCTGTCTGGGCACAAGCTGCTTTTAGGGTCTTGATTGAAAAAGCCTGGTCTGTTTCTTGAGAGTACAGAGTGGATGCTCAAGAATACAGATGAGCTCAAAGACTATGTATAAGAAATGAGTTTGAAAGTTCAACATGCTTGATTTCCAGTCCTCTAAATTTACTGCTCCAGGCAACACAGCTCCTGTCAATTTTCAGGTGACAAATTCTGAGAGACCCGGCTGTTCCTTCACTCACTTATTATTTAGACAATACAATACGACCTCAGTTTGAGTAGGGCTGATCCTTATAATGTAAGAAAATCAAAAAGATCAAAGCTGCACGTGATGTGGCTGCAGGAGGTTATTTTAGTGAAGCTCTGCTTCAAGGGTTATTCAGATATTCCATTTCAACCTGCAATCGCCGTGGACCCAGCACATGTATGCAAAGCACCATTTTCAAACGTAAAAGAAACTTGTTATTACGCTTCAAGGTTGTTCCATGTATTCTTGATAATAAAATTATTTCAGGCTCTTTTTAAAAGGGGAAAAAAAAAGTACATTAAAGCAGCTGAACACTACAACCACATCAACCTCATGTTGCTTCAGGTCCTACTAATGCTCTATGAAGGAAGCACTTGAACAAAGAGGAATAAAGAAATGAGTCCAGGCTTAAAAATGAGACATCAAAAGGGGGTTTAGCAGGAGATAGAAGCAGCTACTTTTACATCTTACAATAATGGGGGCTGTAATAATGTCTCTTTTATACAAAGGATGGACTGTGACATTTCCAAACTGAGAATTCAACACTACTTCCAAAAAATCTGTTCACAAAGCAGTGGTGTTTGTGTTCGGATTTTTTCCCTCTTCCTTTTTCCATTCTCCCTTCTATAATTTAAAGGGCGCTCCTCTCTGCTTGGCTTCTTTCCACTGTCTGCATCAGCTCACTCTATCTAGTCTTTCATATCTCCAAGGTATCTCAAAATGCCTCAGGCCTGTAGTATTTATCCTATTTATAGTCCAAAATCTGCAATTTATTGCACCTGGGCAGCCCAGTGCACCTACATATACTCCCACAGCCTTCAGGAGCCCTTTCTGCCCGTACCAGCAGGATCGCCAGAGCACAAAGGCAGCTTTCAGCTGAGCAAGGTCACAAGCATCCCCCCTTCCTCTCTTTCTCCCCCACATTCCCAATGGCACTTGCTGTACTCCAGGAAGGTTTCCCTAGTGCCGCACACACCACAGCAAACAAAGCAATCCCTGTCTGGAAAAGTTTAATGTCTGAAATTCAATGTTTCCATCTGCCTGCGCATTTCAGGATATATTCTAGTGCCCTGACATCTCTCTCACCCTCTGCAACACCACAAAAATGGAGAATGAGTCCAGGACTCATTAAGTAAAGAGGTGCTTAAAGCCAGGTCTCCACAAACGTGGGCCCTCAGCAGCTCTGCTGCACCTCCTCTCTCTGCTAGGGCACCCCTGCATCCACCCTGCTGTAACTGCAATATGCTCAACTCCTGCAGTATGCTTCCCCACAGGTTTGCAGCAGGCTGGCTAACCTGGGGCCGATGCTGATCATTTATTGCAGCAACAGCTGTCAGATACTTTGAAAAGGTGCCGCACACCTGGAAATCTGCAACTGTGACGGATTCACAGACAAACATTTGCCTTGGCACGCACCGTGCAGCAGGCATCCCCGCGCTCACCTCTGCTGCTGTAAGTAATCTGCATCCCCTGCCATCGGCAGGCCTTACAACTTGCATGCCTGGAGCTGCTACAGGCTCTGTAAGTGCAAGCCTGTACTTCCCCTTTAAAAGCAGCTACGTGATACCTCCGCAGCAGCGTGTGCCACCTTTAACATAAGGCATACAACCAGAGGGAAAGACAGCATTTTTGTTTAAAAACAGTGAATAGTAAATGCCTACAAGGGTAGTATGGTTAGTGAGCAGGTCACCTCATGCCTACACTGAGTTTGGTGTGTGCTGAGGCAGCTGCCCCTGGAAACAGCCCACACTATTACCTGACCCCATATTTTTGGGGGAACAGTGGTGGAGCAGAGCAGTACAGCCTCCCACCATTCACTGGTGGCATATGGATAAAACAAATCTCCCAACTGTTTCATTTAACAGCTTGTTTCGGGTTAAGAGTCCAGAATCCCCACTCAGAGGTGGTGCAGAGGTCTCCATCAGCAGAGCCGGTAGCAGTCCATTCGCTCTGCCATCACTTGCCCCTTGCTTAGCAATGTTTAAAACCCCAATCTCTCCTTCTATACATTTTTACCTTTGGGTGGAGACTGTGATCCCAGGCAGCTGGCTGTAAACAGTGGGCATCTTCCTTTCTCATCCTCTCAGGCACAACCCCAAGAAGGAGAGCTTTAACAGCTTTGCGACAACATTGTGCACATAACACTGAGCTGTTTTTTCCAGAGCTGTTCTGGAACACACTGAAGCAGCCAGGCTACGTGGCTTACTCCCTAGGTCTGCATCCACACTAGCAGCACAATTAATTTCTGCAGCTCTCCAAGGGTAACCTGGAGAACAGAGAATTTCTCCTGAGGTGGAGGCAGCAAAGAGAATGCCTCTCTCCCCCTCCCTCCCAGTCTAGTTGCAATGAAGCAAACCCCCAAATCAAACCCACACCACTTTTCTTAGCTGTGATACCAGATGCTTCAATGGGTACATAGTTTAAAAAGAAACAGAAAAGAAAAAGAAAAGGAAAAAAGGTAACTATACCTTCCTGTCCTACACAGCAGAGGGCAACATGGTAAAAAACAGTGCACTCCTCTGACACAAATCACTAGGAAAAAAGTCAAACTAAAACAGCTGCAATGAAAATTGCCATTAATTACCATACAGTAAAGAACAGTGCAGAGACACATAAGAGTATGGAAAGTCCCAAAGAGCAGTAGCACGTGTGTGTTCTAAAACATCAGACAGTATTGATGGTAACCAAATGATATTGCTTCTAACAAATGCTTTGATCATGCCATCAAGACTCTGGTTCCTAACATATCTCCCCAGAATTTCCTGAAGCAGTAGAAGTCTTGGATCAAAATTACTTCACTCCTTTATTTAGTTTCACATTTCTTTTCAAGTCAGTCTATCGTAGAATGATTTTTCAAAAGTAAAAAAGGGGTGTGTGTGTATGTTTTGTTGTTTGTTGTTGTTTTTTTTTTTAAATGTCTGCATCCCCAGACTTTACAAAGCACACAGATCACAGATCCTCAGTAGTTAAGCCCAGGTTTGCTACTAGATCACCTAGCCTGGGCTCCTGTGTGCCCCTGGGAAAGGTCAGCCTGCTGCTCTCCATCAACCCAAATGATTTGTGTTTTACTAAAGCATGGCTTCTAAAATGGTGTCCTGTCCAAACTGGTGACTACCAACGAAAAACCCAATCATACATAGGTATCTGTGCTAATGATTAGCCAGCCACCTGAAATATTCATGCTGTATTTTCTACCTGCACTTGCCTGGTTTCAGGTTCCAGTCATGCATTCCTCAATATACATATCCTCAGACCCCTCACAAGCACCAAAACTATAGAAATCTGAGGGTCCTTCTGCCATCCTCATGTTTTATCATCTATTTCTCTAAAATTATTTTCAGGTCTCTGAAGAAAATACTGAACAGTACCAGGCTCAGTTAAGACTTTGAAGAAACCAACTAAAAACCTTCTGCATACTCCCCATCAATGGCTGTTTGGTTGGGGTTTTTTCATTGTCCACATATCTCAGATAAGTAGCTTCATATTATGAGTGTAGTGTGCTGGGGGTCTTTTTAAACAGTAAGTTATTTGGTACCCAGCTGAGTATCTTAAAAACCTAAGAAAATTATATATGCATTTTGTTATTCAAGCAAATTGCTAATATCCTCAAAGAACACAATTTGATTTGAAAAGGCTAATATTGTTTTATCTAATTTTTAGAAAAGGCTAATATTAGTTTATTTAATTCTTAGAAAAGGCTAATATTGGTTTATTACTGGCGACATGTACCAAAACATATCTACCTAAATAGATCTGCCAAATCAAACTCTCCCTAACAGGATAGCTTTTACAGGCACTGTGAGAGTATTCATCTCGGGCTTGAAACAGGCTCCCACCAATATCCCCTGCTCGGCTTAATTGGATCGGATGCTGTGCCACATTTATTCAAGATCCTGTAACTCTGAGACATCTAAAACAAGTAGAACTAAGTATTTGATTAATATTTAAACATAGCAAAACTGCCAAATATTGCAGCAAAGTTTCTTGGGCAAGATTTCCCTGACAGGAGACCAGTAACTTCCACTGAAAGGAGGCACTGATAGTTACTTGTATCCTGAGGGGGAGAATCGGAGCCCTGGAGATCTACTTAGTTTTCTGCTTTCTGTGCACATAAAAGCAGAATACATAACAAGGTCACGACAGGCCAAAAATAGCAAATCTTCAAGTGGTTGCAATTCAAATAGATACCAGATCTGCTGGAAAGCAAGCAACTTGAGCAGCATGCAGAATCTCTGAAGATCACTACTTTTATAGTATTTCAAATTTTACGACCATTTTTCAAATATTAAGAAAAACATTCGGTACATACTTTTCAGGGTTTTCCACTTCTTCAGTAACAAAATTGAGGTAAAACCTAGAAGAGAGTTATAAAATGCATTATAAGGGCTTGGTAGATTTTGATTCTGTATTTCTTCCCCGAAGAAAGAGCTGCTTCTAGTTAAATACTGCTATTAATTACAGTAGACATTGCAGACCCATGTTTAGACTAAGAAGAGTGTGAGATTTAACCTTCCCTCATCCCCACGCCCAGGAAGGGAATTCTCAGAAAAGACAACAAAGCAGAAAAAAGACAAAACCTATTTAATATCATTGTGGGATTATTTTTTTTCCCCTTGACATGCTAGGTAAATTATGGTTTGCACTAATCCTACACACAAATGCACCCACACCCCCTTGAGCTTTGTTTTCCATTTGTGGCTGTAGCCTTTTACAGTTTTAGGTCGTATTGATAAAAATGGTCACCAGGGTACTCAGCAAGGACTTCCTAACAATAAAAATAAATGAAGCCTCAAGAAGAACCCTCTTAAACCTAGGATTTTGACACTCATGTGCCGTGTATGATCACAAACCCAGTCTGCTAATCCTGCGTGCACAACCTCCGGTATTCTGGTCATATTCCAGCAGAGCACAAGAGACAGCTACACGTGGGAATTCATAGGAACTACCAGCCAGGCACAGCCCTGCATACAAAGCAATCGTAAACCTCAAGGTCACTGAACCCTCTGTTCTGCATTTATTAGCACTAGATGTGAGCTTCTCTGGATCACACAGATGTGCCTGGCTCAGATATGGGCACAGTCACATCCTGGTTAATTAAACAGAAGAGTCAATACAGCACTTATGCTGGCTTTCTACTTCTGTACAGGAAGACAAATGGTATCTGACCCAACAGTGCTACAGTGAATAAACAAACGGTACCTGATCTGACAGAAAGTCTGGGAACTTTTCTCCATCACAAGTCCTGGACCAGACCCAGGTCAGTGGAATGAGTTAGCACTGGCTCGTGGGGTTTTTTTAAAAAAATGGGATTTTTGTGACCAAGCACGAATTTCTGTAAAACTACATCTGCCATTCTATACAAAACCTCAGTACGTGTGTTCTAAAGATGCTAGTGTGCAGAAGGCAAACAAAACCACTGGGACAATTCAAAGGAGAAATTGTTTCTTATGAGTAAGAGGTTCCAGCTGCTTCTTCCTGGTCTTAGTCCTGCTTCTTGACAGAAGTCATCAACTGCCCTGCATCCGCGTCTTTATTGATGCAAACACACACACTTCCTTGCATGTGTTTCTCTACTTGTCCCTTTTCCTCCAGCATTTTATGAGCCCAATAGTCCACGCTTGCTTTTCATAGGACAAACCCAGACATATAGGAGACACTACCCTTCATTTTGTTCTCAAAGCTGTATCATTAAAAGTTAGTAGTCTCATCAGCTGTGAGTAACATTCTACCTGCGTCCCAGGACACAACAGCAACACTCAAACACTCCTTCAGGTTCAGCTTATTGGGCTGATTTAGCCCCATGAAACTGATAGCGCGAGGGTATTGACACTCCACTTAATGGTCTGCTCTTCTGTGCTCTGAGACAATCAATTTGAGCTGGTGACAAAGACAAATAGGCAGCTGAGAAGAACTAGTAGCCAAATTAGGTCTTTTCCTGCTAATTCCTTTTGTAAGTGGCAAATAAAGACCTTGAAATAGAAATCAGAAGATGTAAAGGGAAAAGAGAGATTATTTTTACTGTAGTGGTTTGAAATGTTAGGTGGAAAACAGAAAGAAATGGAAAAGCAGCAGAATATCAGTATTTTTGACATAGTGGTTTACAGTAAACATTCTGCCTCAATGATGAGCAATATTAAAGAGTTCTTAAATTTGCTTTCATACAAAAAAACATAGAGTCTGGTTAATACTCTAAAAGTGAGAAACCATCTCATGTATGGATATGAGAGACAGAAGCAGTTATACGAGAGATGGAAGGTAGAGACTGTCTGCATGATGAGTTCAATTTCTTTGAGGCTTCAAAATGACAGGCTCTTTTCTTATATATATCTATCAAAGATAAAGGCTTTAGGCTCTCTTGGGTTCCCCGTTCCCCCCCTATTTAATATAAAAGTTTTGTTCAGTACTTGAGTGGACATGTTTATAATGCTCCTGCAACCAGGGAGTTACAGACAAGCAGGGAACTCAAATGCTCAGCCCATTGTCCCTCGGAATTAAATAAATAAACCCCTTATCTCTCAGCCCTCGCCTTTTGTGTGAGGTAAAGAACTTTTCTGCCTGTGAGGCTATGGAAAGGAAAGGGAAGACATGCAGACAAAGCTATCTCAAAACAAGCCCACTCTGCGCATTGTAGTCTTTTCTTTTCCCCTCTCACTCCTGCTGCAAAAGCACGCTGGCTCCGTGCAATGCGATGTGGAGCCCTCACTAAGCGCGAATAAACCGTAAGGCAGATTCTGAGAGCAGCGGCGCCTTTCAAACCAGCTGCTGTATCCTTTGGTGGGAGGGAGAGGGAAAGAACTTGAAAGAAACTTCTGAGCAGGATACTTGAAGGCAGATTCTCATAACTTTGCTCACAGTGAATAGCACTTGACTTCGATGGAAGCCAGTTGCAATTCTTTTTAAGTGAGGCCCAATTCTCTTTGAGCAAGAGGAATAAGAATTTAGGTTTTTACGTCGTTCTGTGGTCTATATTGATGTTATCACCGTTCATTTCTTAATCTTCAAATACCACTTCTTCAGAGCAAAAGCTGAGGTCCACACAACTATGCAACAGCTCATAGATTTCTCATGTAATTACTGACTTGCTCAACTAAAACTAAAGCTTCATTATTCCCTTTTATCAAAATACATAATGAAAATTTAAGTTCTTGCCACGTTTATTTCTAGTCCTGAGAACAGAAATGAAAGTCTGATTTTCTTAGCGTTCAGTGCATGTTTACCTATTGTACCCTGCAAGAGAAAAATCTTTCCTTTGTTGAGTTACTTGTGGAATGACTCCTGAGCATACAGAACAATGGAGAGATCTACCGTTACATCATGATGTAGTTCGGCAAAAGATGTAAACCGTGCTACTCTTTGTTAGAGCATATTAGTGTTTGTTTCCAGCACATATGCTTATGGGCTTCAACAACTTACCAGCCTGAATAGGCATACATTCCTGAATAGAAAGCAAGTGGTAATCCCATAACGCTGGCATCGTTCCCCGCGAAGGCATTTTTAAAGTGCCGTGTTTCTCCTGCAACATCAACAAAAACCATACTGAAAAACAAGTTCTGTGGCCACCTACCACTCTAAAACAAATAAATATATCACATCATGGAACATTTAATCACCCAACTGTTCACTCACTTCAAGCTCTGCCCTTGACCTTTATTTCTGACCCAACCCTCACAGCAGCAATCTGCCAGCAATTGTAAAAGGTCTTGTGGCATCCCTCATCATGCAATAGCAGAATTTGATCTATTATGGGATCATTTTTTTTCAAAGCATTCTGAGCTTGATGATATTCACTGCAGTCATCTCCAGCAGTGAGTTACTCATCAAAATGAAAGAGCTGAATGAGGTCTGTAGTTTTTGCTGTGGAAAATTTCACTTAACATTTTAATCAGAAGAAACACTGCTAGCATTTCGCTCACAAGCAACATTTTTAAAGTAAACAAAACCAGCACCTTCAACATTTCTACCGCTGAAAAATTTATTAACTTCCTGCCACGTTACAGCCAGTCCTATATTAACATTACCCTAAGTAAAAGTCACATATCTATAAATGCAACCCCCTAAGAGCCACGTTAATGTTCTTACTGATTGACAACGGGTTCTATGGTTCGTAACACCTCCTCTACAATATCCCAAATTTCCCAATCCTCCACAGAAAAAGAGCAGGAAGAAGCAGAATTCATTCAGCCTTAAATTAGAAACGGGTCTATCATTTACCGAGCCCTCAGTCAAAATTCCCACTGTGGCCAGAGAAAAGTCCCAGTGGGGAACCAGGGACTCTGAGCTTCTGAAGGGCAGCAGACCCCCATCCAAACCTGGGTATGACCTGCTCCAAAGGTCTAGGGAAAATGGGGCTAGCTTTTGCAGAGAGAGAGGTTTCACATAGGAAAGGAGGTGGGGGCAGAGGCATCGCAACTGCCAGAGAGGAAGTGAAAAAACATGAAAACAGTGAATCAGCAGTGGGTGCTTCACAGGAAAACTTCAGAGACTATTGCCAGCCACAGAGAGCTGCCTGTCCCGGAGACACTGAGCTCACAGCAGAGCCTAATGCTCTGCTCTTGGCTATGATGGGAGGCTTTGTGAAGCATCATAAAAGAGCATCCCCAGGGACAAAGCCAACAACTCTGATAGTTTCTGTTAGATACAATCTGCCACCAATTCATTAAAAAGCGCTCTCTCTGTTTTGCCCCTCCATGCTGAATGGCTCCTCGGGCTTTGTGCAGTTATTGTCTTGCGTTATTGTAACAAGAGTGAGCTGGGGCTTGTCACCATCGCGCACCCGCTGCTGATAGGGCTGTAATGGAAAAGCCTCTCAGGGTAGCTGAGCATATGTCAGTGAAAAGAGTTTCTCTGCCAGCTTGGCTTTACCCCCAAATGATGTCCCAAGAGCCAACGGCCTGCACAGCCACGTCCGTGCTGGGTGCTGCTGGGGAGAACAAAGGTGTGTTTTCACACTCCTTGCTTACGCAGCAACGTTGATGAGGTCTGTAGAGCAATTCTGGCCCCCTGAACATTTCTGCTTTCTTTTCCTACACTTGGGTTAGCCCTAGACTATTACCTTTAGCTGTACACTTTAATTTTTCACTCAGAAGGAGGAAAGCATGCCTGCAGCAGTGAGCATACAGGACTTCCAGGCAGGAAGCCCATGAAAGCAATCGCCAACTACAGTTTCTCTTGCCAGAACAGCAGCTTTAACTTCCCAATTCACATCGCCAAAGGGGTAAGAACAGGATCCATGGTTCTGTTCTGTTCACAAATTCCCCGATTCTGAGCCCCATCCGTCAACACATACCCACCACTGCATAAGATTAGGCACTAACCCAGGCAAGGGGGACGCATCCTTCCTGGACCTGGCAAGTGCTTTTGGGAGGGGTTTGCCTAACTGTCATTAAAACCCATTCTTCCCCTTTCTCAAAGTTCACACCAAAGGCAAATTTTAGAGAAGAGCAACCCCGTCGTGCATTTGAAAACCAAGTATGATCTCAATAGACTCATTGGCATGCTGAAGGAAATACCAGTTCATCCCAGTGTAGTTCCACTTCTAATCAATTACATGACAGTACAGAGCTTCAGTTAAACAAGCACAGGCTAATTAAGAGATTTTGCTGCTATAAGCATTATTTGGTGAAGGCAGGTGGGGAAAGACTGGGGAGGGTAAAGATAAAAGCACTTTAAAAGCATTTACTTTTCATTTCATACCTTTAATTAGCTGGATAACTCCAGGGACTATAATTATCAGAATTGCTACAAGCTTGCAAAAGGTAAGGAAAATCTGAATGCGGGCACTCCAGCTGACACTCGTGCTATTCAGGACCATCACCAGCGCTGCAAGGAGAAAAGAAAAGTCAGAAAAAAAATACTCATGCACGGAAATTGCCCCCAAACTCTCTGCTAGCAGAGAGGCCACACAGAGAATAGAACCTGATGCATTAAATGAAATACACCCTGATAACCTTCTCCAGCTGCTGCCCTCCCACTTCTCACATTCCCCTTCCAGAAGCCACATGAAACGCTTGAGCTGAGCCCCTCTGTCTGACCCACTGCGCAGCCCATCCGTCTCTCCCTTCAGTGCCTGGCTCCCTCTACACCAAATTACAGCTCCGTTTACCCTGAGTCGTTAGCTGTTGGTAGACAATGGGCTGGCGGGATCCTGCCTTGGATGAACAAAATTAATTGCACAACCTCTGTCAGTCCAGATTTCTGTATCAGTGCCAGTTTCAGTAGAGATTTGCATTTCCAGAAAAAAAATAACAATTAATACTCACATTAAACTTTCTCACCCCCATTTAGGCCCTGCATAAATTTGTCACTCACTACCTTATTTACAACCCACTCCTCTTTTCCATTCTTTCTCCTCTCTTGTTGCTGTATCACCAGACATGCAGGAGGAGTGAGTAGGAACACAAGGAACAAATTCATCCTCATTGGGATGTGGTGAAGAAACAGAGAATTTCTACTTCTTGAAAGCAAAGGCTAGGTCTGTACCTCACCAACATGCAGAGAGGCAAGTGAGGAGGACTTTTACATCCTGCCTGCATGGCTCACATCTCCTCCTAGGTCAGGGAGGGCATCTTCTGGCTTTTACTACAGAACTGACTGACAGGAGGATGGTAGGCCTTACCATTTGCAGGCCAGTTACTCTAGTTTATTTAAACAATTACCCTGGCCAAAAAGAATCAATCAAGAAGGCTAGATATAAAAAAAATAACAAAATTACATAAAGAATGGAAAATGTGAATCATTTCATTAAATGAAAAGTCCCTTTCCCTCTCTGTTGTAATTAGCTCCTCATCACAGTCCTCCCATACTTCAAACTCTCTCAAGATCACCACTTTGTATCATCAACAATATCACATACTTGGGGTGGATAAAAACTCAGGTTGCTGTTCCCCACTAGAGTCTGGGAGCTAGTTTCTATGAGCTAGCACTCTTGCATGGTACCAACTCTCTGGCAGATAAAAACACTGATTTACCCCAGGTCTTTTTATACAGATTCTGTTCACTGGCAAGGCCAAAAAACATATTGTTAAACATTCTTCTCAGTTTCAACCAAAAGTTGTTTTGGTTTAATGGAAAAGGGAGAAAATTCAGAGTAATGTGGATTCCAGCATAGCTTTTAGATATTTTTAGTAAAATAAAAAATCCAGGAGAAAAATAAAATACTTTATGAAATTTTTATTTGGGACAAAGAGGGCTGCCCCACTCTCAAATAAACAATTTACTAAAGTCAACATAAACTTTCAAAACCATTTAATGTGAATTTCTCACTAAAAACCTCTAAAAATGTTCTGCATTTTGCCATATTTCAGAACTGGGGAATTCTTTTCCAAGTCACAAAGAATCACTTGGACTTCTGTGAAGTATCACTTGAGATCGAAATACTTGTTTTTTGCTTTATTGCTTCAGTGTATATCTACACTTGCCAGGAAACATAATGTCCCAGGGGCCTGATTCATTATTCTGTTGTCCCAATATTACGCTGACACATCTTCACTTATTTAAATGTTGAAAGATCCCATTGGGTTGCTGCTGAACATTAGGACTGATTGAGGTTTCTCCTCTTTTCCTAGAGCTTGATTCCCGGGAAGGTCAATGACTGTCATTTAAGCAAAATATATTTAAAAATATTCATTTGACCAAAGGCATTTAAGTTATAAAGAAAATACAGTGCCATAAGCAAGCATTGGCTTATTTCAAATTTCCTAGAAAGCTGAGCACATCATACTTTTCTTACCCAGAAGATGAAACCCAAACAGGGACCAGGCCACATGAAAACATCAAGGAAGAGTTTTATGTATGATAAAGTGACCGCAATTTGGCATCCAGATTATTAATGGCACCAAGCTGTGCCAGGGCAGGTTCAGATTAGATGTTAGGAAAAAATTTTTCACTTAAAGAGTTGTCAGGCCTGGCACAGGCTGCCCAGGGATGTGGTTGAGTCACCTTCCCTGGATGTGTTTAAAAAAAAGGGTAGATGAGGTACTTAGGGATATGGTTTAGTATAGTACAGGAATGGTTGGACTCGATGATCTTAAAGGTCTTTACCAACCTTATGATTCTGTGTTTCAGAGTTGAAGATGACAGCAGCAATCTGCTTGTTGCCTTACACAGAGTCAGAGCAGGTAATGTGAGTATCCTCCCTGTAGAAAATCCTCCTCAAGGTTTTCCAAAGCAACAGTTTTACCTTCCTGATACACATACGAGAATGTTTCTGGATGGTAAACTAGTACAAATCCTAATGTCAACTCACATGGAACCTCATAGCCTTCCTTGCTGGCCAGTCACACACAAATCATAAGCCCTAAATGTGTGTAAGAGTTACGCTGTCCTGAGTGGAAAAAGACAAACCCACAGGCTGCTATTTTCATGAAGACATGAAAACACATGAAGACAAAGCTTGTGTTCAAACCTTCTCCATCCCCATCTAGAGTTCAAGCCAGAAAAATGTTTCATTTAAAGTTTTTCTAACCAAATAGCAAAAGGGACACTGCAAGGACCTTCATTTAATGGGGAAACCAGGAAGCTGAAAGGATGTTACCTCTCCTGTCAGTCCAGTGCATGTGCTGCTAGTTTTGATGGTCCCCTCTAAGAGAAAGTCCATTGCAGACCTGTACAACTGCACAAACGTAGTAGTTCACATTGCCAGGCTAAGACTTAACATTCTTCAAAAATTTGAGACCAATTACATTTTTCTTGAAATTTATTTTTTTTGGAGTTGACAGGCCGTAAGAATTTACAATCATCCTAATATTTAGTTTTAGTGGTGCTATGTGCGTAACAGACATATAGGGATGTAGGTCTTGCACTGCTGTCAGGTACCAGCATAAACTGGTTGTGTTGGCAACTGGATAGTGAAAGGGCAATGGAGGAGTCATTCACAGAACTGTAGGGGCTGGAAGAGACCTCCAGAGATCATTGAATCCAACTCCCAAGTCACAAAGAAAGCTGCTAAAGAGCAGGAATAGAATACAAGTGTGCTAGGACTGAAGAAGGTAATTGTATCTTGGGACTACAGTCACAATTCAACACCTCTCTTCTATGAATGGCCTTACAGAGATACTTTGAGAAACTGATGTCAGATACTTAGAGACAAAATCACAGCAAAGATCAGAAGCAGCAACTCCCCAGACAAGAGAACAGTGAAAGGAGGACTCACCTCTAACTCGCCTAACTAAAAGCCAGGCATCTAGTGTAGGTGCATTCTGAAGAGACAGTTACCCTCAGAGGATGAATAAGACCTCTCCCAGATGCCTACCTCAGGTGAGATGAGTTGCCTTCAAGAAGCATCTCTTTCCCTCATCCACCACTAAGGGGAGCATAGACAAACACCTTAAACTAAACACCTAACCAAGAGCGAGATGAATCCTGAGGGAACTATGGAAAGAGAAAAAAAATCAGGTTTGTGAACAATCAAACCCAATGGCAACATTGACCATGTTGCTTTTCACAACTTCTTTCCTTTACACAGCCACACCTAAAGATGGATAATGAAATCTAATGGAAGATCAGCAGTAAGCATTACAACCTGGCCTACTTTTCATGAGTATAGACATATCTGTACCCTTACCTCCGTGGGAAATCACAGAAACTGCCCTCCTCTAACTTGTCAGGATTTTACAGCCAAGGCATTCACACAATGCAAAACATACCCACCATTTGCACACCCCAGTGCATCAAGGAAAAGGAAGTCATGGGAAGCACAAGAGCATCCATTGCAACAGCTTTTGTTACACCTGCAAGCCAAGGGAAGACTTAATTTGAACTGTTTGCCTGAAAATTGTCAGTAGTAGAGAACGAGGGCTGCGACATCTGCCATGACAGAAAAAATTAGGCCACTAACTATAGACTCACATAGACACCAAATTATGCCAATAAAGCTTTGGGTTGGAGCATTTGCCAGCAAGCACTGATAGATCTGTACAGCTGACCTTGGTTTTGAAGCATAATATCACTTCTAACAACCACAGTTTGGGGTATTTGAGGGTTTTTTGGCAGACCTCCAAAAAGGGAAAAATTTATACATTACTGCAGCATAAAATGCCCAAAATACACATGAATGAGTGTAAAAACTTTAAAAACAAGTGCAGGTCGGTAACTTGCTTTCAGTCTCACAGTTTTTAATAGCTGAAACCTGTTTATCTGCTTTCTGATATGGAGGCCACGTGAACAGATTAGAAAAGGCTCAGTTAACACTGCATATCTATTCAGGTTACATATTGATAGCACAGTTCAATACCTTTGCACAAAATAATTTTTCTCTTCCTGTTACCAATATATTTAAGCTTACCATTAGGAGAAGAATTAAAGCTACAAATGAAGCGGGGTATGAATATAGGGGGTTTTGCAATGGTGGTAGGAAGTTTCTCCATTGGAAAAAACAATAAATACAGAGAAGTCTACCAGCTTTCACTTAAAAATTCATTTCTCTAAATCTTTCTCCTAGAAAGACTATCTTCAGCATTGGAACAAAGGCAGATAGCATCTCCGCTGTTTTGTATGTTTGGGCCGTTATATCCAGCTCAAGCAAAGCTGGGCATTTAGAAGGCCTCTTCTCTCATTTTTAATTTCTTCTGCTCTCCTTCCCCAACATATCCAAGTTCTCTCTCCTCTACCTGGCCACTTATTTTCATTAAAATTATAGTAACAAGATATCCTTGAGATGTCTGCTCTTCTCACAGGTGCAGTTAAATGGACTGAGATTAGAAAAAGTTTATGGCAGGCTGGCAAGATAGACTAAAATATGCGTATCCAACATTTGCTTTTCTCCTTGCGGAGATTCGCTTAAGAAATACCTAGTGGATTAAAGTGATTTCTAAGCTCGAAAAGAACAGGCAGCCTTTGCTCCAGAGATTCAGAAAGCTGGGGTATCTGAAGAGAACCTCCACACAAGCATCCTTCTCTCTACCAAGCCACTGAAACACATAGACTTTTAAGTTGTTTTTATTTTTAACAAATAAAAAAAATTAAAATGAAGGCACCATATCGTGGAACAGAAAATGTTCTTCTACTAATTGTTCAAAATTGCTCAGATGTGACTTCAAGGGGAATTTTGTGGCTAGGACATGCTTTTTTCCTATGAATAAAAAAACCCCAAACCCAACTCATTCTTGGTTCACCACCTCCAGTAGTTTATTTTAGCTCTCATCTGATCAACATCTCTGCAGCCTCAGCATTCCTTTCTCACCGCAACGGCACTGAGGTGGAAGTGCAGGGACCGGAACAGGCTTACAGCCCCTCTACAAGAAGTATTTGTTTGCAGCTGGTAGAGAAGCAACAGCATTTGCCACTCCCTACCAATATCCCGGTTGCTCCCATCTCAGACAATCTCCCAGCAATAGGCTTAAAATGCAGAGAAGGAGGCTTAGGTGAGGGGGGGGGGGAAGGAGAAAAGTTGTCTTGTGACAAGAATAGAAAAAACTAGGCTACAGTATTAGGTGATGCTTTAGAAACTACCTCTCTGGAGGTTCTAAGACCAGTTCAGACAAATATCTGTCAGAAACTGTTTAAATATACTGATTGTGTTTGGGGGCAGGGGATCACCCAGAGATTTTTCAAGATCTCTTCCTGCCCTTTCTTACATGATCAGAAACGACAAGGTAAAACTACAGAAGAAAGTCTTAGCTGAGGACAGGGTTTAATGGGGCTTCCCACTACCTTTCCCCCCATGCAACAAAGGCAGACATGCATCAAGCACTGTCATCAGACGCAGGAGGGAGAAGGGAACAGGGGTGGATAAGAAAACAAAAGGCACATCAGTTCACGTTTTGATTAACTTAAAACTTCCAGTGGAAGCAAATACTACCTTTGGCACCATTAAATTGGATTATGGGATTTTCAGGGCTCCCGTGTGTCTGTTCTGCTCAACACCACCTTAATCTTGCCCATCGCTCTCCTTACACACACAAACCAAAACATCTGTAACGATTACCACCACAGCAACTGCTCCTTTCCATACAAGAACAGCAGTCATACACCCTGAGGTCCCTGAGCTTAAGCGTGGTGTATGATAAAACACTACCACACATGAAACTCTGCCATGAACCACAAGGCAGAAAGGCAAAGCCTCAGTCCAACGCGGCAC
Source organism: Gallinula chloropus (assembly GCF_964237585.1). Classification (NCBI taxonomy): domain Eukaryota; kingdom Metazoa; phylum Chordata; class Aves; order Gruiformes; family Rallidae; genus Gallinula; species Gallinula chloropus. The sequence continues at coordinate 56,775,161 of NC_140088.1, forward strand.
TGTTTTCCCCAGCACTGTTGCATCTGCCATGTCCAACTTCCCACAAGAAACCCTTCTTTTGGGGAAGGGACAGTTCAGCCTACCTGCGCCGTACAGACCCACGCTCACCATCGTGCTGTGAACTCCTCTCTCCCTTTAGGCTGTAATTATTTCAGCATAACTCCACAACAGCCTCCCCCCCCCCACCCCCCCCCAACATCCCTTCCCGCCCCGCAAATGCTACTTCTTTGTTTAATTACTTTGTGAAGCCTTGGATTATCACGCAGATTTTCAATTAAAATAAAAGCAATAAAAACCTATTTCAAATTGTTCGCTTATTGTGCTGAAATCACATGCACTTAACAAAATGCTTGGATGGAATCCCTACTTAACATTCCTTCTGTCTCAGTGACCTTGAAGTTACTGAACATCTGTTTCACCCTTATCTTCCACTGAAATATTTTAGACAGATGTAGCCATAAAAAGTCATTGACCTCAAAATCTGAGCCCTTAATTCAATTATTCCTATGAAACCTATAGTTTGTGCATAATTAAATCAGAAAGAAATGCGGTCGCATACTGATTTTTCTAACGCTCCTGGCAGAGGGGCACTCTTATCCAGAGAGCTCCACAAAAAGCCACAGTAACCTGGAGACAAGAAATTTCAATGCCAATTGAACTCCTTACCCCAAAGGAAGAAAAAGTCAACTGAACCTATTATTGTGCAAAACTGAAGGGGGTCTTTGATCCTTTTGCATGTCTTAATTCCTTTTTCCAGTCCTTTCCTTTCTGACACATGCACTGACCAAATCAAAAGGAACAATCTGTTAGTAATTACTCAGGTCTACTCTGTGCTCTCCATCCAGCATAGCTGGATATGTATGTGTGTAGGTGTGCAAGGAGCATCCTCACCAGTGACCAGACAGCACAGGAAACGAGCTTCCAATGCTACAGGCGTGTGGCTCCAGGGTCCTGTTCCCATCCGGATTTGCGTCTTCCCATTCCATACAGCCTCCCACACCAGCTTTGTAAAGCTCCTGGGGTCCCAGGGTAGCCTCTACCAGCAATTAGCATTTCTCTGTAGCCCTACATGGTCTCTTTTACACAAACTGCAAAGCTAGCAGGAGTAGAACAAGCTGCTGGTTAGATGTGCGTTTTCAGCCTGCTCCCAAAGCCATCAGTTGGGTTCCTGCTTCCTGAACTGCAAGTGCCTCGATAAGTTTACTGCTATGAAGGACAGAGCAGAACTAGGGAAGATGATCTCATGTTGCCTGCGCTCCACTCAAGAGAACTACATTTCTTCATGGCATCATACTTGGCACTCGATTGCCTCCTAAAACAGAGGTAGAGCAAAGCACTTAAAATCAGGTAATCATTCTTCCATATCTCTGGCACTGGCTCACCATCTCGCAGGGACTGAAATTGCTTCCACAGAAGTAATGAGAGTTCTGCTATTAATTCAAGTGGCAACAGAATCAGGCTTGGCAATAGATTTTCCCTGCCATTAATAAAGCCTGCTATTCTTTTTACTACTGCATATGTTCACAAACACATATACCCAGGCAAAGAGTCACGCTGATGCCCTTGGCAGTAGGTACACGGTCATTTTGTAATGATTCACATCAAATGACTACCTGTTCAGTGTGTGATTACTTTTTTTTTTTTATTCCTTTCCAATTTACATCATCTTTACCCTTCCCTGAAACCCAAAATTGGATACTTACTGATGCCAACGGCCGTAATAAGTTTAATCGCAAGTTCTGGGATTTCACACTGCATAAAGAAAGGCTCCAAAATGTAACGTCCAAATGCCAGCGATATCACTGCTGTGGCAGCAGGGCTAGAGTAAAAACAACAACAAAAATCAGAAAATTAATCTGCAGTAGTGCATAGATTATATTCTTACAGGATTGCGCTGTAACTTTACTGCCACAGAACTGTTAACTGAACTTAATTTTGGTGCCTGCTTGTAACTGTGCTGCCGGGCAGCATGATTTCCCAGTGCAGCTGGAAAACACGAGCCATTTAGCTTTGCTCGGTGGTTCTGATCTTGACAGGAACACCTCTTACCAGGACTGCTTTTACAACTTCCATGTCATGAAGCAGCCTCAAACAGAAAGGAAAAGTATCCTCATTCGCTCGCTTGGAGCAAACATAGCCGGGATTAGATCACCCTGAGTGGAAGGAGCTGAGCACTGAATTTTAGTGGCCAAGTAGATCTCGCCCCTTGGAGACACAAGCAAATTAATTTCAGCCAAACTGAGAATTCTGCTTTGCTAAGTATCCAAAAATCTACCCAAGCCTGTTATTAAAATCTGCAAAAAATGAAGGAAAGTGGGATTTCCTAAAACAAACAGAACTTGTCCCTTTTATCGGATAACCACCTCTCCTCAGCCGTGGGCAAAGTGAGAGCAAAAACCCTCATAGAGCAGAGAGCACCTACCACAAGAGAGAGAAACGTGAAGGCAGGCATGCAGGCAGTTGGTGCATGGACAAACAGGATATACTCATAAGGTTCATATGGCCTCTCTGAGACAGGTAACACATTTGCCAGGCACTGGCACAGGTTAATGGTGAACCACTCTGCGCCTCACGTCAGATGCTATCTGTGTATTAAAGTTCCAGTGGTCTGCTTGTGTTTGGGAGGACACTTTCACCCTTCTTAGGGTGACAGCTGGTGGCATCTCTGCTTCATCTCCCACACAGTAACAACAAAGGGACATCTGATTCAGTCTCAAAGGATTTCCAAGTTAAACAAGAGTCCATGTAAATTTCTTGTGGAAAAAAAATTATCTATAGCATATAATAAAATAATGCCTCATCTCACGGTTTAATAAAAAATATAGTTGCTAAAAATACTATGGAACAGTGTAAACTGTTGTTACTGTTATCCAACGACTGATAAAGAAATTTTCCACAGGAGACTTCAAGCCTGGGAACAAACCCCACTTCCTCAGCATAACAGCTCAAGCCCATTGTGCTGGAAACCACAGAGCAGAAATGAACAGAAGCATCTTCCTTACATCATCTGCATGGACAAGCAAGGGCTGCTACTCATGTATCTCTCATGCATGGGGACTGCTCTTTTCATGGGCCAACAGTTGGCTTTGCCACTTTTGCCTTCACTCAGGCACCACACGTCCTCCACGCTAGATTTACACAGACGTTTACTGACTTTACCTCCACGCAATATTTCTGATACCTAAAATCATCAGGCTTCTAGCTTTTAAACACTGCAGCCTGCCAAAAGTAGTTTGAAGTGTCCTAGATCAGATGAAAGAGGAGATCTTTGGAGCTTTCCCAGACCTTTTTCTTCAGCCCCAGCTCCTTTTTCCAGAACTTGGGTTTTTCCTTCTCATTTTAAGAAAAGCCTTTTTTAAAGAGGCAGTCGTTGCTGTCCACGCCATTATGTTTTTAGGTCCTAAATTATACCCCTAACAGGTAGCCGTGTCCGTCACACTGCTGCATTTGGGGGGCTGTTGCTGGCAGCATAGTCCCTCAGTGGAGGTGGAAGCAGAAGGAATGAGGAATCAGTGGCAGCCAATTCCTTTTGACTGCAATCCTAATGAGAGACTGGCAGCTCCCTACACACAGCCATGCATACAGGAGTGGACAGAAAGCATGCTAGCAGCTCTGCTTGAAGGGCAAGGAGCACAAGAAGTCACCAGGAAAGGAGCAGGTACAGTGAGTGCCCCCACATATAGAAAGGGGTGAGTCAGTCACCTGGCAGCAGCACTCTCACCCAACTTGTGGTTAGTAAACACCACAGCGAAGCACTACAGATCATGCATTCACACAGTCATCTTCACTTGTTTGAAAACCAGCCTTTTTTTTTTCCCTTTTTTAAATGTGTGCCATATACCTGGCACAGTTTAATCAGCATGTGGGCAGAGTTTAAGCACATCCTAGACTGTAAAATAGTTGCTGAAAAGACATACGAGAGCAGGATGTGTTTATTTTCGTTGCGGCTGCTCCAGCAGCCCATGGGTGTGATAATCCTTCAATCTTTCAGAGGAAAAAATGGCTTAGCTGAGAAGTGTGTCTGCAACTTCACCTACTGAAAAAAGAACCCCTAGGTACATATTAGGTCTCCACTTCTTTGATAGCAGCAGCCAATTAGTTTACCTATGCAGGAGTCAGATGTAAAACTCTACACAGAGTTTCGGCAGCGCCGTTCAGATCATCGCAAGTTATAACAAGTACGCCTCCCTTACTGCCTCTCAGGTTTGATGATTAAAGAATCCAGTGACGTTCCTTCCCATGCAAGGTGATTATTTTCTGGGCGTGGGGCAGATGATGATGACTAAGAGTGTTTTCGCGATGCTCCCGAGACACTGTCACACGTAGAAAAATAATAATCTTGCAAGGAGAGGAATTTACGAAGCCTGGTTCCTTGTGGGTGTTTGTGCCTGGGTTAATGAGGTTCCCCTGCCTGGTGAGGTACAGGTTAAGCAGGGGATTTCTAACACTACTCTCTTTGTTTGAGTCTCCGATGTGCTACGTTCGCAGCACCGTGTTTCTCCTTATGAAAACACAGGTCTGCTTCTTCTGTCAGCTGCTCTTTTCTTATCAAAAAGTTAATACAGTTGAAGTGTCTGTTCTTTCATTGTGTTTGATGGAAATGAAGCAGTTAATTCAAAGGTTGCACATGGGTGGGGAGGCTGTAAGGTACCATCTGACATACACAATGATTTCCTCCGGAAACAAGATAAGGATTTATGGATTCATAATGACTCAGCACTGTCAGTGCTTTAAACTCAACAGTCTATGCTAGAACTTGTCAATATTATGTAAACATAGTTGTGATTTGAAGTGAGGCTTCTGCCTTTGTGACTAATTTGCTGGTTGCGGAAGAGAGGGGGAAGGAGTGCTAACTAGCCTGAGGCAGGAATGGAGCACTCCCACGTCAGTTCACATAACCGAGCTGCCCTGTTCCACATGTAAGAAGTTCCCTAGCCTCAGTAATTCTCTAAAAAAAACCCACAATAACAAGAAAATAATTCAAAGGGCCATATTTGATACAAAGATCCAGTTACGTTAAGAAAATTCATTTGCCATGATTTGATGATTCCACGTCTCCATATTATAAACCCAGGGCTGCAGAAGCCACAGGCTTACACACCAAAACAACACCTGGACATTTTAGATATGTGAGGACTTAAAGTTGCTTCATTTGGCCAGTTAGTGCATTTCATAGCAATCAAAAGCCAAGTTCTCCAGCATCCCACAAAAAAAAAATAAAAATATGGGGACCTAAACTGGCATATTGAGAATGCACGGTGTCCCAAACCTGAAAAGGACTGGGCAGGAGTTGTTTCTGTATCACAGACAACTGCAACCGCTCAAAGAGCTCAAGGCCAAGATAGAGACAGCATAGAGATGCCTACCCTCTTCTACTACACTATATATATAGGCACGGGCATTAGCACTGTAAGTTCTTAATGGATATGGTGAGCTTAGAAAAATTAGCTGAATTGGTGTTGCAGGTAGTTTTCTTCAAATCTTTTTTTCTCCCCCATACATGCATATATGTCTTCTTGAACATTTCAATGCTGATGAGCAAACTAACATTGTTAAATTATCTGAAGCAACCATACTAAATGATCACAGCTCATTGGTCAAAGTATATTTGATTGGTTTTCACCAATCATGTATTGGATATTTTTCTTTGTGACTGAGAAGTATGCTACCATCAGAAAGGAAGCACAGAAAAAGGCCACTTACCGAATGATGAGCAATTCAACCCAGACTCTCACAAAAGCAGGTAATGGGCCAAAGGCCTCCAGGATGTAGGTGTAGTGGCCACCAGATTTCTTAATGCACGTTCCCAGTTCAGCATAGCAGAGGGCACCTGTGAGAATCAAACAGTGGCATCACAAGAGATATCCAAAGATACCTTTCCAACCATTTATAAGCTAAACAATGGAGCTGCTGTTACATCACAACTACTCCTGACATGTTTTGATCTTTTTTTCAAGCAATTTTGTAAATTTTAATCCATTCATCCAGTATTGCAGTTAACTGAACTGTACATATATCCATTTACATTTACACATAAAACCACTGAGAAATGCTTTGCTGTCAATGTGTTTCATCACTCATTCGTATCTCGTGAAGAAGGACAACACAAAGCCCTGTGTCATGCCAGCTACCCCAGCTCCCCAGTCAGCCTGTCTGCACCGCTAAGTGAAAGCCTCCTGACACATCTCCTTGTTATCAAATGATGATCTGCTCCTGTCAGCCTTAGAGATGTCTGGCTCAGCCTCTGAAGAAATGCCAGAAAATTGTATTACCTCTCCACAGCCACGGGCAAAGCAACTGACTGGGCAAAATCTGGAAGCAGGAATTGCAGTTTAAGAATTTTCCTTGATAGTACTTCAAAGATCTTATATACAAAATCTGGGGAACAGCTCAGCCCTGGCTTTTCAGAGAATGATAGGGGTTGGGAGGGACCTCAGGAGATCATCTAGTCCAACACAATGAAAATTCAGTTTGTTTCTACATCACTTAAATACAGACCACTTCACAGTTCCATAGCAGGAGGTTCATTTCATCCTTTGGTGTATTAATAAAACCCCAACAAACCACAAACCCCCAAAATGAAAACCAAAGCATCACCACCCTGCTGCATTAGTTCATGGAGAAGCGGCTCAGGCTCCTTTGGAGAAAATGCCAATGGCATCCCCAGCTCCCTGAGAACTTCCCAAGGCGGCTGCCAGGACAATGTACAGCCTCTGCCATTACAGAGCAGGCAACTGCATGCTCCAGCTATGATGTCCTGCATGAAGCCTCCTTCACCCATGCATCATCTGCTACCGCTGCTTAATGAGCCATCACCCAGCGGTTTCATAGCTCCATGGGTAGACCACATCCACAGAGACATGAACCACATGTAACAAGCGTAGGCGGTTCTTTTATCCATCTGATAAAAGTTTTTGGTTTGTGTTGGTTTTTTTTTACAGACTTTACTTCACAGCCAGAAAATTACTGCTATAAAAAATAACTACAGCCAAAAAAAATGCAATGCTTAAGCAAATTCTGTTTTGATTAAATCTAAAGCCCAAGGTCTTCTGACAGGGTTACAAATTGTACCCAAGGTCTTTCTTTACAGGGGAATTTTGCTTACAGGGAGGACTTCCACATTTGTACGACAACAGATCATGCTGCACGGTGTACCAATGCACTTAACATTTAACCAAAAGAGATCCTCACTCACTTGTGCTCTCTGTTTGGTTTGGGTGGGCTTAGCCTGTAAACAGTCCCTGTTTCTTTTCAGCTTGGAGCCAATTTACACAAGGTGGCATTTGCCTGTTCCACCTATTAAGCAGACACGTGTTAGTCTGTGTTTGTCCTCCTCACCTCCTGCCAGAAAATAAGTTATTTCTGTTTTAAATAAAGGCAATATTCATGTTAGCTCTTCAGTTTATTTGAGATTAACTCATTAAACAGGTCAAGGGACCCTCTGTCCCACAGAGGCCAGGGTGGGGTTTTCCACCCTGAATGCGAACTTTGTGTCCAGAACAAATAAACTGGCATTCTTCAGCATTCAATCTCTTAAAAAAAACCCACAGAAAATTGCTAGAAACTGTCATGACAGACAGGCCAGCAATGAAACTCGCACAACAAATTTGTTTCCATCACCCTGTTTTTAGCAGCACGCTCTTTCAAAGCAACACGAGAGAGGTATGAAGTGAAGAGCAGTAATACAGGACCAGGGAAGAGGGATTATTAGAGTTATTACATCCTTTTTTTCCTCCCTTCCATGCCGATACAGCTTACGTACAGTGGAAATTATTCCTCTCAGACCTTGCTCTACCCTCCAGGGAACTAAGTTGAGCTGTCTAAACACTTCACCAGTTTGAGCTGAGTGACCCGTGTCCCCAGCTGCTGGGGGCCTTACAAGCAAAGCCAGAAGAAAAGCATTATGCAGACAGCAAATGATATAGCATAAAAGGGAGGTTTTCTTTTCCTGTTCCTTTCGTGACCCATAAGAAACTATAATTTACGCTTCCAATCGTTAGAGACCAGCACTGGGGGGGACAGGGGTTGCATACCTCTGTGCTATCCTCACAACCTATCATGCAGCAAAATCCTTCTGCAGCCCTATTGGTCCTCAAGCTCCAGCCTGTGCCTCACTATCCAATGGCAAAATCAGACAAATAGTAGCAATAATCTGCCAGCCGCCCCTCTGGACCAATTAGAAACTTTGAAGGGACTTACCGAAGAGCGAGAGGATGCCACACACTGTCCAGACAGTCAAGGACATGCCCACGCTGCCTGTGTTCTTCAGGATGCCTTTGGGAGAGATGAAGATGCCAGCTCCAATGATAGTGCCAATTATGATGGATATCCCCCTCAAAAGTGTCACTTTCTTCTTCAGCACTACTTTTCCCTCCTGGGCTGGGTGTCCACTGTCCATAGAGGGCAACCTGCCATTAGCTTGCCCCTGCAAGTAGCTTCCATTAGAGACGGCGGTTACAGCAGCTTTCCTGAGCATGCTACAGTGCCACCAGCACACCAACAGCAAGCTCAGGCAAATGAGTTTGTTTGCAGCAGCAACTCAAGGTTCGTTGCCGTTTGGTTTCTCCCCCCCCCACCCCCGCCGCCTCCCGAGTAGCCAACTACTTAGTCTTTTCCCTCTGCCCTCTCTTATCTTCCCAGCTGCTGCTACGCACAGGTAAGCAAGCTCCTAAAAGTGTGTTTGAGCCTTTTACTGCGATCTGAGCAGCGCTAGGGAACACCTGCGCTTTCCCACTGCGAGCTGGTACTGCCCTATCATTGGAAACCAGCTCAGCTTCCGCGTGGACTTGTATTTAAGCTCTTGTCATACCAAGTTACTCCAGCTGAATGATGATGCAAATTCTCCAGGTTTGCATCAGCCATTTGAGAAACCTCTGGCATTACTCAGCATTTTTTTTTTTTTTTTTTTTTTTTTCTCCTCCTTTCCCCTTCTCTCTGAGCGGTAGGGGCATGTTGCACAACTGACCTGAGGCTGATGGGAAGAACACAAAGCGCCTGCAAGGAAGCCGAGCCAATCAAGGTAAGCACATCGCCCTCAACACCCCGAGACACGCTCCCAAATGATTTTTTTTTTTTTTTTAAAGCAACTTGGAGCCAGAAACAAAAGCCTGCCTAAACACAAAGCTCGTCAGAGCGCAAGGGGAAAAGAAATCAAGCAGGATACGTCATCCCTGGTTCTAATCCAATTTATTTCCTGAAAAACTCCTCTTAACAAAAGTTAAGTTTGCTGGGGCTTAACTTCTTGCTCTGCAGTTGATCAGCCTCTCCAACCTCCAACGTTAGTTACCCGGAAATCTCTCCGGGGACGACTTGTACCTACCTAAAAGAAATATACAACCCCCTCGTTACCCCAAGTTGCCTAGCAACACACCCAAATCAGCCTAATGAAAACTCGGGGTTATTTCCCCGGAACAGTAATTTTCATACATGCAGTGCGTTTCTGGGATGTGGGCAAGCAACACAGCAACGACACTTCCCCTTAAGAAACACTGTTAAGGTTTACAGCCACTTCGCATGTGTGTTCTGGCAAGAGGAGGACAACACCCCAGAGCACAGGATCTCCAGCAGCTCCGTAATCCAAAAGGGAGTTTGGTGTTACCGTAGAGCTTTCCTGACCAGATAAACCAGGTAAATCAGATGCGTAAATACTTTTTCTTTCACGACCCAAATGTTCAGATTCAAAACTGAGGGATTAAACTGTTAAAAAGAGGAGCGTTCTCATAAAACAGAGCAAAAATCAATAGCCTTCAAGCACTTGTAAACTAATCAAGGGACAGCCTGTGCAGTATATGCCAAAGGGGAAAAATCCTTCGTAGCGTAACTATCGCAGCTGCTCGTGGCTTCAGATTAGATCAGTGCAAAGAGAAATGATTACTGCAGTTACTGCTCTTACAGTTACTGCTTAATGAGGACCTAGGATTGAGGGGGGTGGAAGAAAAAAAAAAAAAAAAAGATAGGCGTTAAAACGTTTTATCATTTGAAAAGTCAGCACTGAGCTCAGAGCACTACTGTGCTTTCAAATTTATGTGAGAAAAAGGAGATCCCAGAGTATCAATACACCGCAGATGTAAAACTTCAGTGTTTCTAAAGCCTTGTATTTTCGGTTATAACTCACCCATTTGCACTGAGATAAAAGAAAGCATTAAAAAAAAAAAAAAAACAAACAGTAAAAGCTTGTCTGGTTTAAATGCACACAGGTAAAAAACAGAGCAAAGGTAGCTTTTTGGCTCCACACTTGCAGCAGTTGCCTGTTTTCTGAACACATCCCACTTCTCCCTCCATCTGCTGATCCTTCCCTTCTCCATATAGTTCATGCTCCCTGTCTCACTTCAGGTTGGGGACGTGATGCCCCTTCAGCATGTGCCATAGAGATCTATGTAGGCAGGATGTCATCTGGCCACACTGCACAGCCCAAGCCAGGCTGGACAAGCACAGTACCAGCTAGGTGCAAAGCCACAAGTAGGCAGTGTGCTGGGCGGAGGTGTTTTCCCCTAACGTATGTTTCATAGACTGCCCCCAAGTAAGGTCATAAATGCCTGAAGTAACTAAACTAGATCAAGCCAAACCAAGAAAAAGCATTAACCACAGAACGGGGTTGGGCTGACAGCTTTTCTTTTTAATTTTCAAAAACCATTTAATGAAGAAGCACATGACATCTTAAAACATCTAATGCTTTAGGGTATTCATTCTTAACTAATGCTTACCCCTTAGTTACACAGGAAGATGGTTCCAAGATCAAACCAAAAGCTCAGTAACCTCCCAGACAATCCCGAGACAGCTCCCAGGAATCCAGCTGTCTTCATCGGCTGTTCCATAATAATGCTGCGTGGTATAAAGTTTTTCAAATTCCATTTGACCACTAGCCAGAAGAATGCATGTTTGGCCTTCAGACATAGCTGTTAATGCTCTCCCACGCAGGTTAAAGGGTGCTTGCTACTTCTGCGGTGTAGGAATAACACTCACGCAAGGTTTAGGACCACATGAAATTGCCAGTGAAATTTCTAGGGTGGGAAACTAAGGAAGGCTGGATACAGAAAACTCTCTTTCCTAAATCCTGGCAGCTTGCTAGCAATCATGCTATTTCAGCCTTCCCAGTGAGCACTGTTGTGTATGCTGCTTCTCAACGCTATCCGTTAAACAAAAATAATAGGAGCACATGTTCTCCTTTGAGCTAAATCCCTACTTCAAATTGCCAGTTCCATGCTGAAAAGGGAATACTTACCTGGTTTTGGAGAACTATCTATTATATTCTGGAAGTTTCATGAGAATTCCATCGCCTGAGCCCAGTCCTGAGGAGGGCAGGAAGCTGGAAAAGGCCCGTTACTGTCTGCTGCCCCCCTGTTACACACTATACTCACAAAATCTGTTCTGATCAGTTGTAGCCCACCAGCCGCTTTCATTTGAATTATTCATCACAGAGCAAGGACTGTGGTATCACTATGCAACCGCAACACACAATGCTCAGCGTCTTTTCAGAGAGCTCTTCTGAAAGTGCAGGGCTTAACCTGTCCAACTCTCAGAACATCCCTGTTCTTCCATAAAAATCCACTCTGAAAACAGAACAAAAAGGTATAAGGTGCAATTTTCTTTAGACCGGCAAAATTATTTGAAGAAATATTTCTAAGACCGATGCTCCAAAAATAAACCTCCAACCTTTAATGGCAGCTGGCACTGTACACAGCCTTTCATTGTTTCTCTTTGGTTGGTTGTTGTGGGTTTTTTTTTCCTCAATTCATAGGCATTTCCTCTTGAACAAACATTTTAAAGCATAACAGAGATCATTACTGTGAAACAGCTTCCTTTTGAGTCTCACCATCAGCCCTGAACTCCCCGACCGGCTGTGTGTTTCAAACAAATCTTTACCTACGCCTACGCTCTGCAAAGCCCTAACCCTTGAGCCGAAGGCACCAGCTCCCCATGCCCCTCGCCTGCTGCCATCGGTGGGATCTGGCAACCAGAACCAGCTGCGCTGTTGGGACCTCGCATGCTGTGTAAACTGTAACCTCCCTCTCAGCAATTTAAATACTGAAGCATCATGGGGGAAAACTATACACCACAGGGCTTGAAAGGCTGAACGTGCCTGAGACAGGGGCACCCCTGCTTTGCACTCTAGCAGAACCTGTGTCAAATACCTGGATGCAGCTGTACCTCTGATTCCAAGGAAGCTACAGTTTTGATATTTCCTTCAGGGGGTGCTGTGAAACACACACACAGCATTCCCCTCGATGGGAACTCTACAACACGCACTCGCAGCAAAGCGAAGGACCGAAAAATTCAAGCCTGGACCTGAGTTTCCACTTCTCAAGCCCACAAAATCTCCTTAATTTCTAGGTGTAGCAAGCGTACCTTGACGATCCTTCCAGGCATCTGCGTATCAGCTTGTTGCATTGAGCAAACCCAAGGAGTCACAAGCCGAGCCTACAGGCCACACATTGCCACACCGACTAGAGACACTGGAATAAAAAAGGAAGTATATCAAGGCCGAAGAGGCAAGGAAAGCCCCAAATCCTTTCATGTGGGCGGCACGCTATGAAAAAATTCCTTAGAAAAAATCAAGCTGAGTATTCTTTTTGTAATGCCGAGCTGTTTGTGAGCCTCAGAAAGCAGCCCTGTAGGAAGGTGGTTGTCTGGTTTCAAATGTCAAAGGAGGGCAAAATACCTAAAAGTATGTGTTTCATATAGATAATCTAGCATTGAGAAGTTGTGAGTGGGGATTTTCTGCTCCTTTTGTACTGCTGAGAAAGTTTCACTACTGTTTGGGGTTGGGGGGTAAGGGGGAAGCAATGTGAGAACTCAGTTGACATGGAAGATTAAGTGAGGATAGCGTCATCACAAAGCATACAAACATTTTGGGGGATTGGGACAGGATTTTAAGTTACAATGCAAACCTAGAACAGTGAGAAGATGAAAACAGTTTATTTTTACCTCTACTACAGGCCAAATGTTTAACTAAACATGGAATTACTGAGAACATTGGGGGAGTGTGATTTTGTAGTGAGAGACGCACAAATTACATATTTAATTATTTTGCATTCCACTTTGTGCCAGGAAGATATTTCAAAGGACCAAAAAAAAAAAGCAGCAATGAAATAAACATCAGCTCAGAGGCTTTAAAAATAAAACACAGAAATCCAAAAGCAATTCAAAAATATTATTTCTTGTTTTTTCAGAAAAAAGCTTCCCACAACATGCCTATGCAGTCAGCAAATAGAAACCTGGTTCCAAGAAGACTGCAGACAGCAACGGCAGTTCAGAAGGCACATACTTCTGAAAGTTTGCCTGTCTCAAATTTACTGATAGCTGCCAGTCAGTTTTTAGCTGGAAAAGAAAAAGGAAAAAAAAAAAAAAAAGGAGGGAATATTTCAGAAATAAAAATCCCTCCTATTTTTCCCCGCTATTAAAAGCTTTATTTCAAGAGGTATGGTGATTTTTGGCTGAACTGTTTAACATTCTAATAATTTTTCTTTTCAAGCACACAAGAATTGTTAGTGCCTGGTACCAAGGAAGAAAGTTCCACATGATACAAAGCCAATTCTTACTGAAGTCCTGCATATGTGAAAACACCACTGTACCTTATACCATTTCATCTTTCATATTCAGGGTACTCACAATTGGTACCTAAGCAGTGCTGTGTATCAGATTATTCCTGAGTTTTCTGTATTTGCATTTCTCATCAATGGAACAAGAGAGTTTTCAGAGTCACACTGTTATTGTTCCTTAGGTTTTGGATGCAAAGATTGAGATTGCCCACAGCTTTCAAGAAATCAAGACCTCTGGGTAGATTTCTGTCAAAGCTGCATGTGCCAGATACCTGGCACAATGGCAAGATTGCTGTCAGCTTCAGGGAGTCAGGATCTTACCTGAGCTGTCTCAGGCTAGGCTGGGCATGTGAACAGAATTAAGTCAGCACTGCTGAAATAAAAATGGGATTTCTCAAAAATATCAAGACAGACACACAGTTTCAAATTGCACCAGGGAAGATTTCGGTTGGATATCAGGAAGAATTTCTTTACTGGAAGGACTGTCAAGCATTGGAACAGGCTGCCCAGGGAAGCGGTGGAGTCACCATCCCTGCAGGTATTTAAAAGGCATGTAGATGTGGTGCTTGAAGACATGGTCTAGAGGTGGAGTAGGTAGGGTTAGGCTGTGGTTGGACTAGATCTTGAAGGTCTCTTCCAACCCAAGTGATTCTATAATTCTATGAATTAGCACCAAGAATGTTTTCTTTCCCATCTTATTTCTCACTTTTCCTGATGAGCATTCTTCACACTAGATAAAAAGCTTAGGATGTGAAGAAATCATCAGTCAATGGCCTAGATTATCAAATTTAGACTTGGCTACTTAATTACTTCCTATTTACCTCTTTTTATTTCTTTTTTTTCCATACAATTTCTACAGTATCATGTATAAAAGGAACAGAATCCTGGGGCATTTGCTTTACTCCTCTGTTTGGCCAGGCACTGTACTTTATGTGAATCATGTTTTTTTACCATAAATCAATCTTCCTTCCTTTTTTTTTTTTATTTTTTGGAAAAGGGTCAATGATACTTACCCCCATTCACAGATGTTACAGATTCAGCAGAATTCTGCTACCGAAATAATCTATCCAAAATCTCAGAAAGGGGAACTTCAAGAACTTAAGCAAAGTTTTAATTTACTGCCTACTCCATGGGGAAATCTTACACACCGCTCGTCTTAATCTGAACTTCAGTTCCCTATTCTCACCCTTAGCAAAAGGTCACCCTTCTTTCCCACCAGGTTTAGCAGCTCATTCCCCTCCTGTTGCATATAACTTAGACTAGATGGAGCATACAGCCAAAGTTATTTGATGTTTTCTGAAACAGAAAACTACGCTCTTACCCAAGAATAATTGTAATGGGATTTTTAGTTCCCTGCTCATTCCTCTCTCAATTGCCAGATACTGCAATAGTTGCATCTATAAATTTCTCTTTTGGCTCATTTAATGTAGGTTTTTGTCTGGAGACCAAACAAGCCTTGGCTACGGCCTTCTGCAGGTCATGAACGCAATAAGGTCAGGCTCCAGTCAATACATTGCCAGGTGCTTGGGGCTTCTTTAGCATCAGCAGCAATGGCACAACACATGCATTGAGAGAGAGGGGGATAGAAGCATCTCAATTAAGGGTTGAAGTGGTGACAGAGCTTACCACAAGGAGGGATTAGACTGCAGAAAAGCAAAAGTACGCGTGTGCAGAAATGCTTCACTGGCGATCGGCAGTCAATCATTCATGCTGTCATCGTAATTTAGCATTGAAATGCAGCCAGTGGATCCTATGGGGAATCATTTTATTGGCATCTAAATGCGCATACTATGTCTTCTTGAAGTATTAAAAACTCCATCAGAAAGGGCACTCGTTTGGAGCACTGCCAAGATGCTTGTACTAGTGCAGCTCCATAGATTATTCCCACATTTCAATCTCAAGGAGCACCTTAGTGCTGAGGTCAGCCTCTGTTTCTTCTTTGAAAGCAAAGTTCCTCTTTTCCACACTGACAATATATTCTTCAGAGACACTGCCTATTCAAGCGTAGTAATTTTATCATGTTTTCTGACAGCAAGATTACAAAGCCAATGTATGGCAGCCACTTGCAGCATGTGGGGACGATGCGAGCATCTCTTTCTTGTCTTCTCTATACTTTAAAATTTTGTGCAAAACAGCTACCATGTCAGAAATCTGCCCTCTTCCCCCTCACCACATTTGCAAGGAGGTACAGGCTATCCAGAGCCTCAGAAGTCGAGCCTCCAGGAGAACAAGAATTAGTGACATGGATTCCTAAAGTACATTTCAAACTCATGTTTCACATACAAGCTTACAAACAGCCAACTGCTCAACCCCCTCTGCATATGACATGCCACTTCTAGCCTTTTTCCATCCCTCCCACACCTAGTCTAATCCAAAAATTAAGAGAGAAAGCTCTCCCACAAAATGCCTCCACTTTTATCGTAAGCTCTTTTACAACAAAACGGACTCTAACTACAGTGTTTTATTCTTTGTTAGTATCTTCTTTGTACTTCAAGGAAGAGTTGGGAGTACTCAGTAATAGTACACTCTGAGAACACCCACCTTAAAATAAATTGATGCAATCAGCATTGCTCACAGTTTTCCAGAGGGTCCAGCCCCCTCACTGTACGTAGGGTGTCAGAGAAGGGTTCAATGGGGCAAAAGACTCCCACTCCTCTCTCATATACACACTCCTGAAATTTGGGGTTGGTACACAGAGTAGAAAACATATGTAGCCAGATGCCTCTATAGCAAAAGAAAATCCTACACACTATGTAACCTCTCACACACAGCAGGAACCTTCCCCTTAGAGGTTTACAAACCTGAGTATATAGGTATCTACATTACAGGGTATCCCGATGGCTTTGTAAGTCAAAGTATGAGTTATATTTGGGTAAAAACAGTTAACTTTGTCCTTTGCAAGTAGCCCAGTACCTCCCTGTAAAGTACTCCTGCGTACAGGCCTGAAGACAGATGCTTTACTGTAAATCACACGAACACTTCTGAGAAAATAGGTCAAAGGAGCACAGAAACTTAAGCCAGGGGAAACTTGACCTGCTCCTGTATCAATTTCTAGTCAGGTTACACAGTGCAGGCTTTTATTTTTTCTTAATTTAAACAAAAAATCTGAACAACTGTTTATTTGGACAGAAGTGGTCTAAGCAGAGGGATCATGATAATTATCTGAGTGTATATTTTTATTAATAATTAATTAACTTCAATTCATTGAACCCTTTCAGAGAAACTAGGGAAATATTCCAATTTGGTTTCCTGAAAACAACGTAGATTTAAAGGCATCTCCTCAGATAGGACAGTAACGAGTTCGGTAGATGAGAGATCCCTTGCTATTAGCTGTCACTTAATTTTCTTTTAGTCTTTATTTCTTACCTTTCTCACACTTTCAGCACACTCTCTAAATTCTGCGCTAAAGTAGGAGCCATTCAGAATTTCTACTCATTTTTCTGTATGTTACCATACCTCTTCCCAGGGGGACAAAAATGCCCAAGTCTCAATGAATCTCCATGAATAATTCAGAAGTCCCTCTTTGATCCAGGTACCCATCATTATCCCAGATAGCTCAGGAAAGCAAAGCAGGTTATCCCAGGCCTTTCATTGTTCCGCCTGCCCCTCAGGCTCTGCCAGCCTTGCAGAGGGGAGGAGGACTCCACCAGCCAGCTGAGCTAGCCTTGCGGATCCATGCCAGTGCACAACCATACAGAAACCTCTGTGAGGGAACAGCAGTCACCAGATGGCTTTTTGGCAGTGGTGCCATTTCTTGAGCTAGGCTGGGGGCTGCCACAGCTGCTTCCCTCCAGTGCAGAGTCAATTCAACTCAGGGCATGAAGACATGGATTTCTTCTGTTTGTCTCTAGACAACATAGCAAGAACAAGCAATATTGTTAAAACTGTAGCTTCTCTGTTACAGGTAACTTGGGACTGACTCCACTGGTCCACCCCTTACAAATGGAAAAAAGCTTCACTGCTCTGTCATCAAGGACAAACGGAAGAGGCACAAACACTCAAAAAATGCCAACAGGTCCTGTAGCCAGAGTAGAGAGTTTTTTGATGGGCTCTCCCCTTTGTACGGGCAGCCTTGATTATCTTCACAGAGCAGAAGATATCACCATGAAGTACAGTGCAAAGGACTGAAAGGTCAGAATAGGAAAGAATTTTATATTATAGAACATATTTCTCATTATATTTCGAATATCACTTCTGACAAAAGGTATTCTGAACACACTGGGAAACAATACAGAAATTCAACCTCCTGGCAATTACTCTGTCAGAGAACTGGAAATCAGAAAGAATGCTCTGAGACGTTGAGCCCTTCATGGGTAGAAGATAGACAATGTCCAGTTTTCCCTTCCCTTTTGCCTTCTGCATGGCATACACATGCAACCATGTATTTGGGAACCTATTCTCCAACGCAGTGGTCTCTTCAAGACTTAGGAAAGCTTTTTGCACACCCTGTTTTAATTTTATCTTGTGAGCTTATCCTACCCCAGCCTTGTCTATCCAGATATACAAAACACACCTCTACAAGCTTCAGGATCTCCTAATAAGTGAATGCATCTCATTCAATTTGAAAATGAAGTAATGTTCCCACTCCAAACAGCCCAACTTATCATCTGCTTAGTCAGTACATTTTCTTTTGATTTAAACGAACAATACACATACAGTTTTCAATCACTTCAGCTAAGAGTGAAGCTAAAACACCTCAACCTAGCATGCAACGGGGGCAGAACTTCATCCATCACCTCTCATGCTATGCTGAGCATAATAAACTCAAATGACATGAAATCGCACTACACCTTGTCAGAAAGCAAGCTGCAACTCCTTGGGGTAAAAGAGCTGCACATTTTTGTTTCCTCTCACCTGACCTTGCCTTTACTTTCCTTTCTCAGATTCTGATAATTACTGGCTTGGGAGGGTGGAGAGATAAATATGGGGAGAGAGCCAGGAGTTCTGCTTTGAAAAAGTTGGTTTCTTGTCAATTTTGGCAGTAAAATTTTGCATTAGTTTTCTTGCATTCTGTGACCGTAGCTATCACCAGCTTAAGGGGGGAAACTGTCAGAGTATGCAAAAGTAATTCCAAAGTTAAAAAGCAGGAATGCTCTAGCCTCTATATTCTGAATTTTCATATGTCTATTGGCAGTTTCCATAATTGAAGCAGCAGATTCCAAACCCAGCACCACAAAATATACAGTGAGGTGTAACGGTACAAAAGTTTGCGGGGTTAAAAGCAGACTCAAAACTATTTTGTTCAGCAAATAAAGACTGAAAGTAAAAAAATTAATAATAATCTGGAAACAAAACCAAATATGCATTGGTTTGTTTTCTTTTCTTGAAAATAAATGTTCAGGTGCTTAGCTATCACCCAGAGTGCAAACATTTTGGCACAGCAGGGCATATGTGAACCCTAATGAAGGGATTTTTGGCTCTTTCCTCTGCAACCACTTGACAGGCTATATAGTGTATAGTGCCTGTATTTTAAGAGAGCCTAGGGACTGCATGACCTTGCCCCTGTTCAGATGTGCAAAGGGCCAGCCATACCTGAGGCACTGCTGCAAGGACTGCAAGACAGAAACAGCAGGCAAAATGGCAGTCAAGCACCAACATGACTCCAGCACCACCACTGCAAACACAAGAGAAAACAACGTCTGTCTTGGCAGTTGCCTTGTGGTGTAGCCTATCAACTTCACGTAGGGAATCTGCCCCTGCATAAGCACTGACCTGTGGACAAAATCTATCGCGCTGAGAAAGGGACACTTCCTTCCTCCAGACAAGACAGATGTGCAGTTTAAACCTTTTGGTTACCAAAATCTCCTATCCACCCAGCTGCCAGCTAAACTAGTCAGTTTTGCACAATAGCCTGATCACATGAAGGAGAGTACATCTCTGATATTTAAAATGATGTTACTTAACTTTATCTACATGGCTTATGTGCCTCCATACTCCTCTTGTGATTTGAAATTACAGAAGTTTGTTTCCATCCAGGGCTCCTCACCACATTCTTTTTGGTTCTTTTCCTGTTCATCAGAAGGATATTTTCATCTTCTAGAGTCTGACAACCTCCTGAAGAGCAAAACATTATAAACAGATTACAAGCAGTGCACATTCAAATAAATTACATATTTAAATGTGTCAGTTAAATTATAATGCTCAATTAGACACCTAATTATGTTGAAAATGCAGTTGTGTGCATAAATTGATGGCCACTCCCCCAGCCTGCCTGGCTGCTTTCATTCATATATTGTCATATATAAATTTTATCCTTCACATACCACTTGGAAGGTTTATCTAAGAGCAGTCACACAAAGTAACTCTACTGTTACTTCATTTTAAAAAAAACCAAAAATTTCAAATACGATTCAAGATTTGCACCAAGTTTTACTACCTGCCATCAGTATTTTAGTGGCAGTTGGATTTGTGGACCATGTTCCCCTACTTCTCAGGGTCACATTCCCAAAGGGCTTTCCCTCTGTTTATGATATCTCACTTTCCAGGATGCTTTTTAATGACCCTTACTGCATCATTTCAGAAGGAAAACTAAATTTCTTTTAAATTTACTTGCGCAGGTGAATTTTACAGATGACCTTTAGAGTTAGCAAAGGAGCTGTGCCGTACTGGACACACTGATATTTATAAAACCCTGTATTAAAATTTCCATCGGACTCATTAATACAAGTTAAGACCTAGAATTCAAAAAGTATCCATCAGGGCCAGGTCATCAAAATTTGATTCAAGGATACTACCTTGGTGTGACAAAATACATCCTCATATGTATTCATGACACCTCCTCCCACAATCATCATACCAAATAGATCTTTTTAGATATAGTCTCCAGGTTTCACCAGTTTCATTGGCAACCAATCTTACTGAAGCATTTATACACAGCAAAATTCAAGCTCTCATAACTGATATCTGCGAAGAGTTAAATGTCTTGTTTGGTGTTTCCAGGGAGCTACATACCTAATTTCTTACAATATAAAAGGAATTGTCAATAAAGTTCCACAGTATCACTGCGTTAAAGATTTAGGCAAAATACAGTACAAGGCACTGAAGAGGTAAAAAATTAACTCAGCTCAAGCTCAGCATACAGTAGCATTTCAGGCAGCCAGCTGTTCTTTTCAGTTCTTATGCTGAGATAACACAGAAAGATTGGAGAGGAACAGTGCAAGCCTCACCAGAATACTTTCTTGTCTTGCTTTTAGTTTTTTCTTCTGCATTGTCAGAAGTTTTATTTTAAGGTCGAGAACCCCTGTCATACAGTTTTTCTCCAGACTGTCAGGCTGTGCAAGCCATAATTATTTGTGGAAGTGTCCTCAGTCAGCCCATATTTCCTGATAATCCATTCAAGATACCTCCTAGTAAAGAAAAAACAACAGAAATAACTCAGTGTCTGTAGCTCTGGGCATACATGGTAGTAAAATCCAGTTCCTTGAGACATCTAAAATTAATCTGGGTAAGTACTGCAAATGACAATGCATGAGCCTACTCCAACTTTGACAACGCAAGAGACAAAAATTATTATTTTAAAATTACTTATTTATTACCTCTATGGTCATTCAAGAGGGAAAGCCTTGATAATTATGTTCTGCATTGTCCTTTCAAAACAGCTATTGCAAGAACTGAAACCAGGGAATTGTAGGGGGTTTTGTATTGCACATGCTACAAATTATTAAATTCCATTTTGAAACAAAATATTCTGTTTATGTCTCTTCAAAAAGGGCATTAAAATCCACACATCAACCTTAGACATGTCACTTTGAACCACTAGTCACGGTACAACAGACTATCTGAAATATATAGAAGCAGGGTTATCATTTATCATTTGGTCCTAGGTCTCTGAGCAGCACCAGTCTGCCAGCCTACAGAATCAGAGTGACACTGAGAGTGGCTACAAACTACTTAGAGATTATTTTTTTTAAAATGTTCTTATGACTGTCACTAAGCTCACTGCTCCACAACAGATTGAAAAATGTGAGAGGTTTTCCAGCTGGAGTCACGTGTGTGTTAAAGAGGATTAACATGAACAGCCAACTAGCAAATGCCAGTTTCTTTCTTTCAGCTTTTTTAATCCTTTCTTTCTATTGTGCAATAAAACCTTTTCTTTCCCCCACCTCCCTTCCTATTCTGTATATTTTCCCACTTTTGGAATAAGGCTTAAAGGAAGCTGGATGTCATTTAACATGCATCTAGCGCAACCAAATTCTGTGCTACAGACTCTGAGGATGCAAACTGCTTAGTAAATCTCACTCAAAGCAGAGAGTTTTACATCACAGAACCACTGGAACAGCTCAGGGTCACAACTGCTCATTTGCACAGTTCAGTTGTGGTATGCTTATCTCTGCATTTTGTCCTCTCCCCAGCATGTATATCAACAAAACCCCTTCAGCCAGAAAGACAACTTTGTGTTAGCATCCAAAGCAAAGAAATAAAACAGAAAGGCAGAACTCAACACCACTGCTTTTGGACATTGTGCAGCACCGTCCCATCAGCTGGCCAGCTTTCACCTTCATCTACATCTCCAAAACATTAATGACATCACAGTTTGGCACTGATCTAGAATTACTATTCACACACAGTAGGTTGGCTAAGCTTGCCAAGGAACTTGGAGAAACAAACATCGTAACTAACAGATCTCACCATTTTCCCAGGTTTGAATAGCATAATCAATTTGTTGTATACTACTTCATATTGAAGCCTTTCCACAACAACCTGGTGTGTTCCCTTGGTGTGTTCTCAAATAAAACTTCAGGGAAAGAACAAATACAGAAGGCAGTTGTTTTTTTTTCTAGTGGAAAAAAGTGAAACCAGAGGTCTGTGGTTAATACTGAGCCAGTATTATTCATCTTTCTCTTCTAGGAACATTTCTTTTCACAACAAAGAAGCAATTTCTGGTTACCTCGTTAACTGTCACCACCACAGCAGTTCTTCGAGGACTGGCAAACAGGGTTGCCCAACTGACTCCATCTGCCTGCAGGCCATGGAGAGCTAACCACAGCTCCAAGATTTCTTGTCACAAATGTTGCATCTGAATTATCACTACCTTAATTGCCAAAAAAAATTCCTCCATTGGGAATTTGAATAAGCCCTTTTCAGACATACTTAACTCCAGAGAAAAAGAGATGTCTACTTTTGCTTGATACTTTTTTTTCAGACCATCCACTCCCATAAAATAAAAAAAATTTAAAACCCCACAAAAAACTTCCCCCAAAAAATCCCAAAACCAAACAAATGACACTGTGTTCTTTCAATTCCTTGCTTTCAGTTTAGAAGGAAGTTTTTTAAGATGTGTTTTGACACAACAACTTTAATGAAATATAGAAAAAAAAAAACCAACAAATCTCAGCCTTCACTAATTTCTATCATAGGGTTGTTTTTTTATTAATATTGTTGTATATCATTCACAAAGCAGTTTGACATCTGTATGCACTTAAACTATGACCATCTCAACATTTCCCTTTTAAATTCCTCAGGAAGTAGCGGTCAGATTTAAATGCCAAAGACAAGGAAGATAAATTTCTGAATGGTACCTCTGAGAGACAGATTATAGCACATTGTAACTATTACGTTAACTTTACTCCAGGTAGAAAAAAAAAAGCAAAAGGTATAGGAGACCCCTGGGTCTCTTACACTGTTCATTTAGGTCAGAAACCTTTGTAGCACTTGAATATTTCAAACTAATTACCCCAGAAAAAAGCCTCAAACAAGTAGCATTTCACTTTTAAAGTAAAACACTCTCATAAGTACAAAGTTGGCTGAGCCTGTCTGAGATGTCGATAGAAGTGGTACGTTAGCACAGTGAGAAACTTATCACGCTATCCTTATAAACCAAGAGACTAATGCTGTTGTGCAATATATTCCTCTTGTGCCTTTTTGTGACTGAATTTGATTTGAGCTAACTGCTCTCACGTATGAGTCAAGAAGTGGGTTAATTTGGGTATCATTATAAAATAAGCAGATTTTTTTTTCCACCTTATTTGTTAAATTTCTTATAAATCCTATATTCTTTGTTCCATTGCCTTACACTAGAGAGTCTATCTATGTTTCAGACCTTAAGGAGCACATAATACCCTTTAAGAAATACCTGTTTGCAGTGTTTAAGACATTAACTGTTTGAATGTTATTCAGTTCTTAAAGAGATCTTAAACTCCTGCTTATTCTAGCCATAAAAAGCACCACTGCAGCACATTATCAGCCATGAACTTTTTCAACATATACCTAATAGCAGATTCATGGATCATGTTTGGCAGATCTGCATTTTGAAGCAAGCAACACTGAAATTGGTAACTACTGCTACTCCCAGTATGTAGGTTACATGTGAAAAACAGATAAACCAAATTAAAGGGAAGAAATTTGGTTGTGTACTCTCTTGGGAGAAGAAGAGGATGAGGGTCCATACGCATCTTCTTGCATCCAGTTGATCATAGAAATGTGCGTTGGCCACATGACAACCTCAGTCTTGAGCCATCAAGAAAAAGATCCACTGTGAAAGTAACTCTCCCAGCTGGCAGCAGCAATCAGGAACAGAGTAAATTTATTTATCATACTACACAAGCCACACGAATGAAACGGGGAAGCAATCATTAGATTTACTTTCTGCACAGCAGTGCAAAAGGAAACACATGGCCAGGTCTTATGTGATGTCACTACGCTCTATCCCAGAGTCTTGTCCACTGAAGTAATCACTGACTGAGCTCAGCATGTAACTAAAGAGAAACTAATGGTACTGAAGGTTTTATTTTTACATGGCTATCAAGCAATTTGTTTTGCTTTAAATAGAAAGCAGTCCCCCCTCCTCTGTCTGCTTGGTTTGGTATGCCCATTATTAACATGCAATTTGCTTCTATTGCTTTTTTCGTAACTTTCATCATAATCTTATGTTTCTGACATCACTTTTTGCTGTGAAAATCATTACAGATTAGTAAGTTATAAAAACCAAAATAAGCTTATTTTAGAGTACACACCAGGCTTGCTAATGTAAAATTTTGGTAATTTTCTCAAGAATTTCCCCACATGAGAAACAAACAAGAGGGAATTTTTCACCATGCTATTAAAATGAGCAAAACAGTTTATAGCCTCCAAATGACTGTGGACCATGGGAGGGTGCTGGGACTTCTGTTTTCACCACCTGCCACTTCCCCTTTCTTGTATTCACAAGTTCCACTGCCAACCCAGCAACTCCTATGCTTAACTTTAATCTGCTAAGCAGTCCCATGTACTTCAATAAGATTTAGGCTTTAAGGCAATGATTGGATTTTTAATTTACAAATATAAACCAACCTAAATGAGAGAAGGGGCTCAAATCACTTTGTACACAGACACACAGGCAGCTTCTCACCCTGGGTACTCATGCTGCCGTAACTACTCCAGTGTCACTCTCCATCCACACCAGCTCCTTGATGTGGCAGGCATCTCTAGTATAAACACACCGACAAGCCTGGGTCAGATCTCAAAAGCCAGCTGGACCCAGTTCTATGGAAAATAAGGCTACCTGGTACAACATGCTTCCTTGCCCAGCTCTACTGATTGACCAGAACCAGAGACTTTCTCCTAACGTGAGAAGATGAACAAGATCATCACTGCTTCAATAAAATTGTCACAATCAGCTATGTAAAGATGAACAAGTAGTAAAGCCTGTGTTAGCCTCTCTCTCATTCCCCAAATCTTGTGAGATGTGTAAGAGCGACTCTGACTGCTGTAGTTCCTATAGTTTTGAGAGGAATTCCTATTCTTTTGAGAAGACATTGTCTATATAACAAGGTTCTTCATCAAAACTACACCCATTGGCAGTGGAGGGGAATAAATCCCTTTGTCAACCTAAGCAAAGATAGCAAAATCCCTGATGTAGAAAGATTCGCTAACAGACAAGTACTTTTGCAGGCTTAGGTTATGCCATTCGTCCTTTTTTGTACTATGCAAATAGTCTGCACCCCTGCAAGACTGCATCTCCACCATGTTAACATCATGACATATGCTAACATACGTTACCACAGCCATTCCAGTGCTGGCAAGGTCAGCATGAATGCTCAGCAACTCCAATTTTATTTTAGTGGGGCATGTCAGGTTTTTTTTTAACTTTCCATTTACATCTTTTCCAGGAGGAACAGAAACCCTTTCCTGAAGAAGCTGGATTCATTACAGTACTTCTTTTCTTCTTCCTGGTATGGGTTGTCACAGGCAGACAGGGGTTAGACTGGGCTCGTAAAAAGATGCAGAACATGCAAAGCGTGCTGCAAGAACTGTCTCATTTTCACCCCTTGCCCTGTTCTAAGTTAATATGAAAACTATGCATGATTAATTTTTTAAAAATTGGAAAAGATGATGCCTAAGGCATCTCTAATCAACTTGCTGGCAAGGTATGTACAATTCTGCTGCAGTCCTGCATGGCAAATAAGCTACATAGAATTTTAATACAGCAATTACCACCTGCCACTTCAAGATAATGATTGCCTACCTACCCATATAAGACATGTGTGTATGTGCATCAACAAGAGGGATAAATTGCAAGCTTCTTCAGAAAGAGATTTTAAACCAGGTGAACCGCCCTATCACACTCAAGGAGGCTAAGAGGAGTCATCTAGGTGAGGCAGGCTTACAATAGAGTGACGCCGCTACAAGGCTGCTTCACAATACTCCAGGGTCAGATACTGGCAGCATAAGAAACAAACAACAAAGGAAACAGGACCACACACCCATGTCACCACACCCAGCGTTAAAGTAAAGCCAGTAATCTGCCCAATATATTGGCATGGACAGATTTTTGGGAGGCAAATTGTTGATAACTGAGCAAATAGCACTGGGAGAAGTGGAAAAGAGGGTTTGAGATGTTCAGGAAGGATATTCTAAAGCACATCTACTGCAGGGAAAAGAGAAACTTGAAAAAATGGCATCATTTCCCTCTCCTCTGCCTGTCTTTCTGACCTGTCCCTGAGCGTCTCTGCTTTTCTGACACATCCATATAATCCTTTGGGGCCATAAAAGGCTCTCTCAACAAAAAGTGCTGTAGTTCCACTGCTTATCTAGCATTACACAGCCCAGCTTTAAACCAAGTGCAGCCAGATGGAGAGTCAGAGGTCACCGGTTATTTTTAAGCTCCATCTCTCCAGGAAAAGCTTTTCCCATGGACCTTGACTATCAGTTGAAGTAATTTCATGTACTCTAGTGTACGTCAAGAAATTATTATGCTAGATCCAATCTACTGCAACCGTGTCTCTAGCTACACAACAGTAACACTGCATTATTATGACATAGGGATGGACAAAATTTGTCAGAAAATCTTGTTTAAGGCAGAAAAATGCAAGGAGCTGCCCCTAGACCAAAGAAATCCCCCCAATCATTACCCATATAAACACAGCTAGGCACAATTTGCTAACAATTGGGACGAGTGGACCCTGGGAACACAAAAGGAATCACAGAAGAAACAACTTCTTGCTTGATGCCTCCACCCCAGTCAAGCAAGGGAGCAGGTAGCTTTGAAAAACAGCCCAGGTTTCTAATGAGCTTTACAATAGCACATAGATTTATTCAGAAAAACAAGAGGTGACAGTGAGAAACATTGCAATGTATCAGAAAACTGCAGGGTTTCTGCCCCTGTGGGTAGATGCTGAGATAATAAATTTGCTGCAGTTAGTCTCTCCCTGTGCTTTGTTTTCAGAATATGAACCCAACATGTGCTCAAAATTCAACCAAAACATTTGACTCTTGGCACTTTATATGGAATATATATGTATATATAAGCACACAACTCTAGACCACTTAAGATTAGCAGGATGACAACCATTTGGAGCTGTAGATGACATGAAAATGCCTACACAGGAATTTTCACTCAAAATTTCTGAGCATGAGACTTATGAGATTTGTCCTCCTCCTCTAGACAACTGCAAGGAATTCCTAAAACAAAAATAGATTTGGATTTTCAAAAAGATTTTTACAGATGTTTCTTGTTCAATGCAATGAAGTAACTTCAGTAATTAAGAAAAATAAAAGGAAGATTCCATTACAGATTAAAAAGTGAAAGGGCTTTTTAAGGGTGAAGACTATTGAGTTACAATATACACAATGGAACTGTAATAACACTTGTGTTCTTTGCTGCATTTATTGGTGAAGTGGGCAATGGGGTAAAACAGGGAAAAATTGCTGTTGAGACAGAAGTATTAAGAATTCTAAGAAAAAAAATTCTAAAGTCATAGTAATGCTGAAGTATGGGGCAATATGGTGCCAGATGAAACTAGGTCTAAGCAAAGGCCATCTATGAACAGAAACATCTTTTGATTTGCCACATTTGAAACACCTCAGGTCAAATAAATGAGAAAAACTAAGGAGCTACTGAGGACTAGTAGGGGCTTCTGCTCAATGCATAAAAGAGATCAGAGGAAGATTATTCAATGACATACTTTATCCTTCCTGAACATCTCAAAAAATACACTTGTTAATACCATTTACAGCTTTATAAAGACTTGGAACTTCATTCCTTGATCTCATATATGCAATCACATACTGCCTGGCTCCCAGCATTGCAAAGAGTCCTTGGCTCTGCTCACTTTAACAGTTCTGCACTCACCAGCCTGTTGTCCTCAGAGCGTGCCACCCATGACATCAGAAGTCAATGCAAGCATTGCTGACTTCAGAGGAGTTACACAAGCACACACAGGATCTGAGACAGCAAGTAGCATTCAGTTAACAAACCTGTTGACCATTTTGACCATACAACATGGCACATCTTCCCAAGATGAGTCACTTGTGAGGGGTAGCAGGACTTTCTGCTAAAATGGACTTCTGTTTTGTTTCCCCTTAGAGACAGCACATAGGACTCTGAATACCTAACATTACTTTGTAGAACAGATCTTCTGCCTGAAGCCTGGTTCTGCCTGTGTTTAAGTCTAACAGCAACACATAATATAGATGGGCAGTCAACACTATATTCTACTGAAAGGCTGGAGTTCGATGTACAACTTCTGTACTGCTGAAAATTCTCTATTTGGAGTCAGTGCCGCTGAAAATTCTCTGTATCAGTCAGCATGGGAGATAGACATTTCACAAGGTTGGAGCACAATATGATACATGATACAGGCCTGCATTCCTCGCTCTCTCCTGACAGCTACCTCACACTCAGGTCTTCTTTCTTGAGATTGCATATCACTGCATGTCATGAATGTCAAGTCAAAAACATTTGAGGTTGATAAGGAAGCACTTCTACCTGTTCTGACTTTGCTGTTGGCACTTCTTTGTCCATCACTTGAGCATACTTAAAACCAAAATGGGGTGTTATTGGATTATTCATAATCTTTACAGGTATTTAAACAATACTGTACGTGGGTTGTTTGTTTTTAGTTTTACCTCCACCTCATGTTCTTCAAGATTAATATTTTCTTTCTCATAGAAACATTTTCACTAATTTATAGCAAAGCAAGAGGAAATCTTAAGAATATTTGTCATGGCCACATTCCTAGCTCTTGATCTTTCAGTACTTAAAATCATCTCCCAAAAGCCAGCAGTATGCCTAAAGAAGAGGAAAATAAAACCAGAATAGAACACCAAAAAAACCAAGGATCAACTGAGGTTGAAACATTCAGCAACTTAAAATGTAATAGCTACAGTAAAAGATATGGAAAAACCCATCATGCAAGGGAATCTTTAGCCACATCTGAATGAAAAGGCTAAGCTGTGCAGTCACCTTGCCTCTGTGCCCAGGGATGCCAATGCTAGGTGCCTTGCTGAATAGGAAACTGCTGAAGAACAGCCTTTATGGTGAAGACACAGCAGGAAGTACTTCTAAAATTTGTGTCCAACCAATATCTTTTGATGATGGACTCTCTAAAATGATTGGCTGTGCCTTTGGGTTGGCTTTTGGGGGTTTTGATTTTGGTTTCTTTTTAATTATGATGTTTACTATGGCAGGCAGTGATTTTTTTGTGTGTTAACAGTGACATCTGGCAATATGTCACCAGTACTTCTAGGTGTAGGACAGCAGAAAATTGTAAAGCCATTGACATTCTGCTTCAATGTAACATAGAGATTAGTGCTAGACAACAGACACCACCAGTAGCTTCAAAACCAAATAATTACACAGTTAGCTACCCTTTAAAATCCGTTCCACAACTTATACAATCTGCTAAAAATAGAATCATGGAATGTGTAAGGTTGGAAGGAACCTTTAGAGGTCATCTAGCCCAACGTCCCCGCAGTAAGCAGGGACATCTTCACTAGATCAGGTTGCTTAGAGCCCCATCAAGCCTGACCTTGAATATCTCCAGGGATGGATCCTCCACTCTGTCTCTGTGCAACCTGTTCCAGTGATCTATCACCCTCATATTGAAGAACCTTTTCCTAATATCCAACCTAAATCTCCCCTCTTTGAGTTTTAAATCACTACCCCTTGTCCTCTTGCTACATGCAGTATAAATAAATTTCTGCAACAAAAAGTTTCTCTGAAAGTGACCAACCAAAACAGGCCTGATACCCCTTCAGCCCCACTTTTAAATTTCAAAAATGATGCTATAGGTCAATTACATTACTCTTCTGATAACATAACAGGAGATGAGGGTGGGGATTAAGTCATTACTCAAGTCTGCAGTTGCACCTCAGTTATAACATGGGGAAAACTGGTGTCGCTTCTAAAATCCAACACAGAAAGATGGAAAAATTCTGATTATTCCCAAGTGCACAAAAAACAGAGGAGGCTGTTTAGGTCTGAAGTTTCTATTATCAGGCTTATAATAGAAGACCAAAACAAGGCATAAAAATAAATGTAGCTTTATGTGAGTAAAAATTACTACACAAATATAACAAAATCCCCATGGAGAATAAAAGAGATGCATTTCTTCCTAAAAGGAAGGTCTTTCACTGGTCTAAATGGATGTGCTAATCTCATACCTGCAGAAAAACAAAGCAGCCTCCATGCATATTAATTGAAGGGTTGATTTAACAAGTGAATCTCCTAGAGTTTTCGTGGTGCCCAGAGACGGTAATTTGAGCCCAGCAAGACTTCTGTTCTTACCACAAAAATGAAAGCCTGTTGAAGATGAACAAATACATGTGCTTGCTTTCATTTTGCAGGGTTGTAAACAGGCTGATAGCAGCACAGGAACAATTTCTGAAAAACTACTGCCCACATACCTGAGGGATGTGATGAGTCAAGAGACAAACTTCCTGCCTTCCACAAACTTCTGTAGAGTTACCCAACAGCATCTCTTTGCTATCATAGAGGTAGTTTTTTACCACGAAAATAAGGGAAAGAACAGTGTCTTATCAAGAGAGAAAACTGGATCTGTCTATTGTCCACACAAATGATGCAAGATCATATGTCTCTGGAACACTTCCCCATCGTAAAGCCACCACCTAGGCTCATTCCAAATAGCACTTCATAGGCACTACATAAAATAGCTGGTCTTTCAAAGGGAACAGTAAATTCAGAGTTCCATTAGGATCAATAACTATTGGGTAGAAGCTTTATAAAACTAACTTTGCTAGTGACAGCACCCTAATTAAGTTTCTACTCAGGTAATCGTGGTTCAATGACCATCAGCTCCTGTGGGCCCCCTGCTCCCCTCCCTTCCCACCTTCTCCATTTCCTCTATGAAACTTGTCAATGCAGTCTCAAAGAGACTTGCACTTTGGGGGTGGTCACAGTTACCTTTGAGCAGCTCAGTCTTTTGATCTACTGCAGAGACTAATTTAAAATGAGCACACTATATGAGGCTTTTCTCTCAGAAGACAGCATAAACACTTGAAGGGATGACTTTATTTTCTTTAGACTGTCCTGGGGACAACTTTTCCCTTTCTAAATTCAAAACTTTTCAATAAGAGAAGAAAAATTCCCAACAGGATAACTTGCATCAAATTATACTGTATGTTTTTCTTAACATTGCCTATCTTACTTTACAAATAGACTTTCTTGGGCTCCAGGCAGGAAAGCTTATGAGCTCCTAGCACATCCCAGTTCCTGTGGGCTTCACAGATTATTCATGTCTACACACCCCCTCCTATCTAGCTGCTAAACATCACCACAGGCACACTAAAGAAAGGTACATAAACTGAAAAAGTTTAACTGTAGCATCTATAATCCAGGCTCACCAATACTCTGTTCTGCTTTTTCTGTATTACATTTGTTTTGGTTTATAAGAGAGGCAAAAGTCCTTTCTTACATCAAAGTTACCCTGAAGTAAATCCACTGAAACCTGTGTGGACATAGCACCTCCTGATCTGAAATCAGACTGAAGTCCAAAGTCAGGATTTATAAACCTTGTGGCAAAATTTACGGCAGCACTTAAAAATGACACAGTTTAATTAACATGAGAAATGCTAGGGTGGATTTTTTTTTTCCTTTTTATAGTTTCATAGCCAGACTGCTGCAGTAATTGAGGACTCATCTAATTATTATGATCTTCATCATAATTATTTTTCTTTGTTTAATGTTCAAACAAAGTTTCGTTTGCATGTTCCATTTCATTTTACAGATTTTGATCTTACTAGCAGCCTGGAGAGCCTTGTTTAATTCTCATACATGTTAGGACCAAAGAAGAGAGCTAATTAAAAAGAAAAACTGGGAAGTACAAAGACAGTTGGGGGGGGGGGGGGTGAGGGGAAGGGAAGCAGTACAACAACTGCTAATAGATGTACACAGAATAAGTGAGATTTTATTCCAAGCAGTATTCTCTTACCCAAGTAGTTCTGACTTCCCTTACTAGGTCTGGAAGTGAGCTTCTAACCATATTTTCATGAGGCAACTCACACATCTAAATTTCTTGGATGATGACTTTAGGCCACATTGTGCCTTACAGGAGTCTTCACAATAAGAGTTTGTCCAAGCCCAGACATTATTTTTGTCACAGTTTCCCCTCTTTCCCTGAAAAATTTCACCTAGCTCTCCAGTCTTGCAAGACTAAATCCTTATCATGCAAGGCACTGCTGGAACTTAAGTGATACATTACCAGTTCACATCTTCCATTCACTTCTGCACATCCATCTTGCCCTAAGGGGGACAATGGATGCTGTATCTAGGGAAGCAGTATATTCGCTATTTTCATTTCTATATAAAATAGTTCATTTGAAAATGGGCATAAATTTGTACATGTTTCTCTGAAAATAAAATGGAATCATTTGCTTGGACAACACAAAGGTGTAAATTCTTATGTTAGCCATGCACTTAAAATCTAGCAACCCTCTGTGGCAGTCAGTATTTCATGATCAGTAGTTAATTGCTGCATAGGTACGAAGGCAACTTGTGACCCTTTTTCTGTACCATAGCTTGTACGTTTTTATCAGCTGTAGCAGCTGTCATTTTATAAGGCAGATTTTATATAACATGGTACCAAAGAAGTGCTTGTTTAAACAAATTCTGGGAACCTTACTGAAATATTTTCCTATCTGTTCACTTACATTCATCTTAAGAAAAGCCACAGAACAATTTAAAGAGCATGCAGCCCCTCTTTGTGAGCTGAAAAACAGGAAAACCTATTTATTACAGAAATGGAGAGTTCTGAGTATGAATTATGCAAAAGTTAAAAAGTGTCAACCCAGCTATCCTTCCCTTACAATGGTGATCCCAAAATGTTATCCCCAAATTTGACCTTGCTGACTTTCTAAAACAAATGATTGCAGACAAAGTACTACTCTGCCCATAAGGGAAGAGGAGAGCAGAACCTGCCATACTAAGGAGCTTAATAAAGCAGAAGGGACAGGAGGTCATTGTCAAATTCTCACCACTTTGAAAGGAATTCAGGTGCCTAGACAGAGGTGTCTAGTCTATTTGTGGTCCTTTTGGGTGTCTTCCTGTTCCAGCTTGGCACAGATATCCTGTGGATCCTGTATCACACATCTGTCAAACATACAGAGGTTATATCAGCAGGTATAGATGTCTACTACAGTTAAGTACCTGAATCATTTCTATTTTGTCAGTCTTTCACTGCCTGCAAACTATAAACTTGTAAAAACATTCCTTGTAGCAGCACTGCTCCTGATACTGTGTCATCCATCACAGTCCATCGGCACTTAGACACTCAATATTTTATCTTAGAAAAAGGTCAGATTTCCTCCTGCACTTGTATAATACAGTATACCCAAAAGGCATGCAGCATTTAAGCAGATGGAAGTTAGACTACGCTTGAGATCAAGTATATTTAATTCTCAAATTTATAGATCAGATGGAAAACTGGGACAGATCACATTGCAAGGCACTTCAGAACAAGGCATAATTTGAAGAATCAAATTGCAGTTTCCATGCCCGTGGTCCAACTGCACCCCTACTCCACCCAAAGGAAATCTGAACACTTGGATTAGCCAGAGGCTGTGGCACATTCCCCCCAGCATCTCAAAAGGGGATCCACAGCTCCAAGGTATGCCGCAGACTTCCTCTGCAAGTTACCTAGGTGTCACTGTTTGTAATACTCAAAGTGTATTTCCTCTCTAAAATTAACCCTGACTGCTGTGTTTAGAAGGAATAAGAAGAAAGCAAAAATAGAATTTAGAGAACAACCAGAATTATTCTCCCTAACCATTGGGGTTTCAAGAGACTCTGCCAGAAATTACTGGCAGAGACACTTGCCTTGAATTACAGAGAGCAACAGGGAGACGGACTTGTTAAGCTTTCAAAATCGCTTTCGTTTCATTTACACCAAAGAAATCACACAGTGCTCAACAGTTCTAATTTTCAATCACAGCTAGCCAGCCTTGATCCCATGGTCTCTTATTAATTTTCCCCTCTCACAGTCCCAAGCAGTTATATTAGCTCGCCGTTTTAACACGCCTCTGTCCTGCATGATTTAGATTCCAACGGCCAGAGAACTTCTATTACAGGTATCACTTAAATTGCATTAGGGGCTTCAGACCACTTTCTGTTAACTGAGAGCAGTTGATCATTTATTAGTGAAATCATTTTATCTACCATTTGAGACACTGCTGCTGTTTTGCACCTAAGAGGCAATTCGGATTTCTTAACATTGCCCAGGGTTGAGAGGTCAATACGCAAGAGCTGCGTTATGACATACGTGATGTCACACAGATGCAAATACTGTTCCACAGCGCATCCTGAAATGGAGTGCCCCTTAGACTTTTTTCTTTAGATGGTGCTATTTATGACCAATTCCTTACTTACACTTTCAAAGACAGTGAAGAGGTATTAAATATTATATTCTTTTTACAGAACAAGGGTACATTCAGAAGTAGCTATTGCAGAAATTAATATCCTATTGTCCTGTAGGCATTGGCAGTGACGCACATGGAAATCAGGATTAATATGTCAGGTTTTGTATTGTTATCTTTAACGGCCAGTGCAAAGAGAGGAAGATTTGTCATACCTCGATTGTTTTTTTCTGATATGGCTGTGGGCCTGGTTTGCCTCACGGAAAACACAAAATCTTTGCTATTGAAAACCATTATTATCGTACTTTACAAGATGAGAAACTGAGAAAAGCCAGTGTTTTCAAGCAAGCCTTGACCTCATGTAGGTGGAGTATTCATGCTTTCTGCTCCTTGGGCTACTATTTCTCCTGGGTTTATGACCATTCTGAACTCCCCCCAAAACAGGTATTTGACTGCCAACGTTTAGGTTTAGATGACTAAGCCTTGGCAGGTTATGTAAGGCAAGCTTCATAACATTCAACTGTAGGTTGCACCATAGGCTCTTTTTATAGACAGCAGAGAAAAAGGCATTTTTAGGGCCAGGGTCATCTTACCTCTTTCACATACCTACCTCCAAAATAAGATCAGTCATGACCCAGTTGTTTATCCTTTTTCACACTGACTGCAAATACAGCCTAGCAGTTTCCTCAGATGGAGACACACCACAGAGGGCTACATCTGAGCATAACGATCCCAGCCAAAGAGGCTCAGTGGTGATCGAGCTGGCATGCAGACAGACAGCAGCAGAGAGCCACACAGCAAAACTAGTCTGGGACCCATGAGTGGTGGAGTGCTGCACCCAGGTCACTAAGTTCTGCTTGCAAACCCACCTACACAAGGAACGCTCCTCTCTATCAGCAGAGAGTACCTGCCTATTTGCTGAATATAAACAACCTGATACTATTCAGCTTCCAGTGAGGCCCACTAACAGCACTAATCATAATGACTACTTGCTCTCAGGCACATATTTGAGGTTTGATTATATTTTACGTGTCCAGAAAAAAATATAACTCATAATACTAAAAAATATGCAACAAGAAATTGTAAATAAATGTCCCTTGCACTGCAGAATGGGACTTTTTTAAAACCTGGTGCAAAATCTGTTTTTCAGTATCTAGAGAGTTAAGAATAAACAACAGTTTCTCTTTTTTTTTTTAAATGTCTAATGCCTGACAACTTGTTAACTTCACAGCAATAGATGATCATAAATCTAAAACAGTGTTCTGCAATCCTACATGTCACTATATAAAAATGCAATTTAGTCTACAAGACCTCACATTTAAAGGGGTTTGGAAGTGAATTTAAAAAAAATATATTACCAAAACCAACAACAACTAAAAACTTTCCTGCAATAAAAGTCCCTATCAGTAAATATTGGAAATTAGCAA
This sequence comes from Gallinula chloropus, assembly GCF_964237585.1. Taxonomy (NCBI): domain Eukaryota; kingdom Metazoa; phylum Chordata; class Aves; order Gruiformes; family Rallidae; genus Gallinula; species Gallinula chloropus. The sequence continues at coordinate 56,811,192 of NC_140088.1, forward strand.
ATCACCCTCTCACATTAGACAACTAAATAAAGCCTTTCAAATGAAGAAAAAAAAAATTACTTAACTTACTGAGAGTCTACCCGTGTGCTTGCATGCACTTTAAAAAGGAAACCCTGTGTAACTGGCGACTTCAACAGAAAAGGTTTTGCTGATCCTCTCCCTGTGGTACTTAAGAGCCTCATTTCTAGTTGCTTTAGGTGCTAATAGGGGTAAGAACAAGTTCTTAACAAGGACTTACTTGAGGATCTTTATTAGAGCAGCGGGTGCTTTTCTTTTTAAAAAAGTACTTGAGTTTCAAAGTTAAAGTTACTAATAACTCGTGAACAAAAGGTCCTTTCGCTGTATTTGTTTCCTATAGTTAGTGAGTGCCTTTTCAGGGAATATGTTTTAGAAGTGACAGCATGTAAAAATCTAGACAGCATTTTCTTTGGGAATGTCTCCAAATTGTAACGAATTTACTGCAAGACAAAATCTCTTTGGAAGTTAATGCCTGCAGTTGCATTGAGATTTTACTTAGAAAATGAACTTCAGAAGTTGTTGAGACCTATGTCAGCAGTTTCCAGGACAAGTCTGATCACTCCACAAACAACACTACATCTGTAGACACCGTCAGCCCTATACATTTAGCCTTGGGCATTAGAACTCAAGCATAAAAGTCACATATTTTGTTCCCAGCACAACACCAAAAAAGAATCGGTTGTGCCCAACATCTCTGGAGGAGATACAGAATCATAGTCCTGCTTGATACCCTCGAGGTCTGACACCACACATCAGCACACTCGGATAACCATTAGGATTAGCTTCTCATATGTGGAAGGATTAAATTTTAAGAATTTAGGAGAAACATGTCTGACAATAACAGAGAACAGGAAAATGCATTTAACTTCCTGCCCACAGCCCACAGGCTCAAGGGGGGCTGCCTGACTTCATTCTGCTAAACTGCTTCTGGTCTCACAGAGAAGCTGGGGTTGATCACAGTTACAGCCTGCATGCTCCTCTGGAAGCTTGAACCCTTAAGATATCAGAACAAAGTATAACAGCCGCTCTGGAAAACAATCCCCACCTGGCAGAAGGAGAAATTTTATAGATTCATCAAAGGGGTTGGGTTGGTCCTGGGATGCCTAGGACAGAGGAATCCAGTTTTGCCTACATTTCTGAGAGCATCACAAGGAGAGGAAGAATATCCTCTATCAAAAAAATGAAGCTCATTTAAAACCTGAAATTTGTCTTAGATAAGAAATCTCACTGCACTGCAACTGCTTCACACTTGAGGATTTCTTTCTTCCATGAACAATGTACAATAGTTTCCCTAAAAATTAATAAACCACTCACTCTTGCCTTTTCTATACTCTTCTCCATTTCTTTGAAATATGGGTGATCCACCTAGGATGTAGTTCAAAATGCATAACATAAGTGCCATACTTTATAACAGGATCCATTCAAAACAAGTAATGCTTTTGTCAAAAAAGAAAAAATAATGATCTATCTGTGCTGCTTTTATCTTAATTTCCTGAACTTACCTTTGAAGATTTATGGATATAAAAGGTGAACAGCTAGAAAATACAGCAGGTGACAACTGTAATTCTTCATTATTTTAATGGGAAATATGTCACAGCAAGGCAAGCACTAACCACTTTCTGGGTTTTCTTTTTCCTAGGGGACTGTCTTGTTCTAGAATACACAAAGGATTCTGGTTTGCTTTTTTCTAAAAGGAGCAATGAATTCTGCTGTTTGGATCATTAGTGACATATTACCAAATCTGATGGGTTTGCTATCATTTGTGTATCTGTTATTTGGCCATCAGTATCTTCAAGCAAACAGAGTAAATAATTTGACATCTTGCCGTAACGGGTGGGGGGAAGGTGTGAAAGGTAGTTACCCAACCAGGACTGCACAGACATAAATGTCTCAGTGACAAATTTCCAAGCTTCTGAAAAGGGGTTAGCTTAGTTTGAAGGGTGACCGAATTTTTGACATACTTCTCCTTTTACCAATCTGACCATAATAAGCCAATAAGGCACGTATGAAGACCATAACCTGCACAACACATTTTTGAGCTGGGCACGGTATCTGCATGCAGAGAAAGCTCTAAGCCACTGAGTGACAGCAGCTATTGCAGCCACTCATCCTTAAAGAAAACATATTTTCTGTTAATGCCCACAAGTGCTCTGCTAACAGGAATTTCCAAAATCTGGAATTATAATGTCTTCAACATGCTTTATTGATCTATATTTTTTCTTTGTTGGAGTGTGGCTAGAAGCTAGATGATCTGTTTTATATAATGTCCTGACCTTCCCCTAAGCTTGGCAAAATCTCCGGCACAGCTGAAAGTATGGATGTCATGTAAAAAATAGATTTTAAAAAGGCTTTTAAAAAATCATTCTCCAGCTAAAGGTCACTGAACACTAGTTAAATTATATAAGGGGACTGGGAATTAAGATTATGAACCTTTGGCTGTTTTCCTGCTTCACAGAATGTGAGAACAATTAATAATGCAAAAAGCTTACAGTATTTAATGATGCAGAGTGCTTAGGAGAAATACTCATGCTATTTCCAAGACACCACAAAAAAGACTGAACCATCTGAAGGAGGTATGCCTGCATAGGGTACCATCTTGCTCCTCCACAATTTTTGAAACCTCTAACCCACTCAAAACTTCTTTTCTGAAGAAAAGACAAACACAACCCTTACTCTTCCTGCTTAATTAACTTCAAATCACAAAATAGTTTGGGTTGGAAGAGACTTCTAAATGTCATCTAGTCCAACCTTCCTGCAATGAGCAGGAAGAGCAACCTGATCTAGTTGTCAGAGCCCCGTCCATCCTGACCTTAAATGTTTCCAGGGATGGGGCATCCACAGCTTCTCTGAGCAACCTGTTCCAGTGCCTCACCACCCTCATCATAAAAAATTTCTTCTTATGTCTAGGCTAAGTCTACCCTTTTTTGGTTCAAAACCATTGACCTTTGCCCTATCACAGCAGGCCCTACAAAAAAGTCTGTCCCCATTTTTCTAACAAGCCTTTTAAGTATTGAAAGCCTTCTCTTCTCCAGGCTGAACCACCTCAACTGCCTCAGACTTTCCTTAAAGAAGTGATGCTCCATCCCCCTGATCATTTTTTCCCCACCCCCACCCCCTACCCCCCACCCCCCTTCCCTGAACCCAAATGTTTACATTTATAGCTAACATTACAGTTAGCTATAAACTAACTAAGAACTATCCAGGAGAGAAGGGAAGCTCTTACTTGGATTAATAGCTAGTTAAAAGATATTAAAAGAAAGGGTCACTTTTCACAGCAGAGGGAGGTTACCAGCAGAGTCTCTGCTACAACCATTCTGCATTCCCAGCAGCATCTGCATAAATCAATAAGGTGAGGAGAAAGACGACAGCAAATTGCCAAATTCTGAGACACAAAATCATTCAGGTTAATCAAACCTACTCTGGCCTCAAAGAATAGGAAAAAAATCGCATGTTAACATGCTATAAGCCTGTCACTTGGTAAATCCTGCATTGGAAACTGTAACCTTCAATACACATGTGCAGTTGTGGCTCTAAACTAGGTAGTACCATGAGGACATCTCAAAACCACTGTAGAAATTGCTGGCTTTGCACCACAACACAGGGGATAAGTTTGAAATGGGAATTACTAGGAGGGTGATTGAGAATATGATAGAAAAGGCTGCCCAAGACCAGGGGTGAGGCAGGGGAGTGCGGGCAGCTGTCCGGCACTGTCTGCACCCTGGGAGCCAGCAAGGCAGAGTCCAAGAGCAAGCTCTAGCAGACACAGTTACAAGTCAAATAGGGGAAATCCAGCTCAACAGTTGTCAGTGCAACAGCACCATGCACCCTGCCTGGGTCTCAAACTCATATATCTTAGAGGGTGCTAATGAGAACTTCTGCTTGACAACTTCACTTGTAACCCCTCAGTAGCAGTTCTTACAGTGGAAGCTGAACATATGAAAACAGGGTTTGGGGAGGACTGGCCCAACAAGGAAAGAAGTTAGAAACATCAGGCAGTTCAGGACTTGGGACTGGCAACACATTCCCTCTTCCCCACTTCCCTTCCAAGGAGGGTCATAGTTGAAGATTTTAATCCCTTGTTACAGTACAATTAGACATGTTAGGACACACTGAGTAACAAGAACTACATGGGAAGGTGGTTCAGGAGAGCCTGCCAGGGGTGTAGTGCAAGTCTGTGGTGCCCTTTGCACCCTACAAGGTATGGAAGACCATGGGAGATGCCATCTGTTTTAGTTATATTCATTAAGCTGAGGCAGAAAGAGAGACACACTGACTGGAAGGAAAGGAGTAAGGAAAGGAGTAAGGAAAGGAGTAAGGACACACCCAGCACTGTAGCTGAGTAATGCAACACTAGCACTCACTTCAGAGAGATAGAAATAGATGAAGTATCTGATGACCTTTATTCCCGTCTTGCCTTTTGAACTAAAAAAAAAATAATGATTAAATATCTAAAGTAACATTTGGCACCCAACCATGCCACCTTCCACATTAAACAAATACTTTCCTGAGCCATATGTTTACCTGATCAAATCTTTCTTACTCACTCTAGAAGCAGAGTGATTCAATAAGCTTGGTATAATTAAATAATCCAGTCAATAGTTTTAATTAACTGAAAACAAACAATCCCTCATTCATTTAAGGAGTCTGCAAGAAGAAGAAGAGAAAACAAGGAGATGAAAATATAGAAGGGGAACATCTTACTTCAGAGAACTGGCAACTCCTTTTGGGTGTCTTGAACAATTTTTTCCTAACTATCATGCAAGTGTGTTTAGTGTATAACTAATCTGAATCTAGCCCTGTACTTCTACAGAGCCAAGTCCACCTTGGTTCATTATCCGCAGACTAAAAATGAGTGAAGAGATACATTAGGCCTCATATTTTCCTATTCTAAGGTAGATACCTGATTCGGGATCTTAGAAGAATAGTAATCTCCTAGCTATAAAATAATGGGATGTGATCTGGCTATAGGAAAAGCATGGGGATTTTGGCAGAACACAATTTTGGAGAGTATAAGGATGTGCCTCACTGGGACTACTGATTTATACTTTTTTGCCTGCTCTGAGCATCTGCATTTTTATTGCTTCAATCCTAAGAGTGAATGGGAGTTGAGCAGAGCTCCACTCCAACTCTTACAACACCTTGGCTGGGGTAGTACCCTGCACCAGCAGTACTGTGTTTCTCACTAACTAGCACACACATGTGCCGCCAAAGCTGCTCCTTATTCCTAAATGACAGTTATAGTTAAAGCTAGTCACCAAACAGAGCAGAAAAAATAATTCAAATTACACCTACATTTTTCACGTTAACTTTTTTGGGTACAATATCTAGGAGTTACCATGGATATTTGTCCACAGTAGGTGGTGCTTAGGTTGAGAACAACTGAGATACTCCAAGAGAGAGTATGCTGCTACCCCTCTGGCACCAGGATAGCTCACTGCTGCCTGCAGCCAAATGAGCACTGTCTTTGTGGACTGACCAGGGAAAAGGCTTCCTGAAACATGTCAGAAAATCACAGTGCAGTGTAAGCACAGAAAATGACTGAGCTTTGTGAAATTAAGCGCTGGTATTGACAAATCCATTCAGGTGAAGAAGTCATCAGAAAAACTGAAAAAAGCAGGAGGAAAAGGCAGCTTTTGGAATTTCAAACTGCAGTCCTCCCTCTCGCCATGCTGAGGGATGGAGAAAGCATCACACACCTCAAGCTCATCTGGCAGGAAGAGTTTGCTTTTGTAATAGGCCTGTGACCATATGTTGAGCAAATCCAGAACCTTTGATCCTAGAAACCTCAATCCCCATTGAGAACGAACAGCAACTCTCCACCTGAGAAGGTCATTTTAATCAAGGGTAGCCTGTGACCGCAGGGCTCCAATAGACATGCAGCAGCAGATTAAAATTGGACAGATGAAGCTGCTACCACTCCCTGCCTTCCTTCCCACCTGCCTAACAGATGTTGCTGCCCCCAAGGCAGGGATGTCTGATGAACTCATGAATCAACACCTAACTCACCCCGTGCTTCATCCCAGCATTTTAAGGTAACCTGATAGCAGAGTTGCTTTACCACTGATGGAGCGGAGCACATAGCTGAGGGCGTTACACCTTTCACCACCTGACCCTAAATTTCCTGCTGCATCCCTGACAAAGCCCTCAGCCCCGCTGGAGGACCAGGGTGGCAGTGGTCCCTTGGTGGAGAGATGAGGTCTGGCTGTCTCTGTTCAAGGACCGAGTTGTACCTTATCATCAAATCTGCTCCAGGCTTCAAACAGGACAGCAATTTGGGGAAGAATTCACAGTGGCAGGGAGATTTCAGCTCTACACAGATGCTGAGCCCTTGCTTTAAGCTCAATATGACCATAAACACAAGTCTTTTTATGCTATAATTCAGTGTTTTGGTGGGTTTCTAAGACTATCCAGAATGATAAATGTAATGCTTACTGATCTGTATACACACATCAACTGAGGCCCAATAGGCATCTTCTAGAGATATATTTTTGTATAATATTTCTACCACATATATATTTGTATATTATTTCTACTATAAACACATTTTGCTTAAATTATTACTAGTCCATTTAAAATAACTATTGCAGAGGGAGGCTTTTTTTCAATTTGCATTTGCATATATGTGCATACAAGGTCTACTTTAGACATGTGAGAGCTTAGGCAAATTTTGCATGGTAATATACCTTGGAAGAAAAGAGGTCAAGGAAAACCTCATACTCCTTTGCTCTGTCTATATCGACCACTATCTTCTCCTTCAGCACAAACCTTTCATTCAGAGTCTTTCCTCTCTAATCCTTACCCTTGGAGCTATATTTTTAACTAGCTCCCTCCAGAAGCCTGCTTGGACTGTTAGAGACAGGTTACTTCCAGAAAAATAGACAGTAATAAAATGTAATTAAATTGACAGTCAGGACACTTTATGTTTAAATTTAATTGACAAACCCAAACCACAAAGACAGAGGTCCCAAATAGATCCTTGGATCAATGTCAAAACACACCCAGTAGGAAATAACACAGAGAAAACAGCTAACGAGCAGCTGTGCTTCATCTCTGGAAAAGCTATCCAGGTTGATGTTTGCAACTTTTCCTGGAGCCCCTTGACACTGGTAGTTCCTGGGACACCACCACCATGGGTTAGGCTGACCACTGCTTGGCAAAACATTTCTATGACTGCAACAGGGTTTATGTGGGAGCAAATATCAACGTCTTGACTTCTGTCCTGCCTGAAAACTGCCCACACTCTGATACTGGGTACAAGAAGGTGCTAAGAACTGTGGGCTCTTCCCCACTCACTGGCCAGAAAAAACCCCACACTGGTCTTTGTGGCTATAAAACCACTCAGGACACACTTCTGCCTCAGTATGAATCCTGGACTGAGCTAAAGAGTGTGCTGGTACACAAAAGTGCTTCCAAATTGTACACGAGCAACACAGAAACTACAACCTACCCAATCGCTTCAAGAGCTGAGTGCATAGATGAAAAAGGCTTGATTTCCTCCTAACTCCACTCACAAAATATCTTTTCCATATAAAATGACAAGAGTTACTTTATGCTTTATTCTTCCACCAAAACAACTGAGAAAATAGTTTTGTAGGTATCCCAGGCACTGCATCCCTGCTTAGCTATCAAAGGAGTATTCTGGAGGCAGTATTTTGTTCTCTAGCTGAATCTATCCAAAATAAGGCCAAAGAAGTAACCCTAGAAAAGACACTCATAAAGGAGGTAGGCTGCTTTATTTGGGGGGTAGGGGATGATACAAACACAGTAAGGATATGGAAGTATGTGGAACTTATACAGGCAGTAAAAACCTGAGCACGCTGAACTCAAATTCTGCTCCTTAAAGAGTTGCTGATTCCTTTGCCTGAGGACACAATACTAAGGACAATATTATTTATAACACACAATAAAAGCACAACTTTAGGTCCTTTTATAAAGTTAGTGATATTGATCTTGGGTTCTTTATACAAGACAATATCTGTTACTTTCCTAAACATTTAGTGGATTGCAGCTAAATTTATTTTTTCATATAAAATGAAACTGTGCCTGGCACAATTTACTTTTTTTTTTTTTATATACTGCCATATTAAATCAGTCCAGAGACATCGACAACAGAGTGGTAAATACTTAAGATTACATCTTCTTTCCTAAAACATTATTCTTTTCCTTCTCTATCAGATCTACTGTCAAATAACTCAGTTCCTCCTTTTATTCTCACTCTTCAAGCACTCTCTGCATCTCAGCTACACTAAGATCATCAGATTTCATCGGAGAGATGAGCAGAAATCGAAAACCTGAGAGTGCACTTATGACAAGAGCCAAAGTTACTGGAGTCAAACAGGAACACTCTCTCCAAAGTTTATTGACACTTCTAGGGACCATATGCAAGAGCCTTCAATCATATTCATTGCAATGAACTGTTTATTGGGAAATGGCAATACTAAATGGGTAAAAATATGTCCAGACAGAAAGTTTAATATTAACAACACTTGTCCTATCTAGGGATTGCTAAAAGAGCTAAGTAAGCATTGCTTTCCATTTTTCCACCTAAGAAATTCACAGAAGACTTCAAACAAAGCTCAGCAGAAGCATTAGGAAAGTAACATTACCCAGAAGAGCTAAGGTAAATCCTGCAATTATTATTCTGACCTGGAATTCCTAAGCAGGTTGTCAGCTACCTCACAAGAAACACTGGTGAACATCAGGCCATCATTATACACTTCCTCTGGGAAATAAATAAATAAATAGATAGATAAATAAATAAATAAATAGATAGATAGATAGATAGATAGATAGATAGATAGATAGATAAATAAATAAATAAATACCTTAATCATCCAGCTGGACTCAAAAGCAACAGGACAAGATAAATGCTAGCTGCCATCCCCAAACATTTCTCCAGAGAAAACTTTTGTGCTTGCATTTCTCTGATCACGTGTTGGGTCAAGCAGGGTATTGTTTTGGTTGGTTGGTAGTTAGTTGGTTGTAGGCTCCTGCTGATGGTTTGTTTCTCCAATATCACAGACTTGTCTCATTTGAAATTCTGGTGCAAAGCACAGCATTAGGGCAAAGCTCAACATTTCAGGGATCTGCCTCTAGCCATAATTATAGGCTCACCTTTGTGCTCCATGCTTTCAAGGGTGGCAGATGCTATAAATTACCACTGGTGGGGGAAAAATCCTCTACAAAACAGCAGCAGCATTCTTGAAGAGGCACCAAACTAGCTACAGGCTTGTCCACTGACATTTTCCTCCTGGATAACTCAAGCCAGGAGGTCAAGGCAATGGCTGACTAACAAAACAGCATGCAGGGAAAAGGTTACCATTAATAATGAAACAGAAGAGCATTGTGTGCACCAGTAATGTAGGAAAAACATACCAATATAACCAGTAGGATACAGGGGTCATGCAAGAAATGACTAGGCACTACTCAGAGAAGTGATTATCTGAAAAGGATGTACTGTTGTTAGCTATCCTTCCAAGTGTTGGGTAACTTCTCCTCCCTACGTATTTCCTTCCAAGGTAGAAAATACAAACTTACTAATGTTTGTACTTTATTATTAACATAAGTCAGTGCTTGGATGATCTTGCTAGGTGACTTTCCTTAAAGACTCCAGACTTGCCCAGTCAAAACAGACAACTCAAGAAAAAGAGAAAAGCAAGGGTAGCAGGCAAAAGGTGATGTTCAGGCAGATTTAGAGTAGAGGATTCCCTGCCCACTGCAACAGCAGCACAAGCAGTGGTGGGTCAGTAAGATGATGCCACCGATCACGTGCAGTCATCTCTAGCCATTTCTCTCCAGTCTACACACTAATTCAACCATTGGTCAAACAGATAGATACTGATATTACCAAAAAGATTCATGATCCCTGAAGGAAGCTAATGTCCACTAACCAAGTCAGCTTCAGAGCTAGCTGAGAAAAGCCTCTGTATCTCACATTTTCCAGACCAACAACAAGGCCTGTACACATACAATTTCACTGCAACATTCTCATAAGCAATATCAGCACATAGCAGCTTTGCATCCAATTTGCCTATATATAGCCTGTACATCTGGGTGTCCTTCCCATCAACACTGGGGTGCAAACCTTGTCAGTGGAAATCCAAAAGCTCCAAAATGCAAGCAGTATGGGCTGAAAGCCTGTAGAAAGAAATAAACATACTCTTCCCCAGACATCACTGCATCTTAAAATCCAGTGTGGCAGAGACTTGGAAGTTTACCATTTGAATTATGTAGATTCCCGATTTCCAAATCAAATTCCATTAGCAGCGTTCTGACAAAGAAAATGCCTTCCTACAAGATACACATAATTTTATGGTTCCAGGAATGCATAACACTAGGGATTATTGAACTGCAAACCTGTTCCAGTTTCTTAAAGCTAAGTATTCTCTGACTCTTCTCTTACAGTACTGTAAACCAGGAATAGTTTAAGTGAATTCCCATGAGTTACAGCAGTCTACGGCTTGTGTAAGTGGGAAGAGAATCATGCTGTCTGTGCTCTATAAACTACGAGCAGGGTGAAGGGTTTACATAACGGTTTTATAAATAAGAGCCCATCATATCTATAATCCATGGCCAGAAAATTAATCTGCCATGCATAAAAAAGGAAAAACAGCCTGCCTTACACTGCCTTGTATGACTAAGAAACACAGGGTGCAAAGCAGTGATTGGTACGAAAGAAGTGCAAGATAAAACATGAACTTTGTTTCCCTTTCTTATAAGGGTTTTGGAAGTGGTTTTACTATTTATTTCCATGCAGACAGTTCTTTGTATGTGTGAGTATGTGATTGCAGTGAGTAGATAGAGACTGTGTAGGTAAGATGCCTGTGTATTAATCTTTATCGCTAAACCACCCCATCTCCTACAACTGGCAAAACAGAAAGCAGTTTCATAGTGTCCTTTTGTTTTCCTTTGCCTGCTTAACACAATATACATGCAAAGAGGCTTTCAATCACCACCTTCAATTACTACACAACAAAAATTACTTCAGAACTGGTTTTAAGTGAAGTAGGTAGGAGAAGCAGCCTCAGCATGGCATCCTTCCCTTGTTAGCTCTGTACAAGTGAGGGAGATCGCAGAAGTTTCAGTTTCATAATACTCTAAAAGTGATCTCAGTCGTGCTTTCAGACGATCCTCAATGCTGGCTACTGAAATAAAGATTTCACAGGACTATGAACGGCGCTTAAGAAAACTAGCTGTTACCTAATTCATCAAGAAATATGTGTACAGCATATATGCTGTATCAGGTCAGGACCTTATCCTGGCTATAAGTGGTGATGCCTTGAAGAACAAACCAAACCTTTTCACTGCACTGTGTCTGAGGTGTAAGCATAACAGCTGAGGAAAGGAACTGATCACAGATTTTCAAAAAATAAACCAATTAGAAAAAACTATATTTATTTTAAGGATATTACTGCTTATAAAATGCTAACAAATTAACATGAATATGACAATACACACAAATCAGTAAATTGTGATGCTGCTTATCTGCAACATCCCCCAGTCAATATGGACAACAAGCTTTCCTACATTTTGTATTACTTCTTCCTTCTCTGAAAGGTCAAACATTTTCCTCAGAAGCACAAGGACTATACTAGAGAGACCTAAGAGAAGACAGATTTACACTCATATCCCAACTGACTCATTTCTAGAACAATTAAGCCACATCCCATGACCTTCTGAACCTCTGACAATCTATATACCTCATTGGTTTGGTACACAGCCCTAAAACCAATATATGCCAAGCCACAAAATCAAAACTATCTGGCTTAAGTTTTCTCAACTAGTGATATTCCTGCTGCACTGTCTCTCTCATGACAGTGCATTTAGTGAGTAGAAACAATGGAGAAAGAGGTGGTTCCAGCCAAGGAGCTAGACAACACTAATCCACTCCCCCTTCAAGAAGGAATAGCTTTGCATAAAGCTGAGTCTCTTTTGTGGATATCTAACCTCTATATCAGAGACGTATAATGAACAGAGAAGATATCAGTGTGCAAAGATGAGTTTTACTAGACTCTCAGTTTATGAGCTCAAACTATCTTGGGGCTAGAAACCCAAGGCAATAGGTAAGCCAGTGTGTGAGCAAGTTAAAGTGGTTTCCTGTGACTTAAAGACTTCCTGAAAAAGACACAGAGAGGGAGAGACAACAGAGCACCCAAGTCACTGCAGACATGACAACCTGCAGGTTTTGGACTGGCACACTCTTTTCATCCTTTATTTAATGAACCAGTGAATTCAAGCTAGTGTTAAAGCATACTATTTGTGCCTTGAGTGCTCTGTTACACTGTCAGATTTTATTCACATTTCCTGAATAATAAAACTGACAGAAATCGAAGTTTATCTGAGCATAAACAAGAAAATGATATGGTGCAAATTTGTGCAGCAGTACTAACGGGACCAGTTGCCCATTTCCTCTTCTGGTACAAGTTGGTACCCTTAAAAAAGGCAAGAAAAAGAGATGCAGAGATGGCAAGCCAATGAGTGAATACTGAAGCAACTACCCCTGAAGCACCTAACCCAAAAAATGGGACAGGGTACAAAGGAAGTCTACACTCCTTCATGAGCACGTGTCTGTGCAAAGTCAATGTAAGCAGCTGTTCTGTGCTGGGGCTCAGGTAATAGCGGCAGTAATTGGGGAAGGGTTTGGTTCAGTTGGACCTTAGGGGTCTTTGGAATGAGGAGGACAGGTCAGGACAGCCTCAAGCTACCATCCAGATACACATCTCTCTGAGGATTAAGTTTCCACCTGGACTAAAGTACAACTGCAATCAGCACCAGCCTCTCCAAAACTTCCAGCAGTGCCAGCACCTGTTGATGGCACCTGGACAACCTGCATCACCAGCAGAGATGCCCATCCACCAACCTGGTCTTCCCTCCCTAACATGAGAGCTCATTTCCTCTCCTCTGTCCACCAACACCCAAACTGAAACAAAACTCTTGTACAACGACAGACATGTCAAGAAGGGGACAATCAAAGTGACAAGGAGGATGAGTTCAAAGGAAATCAATTTTTATGACAGGAGTTATCATCTCCCCTTTGTCAGAGGAGAGAAGACACTGCTCACTTTGCAAGCAGGCATCCCACTAGGGATGAACAGGCACTGAAGAAAATCCATCTCCTGTCCTTCCCAAGTCCACCACTCTGGGCTCACACATTCCTGCTCAAGTTTTACAGATCTGACATACGAGATGCAAGGATCAGAAGAGGCTGCGGTCACTTCCAGTGCTGTTTTACACAGTAGCCAGCCCTGAACCAGTCAAGACTCTTACAAACCTCACATCTCATACTTCAGCAAGAATTTTCTTTGAAAGGGAAATAAAGTAACTTTGCACAAGCGAATGATCAAAGAGACACGCCAAGTTATTGTTCATGTGACACCTCTCTTTGTTAAGGTGACCTCCGAATGAAACGTGGGCTCGCAACTGCATGATCAGAATACCCAGCACACTGCTGAGCGTCAAACTATTCAGAACCTGAATGCATCTGTATAATATCTGAAAGATTATCTTGCTTTATAACACACAAACAATTGGAGGATCAGAGTAATTGTTTCTCAAGCACAGGCGCTTTTTGTTCCTGTGACCCACTAACCAGGAAGAGCATCCAACCTGCACAACAAACAGCAGATTAAGTTGTTAGCTGTCACACAAGATAAAAGGGAGAAGTTGTTTCTGTGCCTCCAGTTGAACAGGCTAAATTCAGTTCCGGAACACAGGCAGTCTTGCCAGTTCCTGGAATTACAAATTCATTAGTAAGCCTTTACCTCTCCTGAAACAAGTCCCCTTCCTCAAACAACTTTTAGAAGTATCTTTCTCATGACAAATCCCTTTGTCTTGTCGTGTCTGGAAACTGAGGAGGAATTAAGCTTGTATTTCCAGGCTTTTCCCCTGACATCTAAAACACATTCTCTGTTTCTAATTAAAAAAAATTAGGGTCTCCACTCCAAAAGTCAGGGCTTCTGAAAAACAACAAAATCCTGGGATGACAGGTTGCCACATGTGAACAGCTCATATGATTCTCTGATGAGGTGGAAAGAAACCAATGGTGAAGCTAATTTTGACATGAGAGTATCATTATGAGTGACATTTACAGTAAGGATTAAATTTGCTTATAGTTTTGTAAAGTTTTCATATCAATCCATGATTCAATTATCCAATTAAACCACAAGAAATTCTTTTTCAGGTATCACAGAAAACGTGGGGAAGTGTAGAGTACCGCATCTTTAAGAGTCTGGTGTAAGACAGCCTGAACCAGCCACAACAGACTTTTGTACCAAACCAGTTACCTGGAATTCAAACATCAGCTACTGAGCTCACTCTAGGCACAACGGAAAACCTCCTAGACCTGAAATAGCACTTCTGTAAATACTGATTAATGGCTTCTGTTTAGACCAGCTCAGGAAGTTCCAGCACTGAGACTGTATTTCAGCAGACTTGTCTGATCTACCTTTTTTTTTTTTAAATAATTAAAAATATTCTCTAGCTCACAAATGAACAGACAAGGAGGTTCTGATTATCCTTAACTGAAACTGAAAGTACAGAGCATCTCTTTTCATCTCCACTCCCTAGAAAGGTTTATCTGTAATCCCAGCTCAGTGCCCTGTTTTATGGATATAGTTCATGTCAGTAAAGCACCCTGAACTTCAAAACTTCTCTGAACCTGCACTTTGTAGATCAGCAAATCTAAAATAACATAGAAAATCTGGCACCTTCAAACACATAACAAATAAAGTTGTAGAACAAAGTTGTAGGATTTAATTTGGACCTAAACTGTATTAGAGTTTGCACTTGTGCACAGAAGCAGCACTTAACTGAGAAACAGCACAAGATGAGGAAGTTGTGTTTGAAAGCTTCAATTTCAAGTTAAATTATAGGGAAACTATTTGTTTACCTATCTATTGAAGTGACCTCATTTCTTCCAAAACGAGTGCTATAAGATGCTTCCTCCTCTACTCTGCTCTCCTGCATTAGTGAAAGACAGCAGTTCATGAAGCATGTGTGGACAACACCCATTAGAAATGTCATCTACTCTACAGAAATGCATCATTCCTCTGGCAAGGGGATATACCTACATCAGGTATCCTGCATGCTGGTGTACGCACTCCATAAGCAGGGACCCCATCCAACTGAGAGGAGGGATGGATAAGCAGCTGAAGGAGAACCTTGCCAGGAGGTGTTTCAAGAATCCAGGACTTCTCTGATACAATCATAAATGTACACATAGAGAACAGAAAACAAGAGAAAGAAATCAGAACAGCCAGAGGGAATAGTCTCGCTGAGATCCTACCCCTGTCGGCTACCATTTGACTCAAAAGATCACTCCCATTTTTTCTACACATACAGTATTACATTTACTGTATATTCAGATTTCGAAGGAACAAGTTCCACTACCAATCACATTTGTTTCACCTGTTCTCCAGTTCAGATGTCTTGCCTCCATAAATCTGAGTTTACTATTTATCTCCATTTTTCAATGCAAAGCCAGTCCAAACATGACATTGAAATTCCATGTCCTTATTTTAAATGAAAGCTATGCTACACGTATTATTTTTAATAATATCTATACTGATCTGTGTCCATAGAATAATCTCACATATTCAACCAGCAATCTAGAAAAAAAATCTTAAATGGCCTCTATAAAAAAACACTTCAAACTCAGAAGTTCATAAATTGTGAATAGTTCCTAAACTGTTATGCAAATGTCTTGGCAGGATGGGGACTTTAAACTATAAAGAGAGAGAGAGAGGAGTTATTCTATTCTCCTAGGGATTTGTTAAAAAAAACAAACAAAAACCAACACACATATAATGAGATAATATTCAAGAACAGCATATTATTCTAAGTTATTCAGAATCCAGGTTTCTGAGAGAATACAGAAAACTTCACATTTGTTTTAATCACCACTATAGACTCTAATTCCTAATAATTTCCCATGAAGAAATGGAGAGTAATTAAAGTCAACCTTTAATACTGGAAGAGAAGAAAAGAAAATTTAACAAAAGGTAAGCAATCTGAATGAGCACTAAAAAGGGAAGAACAAAGTTTTCTTCCATTTTAAGTTAATTAAAAAGTTTTTTTTGCTTTTTCCTTAAAAGAATGAAAGAAAAGAAAAATACTTTGAAAAATGATTGTTCTAACTGTAGCTAGCTGTAATTAATAGCCATCCAAAAATCACAATATAGTATTTATCAAAGTGTGTTTCAGGTAATGACTGTTAAGCTGGAGATTCATCACACACAAAAATTAAGCCCCCTAAACCAAACAATAGAATGCATTTCACTGATCCGCCTAGAGCAAAAAATGAGCAGTTAGTTCCAGACCAGTCTTTGCAGTGATCTCATTATAAATTCCTGAACGAAAAACATATATCCTTTTTTTTTTCCTCCTGCTGAATGCGTTCTTCCCTGTCTTGGGGCACTCATGTCCCGCTGCTGATTATGTTAATGCTTACTGGAAGGGTTTTCATGCAAGCGGCTTGTGTGTTACCACACACAGGCCTGGCACACAGTGTGGGTATTTCCTATACCTCTCCTTCTTCATTATGAAAGATCTGTAGTAAGGTTTGTTCCCAGGCTATGGATTATGTGATCTAGGAAGCCAACAAGTCAGATTGCAGGTTTGGGGTGGCCAAAATCTCTCTTTCAAAGAAAATCTCTATGTTAAAAGGCTATTTGGCTTCCTATTTCAATCTCATGAAATTTCTATTGTGCTCTCATGCTCCAGGCTGTACCCCCTCGCTGCAACACATCCTCCTCTTTTCCTCCCTCCTGAAATGGTAAAACAGATAAATCTAATCTTAGCATGTTAAATCTTCCAGCTATTTTATCTTCACCAGGACTTGACTCTATTTTCAGTCATGCAAAATACATTTTTCCTAATGAAGACCCAGCCCCCTGGGAAATAAGGCCCAAATTTGCCCACTGCAGCTGTCATTCACTCAGGTACTCAACACTACCATCACCCAAGACAGGTCTAGGTCATAAAGAAGGAGTACAGAGAGCAGCCTACGAGTGCCAATTAGTGTTCAGATTCAAGCTGACTCAGCTTCAGTGGCGAGACACAGTCCAAATTTTTTGTGTACCAGCTATTTTCTGCTTTCTTGTGCCTATACTCTAGCTATTACTGTGCTTCACTATTAAGGTCTTTTTTCTACTTCGCCTCCAAATATAGGTCCTACCTCCTTAGGCTCCTGCCTTTTTCTTACTTTTTTGTATTACAGGCTAATGATCTGTCAACTAATATTAAATTATTTGCTCTCCTAATTGCCTATTTTCAAATAATACATTGTGGGGTAAGGTGGCTACCTTCACGCTCTCCCTGTATATTTCAAAAGAAGAAAGATTTGATGCATTAGAAACGAAAGGCTCTAACCCCAAGAGAAAACTAGTCCTGCTTATTATTCTCAAAAATATTTCACCCACGATATTAAAATACTTTACAAAATTTCTGTAGTATTTATTTTTTCATCCCCTCTAGTATCAGTTGCTTTCATTCTGAAGCCTATGAGGTTTTCTCATTTTCAGATCAAACATTCAAAGCAGCCTGAAAATCTGATCCTGCCATAATGCTGCATTTTAATACAGAAAAAAATAAATCTGAGTGAATCCACTGATAGTTTTTCCACCTTAGAAGAATTCTTCCTGTATGCCAATAAACAAAAGGAAAAATCCCATCCACAGCCAGACAATCCGGTTAGCAGTTTGAGAGCAATTCTGCTGCATGACACAGAGGCTACACAGATCATATACTCCAGAAGGCAAACTTTCCAAAAGTTAAAGGGCCTCAGCTGATGAGGCTCTCCGTTTATAGCAGGGAAAATACAGAAGGCAGAGGTGCCAATGGGATGCATGCCTCCAGGAAACAAGGTCCCCCACCTGCCTCCTTCAATTCCCATAATTATTTTTCTTGGGTGGTTTTTTCACTCGTATTTTGTGCAACTCTTCCTGGCCTCTGGAATGAATCAATTACACCGGTGAAGCTCTCTGGTTATCCCGAACCTCTGAACAAACTGAAGGTGGGAAAAGCCATGGAAAAAAAACACTGACTAAAGACTTGCTGGCAACTCAATAGAGATACATCAGAGGGAGCCGAATAAAGCTCCTCTCTTTCAGACCTTGCAGATTCACAAAACTAATTTGCTCCAACACCACCAAGAGCTTCATCCTCATTTCACGAACAAGTTGCAGTCAGATAAAACAGAATGTGTGGGTTTGGACAATAGAAAAATGAAACCTTGTATTGTTGGAGGACACTGGCAGAGGCAATGCAAAAATGGTGTAATGTCAGTTATAGTAAAGTTGTGGCATTGAAGCCATTCACAGCAGTATTCCTTCCTTTCTGCTCAACCTTTATCTCTGAACTCACGCACTTTATCAAGTCAGCTATCTCAACAGAGAAGAAAAATCAAGATTGCGTGACACTGAGTGAAGCCTAGTAACATCAAAGATTTATGATTTCCTTAAAGAGGTAATAAAACTTTGTAAAAACTTTCCATATATTATTAGTACATAGTGATAGTTCTATCAGGATTATCTTCCCGGTAAAAAATAAAGTCCTCTTTAAGGCTAACATGACAGATTCATGAAGAACATTGCTTAGCTTTCACCCATTTGTTTTAACTATTATACTCTAAAAAATTCAGTATAGGATCCTCAAAGCTGTTGTAGCAATATGAGAAACAGAGAAAGCTTAAGAAGATTTCAAATATGCCTAATATTTATTTCTCAAGATAGACAGAAAAATGAAGTACAAAATAACCAGTTAGACCTTAAGCCAAAGTAGGTAACCTAGAGCCTTTAATAACTGAAAATGCCCAAAAATCCTAAAGTAACTTTCACATTAAAAAAAACCAGATAACTTTAAGGTAACATGAAATTTCCTTTTGAATGACAGTTAATTACTAATGGAAATATCTGCATCTGTCAACAATTAACAGGAACTGAATATGACTTCTCAAAACCTTAATCTCAAGATACTTTATCTCTAAACTAAGGGCACAATCAAGAGATGATGGAGAAACACTTGCATAACACTGCTCTTTTTTCCTTGAACTCCCAAGCACGACCACCAGAACTGAGCACACAAGTGGCAAAAGACACATTGACAGTACAGGAGCAACACAACAATAAGAGGTGTAGCACAATCTCAGTGTGACATCTCACACCAGGTCAGAGGTTGTCATCTGCAAAGAAAGTCAATACTTCTGTTGCTCTTTCATAAACATTCAATTTTCACAATTTTTCTTTTTTGGTTTTGGTGTTTTTTTCTGGGTTTGGTGCTTTTTTGGTTTTGGTTGGGTTTTTTTGGTTGCTCTTTACACCATATCAGGGAGAACGTTAAGATCTGGCTGTAGTTGCTAACCACACTGTCAGCATCTTTGCATATTGTGGGAAGGAAAGTCACAGAAACATCCAATGCTATATGGTTGCATACAGCATTTTCCTCACCAAAGGAAATGACTTATCCCTCAAGGCTCCAGTCCAAATTTTTTACTTACGGCTCCTCCACAGTATCTACTGGGAATGAAGCTGTCAGTGAAAAATAAGCACATATGTTGTTTAGACGATGCCTTGCTCACATGCCTAGACTCACATTTTCTAAGTGACTAACAACAAGACCCGACAGACCATAACATTGAAATTTAAATGTTATCTATGAAACTGAGAAAAGTATCTCCCATTCTGCTGGAAACTCCAGATCTGCTGTACTTACAGGGAAGTCCCAAAAACAGTGGGAAAATACGTCCCCTGTCCACATCTTCCAGCTCCCTTAGTTCTGTTTTTTTCCATAGATTGATTCCCTCCACCCAAGCGTTCTAGTCCATATTCTTACGCTGGCTTTGGGATCACCCTTTTATAGCACATTTCCGCTTAAGAAGGAAGAGCTTGAAACAGTAGTTCTTCAAAACAGAGGTGGGTACTGTGCAAAGGCAATGGCTAAAGGTGATTTTAAAAATTAATTCCAGGCCAACCTCAGGGAATGGAGTTAGCATTTAACTGAGAATTAAGTGGCTCCAATACAAATTCAAGTTTTTGCGTTACCTGTAAAATAGGATACCCATTCTGCTCATGGGTGTCAGTTAAATAAAATGTAAATTTAAAAAAAAAATAGTTCTCTTTCTTCTCAATGAGGGAATGGGGGGGGAGGGGGAGGGGGAACTTCCAACGTGTTTCTGTATAGCTGACTGCAATTAATATTCAAAAAGCTCTGAGAGGTCTGACTACTTGCACAACTTCTTGTGCCAAAGGTGACCAGCCACCCTGTGAGGCCATCGAGCAGATCACCCACCTTCTTACCAAAAGTGCTGGGCAGGGCATCACATCATCATGAAGAGAAGTTGGCCACCACTCTCTGCCCTTCTATTTTTGCAACAGTTTTCTAAGTGCCTTCATCTTTTCCCAGCAAGCCAAAGCCAGACGCAATACTGTTTTACTGCCGTGGAGAATAATAAAAGAGATGCCATTAGTTTTTAATTTAAGGTTTACGACACAGAAAATTTTAATGGGAGTTAAATTAACTATTGACATTTATCACAATAATTTGTTCTGTAGCCTCTGACCTGCAAGACAATAGCAGGATAATAAAGGCTTCAGGACATGACTGAGCTGGAGAAGAAACCGTCAGTTATCAGAGGCAAGCAAGCAGCCTGTCAAATGTGAGACTTCTTATTTTACAGGCAAAGAAAATCCAGTCGTGACTGTTTTACACCTTTGAGATACATTCACACACAAGCAATCACATCAACTTTCCTATCCATTCATTTCACAAGTATATGCAAAATTAGGTCCCAAAAAGTCTTTTTAGAGGAAGAAAGCTAAATTGCTACTGCCCATCATGGCATACCAAACAGCCAGCATGAGATCCTTACGAGAAGGATGCTTAAAAGCTTTAAAGATGATTTTCAGATGTAAGCTTAGCTTCAAAAATACTTAGCACATGAAGCAATTATGTTTTAAATGAACCTTAGGCAGGGTAACATAAAGGAGACCTGAGACAATAAGAGGCAGTCTTTTTGACGTAATGGTTTATTCCACATATACCAAGAAAAACTGGAATATTGTGGCTTTCCCTTCAAAATAGTTTTGAACACTAGCTATTAAGAACACATTGCAGGCAGACAGGGCTATACTCATTCAACATAATTTCATTGGATTTCACATCATGGGTAGGTAATGGCAAAGGCATTTTTTTCACTATTAATAAAAGGATAATACCACAGCATATCACTGCTAAAAGCCTCCGTTCTGGAATTTTCTAATTAAAATGTTGGTATCATATCAACATGACAGAGCTTGTGCAGCCTAGGAGCAAAAATATGCTAATAAATATTCTCCTCTTACCATCCAACCCCTGTGGCTTTACATTCCTGCAGGAAGCCTCATCCATTAGCATGACTCTACACAGGACTTCATACATAGATCCTTGCCCAAAACTGTTCCTTAAAGCACGGCCCCATCAAAGCTATTAGCGTAAACTCGCTTTAACATCACGGGGCAAGATAACTATGGTACGTCAAACCACGCAGTAGCTGACGTTTTCACAATAACACTTTCCTAAGGAATGGAAGCAAGAGAGACAGATTTTAGCACTTAATCCTGCATTTAGGCACTGAGTGGCATTTATTTAAATATACTTTTTGCTAATTACACAATCATGTGGAGAGTATGGAATGATGAAGCCAATCACACAGGCCTTAATTAGACCAAATGCTACTGAGTTTAAGAGAAGTTTTGCCTCTAAGAACTTAAGGCTCAAATGTTTCTTCCTGCACCCAGCAGTTGATCATTATTTTTCCCTTGAAGCCTGATTAATTGCTCATATAATATAACTTTTTTCCTGGCTTGTGTAACCAAACTCTTTTTCATGTGTGTCTCATCATTTTCATTACTTAACTAAGCTATTGGCAACAGCATCATCCTGCCTCAGCAATTTCTATAGATTAAATAAATGTTGCATGAAAATGTGTTTCTCTTTATCTGTTTTAAATTTGTTGCCTTTTAATTTCAATACCCCTTTGTTCTTTTGTTATGAAAAGAAGCTACACGTTTGATTGAGCTTCTCCATACCAGTCCATATTTCATACACCACTAACATCTTCTACTGTGTCGTCCTTGCTTAACTGGGCCAGGCAAGCTTTATAAATATCTCTTTGCTTGGTAGCCCCACTGCCTCTAATAATTTCCTCTGCCCTCTGAATCTCTTCTATTTCTGCCATGTCCTTCTGCTGTAATGCAACAAGAACTGAATGTAGCACGCAAGGTTGGGAGAAAGATAGGCTCCTGTTTAGACAACGCCAATTAAATCTTCTCTGTGTTATTTTGTGTCACTATCTAATATATCCCACTACTTTACTTGCTCTCATTGCTGCCACAAGCCCTGTCTTCATCCCTACCAAGCTGACCCTAGCTGCCTCATAACCTTATATTACACTTCCATACCTCAACATATTTTAGTTAATTCAGTTGAGGGATGAAAACTTAAAAACAGGACGCTCCACCTTGGGCCAGCTTGTACAGCTTGTGTTTTATTGCCCACCTGCAGAGAGCCCATGGCTCTGGCTGTGGTCTCTAGGCATCACCGTACAAAAAAAGGCATTTATTTCATCTTGAAGGGACTGTAAGCCCAGACCCTGTCCAGGCAAACACTTCTACACACACATATTCACAAGAATTGTTATACCTGTGTCCAGAAGCCTGACAGGATGAGCGTCATATTTCTTTCTGCTCCCAAATTTTAAATTACCTATTCTTGTGCTTGGTATGTGGCATCGAGTCTATTTGCATCAATTCCTAAGGTATGGGTTATTTCTATTATGTGGGTGCCCATTTCTCTTAGCATATAGGTTACCTTTTTTACACTAACAAGGCAAAAGCATTACCTATGATTACAGCTTCTCTGCCATAAATTATTTATCACTCTCAAGAGCCTTTTTGCTTTGTGGTTAGGGTAGCAAAAAAGGTTGGCTTACCTAATGAAGGAGCAGCCTATGATCCTGTCAGTAGTTTCCAACACAGATTTATATATATTTTAACGATTGCAATACTCTTACAGCATTGGAAAATGCAAAAGTATTTATAGGTATACTTAGGAGTACACGATGATATAGTAATTACATTCACCTCACCACTCACCTTGAACCTGCTCCAGTGTTTAAGGCATAGCCTAAGGGGTCAGTAAGGCCTGTCTCACACTGACCTCAGCAGCAAGCCCAGCACTAAACTGGAGGGTGGAAATGGTGTCAGCAGTGGCCACTGCCCCCAGATTGCCCACTGGCTTCACGCAGACTTGAAGTTCCTTGAGACTGACAAGTTCTCAAAACGCCAAGACATTTTCTAAGCAGTATTACAATAAAACTGTTACATACAACTACATATTTTAAAATTTTAAAGCCTTTTTTAAGTTCCTCTCTTCAGAAGGGAAATTGGGGGTTGGTGGAGGCACTCCGGTATTTTAGCTCATCAATATCTCAAAAACAGACAGTCCACTGCATTCCAGGCACACCACTGTACATCTCAGAGATCCCACAAATGGAGATGATCAGATGTTCAACATCAAATGATCAAATGGAGCTACCTGCCAGAAGACATCACACTTGCTTCTATCACATTTCATTACGAAACCAATGTCCACACATTGATTTTGAGGAAACTCCCCCTAGAAATAGGAACCTGAGTATAACAGGGGAAAAAAAACCCAAACAGGAAGTGCACAGTCACTGACGTCATTACATTATTACCTCTCATGGCCCTTCCTCACACCTCGTTTTGTGAGGCATTTCAAAAACTTCAGTGAGAAATTATTTTGAAACCTCATGGACTGGATCAGATTTGTGATGAAAAATGAAAGGTTGATACCTAAAGAAAACAAGCCTGGTAGCTGTCTGAGGAGTGAGAGGATGTATAATTGGGGCAGTAGATAGCAAGGCAACATCTAAGCCCCTCTCTATCAGTGAGACATGGGTGGCCTGCTCTAGCAAGCAGACATTTTTCTTCTCTCCCATTCACTTTGCTCGGGTTTAAAGGACAGGAAATCAAGGCACCTAGATTAGGAATGAGCAGTGGCACTCCCTGCCCAGACCAACAATGCACATGGGTCAGGACAGAGATGGAGATTTCAGAGTGAACTGTTTTTTTCCCTCCTCCCTTAGATTATTTACAGTTTTGTTTTAGCCTAAGGCACTTGGAGGGTAGGGATAGGTGTGCATCTAAGGCTATAGACCTCCAGCACAAAAAAAGGATGAACAATACCATCAGAAGCAGCTCAGTGAGCAAGGACCATAGTAAAGAGGAACCAAAAAACCAGCTGGGCGGGCAGGTATGTATAGAGCCACTTCCTTTATAGAGAGAGTGTCATATTGAAGAGCAGCACTTTTGGCCTTCTTCAAAAATTACAAAAGAGTGAAGCTAAACCATTAATAAAGAAATTGTTGACTTTTTTTTTTTTTTAGTTTGTTCTACTAACTTTTATTTATTTTTTATGCAGAAGTCTTCCAATACATACTCTGGGAAAATCCTTAGGTTTGGGGGACGGGGTGGGGGGACGGGGGGGTTAAGCTATTTTGTTTTAAAACACAAGAGAAGCTTTTTGACCTCATAGAATGCTTTTGCTTTTGGAAAAAAAATAGAAGGAAGTGTATTGACCTATACAGGAATGAAAGAGAAGGTTTGTTGCAGTTCTCTACCTGCTGACCGGTGCTGGTTTTCTTTCATAAGTATTCATAACCCACTAAACTCCTCTTTGTACACCAAAGAGAGGGATTCTGGGGTTTGTGTTAGAAAAAAATTAGATTTGGCTACTAGTGAGAACAGAAGCAGCCTATCAGAACTTCTGTAGCAGCTGTCATCATCTTTTTTGCTTCCAGAAAAAAGACATTTATTTTTTGTAGAAATAAACATAAAGGTGTTGCCATCCAGAAACAAACAGGTATCAAAGTGATGAAACTACGCTATCTGGGGTGAGTTCACACTGGATTGCATTGCAGACAACCTGGTGAGTGCTGAGGAACTCATATGTGTCAGCAAGTGACACAGCAAGAGCTGTACAGAGAGTTCCTTAAAACCGTATGAACACAGTGAAATGATGTTGGTGGGCTGAGCTAATTAGTTCTGGTTCAGCACTATGCATGCATGATGTGGTTCTTCAAGGGAGCTCTGCTCACTGGTGCATTGCATGAGGTAGTCACTGCCTAGAAAAATGTTTGTGGGAGAAGCTGCACTAGTGTGATTTACCAGGCAGTTCAACTGTTCCCACCAATGCCACACTGGGAACTTCATCACTGGTTTCAGTGGGAGACAGTTTACAACAATACCTGAAGCTTTTAACCAGCATGCTCTACAGACACAAACATTTAGGACCAAACACTCAGAATCACAGAATTGCAAGGTTGGAAAAGACCTTTAAGATCATCAAGCCCAACCATTCCAGTCCTATGCTAATCCATAGCCTTAAGTACCTCACCCACCCATCTTTTAAACACATCTAGGGAAGGTGACTCAACCCCCTCCCTGAGCAGCCTGTTCCAGGCCCTGACAGCTCTTTCAGTAAAAAACTTTTTTCCTCAATGTGAGCAAATAAAAAAATTTAAAAAGAAATAGAAGATGGAAAGGACAGCACCAACTCATCCACCCTGCAACAACCAGGCAGGACATTCTTTTAAACAATTGCAGTCATTTGGAAAACAAGACTTCACAATGGCTTCCAGGAAGGTAATCTACCCTCCAAATTGTTTTATTCATCATCAAGAAGAGAAAGTTCACAGCCTGTCCCTGGGCTGCTTGCCATGCAGGAGATGCTGGGCAAGATGACCGGGAATTAGAAATTAAGATACACAGATGAATAAGAAAGTAAAAGCAATAGAGAAAGCCAGCTCAGGAACCCAGAAGAGTAAGAGTCAGTGAAATTTTTTCTGATCCTTGAATGCCACAAAAACATACAGCTGAGAGATACGAGATGATGTATTTCTTAACACACCCTTAAGGAGGAGGCAGCCCAATTTGCTGAATGACACTGGAAATAGAGTCGTCTAGGTCCTCTACCTTTAAAAAAATTAAATCAGTCAGTCTGTTTTATAGCCCCAAAAGAATACAAATAGTAATGGTGAAGTAATCACTTCTGCACAAACATCCCATTTAAAAATAAAAAAGGATAAAACATATTGTTCCTTTGAACTAACGGAAATTTAGAGTTTCTTATAACTGCCATACAGTCAATTGCTCCCTGCTTTGCTATCAAAAACTTGCTCTGCTTTGTTTTTTCTGAGCTGGTAGAAGACCATCACCTTCTGACAACATTCTTCCATGTACATCTCACCTCTTTAGAAACCATATAAACACTACATTGGCCAGATTTTACCAGTGAATATTGATTTAAGATGAAAAAATGAAGTCTCAACAGCCATCATCATTTAAGCCATTTAACTTCAGCAGAAACATACTTCTTGAAAGAAACTTATTTTAATGAAGAACAGTATGATAGAGGGGGGAAAAAAAAGTCTTTTGCAGAGTTGAAGCATGCTTGCTGCTAAATAGCCTCTTTGTGTAATTAGGATTTGCAAAGTAGCAAAACACAATCCAATTAAGTGAGTTAGGTTCATGTGATTAACATCAGACTGGCAGTATTGCTCTCATAGTTCATCAGTAGCTTTACTAATTAGGACATCGCTAAGCAGAGACATCTGACCTTGCCTCAGCCAGTTCATATTATGGTTTACCCTTGTGAACTGCTGCATCAGCCTCTCCACTTTCTTCTTTCTTTTCTTTCCTTACTGGTGGACACTTTCCTATGATATTCTGTTCCTTTTGAAAGCCATCCTACCAGTCATCCACCATCATCAAATAATTAGTGCCTCTCTGCTCACTGACTGTAGAACAAAAAACTATTAAAAAAAAAAAAAAAGAGCTTTCAATGTGGATATTTTTCTGCTTATACTCTGACTTCACTACAATATTGAAATCAGTGAAGGCTGAACAGAAAAGCAGCCAGGAAGCAATTCTACATTTCAAGCAGCAAAAAATGGAAATTACCTTTGCTCACCAACTAGTAACCACAGGTGGAAACAGTGGCCAGCGGAAGTGGCGTGGCAAATACTGCCCAGCAGCAGCTCAGTAATCGGAACAGAGGGGTTACTGCAGGGGAAACAGTGATTCCAGTCTTGGCAGCAGCTCTGACCCATGACAAAAGGACAAATCAACTTCACCAATGGCTTTGCTTCATCTTTTGCTGCAGGCAGCTTCCTTTCCTTGGCCACCGTGGGTGTGACTGCAGTGTTTGTTATCAAGGGGCAATTACTTCTGCTTGGTAAGAAAGCAGCAGGATGATTTTCTAGATACCGTCTTATACATTATACAGCTTTGTGGTTAAATGCCCTTAAAATGACAGCCAACAGAGTAAGAGTTTGGAAACTACGCTCAACTTTGTGATTGTGATGAAGCAGTAACTCAGTAACGTAATATTGAAGCTCTAAGTATCAAGAGAAAATATTATAAATTTAAATTTTCTCTGAAGCACTCAGCACATCACATCAGGTGGCAGGTATCACAAACAGAATTCCTTCATAATATTTAGAACTTAGAACTTACAGAGCACAAAGAGCTCCTATTTGAATCAGTTTTTCCACTTGACATCAGAATTGTTCTCTATACACTTCTTAGCAATAACAGCTATGCTACAGAAATGAAAATATTGAATAAAAATTAACTGTAGATCTTGGAGTTGTACCCCAATCTGTAGATCTTGGCTTGTAACCCAATTCCAGCTACAATCAAAACATACAAACAATATTAAAAAGATATCAATAAACATGTTAGGGACTGGGAGACAAACAACGAATTAAGCAAATCAGTAAAAAAATAAAACCTCTAAATACAAATGAAAACTAATTATGGGATTAGAAAGGATTAAGCGATAGAGCCTGTGATGACAGGGAACTTTACTCTGATAGTCCTTGAGATCCCTTTTTGTCCTCTGTTTCCAATCTTTCCAGGAAAGACTCTAGGAAACGGCATCACCACATAGATCTCTCAGCAGTCTGCTTAGTTCCTCACCTAACCAAACTCATTTACAGCTGATATAAATAATTTTCCAAGGAAAGTAAAAGCAGCGTACCATGCTCTCCACTCCATTCTTTCCTCTGCTTTATCCTGCTCTATCCCCTCTACTCCTTGGGCCACATCACTTGAACCTTGTGTGGACCTTGTAGCTTAGCTCCTGACTAACTTAATGCCCATAAATTAATTCTCATTTGTTTCCTCAACCAAGGTGTACTTTCAGAATCTATGGCAGTGCCTCAGAATATTGCCAGCAAGCTTCTATGTAGATATCTACAGGAAAAAATAGATTTTTAAAAAGAAATCCATTCCCTTTGCTCTCCAGTAGTATTGAAAAAGGACCATCCAGGCTAATTCCTATTCCAGGTAACACCTGGGTGAGAGTTTCCAGTGCAACCAGTTGTACTTTCTTCACGTTTCCATGATAAAGAAACTGCTTAAGCTAAAATGCTTCATTTGTACTCTATCAATTTCTGCAATAAATCAATCCAAACAAATCGCTATGCTTTTCAGACCCTTGACTATACATTTTTAAAGTATTCCACACTTTCATTTCCAGTGGGGGCAATGTTTTCTTAAACTCCACGTAACCTTATACCTGTATAATTTTCAAGGGATTATATTTGGGATAAACAAACCTAGACAGACAAGTTAATTTTAAATTGCAGAGTTGGAGTTAGGAGATAAGCCAGTGTAAAAGGTTTCAAACTGTTATTTCTAGGATGTTGACCCCAAGCCTATTGACCCACAAGCCTATTGACACCATTTGCAAGAGGCTTCAGGTCAGGCTTATAGCATTAGGATTTCAGGAACTTCACCAGAGACAACTCAGGAAAGAAGCGATTTGAAGGCTGCCAGGGCTCTATTTTTTTTGCTGAGGTAACCGCATACACAAATGCAGGCCAGATGCTGATCAAGTGGGCCTTCATAAAAGAGAAGGTGGAAAACATCAGTAGGAAAAAAGGGACTCACTTTTTGAGCTGCCTTTCAAGAGACATTCTTACAAGCAGCTGAACGAAAGTAGGATGAAAGACTGCTTTTGCTTGGATCTGAAAAATGGATCTAAGTCAACTAGACATAATGCAACCAATTCTTAGACTATCAGGACAAATCACCCTTTAATTGGGATGTGGATAAATCAGCCCTTCCTGTAGCGTCTTCATGGTGCTTCTCTGCTTCTGCTTGTCTGAGCACAGTGGTGACTCCTAGCCTTCTGCTTCTTTCCTCTGTGTTCACATTATCTGTGATTTTCTGCTCAAGATGACCTTGTTGTAACTTTTTCTCCCCCTTCTGTAAAGGGCAGGATATTGAAAGTTTGGTGGAAACAGTCTAGTCCCTCTTTGTTCCCTACTATCCCACTGCCACCTGTGACAATTGCCATCTCACATCACCATCTCCACCCTCTCACCAGGTCTGTGGCAAGCTCTGGGAGATCAAGAGTGGGGTGAATTGGTACCCAACACAGCCCGTGAATGCTGATCAGAATTATGGTTTCCAAGAACAGGGGTATGAAAACTAGCATTGATCCACCTGAGACAGAGGATCAAAGCTTAAAGAACTGAAGGAACAATACTTAGGGACTGGACTTCACTTAGGTAAAAAGAAAAAGATGGAAGACTAAACCTTCATAGACAATTAGGTTGCAATGCAGAGTTTTCCCAGCCCTCAACTCAGGTCTCTCTTATACCTCTCCGTGTTCCACACCATACCTCTCAAACTAGCCTTCCCAGAGGCTCTTTCTGCTCAGCTTCAAATGCGACTCCACCTACACAACAGCCTTCTTCTGACCCTGTCATCCTCACACTGGGCACTACAGCCTGACAAGCCTGACAGCTTTCTGTCTCTCTCTCCACAGAAGCTAGAGTTTGGCTCCTTCCTTTGACAAGAATTGTAAAACACCCAGGTGCACCAAATCTCCAATAAATCTGCTTGAGCAGAGCCCCAAGTAAAGAGGGCATGGCCAGGAAACCTCCCCCTTCCAAAAAAAATGCCACAACCCCCCACAAAACCACTAAAAAAAAACAGTAACCCTAACCATATCTTGAGACAATCAAGAAAATCTCATGTTTTCTTGATATATTTCCATGCTTTCTTGATATATATTTCTTGATATATATTGAAATTTTCTGCCCACAAACGCAACTTGTATCTATAGGTCTTGGGGGAAACAAACAAAGGCGCCTTATTGCATTGTCAGAAAAAATCCATTTAAAGGTGTGCTAAAAGTAAAGTGGTTTATATGGATGACAAGAAATAATCCATTGTGTTTTTCACATTCAGAGGACCTGGCCAAAAATCGTACCTTTGTGAAAATCAGATCAGTAAAAACATTTTATGAGAAAACAATGACCCAGAATAAATCTTTACCATAATTTTATACAATGACACTGAATTCATTTGCACATTCTACTGCATGCATGTAAAGTTAATCTATGCTACTTGATGCTAAAATCACTTAAGAATTATTTTAAGGCACTTTCTATGTCATTATGAAATACACATTCCATTGTGATTGATGGCAAATAAACCAATAGTTATAGGGTAAGGCATTAAGAATTTTGGATAGACATTTGTTTTAACATTTTCCTAATTAAAATGATATATCAGCAGATCAATTTTATAATGAGTGGTTAGTAGGAGAAATCTTCAACATTTTGCAAGTAAAAAGTGCTCTTCCTTGAAGAAATACGATTCTGTACGGTGCTTAGAAAGAGCTACAACACCCAGGGTGTATGATTCTGCACCCATTCGTATCACACAAACTTCACATTCTCTTTTTGGCCCAAATGGGTGCAAAATCTTTACCTTTTTATAGAGACAGATGTTTCAAAAAGCCTACAATATTAGCAACAAAAAAGAACTGAAAATTACAAGCCTTCTCCCACTTTTCCTCCCCCATTTCTTTGAGCGTTTTGTACACAGTTCTCATGAAATTTCACAGAAGTCAAAGCTTACCTAAAATATTTTTTGTGATGAATTCCAGGACAGAGAACATTCATGTATTCAGCTGTGTGATAAGTATCTCACACAGCATTCATCATTGGTTTAACGTGTTAATCCCATCTTTCTGAAAGAAATGACAGCTTGCCTTTTGTTTGGTTTTGTGGGTTTTTTTTAAATTAATAATTTAATAAATAA
Organism: Gallinula chloropus; assembly: GCF_964237585.1. NCBI lineage: Eukaryota > Metazoa > Chordata > Aves > Gruiformes > Rallidae > Gallinula > Gallinula chloropus. The sequence continues at coordinate 56,842,388 of NC_140088.1, forward strand.
TAATTATTAGGGAGGTTAGATAAGATGATCATAGTGGTCCCTTTTGGCCCTAAATTATGTCCCAGCTATGAATAAAACACTCCTATCTTTGATTATGTTTTGAAAGGATAACATTTTAAAAGGAGATAAAACAGACTTCTTCAGAATTTCAACTGAAAAGCAAAAATAGTCTTCTCCCTCTATTTATCTAATATGTTCTTAAATCTTATCAGGACTATACAAGTCTGTTCTCACAAGTTCTCCATCTTGTCAAGATCATCCATTCGCTTCTGGAGCTTCAGCCCTTGTAAAGAACAGCAAAGACCTTCAAAGTAAGAGAGTGTGTGTGTACGTACGTGTGTGTGTGTGTATGTATGTGTGTGTGTGTACGTACGTGTGTGTGTACACGTACGTGTGTGTGTGTACGTACGTGTGTGTGTACGTACGTGTGTGTGTGTACGTACGTGTGTGTGTGTACGTACGTGTGTGTGTGTACGTACGTGTGTGTGTGTACGTACGTGTGTGTGTACGGTTTCTTAGTTATATTCTTAAGTTTTTCAAAGTGAGATAATTAGCTTTAACAAATGGAAATTACATGTCCCCTGATCAAGATATTCCTTACAAAAAATCGTTACTTAAAACATCTGCATCACAGCTGTTTTAACAGATGTTCTTCCTGTTCCCCGCTTCTCCAAAGGGGTTAATCATAGTATGTAGAAAATCTAACATGCCCTTACACTATACCTTAGCAAAAACAAAGTCACAGATCATAAAGATGACCGAGGAAGCTGAAATGAGACTTAAGAACTGTAACACCAAAACTGCAACTTGTCACAATTACAAGTCACCTGGCAGCTCTCTCTGAGAGTGTAAAGTCCCACCACTGCTTTGATCTTGCCTTCTCTACACATTGCCCAAACATCCACAGCTCAGAATACTCTCCTTTCTCAATGTCAAAGGCCCTTGGAGTCAGGGAACCTATGTTGCATTTGTACAGCACCGAGAAGAATGCCTTCCTCACGTTTATTAGAGGCTCTGCTGGGCAAAGGAAAGTGAGAGGTGGATGTATCCCCACTGTATATCCCTCTCTCTCTCTATATATATATATATCCCACTATATGTTTTTATATGTTTAACATGTATTCAAGCTAAACTCCCTGTATTTAAACAAACAGCATAAAGTGCATTCGACACTTCATTCTTCCATTTAGAGAATAATGTAACATAAGAGAGAGCAATGTAGTAGATTAGTGAAGCGAATCACTGAGATGCGCCAGAGGTAGATCAATCTGTTATTAATAGTAGCAATCTGGCTTTTATAATGCCTTTCATAATGAAGAAGCCTAAATGCTAGTTAGTTTTAAACTGATAGCAACAACTATCTCAAATATGTTGGACTCGCTCTGCGCACAATTGAAATGTAAGAATGCAGAGGCACTAGCAGTGCAAAACGACCTCATACCTTACCCAACCGGGAGACTGTACACAGTACTGTCCGAGGAGTTAGAACAAATAATCCTTTTGCCTCTCAATAATTTTTCTGCAACAGCAGGGTTAGCTTTAATCAAGGACGTTTTGCTTACAATGCAATTGAAGAGGCATGAACAGCTAACGCAGTGACCCAAACTAAATGCCAGCTCCATCATCATGAGCTGATGTTAGCCCCTCTACCAGCAAAAGTAAGTAGATTCACTTTCCATACCAAATGAAGCTCTCCATACAAAAGATTCAGGATGCACCCAAGTGGAAGAATGGTGAAGATACCTCATCCTCCTAAACACAACATCATCCTCCTGAGCACATCTAGGTAAATGGGCATTTCTAGAAAACATGCATGCCAGATCCCTGTCCTGTCCGTGAGCAAGAACAAAACCTCAAAGCAGCAGAACAGGAAAGGAAAAAACATTAGCTCTACAGGGAGGACTTTTATTACAGACATGACCTGGGACTGGGGGCATCCAGTAACTCTCATAATGATCTGACAGTCAGTGCAACAGGGTTTGTTGGGTTTTGTTTTCCACACTTGCTTGCTTTCTTCACTCTATTGAAATTATGGTTGGAACAGTTTCTCCAAGTTAAATACTTAGAAGGCTCCTTCTAATTTCCTATCCTTCTTGGTACAAAGTCTTACCATGAGGAGTAAGTTTTCACCCATCTCCAGTATAGCAGGTCTCCAGCATCTTTAGTAATTATCTCACCTGTTATCCCCACTGCTGGGGAAGGCGGTATTCCCACTGCTCCCTTGACTGTCTGCTAAAATAGCCAAGGCTATCAGGTTTGGGTAGGCACTGATGTGTTTGATCTGCCTAACAGATCAAACTGGGGATCAAATATCTTCAAGGAGAGAGGTCTTAGATCCAAGCTGCCAAAAAAGCACTAGGAATAAAGTGCTTTGAGGTATATGCACAAACAGATTGTAGCCAGCATAGACTGTGTGACCTACGGGGATCTAGCCCAGGCAGGCAGAGGTTGGAGATGCACACAGGTTTTTCAGGCTCCCAGTTCTGGATGTATCTGACCTGTTGTTAAGACCACCTTAACCAATTCCTCTCACTGTGCCCCGTCTTTATGAATATCTGCATATGGTACTACAAGTATTCACATGTATTTTTTCCACATCATTTCCGACTCCTGACTTACTTCTTTGGCACCCAGAGTGAGGAGCTTACCTAAGCTCCAGATGAAAAGTAATCAAGAGAAAAGTTCAGAAGCAGGCTTGTGCACCACACCATTAGCTAGGGGAACTCAAGACAGCGTGAATTACCGTTCACAGACAGTTGAATTCCCCCAATTCAACTGATGACCAGAACATCTTCAGCTATCACACCAGCATAAACTTCATCCTGTACAGACTAAGCTCAGCCACTTGAAAAATACCATAGGGTTTCCAAGTGCATTTATCACTTATGTTAAATCATCAAGGATACAATATTAATCCCCAGAAAATAATAAACTGAGCTGTCCTGTCGAATTCTTACTTAGGTGGCTGGCAGTACTGTGCCATAAGTTCTTAATGGGATTTGAAAATGTCCTCTCAGCAGACTGCCATAAACATTTTGCTTCACTTGAGGAAGCTGACTAGTATAGTTTATACCAGGTAAGTCACACCAGCCCATTCAAGGACACTTCTTCTGCTGACTGGACTCCAGGGAGGAGTATAGGCTCTAGAATTGGACCTTTCCCAATTTGAATATTATAAAAAAACCCCAAGCAACCCACAACCCACCACCATACCTTCTTCTCTCAAGGGTTGATTTTGTACTGTCAGTGATTAATTTGATCAGCAACCCAAAATGTATACTAAAAACCAAGAGCTAGCTAAGTAATACAGTAAAAGGACAGAGGCCCTGGAAGTATTAATCAAATATTTTTCTATACAAAATACATTTTTGCATGGAAACAAAAGGATGTGATCCAAAGAGAAAGGCTACAGTCAGCACAACACATCTGCCTGTCTGCTAAGTCTCAAAGAACAGCATCAGCACTCCAGCCCAACAAAGTAAAATGAAAACATCATCACCCGGTTCTACAGAAAAAGATCAAATCGGAGGGGACAGGAGGGGGCGATGGGGGGTAGAAGAGGAGATTGGATGCCTTTCATAAATAACAGAAAAGATTAATAGCCATCTTCAGCATTCCAAACTCTCTAGCTTCTAAGAGCAAGCAACAAAAAGGGAAACATTTTGCTGCTTAATTGCTGGGTAACTTAAAGAGCCACTGGAATTTCTTTTTCCTAATTAACAAGAAAAGGAGAGGTCCCTGTAAGGCAACATTAGCATCTTGATAAACACAACAAAACAAAAGACAAATTAGAAAGCTTAAAAATTATTACAACGAGGAGAGACTGTCATGCAGTGAAGCCTCTTTTTGAAAGTTTTGACAAAAACAACCTTTTTTTTTTTTTTGTAGCCTAATTTTCACAGCACATTCAATGCAGAAGTGGGATTTCCCTTGGAGAAAGGTTGTCCCTCAGCAGCCATCAATGCCCATCGCACAACACAAAAGTCACATCCCTGAATCACTTTGGGTTGGCTTCTAGGCTAGAACCTACCTGGCGCGGGGATAACGGGAAACAATCAGCCAAGCCCAAGCTTGTTAGCAGAAGTGCGCCAGAATGGCCAATATCATTTTAATCACATGAATACTACGATTACAGAGGAACAATGTTATATTTGCATTAGGAACTGGAACGGTTGCTACTGAGTTGGTAACATCAAGCTGCAGAACCAGTTTACAGACTAAAAAAGGATAATAATTTTATCTTTACATAATAAAAGCAAATATGAGCATTCTTTCTCTATCAAAAGTTTCAGGTTTTAACACTTTACATGAAATTAATTTATCTGAGAATGAAGCAACAGCTTTGTTCAGAAAAAATAAACAACCCTGATTTACAAGCCAGAAAACAACCCGTGTTTGTTCAAAAATGAAGTTTTAATACTGACACTGAAACGCTACATAAAATGCAACAGAATCTTCGGTTTCTGTGCCCACTATCCTTTCACTGTACTATCACGCTCCATTTGTACAGGGTCCACTTGAACAGGCGGACAGGACTGGGCAGGAAAGGGAGGAAACACTAAGGACCGGTATCAAAAGCCCTAACTTCTGCCCTTCCCACACCACCCACTACGTGATGCGGTGTGCACAAGCATTTAACCTTTTAACGTCCAGTGAAAGAATTTACTCTCATTAATGGGTTTCTAAACATCTGTCTCCTCAAACATTTTGTTCAGCGCACAATCACTGATGGACTGGTTTGGGGCTTGTTTTCATTTTGAACATAAAACCATCATGAAGAAATGGAACATATCAGAGGGAATAGCAGCAACAGTTACTTAATACTATTTTTCAGTTTCAGATCGCATTGCTTATGTCCTTCAGTTTACTACTCCACTTCAACACCCGTTAAGACTTTTCTACATTCCTTTTCATTGATTTTGAGGAAGATGAAGTAGTACTGAAGCTTCCAGCAAGCTCATAATTTTGAGTATCTCTACAGCTGCACCTTCTTAAGCAACTTCCCCCCCTTGAAGTTTGTTCTTTAAAGTCAGAAAGACCTTAGAGCTTATTAGAATATAAAGTGGGGAATAAACAGAATAGAGTAACTGCCAGCTACAGTATTCCAGGAATTAAATAAGATGAAAATGTTTCTTTCTGAATTCCTTTCAAGTTAATTCTAGGCAACAGAAAGTATTCAAAACAGAATGCATTTGTTGAACGCTCTTCTAGCTGTCATCTAAGCAGTTTGTAAATCTTTATAAATTTGCCAGTTAAAAGGAATGTGTACCTTATATTTGATGCTGGCTGAGTTCCAAGTACTACCAACCAGGCAATCCTTAACACTTGGGTGGAGAAGAGAAAAAAACAAACAAAAAGGGCAAACCACAAAAATTATAATAAATCATGCCCAGGTTTGTGTTGTTTAACAAAAGATTTAACTACGGGTTCTATGTACAAATATAATCTGCTTTGCCTAACGTAGTGTAATATTTTTATAAAATGCAATCTAAATAACAGTTACTGTACAATAGCTACTAATCTCTTCCCTTCCACTACATTTCAGCCTTTACATAGGAACCAGTGTCCTCTAAGCCTTTTAGTAAAAGATGTAAATTTTAGTAGGCAACACATGGAAAAATGTTAGACTACTCAGTTTGGTTGGTCTCAGCGGAATTGACAATAATCAATATTCTGCTCCCCCAGGCCACCACCAACGCGTATCTGCCAGGCAGATCCCACGTGATGACTGACCAGTCTTTCCTTTGTAAAGCTTGTAGCGCTTGTACTGCTCCCCAGATAACCTCCAGAAAGCAGTCATATCAGGTAACGTGGCTGACAGCACCCATCACACAAAATACGAATGAAGATGACACCTGGGTACATCACTGGATAGCAGAAGGTTCTAAACATGTTCCCAGGGTGCCACAGAAATGCTGCATGTAGAAGCCTGATAGAGTGTCAAATGGGAGCAAGCCGCTGTTTCAGCTGCTGCTGTCAAGCTGTGCTGGAGTCCCATCCAAACGTTCAGAAACAGGGACAGGTTACCTTTCACAAACCCCCCCTTTCTTAGCATTTTTTTGGGGGGAGGGGCTGAGGGAGGAGGCGGCTGTTTAAGATCTGCAGCTCCAAAAATGCACCAAAAAGATCAAAGAGGAATTTTCAAAAACTACTGTCATCAAAAGAGTTAATCTACGCTTTGAAGATTTGCCCTTACACAAGAACTGCAGGATATGCTTATATCAAGATCTTTCTCCTTCAGCTTTCCTTCTCTTTCTGAAATATATCCATGACTGTGAATCACCACGGACTCCGTAAAGTCCTCATGATTCCACACCATTACGGTACAATCATGTGAACTACCAAGTGTGTTGGTACATACTGCAGGCACCACACCAAGGAGAACCTTTACCTGAGAAGCAGAAATGATTTGGCAGGAGGCAGAAGAGGAAGGGCAGCAAACATTTCCTCCCACCAAAGCTCACCACATACCAACACTGCTTCTGTCCCTGTGATGTACACGAAAAGATGACATCTCCTCCCAAGCCAATTTTGCCCTATTATTTTACTACATCTGGTTTGAAAACAGAAGTTTATTATATTCTGAGGCATATTTAACTCTTCAATACTCAGTCATTGTCTTCAAGAGGATAAATATATTTCAAATATTTGTGGGGGTGCGGGAAACCTTAGGAAAAGATAGCTAAACTTTAAGGGAAGACATTTAAAAGGAAAGTGACAGTGTACCACTAACCACAGCCATTAGCTTTAAGAATCATTTGTCTATTCATTTACATGGAGGCAGGGGTGTTTGTGAGCATTTGTGTCTTCATAATTCTTCATTAAAAAGTGACAGTACTGATTGCCTGGAAAACCTTTATGTTCTTTTTTAGAGCAAAGCTTTTTCCTTCTCTGAATGTCAGTGGGGCAAATTTCCAATATTGTTCCCCTTCAAAATGCTGTAATTACAACAATAACTCAGAAACATTTGAGATATAAGGCAAGTGGATGATCCAAACCCATCTCAGCTTTTACTTCTCTCCCGTTGAATAAATTTTGGGAGCATACAGCACTTTTTTATGCGCAGAAAAGAAAAGAAGCATCTGTCATTTGCTACAGACAAGCTGTGTTTCTTGAGAGCGACAGAAAGCTCAGAGAGCTGGAAGTGCATTACAGGAGTCGGCAGAGCTCTCAAGCGATGGATCTCAAGGTCACATTTGGCCCCATGCCTCCAAATAGTACCCAAGAAATGCTGAGATTGCCCTAGAAGTATATAATTAAGTGATAACATCATTGCCCCCATGCTCTGCAAAGCAGCAGTCCAATTCACTTGTAATAAACTACTTGTTCTCCATCCTCATAACTCAGCCACTGAACATTCAATTATTTGATCATAAAACAAATGGGCAATGACACTACTGTTGTTACAATTCCTACATGTAAAAAAATAAAAGTTGAACTTGCTACATGAAAACAACTAATTACTCAGCCTGTGTGAAAATGGTGACAGGTAAGGAGATGAGCAAGTCATTTCAATCAAATACCTTGGAAACAGACAGCAGTCCCAGTAATACAGACCTCGATACAAGCTTGTGTAAATTACAGAAAATAATATTTTCTGTAAAAATCACTTTTCAAGGCTCTTTCCCTTTCTTCAAACAGAAATTGGGCCACTCGAAAGACAGTACACCCACAGAAGCACTTCTGCATCCCTAGGAGCACCTCATTTAACTGGGCCTGAGCTTACTCGCAGAGCTGGTGCTTGAGACTGTGGCTATATTGCCTCAACTTTGCCCTTCTAAATAAAATACAACACATCTTGACACAGCTTACAGCGGGGTCACAACAACAGGATTTTAATTGGAACAGAGGGAAAAGGCAAATCTCCTCCAAGACAGCTCCATCTGATCTTTGTCCCCACATTGCCTTCCTAAGCTCCTTTTGGAAGAAGGACATGCATACTTCCCATATGTAAATAGAGGATGTCATTTCTTCATGATTTCCAAGTATTTACTTGCAGTCTGGTGGTACTGAAATTCTCAATGTGTGAAACATAAAGTGATGCACAAATTAGAAACACTGATGGTACCACAACTCAATAGCCTCATCTCAGTATCCCAAGTTGTTTGACAGGCATAAATTCTGTGTGTCCCGAGAGCAAGGATTTTGTTTGATAGTCTCCTATGAGAGCTAGGGAAAAGGATGTTAGTCCAGTGCTGCAGCATGGTCCAGCTGCCAATAAATAATTAAATGTCTTTGTGTTTAATTCCCAGCCCCTAGAGTTGTGAGATTAGGTTATCTGGGGAGTAAGAGGTGAAGCAGAGCACAGAGAAAATCCCAGTCCCACCACAAGCACCACACTGGACATTATTGCTCTGACCATGCTACTTGCTATTACCACAGCTTGCTTTCTGTATCCCCCAGAGTCCCTGAAGAGGGAATCTCTTCTACTTGAGCTCAACATGCGAGCCAACTTAAATTATCACACATCCAAAACAATATGCAAATACTGAATTTCCTGTCATAACTCCAGAACTGCTCTGATCAACAGCAATGTTTGGCTGGGGTACAAAATTTTCCTTACATGAGTCAACATAGTTTGCAGCCCATAAAATCCCACAAGATTTGTAACGATGCGGTCCTCTGTTCCCCATGTAAAGCAAGGAGAACAATTCCCACAGTAGATTTCCCCAACAACTATTTGAGGAAAATATTCAACACCATAAAATCCTACACCACCACCCATTAAAATGCCCACAGTTTACCTTCCTCAGCAGCAACATGGGCTCTGAAGAAAACTCCTGACCCCCAGCCTGCATTCCTGTTGCTCACTCCCACATCAAGGCCTTCACCTCAATTGTGCCACCCCTTGTACTCTGGTATACCCCACAGCAACCAGAATCCCTAGTTCCAGACTTTTTGATATCATTATCTTGGGTCTTTGATCTCCACAGGTGGAGATCGTGCACAGGCAGTGAGGGAGCCCAGATAGGAAAAGCAAAAAAATGCAGCTGAGAAAAAGCTATATAAATCTTCACCATGGTTACTTATTTTTCAAGAAGCTGAGCATTACATACCAGCTTTTCAGCATAGTTCTGGTCTCATCAGAACCAAGGCAATCTCAGCAAAATCAGAATGCTTCTCATCAAGATCTAAACCTTTAAAACAAAGTTCTAAATTTGGAATCTTAAAGGCTGGCAATATTCCTCATAACAAAATTTTATATACTGACTCAAAAAGTGCCTTGGAGTCTGGGCATCAGAATTTTACACCAGAAAGTAGCTACTTACCCTTTATAGTGGTGTTTATTCTAAAATTTCTGTAAGTTAATACCTGTTTGGGTGAGAAAATCCTACCTAGATGAAATGACACTGCTGCCAAAAATATATTTCTCCTGTAGCTGAACTTTTAGTGTTTGATGTAAAGTTTGAATGCAAAGCAGTAACTCAAAGGGGGGATGGGGGAGCGGGAGTGGGACGGGAAGGAGGGTTGGGGGGGGGGCTCTGTGTGTAGCATCCCGCCAACTTTGTGGAAGAAGATAAACACCACACAAACCTTACATTCTTGTTGCAGGCAGAGATCTAAAAATAGCTAATGCCTCCATCTGTTTTGCAAACCAGGAAATATTTATGTGAAAGTATGGGCTGTGAAAGGAGAGGAAATAAGAGCAAGTTATAACGAGAGTGTTTGGACCGTTCTTTATCTTATTGATAGCTGGAAACAGAACAAAAATTGCCATATGCACTTTACAAACATATGTGGAAAATCATACCAAGGTACTAAGCTCAGGCCTTCATTAGATGGTGTTTTAAAAATGATTCATTGTTATGACTGATAAAGGTCACAGCATACCCATTTCTAATGTTTCAGCCCCCCCTTAGCCTGTGAAGCTCTGTCACCATAACACAGGTTTTATCACCAGAGGATTTTGTGTGGACACTCATGAATTCAGAGCAAAACCATTTTTTGTTTTCAATCAGCAGCGTTGTTGCCTTAAAAGCCACAAGCCTTCAGCTATCAGGCAACCATCACCCGAACCCCACTGCAGCCACAACTGCTTGTCTGTACTGCATAGCAGATGAACTGCAGTAGGCTCCACAGTCCTGCTTTGCCTTTCTCTAGAGCAACTGGAGTCACTGGATATTACAGGAGTGTGTCACAAGTCCTTGTCATCCACTGGCCCACCTTTCATTTCCAAGGAAACCACAGCACAGGGGGACTGACACAGTCAAGATAGACATTGGGTGTAGGTGTTTGGAAACAGTACTCTGGCCCAACACTTCAGCTAGAGGCTTGTTTTCTTGTCTGTGAAAGCCAGCTGCCCCCCAGGTTTAACCCCACAACACCCACATTTGCACAGAATCATGATTTCAAGCTCTACTGTCCTGGTCTTCTGCAGAAGGAGTAAAGTGGAAGGTGAAGAACAGGGCTCCTTAGCAAGAAATCCCAGTAAGCAACAGCTTAATAAAATAGCCAAACAAAAAGAGGAATACAGATAGCAAGTAGGTCTTATGACCCTCCAGACACTGGGAACCATACACTCATGCGACATCAGTCAGACCCTGGATGGATCTTCCCACAGCACAGATACCATCTATGAAGTCTGGTTCCTCCTTTTTAGTCATTAGAGCTACTATCAAATTTCCTCTTCTTATTTCTGCTGTCAATCAGAAAGGATGTTGCCTTGAGAACTCATTGCTACACAGTTAGATGAAGGCAAGGTTGGGCAGGTGGCTCCATGTGGGTCCCTCTGCTGCCATGAGCAGGCCAAGGGGTCTGTGTAGCACCTCACAGCCTGAGAGCCAAACTGGACAGACAGCATCACGCAGCACAGCATGGGCCTGCAACTACCCAGGGCAGCTGCTGCATGGGTCACAGGTTTCTGGATATACACTTGTCCCCCAGTGAGGAGCACTGTTTCAGGTCAGCATGACTAGCAGCCTCATGCCGCTGCTCCACCTGCCTACCACCTCCTCAGCTCCCACGCTGTGCCAAACCCTCTCTGGGTGACTTTTAAGCAAATAGGTACTGGAATCATGGAATTATTTAGGTTGGAAAACCCCCTTAAGATCATAGAGTCCAACCATAAACCTAAAACTGCCAAGTCCATCAGTGCTCCATCAAGAGAAAAAACGCCACCTACATTTTATGCTCCTACCCAAAAGAGAAAGAAAAGAAATCTGAGGGGGTCTTTCAGCACAGGAAGGGGACTAGAGGGGCAGGTGAGGACAGCTGAAGCCCAGCTTGAAGGAAGAAAGGGATGAGAACACTTCTAAAGACATCTTGGGGAGGGCTGTGAGCCATGGACTTTGACAGGGACAATCAGCAGCTGCCAAGAGGAAGTCTCTGAAGCTAGCCTACCACAAGAGAAGGTCACACCCCGAAACATCAGGAGCCAGCCCAGCAATTTTCCCTTTCATACCAAGGGGAAAACCACCCACACTCTGCCACATACTGCTGATCCTTCTTGTGAACTGGACAATGTGTGCTTTCAAGTACACAGCAAGGGAGAGGAAAGGGATGCCAAGGGTGATGTCGCACCATGTGAGAGCACCCGGAAGTCAGGAAAAAGACTGTTTCCAGAGATGCACATTTTTCTTCACTTTGATGCCTTTTCTTATTTGAAAATAGCAATTATCTCCCATTTCTGATGTTTTTCAATTTCCATTTCACAAACATGAGATTACTAATATTAGATAAATCCAGAGCCACTAGGCAGTACTTTAATTCTAAGCTATTAGAAAGCCATTTCGATGCAAAGCATTTCACAAGGGAAAAAAAAAAAAAAGAAAAAAAAATTAGTATACCAAAAAAAGAGAGAGGAAAGAAAGAAGAAACAGATATCTCTTTGCAAGGGTTTGGATGCCTGCTGATAGGAGAGGATGAAGCACACGAAGAGCTGTGAGATTTATCCTTTGCAAAAATTCCAGGCTACAAAAACACAGTGGCAAAGGTCAAACATGACATGCTTTTCCTTAGCATTCCTAACTCTTCATGCTAATCCAGTATTGGACAATACACGTCTTGAGTATTCCATGATGGATTGCACCAAAGCATGGAAAGGAGGCCCCTGCTTTTTCTACCCAGAGAATACATCAGCTTCAAGTGCTACAGCAATCAGCTGCAAGATGGTATGTAATCAATATTAGCATCCTGATGTCACTAGGTCCCCAGAGCACACACGTTAACTGTTACTTGATGACAAAGCTTAGAGCAGCACAATTTTGCAGTGCAGATCAATGTCTGCTAAGGAAGCCTAAAGGCTTTTGTAGGACTGCCAGAGGAATGTACTCAGCACAAATGGCCATGCAGCGTGAAGTAGAACATAAATAACTGGAAGTCACAGAATGCAACAGATAAAACCAAAGTATCACACAACAACTATCCCTGATAGAAAACATTAAAGTATAGCATTGAAAACTAGCATGGTTCAACTCTTGACAGACATCTGTCTACTGGACACGTGTACCTTTGCAGGAAAACCTTAGCAGTAGCTGAAAACTCAATCCCATCCACATTTCTGCTTGTGGTTTTAAGTTCTTCAGCAGAAAACGAGAACGCAGGAGAGAAGAGTGAAATTCAAATCTCCCAATCACTTAAAAATATGCTGGCTCCTATACCCTTCTTCCTTTGAAGCTTCCATCTGCAGGGGCATCAAAGGAGGAGACTTACTTGTTATTGTTGTGCCAGATCTAACAAATTCTGTTCTTCTATAGGATTTTAACAGGCTCACAAGAGGTCATAACACTATGTGAAAGAGCTGGATGGGAGCGGAAGAACATCAGCCTATCTTGCTGTAACATCTGCATGTGAGGCAGGACAGACCCGTGGCAGGGGGGACACAGCATTGGTAGTTTAGCACTGAATAGACTGGGATGGCCTTAGCGCGGTTGCAAGATGAAGGAGTCTGTAGATATTACAGGCCCTTCAGGAGACAAAAGTTTGGTGGAAACTGAGCCAAAGGGCTTGTAACTGGGTATCTGACACATTGAGGGGAGCATCAGAAGCATAGATAGGCAGAGCTAATTTCTCTGCTAAAGCAGGGGCCATTTGCCAGGTTTGGCTTTAGTTCACAGTGCTGCCACAGGGACTGGAATATTAATATTCAGAGAAAGGCCAGAATCTGATTTTTTTTTTGTTCTTATCTCTTGTGGACACAAAAAGAAAAAAAACAAAACCAAGCCAAACCAAACCCAAAAAAAACCCCCAGCAGTGATTTAGTACCAGTTTCTTCAGAGCTTGTGTAAGTTCAGAGATAAAAATTATGCTTACGAAGGTCATTTTTTTTGCCAGCTAGAGTTGTCAGTTCAGTTGGTCACATCTGAGAAGGTATCAATGACAACATGTGCCAAAAATACAGCAACCTAAGCGTTTGCAGATTATATTTTGTTTTCCCTCCAGATTTTCCAAAAGAAAACAATGCAGTAAAGAGCACGATACATTCCTCTGTGCTAGACTCACTCTGACTCCTAACCATACTGCCTGACGGCAGGGCTCTCAAAAGAAATCTCTTAATAAATTTAAATAACATCTATATGCCTGATCACGACCTGCTTATTTCAGCTTGTTAACAGAGCCTGAATCGTCATGTTGATAGTTGTTTAAATGAGTCATTTTTTGCTCGTATAAGTGAAGCCTGTTAAATATCATGGCAAGTTCTCTCCAGGGATTTGAAACTGCCCCATGTCTTACACAGTTGGAAGGAAAGGAGCAGTGATCCGTGCTGCACCCGGCCTGACATAGTCATCATGCCCCACTTTTAACAGGAGTCACACTAATTGCCTTTGCAGGGCAAAACAAACAGGGATTTAAACAAAACAAAAAAAAAAAAATCCCAAAGAAAAAAGGTGAAGTACAGGCTCAGACTTGAGGTGGAATCCAAGCTCTTGTTCTGACAATATTAAGTATTACACCTCCAGGGCTGAGTAAAACCACAAATAGCAATCACCTTGACATCAGATATTAAAAACACCACAAAGAGGCACCTTACTTGTAACTATATTTATAGCCTCAGCATAGGGACATGTTTCTCCACTATTTTTGTGAGAAAAAATAAAGCTGATGTCCATTAAGTTCTCCTAAAAAAAAAAAAAGCACGCCATACTAAGGGATCTGTTTCCCCTGAAGCACATTAGATCTTATTTTCTTCAATCTGTTACATACACGGCTGTTACATGTACTGGAAATCACTGGATGCCCTCCTGTCACAGAACTGTGGAGACTTTGGAGGTTCCTGTGCAATGAAATAAAGCTCAGAAAGCAAATGCTCAGCAGTCCCGTTCCCCTAACTCATGGGACCCATGCCAATTTAAGCGAGCTGAGACTCAGAAGAGCCTGCACTGCATTAAACACCAAAACAAAAGCCTGACCCTCTTTTGGAGCCAAAGGTAGAAAGAAACTACTGAAAATCCAGAATTCTTCACACATGAAAGAGCCAGGTTAAAAAAAATACGCTAACTCTTGAGTTGGAAAAACATTCCTGATTAAATGGCTGGCTGTTACAGACGTACTAAACCAGACAGCTGCTTTCTCTCCAAACATCTTTTTCCTACCTACCATATTTCAAGGATTTAACAAATTTCTTGCTGTTTCCAGCAAATCACCCAAAATCCATACTGCACTCTACAACTTTCCCTGTCCTTCAGCCTCCGCCCATGGACAAAGTGGAAAGCAGGCAGCAGAAGAGATGACAGAATTTCAAATTCTCTCCTAGATCGGTGACGCTGGGGTTATGGCTCCCTGGGCCGTGGGACTTATCTCCACAAGGCTGTACCAGAGACAACCACAGCCCGGGAGTCCCCAGAAAGTAGATCCTGAAAGCTGCTGAGAAGTCATTGGGGCCACACAAGGCTTTTGCCACAAATGGCAACACAACTTTAAAACAAATCTCACGGGAATCTCCCAGCTTCTTCAAAGAAGGGAAAATCCAGGCCACTGCCAGAGTGAGTTCCACTTGAGCATCATCTAAGCCCAGCTATTTCCATACACAACAATGGGGGTTTTTTAATTCCTGTTACACTGGGAGCTGATGCAGGCTGTCTCCCAGCCACACACACTCGCCTTGGGCCAAGGTTTCAATGTTTTGACCGGTAAGGTGCATTCCTGAGTTGCTCCATAGACCCAAACAAGCAAGAGAAAGAATAGCAATACAATAGCACAGTGTGGAGACAGAAAAAAAATATTTAAGGCAAGGAACAGAAGTGTCCCTGATGGAACAAGCAGATTTACAAGGATGTAGGTTTGATTCCCAGTTACCTGTGCTCTTGCTTATTCTGCCTGCTTCTGTACTTGTGGAGAAGAAAGTTGTTCCTTTAATTTTGAGATACTTCTAGCACTCTTCAAGCAAGCCTCCAGCTGCCCCCCCACCATCCATGTTCTCCCTATGCCAGGCGGACAGGGCAGTCAGTGCCCACCAGTGCCACTGAAAGTGCTGACCAGCTAATAGAGTCATGTGTGTCCTCACTAATGTAATTAGCCACTCTCCTTCTGCTTTGCAGGTGACAGGCTTCTTTGAGAGCGAGACTGAAACCACGAGAAGGTACAGCCGCTTCTCAGCATACAGAACAGATCCTGGCTGCTTGCAAGCCAAACAGGTGATTTCTAAAGAAACTTGCTTTGGAGATGCCTCTGTACCAAGCAAACAGTCGCTGCAATCAGGGATGGAAATCTGTGCGTTTAATGTGCCACATGAAAGCTGTGCTGCTCAGACTGCACCACAAAGAAACACACCTTTTGCTTGCAGCTGGGGGAATTAAAGATAAAGGAGGTGCTTTGAAGAGCCTGATGCTGAAGGGAGAAAAAAAAGAAGACAAGATGCCGAGTAGCTAGGCTAAAGCAGGGTCCTCAAACACAACACATCAAGAGAGAAGAATCGGAAGCATGTTCTATATATGTCTGCTAAGTAAACAGCTTTCCTGTCCTGGTATAGGTAGGCTGTGATATTACTGCACTTCCTGCATTCTAGTGCCTTCTGCTCAGGAGGTGGTAAGTAGACTGGACTTAACAGAGAGTGTTAAAAGATTAACAGCCTGTAACCCACACTGCTGAATCGCTTGCTCTCTGATCCAAACCATCATGGTCATTTTCCTTTAAATGGAGATTACAGGAAAAATGTAGACAGAACTTTTTCGTCATTTGTTTTTCAACTACCATACAATGGGCTAGCAGAAGTTCCTAGCACACAATTTAAGCACACTAATTGTATCAGAAGCACTTGGCCTTTTCAGCTTTGTTCTTCCCCTCTCACAACTAAACTCCTTGCTTTGCCTTTATACTCATCAGTATTTCTTCCATACACTGTTGCTTTTTCGTATTTTTAAAATTAATCTCCCCTCTTCCCTTCTTATCTCTCCCATTCCTAATCCCTGGTTTCAGTTATCCATCCATAGAGCCTGTGAGTTGGATTTTGTCTCTCCCCTCTGAAGCTAAGAAAAGCCTTGCTTTCTTTGCTTGTCTTGCTCTTCCTTCCCTGTCAGTACAGGCAAAATTGAATGCCAAAAGCATTGCACATTCTGAAGTAAAGATCGTGTATGAACACTTCTGAAATTTATTTTCAGGGGTATTTCTTCTATCATTGCCTTAAAATCATGTTATACTTTCATTTTCCCAGCTTTCCATCTGTTACCTTATCTGATTTTCCCTTTGCGTCAGAGCAGGTTTACAGGCTGCGCACAATCACCAAGTCGGGGGAAGAAGAACAAGAAGGGCTGCTGAGACTGGATGCACCTGCCAGAAGTCAGGCCCAGTAAAACTAAGTTTAGAAGCCAACAGTCCTTAAGTTGGGGGATGTTCAAGCCCTTTCTAGAATGTTTATGTTTAACACCACACCAGACTGGGCCTTACAAGAGAAAATACTACTGTGAACCTAGACAGTTCACACAAACAAGATCCTAATCCAGTTCTCTATCAGCTTCCAGAGAGCACTGTGCTTGACTCTGGAAGTTCAGACACTCACCCACACGTATGCTCAGTTATCTGCTGGCTGTTAGCACTCAATTTAAAGGGTTTTTTCCACTTTAAACAGCACCTGAGTGCCATAAACAAGTATATACTGCTTCATGATTAAAAAACATTAACAACAGCAATTTTCACTGGTTCCAAAATTGTTTAAATCACTGCAACTGCCATCTCAGTCTTCTCTCTTTCATAAGACTTGTGGTAGTCTGGAGCTTCTCCAGATTTAGCAATTAAGATGATGATAACTTTCAGAAACAGAAGTAGCCTGGGTTCCTGCTACAATACCACAAAATCATCCTGTCATTCTCTGTTTCACCACAGGCCACAGTGGAAGCTGGCCTTTGATTTTGCAAACATCAATTTTCAGAAGTCATCAGACGTTCCTGTTGTGAGAGTGGGACCTAACACCGTCACGAACATCTTGGTCAAGGCAGGATGCCGCCAACTGCACAACCTGATGCACTGAGGCAAGTCATAAGACTAAAACTGGAAACGGGGAAGTGATGAAAAACAAAAACAACATTCTTCTCCCTCTTAGGCTCAGCCACACAGATTCATGACTGAGTTTCAAAGGTTCTGATTATGACTAATTTCAGAAGAAAAGGCACAGGGGGCTGTGACACCTCAACAGTAGTCACAGGACATGCTCCACACCACCCACTCACAGTAGACAGCCCATTTCTTAACCCAGTACACACTGCAGCTTTACCCAGCACCGTCGCTCAGTAATGCATCAAGGTGGGCATGTGCTAACTACAGATCTTAAATGAAGTAGGTAAGTATGTTTAAACACTGTAGAAGAAACTATGGCTACCGTATTTTAAGATAAGAAAGGAAAGAGCAACCAACAGAAAATACTGTGGCATAGTACTTTTTGTAGCCACAGTATAATTAATTAGCCAAACTAGACTTAATCCAAACATCAGCACTAATAAATTTCCTACTGCGAGACATTACCAAGAGATTTCTAGCGACAATAGGTGATTAGGACCAAGGGTTAAGTCTCACATTCCAGTAGCTCAGAGGTCTTTGCTTCAAGAATGCTGCCAGCATGCTGATGAAAACAGTTCTTAATAACAACCTTCTGCTGGCATGTGTTTTAACGCTCACACAGGGCAGCCAAGGTGTTTTCATTCTGAAGGACCTGTACCCTTGTAGGATTAGGAATTTACATCTGTGTAGCTTATCTATTACAATGAGGAAACAATTTCAAGCAGAAATTCAGAAGCACCATAAACCTCTGCTACCATTTTCCCACGTAACCCCTGATTTTGGGACAACAAACTGCGTTTGAGCCCCACAGAGCAGGAGACCCCCATGCAGTTCCAGGTGAGCTATCCTGTTGACTCCAAGTTTAAAATTGTATTCAAGCCAGTTTAGGGACTACATCTACCTTCAGGCTAGCCTCTGTACTTTGTTCATTCCATCATCTATTTTGCCACTGCAGAGGGATGCAAGAATTCCCCGTGCTGCCTTCCATTTTATGTATTACAGAAATCACTATCTAAACTGTATTACGTATTCTAGAGATGTTAAGTGAAGACAGAAACATTTACACAACTGCAAGGAATTCAAGAGAGGATATTTGAAGTCTCATATTCACGCTCCCGCGGAGAGCTGCAAAGCCAGCCATGCACCTCTTGGCCGCATGGCTCAGCGGCAGCCCTCCCACTCTCCTCACCCCAACAACTCTCCGAGAAAGAGATAAATGCTGATAGCCTGGGACTGCTCTGCCTTCCCAGTCAGCTGTGCAAACTGTGCAGAAATCCTACTAAGAACAAGGTTTTAATCTTGTTCCAATACCCTTTCTCCCAACCCCATGCAGGCAGGCAAGCCAGCCCATCTCCTGCGTGCCTCTGCTAAGCCTCAGAAGTCCTTTGTTGTGCTTCCGACTGCGTTGCCTATAGCCCAGTGTTCTTCCTTTGAAGACTTGCATCATAATCCCTCTCTCTATGGTTTTAGTGCTTTGGTAAAGGGTTTTCTGTCTTAAGTAAGTATTTTTACAAACCCAAAAGTATGTTTTTAACAAGCATCTTCCCTGTTTGCAAGCCAGCACACTGTGATGTGACACTTACATCCATGAGATCTAGCATTACTGAAGGAAGGAAAAGGTCTCCTCGTGTTCTCAGAATACTCTTTTTGTTAGTCTTGTTTCTAAATCCATTTACTGAAAAAAACCCCACCCTTTTAAACTTTACATTGTCCTATCTTTAGTGATGCACCACAAAAAATTAAAATGCTGCTTGCAGCAAGATGCAGATGTTTAGAGTCAGAAACATAAGGACTTGCAACAGCTGATCTATACCTAGCAGTACAAAAGAATCACAGGGAAACGTGTAGTTTGAATATTGAGTCTTTATCTTAGCGTAGCTTTGTCTTTCACCAGCAGAAATGGCTTTGCATTGCTTTGTGACCCAAAGCCACCCAAAACACAATGGAAACAAAGCAGCTCAAAAATGAGCTCTGAACACATCTCACCCCCTCCTGTCCTGTTGCTGTTGGCACTTGGATTTTTTGTGCCAAAAGGAGAAAAGGAGCATGTCCAAAATGGGGCCAGGTGCCTTCACAGTTCAGAAAACTAAAGCTGAACATTGTCTAGGTCACTGAATGCAAAAGCAAGTTTCAGCTGCATAACCGGTGCACCGTGCCTCACCAAAGCTCAGCCATGACAAAGATGCTGTATTCCAGCACTTTTTGTTGACAGGATAAGAGAAGAATGTCACAGAGCTACCAGATCTGCATGGGGCACATCTACATAATGGGAGTTCCCTCGGAGCAACAAGTGGCTATCCACCGCCAAGTGTAAACACCAAGGAAGGAGTGTTTAGTAGCACAATGCGGGACTGGGAGAGCCCTGTTCCCCATCTGGCAAAACAAGACACTGCCCCTATAAGGCTCCTACAATCAAAACTCAGTTTATAAGTCAGCTGGGAAGGTACTGAACCTCCCTCAGACCATCAGCGCTGCCCCGCGCAGAGCCGCTGGCTGATACGATGGAGTGGCGGAAGGTGGGGAGGAAGCGTTGGACAATTTGTGCTTAACACAGTGCCTACTTCTGCCACAGGTAACACAGGTAAAGCAGCGCATGGAGAATGTATGAACTGATGTGGGATTAGTACTGAAAGGCCTTTGAGAATTACATGCCTGCTAAAGCCTCTTTTAGAATATGATATACGCTGTTATTTAAAGCCATTATGCAAATGGCTGGGATTTACAGATACACAAATTTACACAAGACCTTGGAGAGCAGCCTCACCAAATTTGTACATCTTTGTACAAATCTTTGTGAAGGAAGTCTTATCCACAGCCTGTGATGGCTGAGATGTCAGCTAACAAAGTCAGATGGAGAACTAGGGCAGAGATGCAAAGCAAAACAGTGGCAAGATAGCACTTTAGAACCCAGCAAGAGAATAGGGAGGGGGGGAAACATGCAGAAGTTGACATTTTGAGCACACAGTTGGGAAGGCTGTAACACGGAGGAAATTGTGCCACGTCTAATCATTAGCATCTCCTAAGAGTCAACAGGAGCACAACCATATTTACTGCGTGCCTTAGAGCCGCTGGTAGCTTTTCTATGAAGGTCTAATGCTCCAGGACCCTGCTCAGGGTGCCAACCACAGCACAGCTCCAAGCAACCAGGCACATCCTCAGTCAGAGTCATCTTTCCTATCCACATTGCTTTTTTTCAAGCTCTCTTCATGCTGCTCCAAACACAAAATTCTGTGCAGAGCTTCATGCCAAAATCCTGTCCCCCTCTGCAATTCTGGAGCAATGTTCTAGAGGTGTCAATTCTGCCTTTGATCTCCCCCCTGCTGTCTCACTGCAGCCCTGCAAGTTACTTCAACTGTAGTCTGGAACGAGGGAGATTAGTTTCTTGGTCTCCATCTCTGTTACTTTATTTGATTTGCATGACAAGGTTTTGGTGCCAGGTGGGTTACAGGAATGGCTTCTGTGAGACACTGCTAGAAACTTCCCCCATGTCCAACACAGCTAGTGCCAGCTGGTTCCAGGATGGACCCACTGCTGGCCAAGGCCAAGCCCATCAGCAATAGTGGCTGTGCCTCTGGGTAATGCAGTTAAGAAGAGATCTAATTGGTGAGTGATCTCTCCCCATCCTTATCTCAACTCATGAGCTTTTTATTACATTTTCTCTTCCCTGTTCAACTGAGGGGGGGCAGAGATAGATCAGCTTTGGTGGGTACCTGGTGTCCAGGCATGGTCAACCCAAAGTTATTTTCCAGCTCATCCTGTAAGGGTGAGTAATCTTCAGAGAAGCACAGATGTAAATACAATCTATCAGCATCACCAAGGGTTTGCTAGTCAAAAATACATACATTCTTGAGCGGTCATGAAGCCATCCATTTAGTGAAATCAGGGTGTAGGCTGCCTATGAGAGCTCCACAAAAAACAAGTTGCAAAGAGGAGCTTCTTTGTGTGAGACACAATGCAAGCATCACGTTGGCCCCACACTCTTCCCTTCCTCCTGGCCAACTTCCCAGGTGTACACAAGCCAAGAGCTTCAGACCAGAAAATCCTTTCTAGAACAAGCGAAAACCAGACAAAGCCCAACAAGCTGACATTTTGCACCCAACGAGAATGCAGGAGCAGACCATAGGAGACTCGGGAAAATCCAAAAAGGTATTTATTTTAGATTCTACCCAAACCAGTAGGAATCCTAGTCACATGTAGTTCAAGGAGTAAAGCAGGTGAGTAACGTCACCATGCTAGTACCTGTGACTTCTGGTCACAGGAAATGTGAGGCACATGATTAAAAAGCACTCCCACAGTAGAGGTCCAGTCCCTT